>NW_024096497.1:1200000-1800000 GCF_016545835.1 Crotalus tigris | reverse complement strand
AGCATGTGAATGTGTTGAACAGGTATTCAAAGATGAGTATAATTTTATGTCACTTTTTTGCCAGACAAATTAATATACATCACAATCCTCAAAATTGCATCCAACTGAAATTCAAAGTAAGTCTAGTGGATAAAAAATGAAAAATGTTCCCTTTCTACTACTGAGCCGTGATGGTACAATGGTTAGAATGAAGTACTGCAGCCCAGTTCTGCTGACTGCTGGTTGCCAGAGGTTTGGCAGTTTGATTCTTATTGGCTCAAGGTTGACTCATCCTTCTATCCTTCCGAGGTTGGTAAAATAAGGATCCAGATTGTTGAGGACAATATGCTGACTCGATAAACCACTTAGAGAGGGCTAAAAAGCATTGTGAAGTGGTATATAACTCTCAGTGCTATTGCTATTTTCTTCTCATAGGACTTACTCGTTTCACTCCCATGGTCTCCAGTTTATCTTCAAGTGTCTCTTCCAGAATTGGCCGGAATTGTTTCAACAAATTGGGATCCTTCCGCAGTATTTCCAGAACTCTATTCTTCCTGTCCAAAGTATCATCTAGTTCTACCAAAACCAATGAGTAGGATAGTTAAAAATTCTCATTCTGGAATGTTTAACATTTATACCCTACCCCAAAACTGCCACTTAAACATTTTTTTTGGGGGGGGGATCTTCATCCAACTTCAATTTAATCTGCCATTGAAGGAGATGATTTCTGTAAAATTCAAGAAAATAGTCCTAACTCCTTCATTTATTCCAGGACAGCAGAGACAACCCAATACAAATATAATGATCTAATGTAGTGCTTGATTTAGTCCTAATCAGGATCTAATATAGTCCCAATCCATGAGTAGAACTCTGTAACACTATAACTATCAATTTGTACACTGCCATCCTCTGGAATTAATTATGACATTAATCTAAAAACCAAAGTAAATGACTAACCACTGTCTTTTCCTGACCTACAAGAGTTTATCAGCATCTCGGAAAATAACATGGAGTAGTCAGACTCTCTCTCAGTAATAGAAATATTTAGCATATAAGAATGCCAGGTGACATTTATAAAATATACCTTCTTCACTGGATTCTTCCAGCTTTTCTGTCTTGGGTACCTGTTGGATTTCTGGAAATTAAAAGCAGACTTTTTTTAAAAAAGGCCTATATTCATATTCCAAAACACAACCACATCTTTGATATTCTCATGGCATTAACATGACAAGTTAGCCATTATTTTAATGGGAACTAAGTGTAACCCAGTTTGGATCCAGCCCAGCTCTTTTAAAAGGAAAGGGGAAGCAATTTGAAGCAAATAGCACCATGGAACTATTCCATTAAGAATACTGATGGGAAAAAATGGGCCAGATGAAAAGTATTATCACCTGAACTCCCTGTAAAGTCCATGAATCAGCATTTTACACTATGTGATATATCTTATCTGGATGGATAAAGTGAAGAGAGAAGAGAAAGAAAGAATAACAGGTAAACGAACCTTAGATTTTTGTACAGGTTTAAATGCATTACCATACCCCTTTATAAGTTGTTGAGCAAATCTAAGCATGGCAATGAAATATCTGCATATTGTTTTTCTGTTTCTCTCTTTCTTTTGCCTTCTCTTGTTGTCACATGGAATTTCATAATTTACTAGACATCCTACAATCCACTGGGTCATTTCAGAAATATTTCCTTATCTAAACAGAGAAACAGAATGACCATGGGTGGGCAAAAAAAACAATGGGAGCAGGAGTGATTTCTGACTTCCTGCTGGCTTCTCCACTGACTTCTCTTATGGGAAGCAATGGAAATTATGATTATGTGATTGCAATACTGTAGCACCCACAACTTTGCCAAATTTAAATCCCATGGGAGTAATGGGGCCTAGATTTTGGATGCATATTTTAAGTTAGCCTATTTGAAGTATGTTGGTTCAAAAATTGTTGCCTTATGAGCAGGGCTTTTTTTTCTCATAGAACGCCCAGAACAGAGTTCCAGCACCTTTTTGGGATGGAACCTTGTAGGGTAGGCAAGGTGGGCTGTATGTGTGAGTTCTAGCACCTTTTTTTTTTTTTTTTAGAAAAAAGCACTGCTTATGAGGCACCATTTCACCCAATTTAAGATTACAAACAGGAGAGTTTCATTAATATATAGATGTTCCTCACCACAAGGATTAGTCTTCTTGAGCTTTGTAAAATGCTTAGCAGACGTAACGACAGCAACAATAACAACAACATTAAAAGCTTCATTATTTGCACACTGATCAAATGGAAAGGGAGCTAAAAAAACTTTGAGTAAGTCAGTAGTTAGTATTGACTATTAAACCTGTAGAACAAATTAAGATTTCTTCCCTCACAGTAGCAATAGGATGATTAAATATAGAAATTCACATCTCTCCACACAGAGAAATGCTTTAAATTTTGCCTAATGTAAAGATAAACCACATTTACATATCATTCAAAAGAGACAATAAAAAGCTAAGAAAGAAACAAAAAGACCAGAACACATCTTCTAAAACTACCAATATTCAGGTGAGCATAGATTAACACCAGACAAACAAATATATAGAAAACAATACCAAAATCAAGGCACTACCAATGAGAAAAGACACTCCCACCAACACTGGCAGGGCAAGCTATTGTATATAAACAGAGAACAAACCCAACACTCAGTAGTGCTGATGATGTTACCTAGTCTGGTAATGAAACATCTACAATCAAGCAACCAAGCTCAGAGAGCACCAAGGACTCCACAGATTAAAAAGTGTTCTGCAATGGATCCTACTGGGCATTATTAATATTTTAGTTATAAAGGATCCATGATCTAGAAAAAAATCTAGCTATCTCAATCTTTCTCTGGGAGAGAAAAACCAGTGGGCGCAGAATGGAGTTGTATTTGTTTCCAACTTAATGAAATACCTGAGAAATCTGTTCTACTTTTCTTTTTTTTAAGTGTTGAGACTGGCAGATTTACACCAGCTCTAGGCTCTTTAAAAATAAGAGTTTTCCCTGACTCTTCTGGATAGGCCATGTGACTGTATGCTTCTGGATGAAGAAGCATGGCTATAACATTCTATAGTTTTGTCAAAAGAGAAAGAAAATCTACTGTAACCATGGACAGTTATTCAATATAGGGATTGGTCATTACCTCTGGGTTTGCTGGAAGTCAGAAGCTTAATCTGAAAGGTAATGTAAGTATATAAAATAAGTCAGCTATTATTTACAAGGCGTAATAAGTATTTAGCTGCTATGCCTGGTACATAATAATGTAAATCAATTCACAAAGTTACTATTCACATTTCGAAATAAAATGTGTTTCACATGTTTCATATGTCTTTTCTAGTACCAAGAAGGAAGTGGACATAGCAAGAGGAGATGCTTACCTGGCACTTTACACCAGCCAGAAAAGGAGCATTTACAGAGAATTTTCTCTGCTGATCTCTCCTAGGTATAAGTTACTACTTAGATGAAGAATTAAAGGAAAGCTCATTTTGACCTCTTTCCCTTAATGCAGGGATCAAGAATCATGAAACATTATTTAGGCAGAACACAATGAAGGGAGGATCAATATGACTCCAAATGGATATTAATATAACCTTAAAATTCAACATTTTATTCTGCCATTGCCTAAAATTTATTTGTTATCCTCATCTCCCCTTTTAATCTATATGCCTGAGTGCAGGACCAGTCATTTGTTTCTAATATATCAAGTCACTTTAGGGGTGTAAAGTAAGTAAAGCAAAACTACGTTCTGGTGTAAGCCATATATATTGTAGGGTGAAAGTTTCTCATCAGCAAAGCAATTAGATTATCTGGACAATGAATTGGATACAAGGCAAAGTGTGATTTGGAGCATATGTAGTATACAGGTAGCATCTGCATTTATTACCTTAAAATGGCTATGTCTTTTTCAAGTGATTATTTCCACAACTGATGCATAATCCAGGGAAAATGCATTTCATTTAAGGTATTCTCAACATCACACATCCTCCAAATCACATTTTGCTCTTTAAATCTGTATCACACTTATCCCAACTAATTAAGTGTTTGGAATAAGGGAACATTAAGTCATGCAGTTTCCTTATAAAATATGAAATGGTGTTATAGTCCTAAAAATGCTGCCTCATAGGAGTCTACTATCAGTACAGTTTGATTCTCAGAATACACTGCGGTGTTTCCCAAACTTGACAATTTTAAGGCATGAGGACTTCAACTCCCAGAATTCCACATGCCTTAAAATTGTCAAGTTTGGGAAACACTGGAATACAGGAGCATTGGGGTTTGAAAACAAACACAGGCTCATTTCTAAATTGAACTTCTCAGAAGAACTGTATTCAGCTTACTGTATTCTCCTGAGATTGGATGACACCGGCTTGCTCTCTGAGTTGTGTGGTAAGGGAAGCAAGTTGTTTCTTGTTATATTCAGCCATTTTCCATTGGTCAGAAGACAAGGAAGCCTTCAGTTTTTCATTCTCATTCTTCAGCTAAGACACACAAACAAACAAAAAAAACACATTTGGGTGTAAAGACTATTCCATTCTATTAAACACTTCATTTATAGAGACAAAAGATTAGAAATGCAATTATGAAGGCTGCAACTTAATGGGCTGGTTGTCTAATGTCTCTGGAATCTGATTTCACAATGAAGGTATACAATCTTATCTATCTATCTATCTATCTATCTATCTATCTATCTATCTATCTATCTATCTATCTATCTATCATCTATCTATCTATTTATCTATGGCAAAATGATACCTGTTTTCAGGTGTGAGCTGCATTATTCTGAATCTTATGGCTTAGTTATACTTATACCATAAAAAAAATTGCACTGAAATACAATTCAGATACAAGTGTGGAGGGAATGGGATAGTATCTCTAGATTTGCTTTCCTTCATGAACATGCAGTGTAATGTATATGCAGCATTTATATTTAAAGTATCTACACATACTATGTCAAACATAGATAGAGGGAGGTAGATCCTTCAGTCTTGCTTTGGCTACTAGAATCCTCTTAATACCAGGGTGGAGGGTGTATCATCAGTTAATCTCCTTGTCTCTAATGGATAACAAAGATATTTAATTTCTTCTCCATGATGGTTCCTTCTGCCCCCTCTACCCTAAATGAATAGGCATGGCTGGCTTAATTAAAGAATACTCATTTTTCTATTAGCAGAAAAAGTTGCAAAAATTTAGAGTGTACTCACTTTTTCTTTCTCCTTCTCCTTCTCCTTCTGAAATTTCTTAAGTTTCCACTCCCACTCGGTTTTCTGATAAATATTGTAAAAAGTACCCAGCCTTATTTAGTTATCTTGCCAGTTATCTATCACAAATTATTTGAGTCTCAGCAAAGATGTTGGTCTTCACATTTTCTAATAATTCAGAGTGCCAACTGTCATAAAGCAAGAATGGGGAATTGTATTCACTCCCATAATGCCTTGTTTCACCAAGGAATCTGTAAACCCATTTTAGTTTATACAAGTATTTCCCAACCTGATGCTCTCCTGGTGAGTATTCCTAGATACATAATTTGGGAATTTAGGATTAGTTAGGAATGCTGGAAGTCATGATCAAGATACCTGGAGAATACCAGATTAAAAAGAACTAATATGGGATGATCCTATCATATTATTAAAAAGATGAGTTTTGCAGGATTCATCAATAGATATATCTTGCTTTGTAACTATATATGTATACCAGGCTTTTTTTTCTCCTAGAACGCCCAGAACGGAGTTCCGGCACCTTTTTTGGATGGAACCTTATAGGGTAGGCAAGGTGGGTTGTATGATGTGTATGAGTTCTCGCACCTTTTTTTTTTTTTTTAGAAAAAAAGCACTGTATGTATATATGTGTGTGTATGTATGTATAGGTAATATGTGTGTATACATACATATGGTTTTAAATTGCAGCTTGTATAAGTTTACTGATTAAAAATTATTGTCTCAGAAACATCAATATAAATAAGTTCAGAACAGTCTGTTCACTATGGTTCTGATAATGTTCTTCAACAGATAGAGTTCAAATTAACTATTGAATCCAAAGGACTCTAAACAAAAGATACTAGTTTTAAGTGGTAAGTGGATCTATTGTTACACAATAGATCAAAATTATAATTTCCAGAAGAATGAATCAGTATAGTCATGGCTGAGTTGGTTGGGAATTCTTGGAGCTGTTGTCTCAATATGACTGAAAGACAATAGATGGAAAAGGCTGCAATATTCCTTTAGATTCCCCCACCTGTTGTTCAATCCTTGCCTTCATCCCTTGTAATTCTTTCTGAGTCTTAGTCCACTGTTGTTTCTCAAAAGAATCATCATCTTGCAATGTCCCAAGATGTGAGGCTACTGCATTCTTGACTTGTAGTTCCTGAAGTTTCTGCAGAAGGAATATGTGATCTATGACAAAGTGCCACAGTCTGCAGCTGCCAGAAAAATCAAAAATATTTCTCTATATAACATATAACATTTTCCATTTAACACATATACTTATATGCAGCACCCTAACTGAAGTATGAGTATATGTAAGGAGGGTCAGAATTCCCAATTACATCTTGCTTTAAATCTCTGATCAAGGTTTTATCTTGATTGGGAAAATACTGATCTAAATATTATCACAATCACTCATATGACAACCTATTGTCTGCCATAAGAAGAACTCTAGAGTAGAGAAAAATATGTTTATAGGGTTTCTTATTGTTGCTTTACTCTTTGTCACAGGTAATAAAGCTGCTCATCCTTCCTTGGGTCTATCAATAACCCATCCACATATGATAGGAAGAATAGAGGAAAGCATGCACTTGAATTCCATTTAATGATGGAGGAAACTGAAACACAATCTTTGATATCAAATGTCTATTGCTTAGAACATCTCTATCATATCAAGGAGCTGCATGGCCTCCTATTATTCTTGTAATATTGGTAATGTTTTCATAAAGCTTCAAATATTTGGCGTAAGCTACCTTCAGTCAGAATAACTGTTTTTTACTCCTAGCCATGTCTGCTCTTATCCATTTTGCTATCTGCAGCAAAGGACAAGAATGCACCTTTTCATCATTTTATGTTAAACTAAAAATGTTGGGATTAGTAGCTGATGGATATCATCCTGCATCCTTAGTCACTAACTTAGTTTAAGGCATTCAGGAGTAAATCATATGATGCTCTGTTTTCCAACATTTTTCTAGGAATTAGATCTTTATCCCTTTGATGTATAAATTAGGCAGCAATACTTATTATCAATACATCTCACGTCTTCACTTCAAGAATAGAGATGTGTCCATGCTCAATTAATGATGGTAAACATGTTGAGTATTCAAGAAAATAGGAACATTGCAAGCCATATCTTTTCCTTACTCCTTCCAAGGCAGAATTTTTGTTGGAAAAGTCCTTGATTTCCGTGAGGAAAAGTTGCCTCAGCTCTTCCATTTCTGTGTGAAACTTTGCTCTCTCCTCTTCCTTCCATCTTTCAAACTTCCTCCTTTCCTCATCTTCCCTTTGACGAAGACGCTCTGCTTCCTATAAGAAAAGAATTATCCCCAAATGGAAGATATGTTATGGGGCTAAGCTAAGATTCAGGAAGTTGAAACATTTTCGGAAATTTTAGCACGCAATCAAACTAAACAAATATTCTGAACAAAAAACTGAATGAGGATTCTTAAAATGGCTGAGGTTGAGAAACACTGATAGAGCAAGGGATAAACTGAATGACAGTAACTTGCAGAGACAGTTTGTACTATCACATACATTTGCAGTGCAATCAATGTCACACTAAACTTATTGGGATTTCATTTCAGTCTTGCAGAGCCTAATACTATCATGCCAAGTCTGACTTATGGTTATTGCACAAACAACTGTTTACTATTTTGACCTACTTGTAGATATTTGAGAGTAAGATGATGGCATTATCATTATGTAATTTAGTCACAGATGACCTTGAGAGTTACAGTATATCTCGATGATCAGTTGTTTTCTGATCTTGTTTGAGATAGGCAATAATAATAATAAATCTTTATTGATTAGCCCTTGAGCCATATCAAAGTGCAAAGTTCCAGCAACAAATTATTACTAAAGTTTGATAAAATCAATTTAAAATGAAATTTGATAAAATACAGTTTAACATGGAACTAGAGTAAAATATGACTTAAAATGAAATTGGAGTAAAATACAGACTAAAATGAAATTAAAATAGAGTACAGTAATTTAAAATATAGATAAAATATGATAAAATTATATCTTGGAGTCACCCTTGCAATCTACCCCAATCAGTCCCACATACAGTATGCAGATCTCAACCAAACCATTTTGTTTAAATATTGTGCTGCGTTAAATGTTATTTTCAAGTTCTGGCCACACATAAGGTAAATTGTTTTGATTTGGGGAGTAATACTTATTTAGCTTGTGGATTAGTATGTCCTCTAACTTCGACTGGGAATTCTGGGTTGGTAATCAAATACATCTATATGACAACAGGCTGAGAAATTTACTTTATAATAGCATTATCAACAGAGAAGGATCCATTACTATTCTGGCCATCCCACTAGAGCAGATAATCCAGCAAAATTGTTCTCTGACACAACAGTTAAAATTTCAATTAATAAAGTAATAAAACAGTATTTTATTACTTTGCTTTATAAAAATTACTTTTATTTCTTCATGGGTTGCTTTTTTTACATTATAGGTTCTTTATTGCTGCCTTAAGTACTATCCAACTTCATGTGCTTACTGGTAGATTCTGGGTGAATTTGCATGGTTAGAAAATAAGCTTCTGATTGTATTAGTTATGAAGGAAAATGTAAGGCTTTGCATCAGTATTGTTCAGGCAAACACACTGAAATAAAAAGGCTAGGACATTATAGCTAGAAAAGCCTCACATTTAGTCACTGTTTTCAAACAATATCTGGAGAGGAAACAGATACTCTGTAATGATTATTCTGAAGGAATAAACATACCTGAGTTGTTTGATTTTGTTTTACCTGTGAAAATAAACTGGACCCACCACTGTAGAAGAAAGGACATCCCCTTCAAGTTGAGCTCAATTCCTGGTAAATTTATGGATGCGTCTAAGTAATTGATGGCCAGTAATACAGAAGCCTTCTGCTGCTATTTTTTTTAATTTTTCTAAATTATTATTGAAGAATGGAGATGCATTTTACCAATTTAATCTACAGTCCTAATATTCCTCAGAGGACTTCTATTAAAATACTAATTAAGAATGAGCCTATTTAGCTTCTGGGCCCAGAGAAGATTGGCCTGTAGCTGTATCATAGCTGACATTTTTGACAGAGTGTGAATTATTTCCATTTTGTCTACATATAATTAGTTTTCACCTTGACAAAATGCATTTGACTTTTGCTTTCCTTTTTATTCATATTCTTACCAATTCATACCTGAACCCTTTGCTGACTCTCAGCCTCTAGCTGGACATGGGTCTCCTTCAACTTGACCTTCAGTTCTTCAATCTCACTTTCCATTTGCTGCACCTGTTTCTTTTTCGACTTCTCTTTGAGTCGATTCAAAAAGAGGCAATGTTAGAGATGGCCACAACTAAAAACTGAAGCTGTATATAGAAACTAAAATAGGAAT
Source organism: Crotalus tigris (assembly GCF_016545835.1). Classification (NCBI taxonomy): domain Eukaryota; kingdom Metazoa; phylum Chordata; class Lepidosauria; order Squamata; family Viperidae; genus Crotalus; species Crotalus tigris. The sequence continues at coordinate 1,790,441 of NW_024096497.1, read as the reverse complement.
TCAACTTTTTACTAGATTTTTATGCTAAATTATTTCTCAAGAATGGAGATGCATTCTGTAACAAAGGTTGCAAACTTTTAGCCAGTTTGGTTAGTGGTTAGGGCACCAAGCTAGAAAGCAGGACACCACGAGTTCTAATTCCACCTTAGCCATGACAGCCAGCTGGGTGACCTTGAGCCAGTCATGCTTTTTCAGTCCAACTACCTCATATGGTTGCTGTTGTGGGAAAAATAGGAGGAGAAAGGTTTGTTGGGTATGTTCGCCACCTTGAGTTATTTATAAAAATAATAAAGGCGGAATACAAATTGGTAATAAGAGATAATAGATAATAGATATTAATAGATAATAGGTAATTCACAATGCAGAGAAAGCAAAGATAAATTGTAATTTTGAACCAGGTTCATTTTTTCAAAAATGAATTGGTATCTTCTATTTCAAGACAAAAGAAGTTAAGTATATAGCCACTGAAATAAAAAAAAATAAAAAAAATATTCATGGCAAATAATAATAGAATAGAATAGAATAGAATAGAATAACACAGTTGGAAGGGACCAACTTAAACGTAAGTCTCCAAAATTTGACAAGACGCTGCAAACAACAGTCTAAATTTCCAAACTTTAATTTACATTTTAAATTACAAATAAAAATTGTGATGAGAATATAGTGATTCAAAAAGTTTACAAATATTTCCTACTCAGGGCCACATCAGGTCCATTTTACCTTTATGTAAAGATAGATGCACAGTGGTTTGGGCATTATGGCAGTATCAGATTCATTGCAAATGCTTTGTTACATTCAAATCTACCTTAATTTAGCTTTACACAATGTATCTCCTCTCTGTATTCTGAAAGTGGATATAAACAAACCTCTCTCTCTCTTTCCCTCTCTCTCTCTCTCTCTCTCTCCCTCCCTCCCTCCTCCCTCTCCCCCCCCCAACCCTAAACCTTTGGAATTCCCTCCATAGGAGAAAGATTCAGGCAAACTTAGTGCTTACCCAGTGCAGTGGCCTCAGGATGCCTACGCTCCATGTGGCCTTGTAGAAAGGAATAATTCATGAAAGTCTTGTCACAGAGCTGGCACTAAGAAACAACAGAAAAATCATCTAAAAACAGATTTAAGCATGTGATCCGATGGTAGAAAAATTTCTCCAAGTACTCACTCTCTACTCCATTTATTTATCTTTCCTAGTGCTATAAAACACATATGGGACAAGAATACAGGTAATCCTTGATTTACAACTATTCATTTAGTGACCATTCAAAGTTACAACAATACTGAAAAAAATGGCTTATGACCATTTTTCACACTTATGACAGTTGCAGCATCCTCAAGGTCACATGGGCAAAATTCAGATGCTCAGCAACTGGTTCATATTTATGACGGTTGCAGTGTCCTGGGGGTCACATGATCACCATTTGTGACTTTATGACAAGCAAAATCAATGGAGAAGTGAAATTCAGTCAAAAACTGTGCTACTAACTTAACAACTGCAGTGATTCACTTAACAACTATAGCAAGAAAGGTCATAAAATGGTGTAAAACTCATTTAACAAATGTCTTGCTTAGTGACATAAATTTTGGGCCCAATTGTGGTTGTAGGTCAAGGACTACCGGTTTTTAGTTCAACTCCAACCATAACCTAGGATCATATTTGCTATACACTTGAAATAGCTCTGAATCTTGGATTAATAGGGTAATTTGAAGCTTTTTATCCAAACTGATATTCCCAATCTTTGAAGCAGTGGAAGAAAAACAAAGTTTTTTTTTTTTATATTTCCTGGAATAATGCAATTGCATTTGTTTCAGATGTCATTATTATTTAGGACAGTTCGTATTTTTCAAATGTCAATCTCTAATAAACGGTTATTAGGGATTTTAATCAATTTTATCTTTTATAGGTCCTTTAAAAAGAATTTTAAATATATTTTTTCTATCAATAACTGCTCAAATTGTAATATTGTTCTATGTATTCAAAGACTGCACTCTTACACCACTGCATAATAATGGTCAGAAGCATGTGCTATTCAACACAATCTTAACTGTGAAAACAGGGTGCTAAATGGGCCTAAATGTGACTTTATTTACATCTGTGAACTTCTGAAAGTTTAAATAAATGTACTGGGATATGCTAAAAAAGTTAGATTGAAATGAGAGCAGAAAACTAAGAACCAATCCACATGAAGGATAAGATTAGAACAAGCTCTGTGGGTATTAGGGAAACTAACTATGATAAGGAATTTCAGCATCAACTGGGAAGAAGATAATGGCAAACCTTTTCTGTATGGTTGCAAAGAAAATTGTATACACATAATTGCCACATTTGGGTACTTCATAAGGTTGTTCTGTTCTGTGACATTCAGAAGGCAATAGGGGGTTCCCTAATTTCTAGGGCAAAGTTGTTCCAAAAGAGGGAATTCCACAAAGAATGTTTGCTTCATGACTCTTTCTGATATGATTGTACCACACAACAGTGAGGACTTTCAGCAGATACTCTGTTGCTTTGATCAGACAGGCAGACAGCATTATTCCACTCAGAAGCAAAGTTGGTACTTATTCAGAAATAAGAGGTTAAATAGAATAGAGGAAAGAACCAACCTCTGTGGTTCCTCATAATGAAGTGCATTTTCAATGATGTATGCATTTTTCTATGGCTTTTTTTCCTCCATTGGAAGAATTGAGAACTTAAGAGAAATTGCCAAATTTCAGTGCATCTCTGAAAAATTAGGCACATTTTCTGTTAAAATACAGACTGAATAAATTTCTCATGTAGTTGCTGTACCTACACCTCACCTTGTGGTAGTTGTTGGCCCCAGCTTGCAAGAGCAGCTGTTGGGTGGCAATCATTTTTTTCCGTCTCCTGCTCTCTTCCTTCACCCCCTTTAATTCTTCTGCTTGCTTATCCAGGTCATACTTGATACGCTTGCAGTCTTCAAGGACTGCCTGGTGCTGCTCCTCTTGGAGTGCCAAGTTCATACTTAAGAACTCCTGAGAGTGCAACAAATATTCGATGGTCAGTTGGGCCATCTTCAGAACCTTAAGGAGAACAGGGTCTACTGGCTGCTGACAATAGGGGCACTTTTCCGCATCAAGGTTACAAAAGGTGACACCATTGATATTTTCCTGAAGAGTGCCAATATCCAGCTCACGAGTTACCCGTTCCACATCAATGGCACTGAATCGCCTCCAGTCAATGGTTTCTCGCCGCAGCTGGAATTTAAAGGCTGGGATTACAGAAGGGTTGGCTAGCATGTTGCCCGAAAAATCACAGGTGCGCTGGAAGTTCACAGGAAACGTGGAACCTGGCATATCTATCCAATAATGTCGAGATGTAGGCAGCGGAAATGGGTAATAAATATTAGATACAAAAGGCTAGGAAAAACAAGAAGATACAAGTGAATCAGAACGGAAAGAAAGTAACAGTAACATATTTACTTGAAGATATGTAGTTCTTGTTTAATGACCACTCATATGATTACGATCTGGGCACTTATCAACTGGCTCAGATTTCATCTTAGCATGCGACAGTCATGTGAACACGAGTTATGCCTTTCTTACCAGCTTCCACAAGCAAAGTCAAAGAAGTTGGCAGGAAAGTTAAAGTCATGGTCATTTGAAATCCTCACTTAATGATAATAACTGGGTACTGCCAGAACTGCCATTGATAATAGGCACAGTCACGTGACTACCAGAACTGCGCCTTGCTAAGAAGCACAGTCACACTTTATGACTGCATCAATCAGCAATGGAAATTGATTACCATTAAGGACTACCTGTACTTGAAATGTGTATACTGAACTGGACATTACAAAATTGGCTTATTTTTACTTTTATTCCATACTAATATTCAAACAACAAGTCTATTAGCATTTGCATGTTAAATTACATCATAGCACAAATATATACTCAAAAGTCAACTGTAACTCAATTAATATAAGAGTAAGATAAATATGTGACTTAATTCACTTAATTATTACATAATTCATTTTCTAATTAATTCACTAACAATTCAAATATAACACGAGTTATCAATAGAAATGTTTCAGATTTCAGACTGAAAAAACATACAATATCTATATGCTGAAAGGCATACAGATATTATTCAGAATTTATACATAGCTTTCTCAGACAAAGGGCTCCAAAAGTGTACATATTGTAACTACAGATAGAAAATAAAAGTGCTACTGAACTCCCTATAGTGAAAAATCAATCTAAGACATGTATTTGCAGACCCATAAGCTTGATAATGAAAATTTCAGTAATAACCAAAAAGCAGCTGTATTGACCACATAGGCACATAAACACTTCAGAACTGAGTATGTGACTTAGAAGGGAATATTTCAAAGATACTGCCCAAGTCGGAAACAGTAACTACTTAATATTATATGAAAAGTTTACATTACAGAGAACATGTTACCTTAATATATTATGTGAGAGTAATAGCTTTTTAGAACATAAACATAATTTAGCCTTAGTAATATATTGAGTTTTCTGTTTACCATAGAATAAAATGATGGGTTTTCACTATTTTTAAGATATTATCATTTTCATATAAAAAGTATATGTTTATATATTGTTCTGTATATAATTGGCCAAGGATGAAGCTAGATACATTGAGGTCTGCTTATGAAAACCTAAATAATTTCAAGTAATGTTTATTATTCAGTAAAGTTTGAGATATTATTAGCATATTATTAAAAACACTCCATAAAATCTGAAAATAATTTAAACAAGGGCATGCAAAATTGTTTGTAAATATTACACTATCTTTCACAGCACAATTAAAACTATTTCCCTCCATAAATTCAACGGAAGTAGTGTACATATAAGTCTATACAGGATTGAAATCATAGGATATATTTCTCCTAATGCTAACAGAGAAATCATTTTTGCAATACTCAAAATGTTTTCTCTAGGATTCAGGCAAAAGAGGGAGAAACTGCTTGCAAAAAGATACATACCATGATTTCAACACAGAATAGCTGTTATAATCAACTTGGTTCTCTTACTCATCTGCAATGGGACAGTTGTGTTGAGCAACAGTGCGTTACCAGGTGTGTCTTGTGTAATGGTAACAAGACTCCAACGTTCTGCCAAAAGCAGTACAAATATACTCTGGTCCAGTGGAATGTTCTCTCAATGGTAAAAGATAGCCCTTATTGTCATTTTTTACTGTGAGCACACTGGCCCCCATTAAAAATGAAATTCTGTTGCCTGCTCTCAAAAAAAAGTATATATCTACCTATAGACATATATAACACACGTATACACATTAACATATAAATATTAATCACTGTCCATTTTGAATTCATTTTTCAAGAGGAAACTTGAGAGTTCACAAGGTTGATGCAAACAAAACTGTGATTGAGTCTGTACACTTTCACTAATGAGACTTGAGCATAGCTATAGTGATAGCTATGCTACTTTTCTTTTCTTGTAGGAATGAATGGCATCCACTTATTGGAGGTTGTATTTTAGGCAATTGATTTATATCATTCAGGTCACCTAATGGTCATCTGAAATCCCATCTTTGGGATGGGGGAAATAGTGGTTTTTGGGGCTGGAAGCAAACAATTTGAATTTCTGGCAAAACCATGTATGACCATTACAAAGCCTGCATATGTTAATTAAGTTTTAGAAATAGTAATTCTAAGCAAGAAACATGGTTTTGGGTCATGCCCACTTTGTGTGATTAACCTATAAAATCTGATTTCAATGTAGGGGACATGGATTTCCTACAAGAGCTGAACAACAACCAGCCTTGCCCTGAAGCAATCCCATCAGAAATTTATTTATGTATTTATTTATTGAATTTATTTGCCACCCATCTCACAGTAAATGAGTTCAGGGGGCTAAAATAATGTTGAATCATTTATTGATTGATTGATTGTTGCTGTTGTTAGTTGCAAAGTCGTGTCCGACCCATTGCGACCTCATGGACATTCCTCCAGGCCTCCTGTCCTCTACCATCTTCTGGAGTCCATATAAGCTCATGCTTACTGCTTCAGTGATTCCATCCAGCCACCTCATTCTCTGTTGTCCCGTTCTTCTATTGCTCTCAATCTTTCCCAGCATTAGGCTGTTCTCCAGTGAGTCCTTCCTTCTCATTAGGTAGCCAAAGTATTTGAGTTTCAACTTCAGGATCTGGCCTTCTAAAGAGAAGTCAAGGTTGATCTTCTCTAGGACTGAACAGTTTGATTGCCTTGCAGTCCTGGGGACTCGTAGGAGTCTTCTCCAGCACCATAGTTCAAAGGCCTCAATTCTTTGGCGTTCAGCCTTTCTTATGGTCCAACTTTCACAGCCATACATTGCAACTGGGAAAACCATGGCCTTGACTATACGTACTTTTGTTGGCAGGATGATGTCTCTGCTTTTTAGTATGCTGTCTAGATTTGCCATAGCTTTCCTCCCTAGGAGCAAGCGTCTTTTAATTTCTTGGCTGCAGTCCCCATCTGTGGTGATTTTGGAGTCCAGGAAGATAAAATCTGTCACTACCTCCATTTCTTCCCCATCTATTTGTCAGGAATTGAGAAGGCCAGATGCCATGATCTTGGTTTTCTTAATGTTGAGTTTCAAGACAACTTTTGCACTCTCCTTTACCCGCATCAAGAGGCTCTTTAGTTCCTCTTCACTTTCTGCCATTAGAGTAGTATCATTTGCATATCTTAGGTTGTTGATATTTCTCCCAGAAATCTTATTTCCAACTTTTGATTCATCTAGTCCTGCCTTTCTCACGATGTGTTCTGCATATAATTTAAATAGGCATGGCGACAGAATACAGCCTTGCCAGACTCCTTTCCCAATTTTGAACCAATCAGTGGTTCTGTGTCCAGTTCTCACTGTTGCTTTTTGACCCGCATATAGGTTTCTCAAGAGACAAATAAGATGGTCTTTATTAATTGATGGATATGTCCAAAACAACTGTTACCTCTCCTTTCATTTAAGAATGACAATCCCAGTGTTTCTCAATTGTAGCAACTTTAAAATGGGAAAATGAGTGAACTTCAACTTCCAGAATTCCACATCCACCCATCCTGGATGGGAATTTGGGGAACTGAATTCCACACATCTTAAAGTTGTCAAAGTTGAAAAACAGTGGACCATCTTGTGCGAATCTCTCCTTGTGATCAACACAAAGCTCTCATCTTTATTAAATGAAAGAGAGCTATTCAGAGCACATTATATGCAATTAACATTTTTCATTCATTAAGTGCTATGCTGTTTACGAGGATTCCTTTCCAATACAATTCAGAGGTGTAAGAGCTATGCACCTCAATTAGCAAAACTGAAAAAGGGGGAAGAGGGACACAAATGTAGCAACACTTTAGACCAGCACGGAGTCTTTCCAAGTTTCCACAAAACTTGTGCAACCAAAAAGAAAGCACAACTTTTGAAATGATGTAGATCAGGGGTCCCCAACCCCCAGTCTGTGGACCAGTACTGGGCTGCAGCATGCCAGCAACCGGTTCACATAAAACAAAGCTCCATCTACAGGGTGTAGGCAGCACACAAAACTACATCCCCTCCAGTCCGTGGAAAAATCTCTCTCCATGTAACTTCTGATGTAGATAGGTGTTAAGACTCACTCCTGTGTACTCCCAGGAGCGTACTTCCCTGTGTACTTCCCTTTGGAAATTGAACCTAAAGTCCTACATAGCTCAAATATTCACCCAAAAAGGTGAAACATACGTGCAAGGGCTAGGCAGGCTTTGAAAACAATTCAGAGTTGCTTGGGACATCATACGAGGATGGAAACTAATCAAGGAGAGAAGCAACCTGGAATGAAGGAGAAACTTCCTATCCTAACAGTAAGGAAAATTGTGGAACAGTTTGCTGTGAGAAGTTGTGGGTGCTTCTGGAGGTTTTTAATGAAAGACTGGACTGTCACTTATCTGAAATGGTTATAGGTTCTCCTGCTTGAGCAGGAGGTTGTACTAGAAGACCTCCAAGGTACCTTCCAGCTTTATTCTGATTAATACACTACTCATTAAAAGGTTGTCTCTTTATTCAGGCTTCCTCATTGAAGTTAATGCCGTTTTTAAACTATCTATGCTCTTACAGGTCTGAAGCACATCTGAATCAAACCTATGGAAAGCTCTACCTTTCCCAGGCTTTCAGTTGACATTTTCATTAGAGAACCCTGCAATCCTAATGCTCCTTTTGATCACACTGGCTGATGCCAATTCTACCTGGTTTGGAAAGGAATTAATTTTTCAGGTTTAAACTGACAGGATTCTCAGCACAATGAAAACATGATAAAATTCCAGCTTTCATTATTTTTTGGCAGAAAACAGGACAGGAACAGTGTGGTAGGTGCTACTAAAAGTGTGCCTTTGGATGTGAAAATAATAAGCATGTTCTGATCCCTCTGTTTTGACCTGACTCAGGTCAACCTGAAAGAATTCTAGTATACAACCCACGAGGGTTAAGTATTTAGCTCACAAGATGCTTAGATCTGTCCATTTCCCTCTCTGAATGCAGGCTACAATCTGTCCAACTCTACGGGATCTCTTGTCCTCATAAAAAAAGAACCAATTTATGATCAGCCTTTCCTTTGCAACTGGAAACGCGAGCCAATTTCGAGACCTTCAGAAATGCTAAAGCCTCAACAGCTACAAACAGGCAACGGGCCCCGATTGACCGATCAAACATCTTGTTCCAAGTCATGGAACTTCTCGAGGCCAGCAGCCTCCCACACGCGGCTTCAGACTGGGCAAGGAGCGCCCTTCGAGAATTCGGACAGCCGCTTTGTTACTTAAACCGTATCTGACGCACCGCCTCGGTTTCCCTTCACCCCTCTCCCGTTTATAAGCCACGTATTGTCCAGGGGCCTCGCATTCTTCGGGCCTAAGGAGGTTGCAAAGGAAACGGCTTTCGAAGAAAAAGTTGGGCTGGGGAAAACGGATCGCAGAGGGAGATCATTTCGTTCCCTGTTCAGTAGCCACAATATTATTATTCAGATATGCTAGACTCGCTCAGCCATTAACAAAGCTGGCAATGGTTAACCGAGAAAGCGATGCAAACATGGGAAGAGTGAGCAAGGCGTAGTCCCACCTCCTCCTCCTCTCCCTCCTCTCCCTCCCCTTCTCCCGTCTCCAGCTTTTTTTGGTATTAAAGCACAGGACTATATTTCCAACAAAGCAAATCCTTACCTGCCCGCAGGAAGCATATTTTGTGAAGCAGAACTGTATGTATGGTGATTGTGATTGTGTGCCTGCACTCGCGCTTAAAAAGGCCGATGCGAACAGCGCGGGTTGGAGACAAAACTCGGCGTTGAAATCCTCCGTCTCTCCCCTCCCACCCAGGAAATTCAACACCACCCAGGCAAAGATCCCATCGCCGGTTCCCCACAGCAACGAATCACTTTCTCGGCCCGAAATTTGCAACGTCAGAGGTGAAGCCTGAAAGCAATTCCGAGGCTCTACTGCGCCTCCGGAGCTTCTCCCAGGAGGGCTGGAAACAGCTGGTAAACCGTCCCCCAAGCCAAGCTGTTGCTGTAGTAATTTATGAAAACACGGCACCTGATTGCTTTCTCTTGCTTGTTTAAGCTTCATTCCGGCTGTAATCTATCCACAGTGTACAACGAGGGAGGATCGGGCAATCACAGTTTACTAAAATATTGGTCCTCGGGGGTCTGTTAAAGGCTTCGCTTGTTGAATAACAAAGCTGTCTCTCCGTTTCTGGTTTGGTGTCTCATCACCACCAGCAGAGAGGACACAAGGCCAAAGGTTGGGGCTGCTTTCTGCTGAGAGCTTCAGTTGTATCCGTGTGTGCAGCGCTAAACGGTCAAAATGCCCCTGAATGGGGGAAAGAGATCCCTTAATTTGTGATTGGGGTCTCCAAAGAAAGCCGAAGTAGCAACCCAGGGGGTCTACATTTCAAGAGGATGGAAAACGAGGCATCACTTAATAAACCTCAGAGAATAAGTGAAGCCTTCCAAAATTATCAGGCATTGATGAGAGAAAGCTGGAAAGTTCCTTTCTTTTTGCATTTTTAAAGTTTGCTTAACTAAATAGTGAAAGAAGGAAGAAGTCCCTTTCTGGGTATAGAACATATCAAACAATTCTGGTCAGGTTCCAGAAAAGACAAATGCTGACCTTTTTATGTCACATAGGTCTTAAAATACAAACACAAAGTAGAGAATACAGAAAACCTCTTCCTACAGTGTGGGGGGCTAAGCTTATATTAACCGGGAAGCGGTTTCATCATCAGGCCCAGCCACAGAATAAACTCAGGCTTCGTCAGTGTACAATTGAGGGCTCATAGATCAGCTTGAGACTTTTTCCTATTAAAGTGTGATAACATTCTGTAATTGAATCGAAACCAAGTCTAATTCACATCTATCCATACATTAGCATGTATCTCGTTCCTGAAATTCATTCTTTTATTTCTCTTAAAATAAACTTGTGATTTATTTTTCTAAACCTGAAGCAGAAATATAATCGTCTACCTCCATCCTTGTTCTCAGAAGAGGCCATTATTAAATTGTATTAGATTAGTCGCAGTGTTTCTCAATCTTGACAATTTTAAGGCATGTGGACTTCAACTCCCAGAATTCTGGGAATTGAAGTCCACATGCCTTAAAATTGTCAAGGTTGAGAAACACTGGATTAGTGTTTCTCAATCTTGGTGTGTGGATTTCAACTTCAGAAATGCTGGCTGGGGAATTCTTGGACTTGAAATCCACATAGCTAAAAGTTTCCAAGATTGAGAAACATTGCAGTAGATTCTTTGGATTTTACTTAGTTTTATCATTAAGCAATCTTAATGCATGTCCAAAGTTAACATTTCTACATACATTAATAAAGTGGCACTTTGGTACTCAATTAATTTGAAAGTCATCGAATTTGGTACTTAATGCATTTTGACACAAAAGTTTTGTCCCAGTTCTCATTGTTTGTTTTGTATTCAACACACAGACTAGAATTTGTCAGTGTCTTTTGACTCACTGTATTATTCCTTATGGGAAAAATTTGCCTAGTAGTCATTATTTTGGGTACTCATCAGACCTCCTGGAACCAATTGACAATGAATCTATACTTTAGTTTGTTTCTATACGTGTCTATTTGGAGTAATACATTAGGATTAGTCCCTGGTTAGTAAGAATAAAATCACACCTTTAGACAAATTTGTTACATCTTGAGGCATTCAACTGGTCACTGAAAAATGAATAAGAAATGTATCCATAACACAGTATACACAACACTGAGAAAATCTTGTATACTTTAGTGATGTGTACTTCAATAATTATAAATGACATCCTTATACAGCAAATGATTTTTTTTTAAAAAAGCTAGTTTCATTTCACATTATCGTTACATTCATTCAGTTCATCTATTCATTTCATTATTTATTGCTACCAAAATGTTACATTCCAAAACTATCGGTGCTGTATTTACAACTTTTTAAAGCCCCCATTGCACAGCAACATTTCTGATATTATCACAACTGCAGTACTGGCCAGTTATAAAGTTGCCGGCAAACATAGGTGAATAAAGTCAGAAAATGTCTACTGACATTTTTCTCATTCTTTCTCCCTTATTTCCCTTTTCTTTGCTAGCTCTGCATCAGAGGAGACTGTTGTAGGATCACTTTGCTAATTATTGGGTTTGGGTTTGCCTTACAAAGATTATTACATAGTGCCTGAGAATTTAAGCTTATTTTGCCAAACATTAAAAATAGTTTTCAGCATAATTTATTATAAATGAAAACACATATAAACTTCAGAAGATGCAAGAAGAACATGAAAGAGTGGAGAGCAACCAGTTCATGTTTCTGAACAGAGAAGACCCACCAGCTAAGCCAGTGAGCTTGGTTCCAAGAGAGATGTGTGCATGTGTATATTGCATAGTTTTACTTGAAATGGGAAACTGGCTGAACAAATTGCAAAGGAGACCATATGGGATATTCTTCCTAGTAAGTATGATCTTGTTCATGGAGAGACTTGGTGCAGCAGATTTGCTATTAGGAATGTAGTGCTCTATTAAGTGCCAACTAGAATAGTTCCATGTGAAAGAGCATGTTTCAACAGTGTTTAAGTGCCCTATTGGAGAAAGTATTGAGGTTACAGATAAAAATAAACCTGCTGTGGATAATATATATTCCATTCCTGCTCTTTTTCCTTAATGTTAAACATATATTCATTTGATATGAAGCTATCACAAGTTACTAGCTTCTAAATTTCTTTATTGTTACTGTTTTCAGCTAAAAGCAATAGTAAATATGAAATTATTTTTTTCATAGCCAGAGATAACATCTTATCAGTAATGATAATTTCATAAACTTTCATCAAGGACAATTGATAAAAGAAACATTTCATAGGTTGCTGTTAAGAGGAATAGAAATAAATTACATGTAAATTCATAGTTGGTGCTCCAAGCACAAATCAATCTTTAAGGAGTCCCCATATTGTGTCCTCATTGCTACCTCGAAGTCATGAGTAGTTTTACAGAGGTACTAGAAACTATGATAAAAGGTTATCATCTCATCTCTGATTTGCAACTTATCATCCCTATTCAAACACAAGCTCCCATAAAAATATTTGCTTAACAATAAAATATCAATAACATACATTTAAAAGTATTAGTTTTATTTTGTTTTAAAAATAACAAACCTCTGTTCTTAGCAAATTTAGGCTATGGCTATTGCATGTGACTGCTTCCCATATAGCATTGGGGTCTGCCATCACTACAACACAGACTTTAGTTTTCTAGTGTGAAATGAAAATGGCGAAAAGATTTACCTTTGGAAAAGCCTAAAAAAAAGTTGTATATTTCCTGGGCGCAGACAGAGGTTCTATGTATATTACTCATTCAGTCCCTGTTTCTGAAAGTGTTAAATATTATCTTTGAAGATTGCTAAATTAATATTTGAAGGATTGCTGAGTTTCAAACCATAGTTGTGATATGCTGGAATTATAGAAAAAACTCAAGGTAGGATTAGAGTCTTCCTGTTTGGTAGAGAAGAGAAAAGTTTCACTCCTGTTTTATATTTCTGAGCAGACGAGTGGCTGGTCAAAACCCCCACTGAGTGTCAGTAGCATGATGGATGGGGGGGGGAGGGGAAGGGAAGGGAGCCTTAACTTGCTTTGATTCTTTCTGTCTCCTCCCACCCAGAATTTACTGTTTTCTTTTTATTTATTTATTTTTTATTTTATTTTTAACCAACAAAACAAAACAAAGCAAAACATAACACACATACACACAAAGTATATACTCCCCCCCCCTCTTTTTAACAGCGATTACGTAACGGTAATCTTCTATTATTTACATTTCCCCCCTTATTCTTCTTTAGAATATTTGTCCTTATTGCCCCGTTGTTTCTTATTTACATTTTTCTTCCTTCATATTCTACTTCTTACTAAGAATAATTCATATTATTATTATTATACATTATTATACACATATTTTCACTTTTGACCTTTCCATATTTATTCTCCTCTATTATTTCTAGTCTCCAACCAGTCATACCACTTGTTCCATGTTATATAATACTCTGTGTCTTCCTTTTCTTTTATCTCTTTTGTTAATTTGTCCATCTCAGCACAATCCAGGATTTTTCTTATCACTTCTTCCCCTGATGGTATATTCTCATTTTTCCAGCACTGTGCATATACTATTCTTGCTTTCTTATGGTTTTTGGAGGTCTTGATTTCCTGGCCTTTCAAATATTCAGCATCAGAGACTGGAATAAAAAGAAAGGAAGGGATTCCCAAGGTTCTTGGAGAACTATTACAAAAGCAACCGGATTACAACCTTAATTAGTTTTATTTTGGGGCAACTGTGTCTTGTGTAGCTCGAATCTATATGTACTCGGACAATATGTTCTGAACAAGTTTTCCACAAGTGTGTGGCTTCCAATGGTCATATTCTTTTTCTTTTTCTGGTTCATGAAGTTCCATAAGTGCAAAGCATAGGAATGATTGAACTCTGGCTTTGTGATCCATACTTCATAGTACTTTTCCCATGTTTTAAAAGGAATGGGATAGAAACGTTGAGGGTGCAAAAAGGAAATATTGTAGCATATGTGGTCTTCCACATTCTCAAAATTTCTAAGATTGCATTGCTTCTTTAGTATTCTTGTAAATAAGTAAGGTCCCTGATTTCCCCAGATGTCTCCATTGTAATTATGAACAAAATCATTCATGCAATCCCAGATGAACCAATGATGATGCTGAAAACCAAAGACCCCATTGCTGGAGAACTGGGAAGACTGAGCTGCCAAAAAATTAACTGCTGGGATAGGTTTGATGGAAATAACATCAGTGTCCATATAAATTCCTCCATATTTCCACATTACTGCGAGTCTGATTGCATCAGAAATAATATAGGTCCAATATTTCTCCTTTGTTGTATTGACCTGAAAAAATTCAAAATTGATATATAAGCAAGAAATAACAACTAGCTAAGCTAAAGCAATATTTCTTGTATTTCCAGTGAAGAAATCATATCCGTATAGTACAACTTAACTAAGATGTTATAGATTCAAGTTCTGGATGTGATATGCTAAATTGTATATGTAAGCTTTATCCCTGAGATTCTGACTTAATCAAGATATTGCATGATGTGTCTGTGATGTGTTTGTGTACACTCCCACATATACATGTGTGTGTGTATTTGTGCTAACCAAAGTAGGCTTTTAAAAATATATTTATTTCCCAATGGATTCACTAATATAAGTTATACTGATAATTTCTGCATTTTTTTAATATACTCGGAAAGCTTTAAGTAACAAAACGTATTGTGATCAGTACATAAATACTGCTACAACTTGTTCAGAATGCAAGTCTTAAAGGCAATATTTTACATAGGGTGAAAACTGTGCCCAAATAAAAATACGTTAAGCAAAAGTTCAAAGACTTCAGGAAAAATGTTCATATTGCTCTTTTAATGTCACTACCAAGGTATAACATAATATTAAAAAAAAAAAATTCATCCTTAGTGTGGATAGCTTTTTCCAAGCACATGTAGAATATCTCAAATGCAATTGTTATCTCCTTTTAAATGAGTCAGAAATTAGATCATGCTTAACCCTCCTTCCTAAAAATCTGCAGAGCTGCTGCTGTATAGATTAATAGCCTGACCTGGTGATGGCCTTTGTTCTTAGAGAATAATTTTTCAAAGGGTAGAGAGCCAATGTGGTTATTTCCTGATATGTTGTATTAATTTTGCAGAGTTCAGGCAACCTCTTAACTTTATTTCTTTACTCTTCAAGAGAGCAGTGAAGATCAAGTAAAATCCTTTCCATCTAACTTTTATGTTTGGGAAAGTATTCTGAATCAAGATTGACTTTTTTTTTTTTAGAAGCAGTCTCATAATCATTCCTGGAAGTGCTGTGGATAAGCTAGACTAGAGTCTTACTGAATAATCCCACTGCACTATGAGGACAAGGTACACTTAATGTTAAAGAAAAGAAAACAGAAAGTTTCCTGTAGCATGTCATATAGTACATTGTGTGTAATATTCTTTTTGCCATATCCAAATTGATTTTTTTATTTGATCTATATTTTTTTTCCATTTTCTCTTCTGGTAAATACTTAAGATTGCTAGCAAAATGTATAATATAGAATATAAAGAATTAAAGATGTGGAATACAATCAAGACTCCATAAGTAGTAAAACCATGTGACAGTTGAAAATCTAAGGAAGATCCTTGAATATTGAGTGAATGGGACTGGAGTCAAACACAACTCCCAAAGGAGAATGTTTCTTCAGATAAATGAAAAAGTAATAACAGAATCAACAGAACAGGTCAGCTGGAATTAATGTTGCCCTTTTCTCTGGCTATTCAGAGCCATCTTACCTGAAGATACCATGACAATAGAGGCGTGTCCTGGAATAAAATGTCCTCCTGAAGAGGGAAAAGGAAAACATTCTTCATAGTTGATAAGAAGTAAAGTGAGGGGTAAGAAGATTTTATATCTGGCAATGTGTTGTTGTCCAGTCCTTTCATAAAGAAAATGATGGGCCTGTCTGGATAAACTCTGGCAGCAGATTCCACAGAACATAAAACAAGTGGGGAAGATTGCAGATGATCCGTTGTTTCCAGGAAGATGATACTTCTGCCCTGGGTCATGACATCTTTGGGCCTCAGGAAATGTTTGGAAATTGGATTGCAGAAAAAGAAGCAAACTGGTTCTTGAGACAGTTCATAAACTATTCCAAATGCAAATAGAAAGGTGACACACAAGCACATCTGGATTTCTTTCATCTTGTTGACTGCTTCTTAGGCTCTTGATATGAGTGAAAACAATGTGTATTAGTCATGCATTTTCTACCACCACCACAACTACTGCACACACAAAAAATTATTTTCCTATTGCTAGTAAAATTCTTCAGCTACTCTTCTCCTAGGCAGAAAGGCATAACTCTTTATAGGTGTTCCACAGTGATATATAGTAAGAATATGTGCTAAGAGCCCTTTTGAGTAGAACTAAGCTGATTTCTTCTCAAAAACATTTCCCTGGGGAAAACGCTGATCATTCCTTTATGGGCTCTCTAGAAATGGAAGACAATCACATACTCTCCACCTCAAAATGCATTTAGAATTATGTAGTGTAAGCTATTAACCAGACCACCAACCAGCCTGCTGCCACCCTTTCAGAAACAATGCTATAAAACAAGCATAACAATCTCTTAATAGTAGAAGATCCAACAACAACACATACCTAATTATATTTATTTAAGGGAAAAGTCAAGGTTTTTTTGAGCTGGGTTTATTTCCAGATAAATATGTATTGCACAGCTGCCTGAATCTTGGGAATGCTTGTTTTTTTCTCGAGATCACCACTGTATATCTCCACCCATGCCAAAGTGTGTGAAAAATTCATAAAATCCAGAAATAATTCTGTAAATTTGAGAAAGACTGTAACATATATATTCTAGAATGCAGCAGCTGTATATATAACATGCAGAAATAAAAATAAAATTCCATCCTTTACCAGAAAAATACAGATTTCTTTCCCTGAGCCACCTTGTGGCCGTTTTTGGCATTTTTCTTATAATTGCAATTAGATGCAAGAATTGCTGATGAAGATACTGCCTTTCTGTTAAATATCAATGCATATTTTAAAACAATTCTCTAAATAGATCTCCTCTATCAACAGACGTCATTTTAGACTACAACTCTGTTAGAACTGTGGTGCTTCTGAGCATCTCTATTGGAATTATCGATGAAGTTTTGAAGTGATGGGAATGACTGAATTACTCTAGTGGAGCAACACTAGAGATGGATGAGAGATCCATGATGTTTCTTCATAAAGACCCTAGGATCGAATATATTTAAACTTTTTACTTAGGAAATCCTTCTTTTGGGGGAAAAATCCCAACTTTCCAAGCAATAACATAATGTTTGACAGATTACCTGATTTTGTGGCTATATTTTGATGAAATCAGGAGATGCTTGCAATGTTTTAAGTCAGCTGTCTCAACAGGAGATTCCAGGAAGATGCAGTAGCGGAATATCTTCTCAGTATCCAGAGTATTCATGTTGTTGTTTAACATTAGTTTCCATGTGACTGATAGAAATTAAAAGTTGGCATCCTATGGCTGCTGGTACCTTGGAACATCAACTGATTTTGAACTGTCTTTCCCACAGCTTTCATATTTTACATTAGAAAAATGACCATGAGAGAGCTGGTAGTTTTCTTCCAAATTTCTTTAGGAATATATATTTTAAAAAAACTTGCTCTTGCAGACTTTCCCGAGTAAAATTTTGGTTTCAGTGACGGCTGCTTAATAAGTACTATCCATTTGTCTTTCTGTTTTCCTTTTGAAATGAGAACCTGGACTTCGATACTTTACTGAAAAGCATTGGAGTCATCTCAATGCTGCACTTTTGCAAAAAGGCTGTAAACACTTAAGTGAAATGAATTATTAAATGTTTTAGCAAGTCTGTTCTCTCTTCCCCACCATGGTTTAGCTCTGGAAAAGGTGAGGAATGTATTATAAACATCCCTTCACAGATTAATCACCTGTCTGTTTTATCCACAACTGAAGGAACTGAAAAGAAATTTTGATTGTATAAACATATGGGTTTGTTTTTTTATTTAAACAATGTTGGGGTTTGTAACTATAATATCTAAATTTCCCAATTCTTTGGAACGATCAAATGCAAAAGCAAAAAACATCTGTATTTGAAGACGAAGGAAGACAAACAAGTTACTGTTGGATGGGATCTCAGTGAGAAACAAAAAGAGATACTGGCATGCAGGGCACTGAGAGTGAAATCAGAAAAGTGAGATCTGCCTTGATTTTCTGATTTCACTTTCAGTTTCTAGAGATACTATATGCCAGTATCTCTTTTTGTTTCTCAGTGAGATCCCATCCAACAATAACTTGATTAGTCAGATAGCATATTTATATTAATAGCTACAATCTGCAGGTATCTTTCATAGAAATAAACATGTAAGTTATCGAGAATGTTTCTAGAACAGTGGTTCTCAACCTTTCTAATGCCGTGACCCCATAATACAGTTCCCCATGTTGTGGTGACCCCCAAGTGGGTGTGGCCACCAATAAGAGGGAGTAGGACAGCTAGGGAAAAGGGAAAAAAATGGCGGACAGCCTTGTTTGGCGACCCCCGTGAAATGGTCATTCGACCCCAAATGGGGTCCTGACCCACAGGTTGAGAACCACTGTTCTAGAAGTTATTTCAGTATTCATATTATCATACACTTTTCTTTCTTTGAGTGATTGAAATTCCCAGTGGAAGTGCTTTGTGATTTAACTTCTTCCCAGACAGGAGGAAAATATTGACTAATAGGAAAGGGTTTTGTAGACTATCTTATCCAAGTCCAGTTTAGCCCAGGAAATTCAGAATGGTAGGTTCTTCAACAAATAGCTGTTCCTGAATTGCATCTGAAGGAAATCTTCAACGAGAGAATTTATAACACGATGTAGCTGACTTTTTTTTTTTGTCAAACTGCTTTCATTATGAAAAATTTTCTTTCACTTTGAGCTAAAACTGATCATCCTATTATCATCAAATCAATCAAATTAAACACTTTCTATGGGGTGATATAGAATTGCATCTTTCCTTGTTTGTCTTACAGCTATTCAGGCATTTGAAGGATTTTATTGTATCTTCCTTTCCTATCCCTCATTACAGGGCTTTTTTTAAAACTAAATTTGGGATGTTCTGTGACTCTCACGTGTCTGGGGAGAGAAGAACATGTGCATTTGGAATAAATAACATTCCCTTTAAAAATGTACTAGGAGTGTAACAAACAAGTAAAACACAGCTATATTCTTAAAGCCTTGTGGGAGCCATCTGAATTTCTGAGGGATGTTATTTCAGATGTTGTGAAAAAAATGATTTGCTTTTGGGGCCCCACCAGGTACCCTTGTTTAATAGAAGGGACTCAAGGCAGAAACCACTGGAGACAGGTAGCCCTATAGGCTCTATGCCATGAAGGGCTTCATAGCTGATAACCAGCATCTTGAACTGCATCTGGAAGCAAACTGGCAACCAATGAAGTTGTTAGAGAATTGATGACATATGCGTGTATCAAACTGCATCTGTCACTGTTGCACTGCTACATTTTGAACCAGCTGTTGCTTCCAAGTAATCTTTAAGGGCAACCCCCTGTATGGTATATTTCAATAGTCCAATTGTAGGTGATCGTGGTATGAGTCACTATGAGACACATATTGGTGTTTATATGCTTGGAGTATATATGCACTTGGAGGTGTTGACATTAGTTTACTCTATAATGGGTCTCCTTTGTAGCTACCCACAGTGAATCAAGTCAGGTGTGGTGGTGGTAGTAATTAAAGTGATTCCAATTCATTAGAATAACACCAACAGAATTGGAAGGGACCTTGGAGGTCTTCAAGCCCAATCCCCTGCTCAGTCAGCAAACCCATTGCTTAAGCAGAAAAATGATAATTAAAAAAAAAATTCCAAGAAGATATGTTAATGAAAAAGACCAATGAAGTAAAGACATCAAGCAATATCCAGGTGCTAGGAAATAGCACTTCTGACTAATATATCTTTCTGGAGAAAACAACTTTATGGAGAAAACTCATGTTGAAACCCAGTGAAGATTTCTTGCTCAGAAGCAGTGGGCAAAGGTTACATGCCATCTAGATTTATTTAAGTATAGGGTTAAGTAAAAAAAATGTGGGCAGTCAAATTTATGATGACATGGTTGAATCTCTGAATTGACTATCTGAATTAAATTGAAAAGTCAAAGTGAAACATCAAATTGAATGCTTCTGATTCTTTTCTGATCATTGTGATGCTTCTATATAAAATTGAAAATCCCACCCCCCCAAAAAACTGTATTAGTTAACAATTTATTTTGAATATCTGGACTGCATTAATGTTCAGATTTGATTCAATTTTTCTGAATTAAATTAATAATTCAAATAAATTTTGTCTGATAGCTTTGACATATTACTTAATATACTTGTTTTTATTTTGTTCAATTTCAGAAAGTTCAAGTAAAAAACAAAGCAAAATGCATTATTAGTTAATATTTATATACCTATATTCATATAAACCTAGCTGTAATCTGATCATATTTTCTTGGGAGTTAACCCAACTGGAGTCACTGAGATTTTCAGTATTTAATATTTTAAAATTATATATATATATATGAATCTTGCTTGCTCGCTTCGTACTTTCATTCTCTGCTGAACATTTAAACATTATTAACTGTTTCATTTATAAAAACAGGCATAGCTCTCTGTGAGTTTGAAGGTGCTATGCTAATTGTCCTAATGCACTAAACTAATGCACAGAAAACTCAAGAGTCTTTTAGAAAGATTTTTAATTTATGCAATGGATGCCTCATGATTTATTGATTTAAACTTCTATTGGAATGAACACAATTGATCTATCATCTACATTGCCCATGGCTTAAAAGAATATACATTTCCAAATAAAGTCTTACCTGTTTTGAAGAGTACTGCTAATAGTGCTAGGCCATACACTGAAAACAGATTATTATTTTTTTTAATAAAACTTACATTAGATTTGAGTGAATGTAAGCTTGAACGTAAATTTACTGGTCCTTTTATATCTTGGATATCACTCCAACTCCTAACTTTTAGAAGTGATGTTTGTACAGTACTTGCCATGAGATTAAAAAGAGGAAACAAAAGACTTAAAAAAAATATTAGTTGAGATGCAAACAGCAGTTACTACCTCTACAAGGTATATAAGAATTTGCTAATAGAAAACTACAGGTAAAACTTTAGAGTGTGCATGAGACACTACTAGAAGAAAAAGTGTGTATTCAAAATAGAAAAGATATATATAATACAATGCAATTCCCTCTCCCTCATAATTTGAAATGATTGTTTAAAAACCCCCAAAAGGAGACCAACTTCTTGTACCCAATCCTGTTTTTGATTATTTTTCTGAAGCAGATATTCTGTAATGTCTAAAGAACAACATGGGCTCGGAAAGATATGTGGGAGATAGTTCTATCTCGGTGCCTTCCAGATTTGTTAGACTGCAACTTCAGTTATAGTTTGGAAAAAACAAAAAAAATAAAATAAAGGGAGATTAATCAAATGGTGTGCTGAATCTGAAAGAGGTATTTCAGCTTGCATGCCTCACTCCTAATTTTCCTAGGTTAAGGAAAACAATTTCAAGGCCAGGCACATTCCCCCCTCCCTCTGTATTTCTGTAGAATAGGCTTTCTAACATTTTATTAGTCAAGTGTAAGTGGATTTGGAGAGATAGAAGCAATTCTCAAGTGCTACTATAGTGTAGTTGTAATATATAGGGATATTCATAATAATTACATTTTACCCTTGCTGCATCAATATTCAGGAAGAATAAATAACTACTACGTGAATCTCCTGCTCTCAAATATGAGTTTATCTGTTACCTGAGCACTAACAAAATATTGTGTTGTGGCAGTGAAAATGAGGCAGCAGCCTAAGTCTAAGCACGGTAGTTATACTTTTAAAATTATGCTTTAATGCAGTTTCCTGAACATTGATCAAAATTAATCTAGATAAGGATGTTATGCAAACCTAACCAGAGAACTGGAACAGAGTCCAAGCCTTCCCTTTGTGAGGATCAAATGGGGAGAGGAAGAACATGTATCTTGTCTCTCAATTCCTAGAATTGTAAAATGTGTGATTGTATCAAATAATTTCAACTTGGTTACCATGTAACATAGTCAAAGGCAGCTTTGTATAACTGACAGTCAGCTAAAACATTGGTTCTATTTGATAAGATTGCTTCAATTCACAGTGTACCAAAGCTCTTTATATTTTATCATTGCTTTGATGCCAATAAAATAATCAAGTACCTATATTTGCAGAACTTTATTATCTTCAACCATTATTTATAACAAACAGGACAATATGAATAGGAATTTACTATTATCAAATAGTTCCTGTAAGAAAATTTTGTAGTCTAGAATGTTCCTATTCAGGAACCTGACCAGCCAGATGTCCTTTTCCCAATCATATTATCTTAGAATTCTTTTTCTTAACAAAACCCCAAACCCCAAATACCACGACCATTAAATATGTCCAGCTTTTGACAGTTTCTTCAGCCCATAGACCCATCCATTACAGATTTTAATAGTTTTAATGTACAAAAATGTAGATTTTCATCAGCCTGTTAATATATTCTATTTTAGCTACCTTGTTTTCCCAAAAATAAGACTGGATCTTATATTTATTTTTGGTCCAAAAGACCCATTAGGGCTTAGTTGGGGAGATGTCTTATTTTTCCATGTACAGGAGGCAGTGAGCACGTGGGGGCCAAAGGGGTCTGGCAGTAACCATAGCCCTTGGCCGGCACACCCTAGGACTGTAAAGCCCATGCAGCGCAGGTGAGTGGGAGTGCTGCTACCCCCAGGCCCACCAGATGCAGCGCGCGGCCATGTGCCCACTCTATCCCACCATCTGGTTGCTTGCGGCTGCAATGGGGCAGGAGGCTATGTGGCATGGCAGTGCCGCTGTCATGAAGTGAGGCAAGGCAGATGACAGTGTGTGTGTATTGTATGGTTTCAATGGCAGAGCTCTGGAGGCTGGTGGTAGGCTTTCTGCATCATCCTTGGGCTGGCAGTTTTGGCCAACTAGTCCATTCATGGCTCTGCCCACACAGCCATGAGACCGCACTGCTGTGACTCCATCCATCAGCCCTGGTATAACTGTCCCCTGGCTGTTTCAGCAGAGCCATGAAGGGGGCCAGGTGACCAAAACCACCAGCTCAGGGATAATGAAAAGAGCCTACCACTGCCCTCCAGAGCTGCTGCCATTGAAACCATACAATACAGGCAGTGAACAGGGAGCAGGCAGTATGAGGCAGCAACACAGGACCCAAAGGGCAGGTGGATGATGAAGCAGCCATCGCTGCTGGGCAAGTGATCTGAGGGGTGGGGCATGGGCAGCAGGGACACAAGAAAGCCCTTCTGGCAGATGTAATTGATGTGGACATGGCTAATGCGCAGCGGTGGTGGAGGCCTTTCACCATCACTTCCCCCTGGCTCTGAATTGGTGGAGGGGGACCAAGTAAAGAGACTGAGCCTCCCCTGTCCATCCTCCATAGCATGGCAGTCCAGCTCGGGAGGGGAGTGAAAGGGAAGAGTCCGGTGGGCAGTCGGTTATTGAATGGACAGTGGGAGGTCACAGAATGGGGAGTAGCCTGGCTATGGGGGCCCGAGGTGTGCGGGTACAGAGTGGGTGGGACAGCTCCACACATGCACCCCGGGCTCTTAACTAGAGCTTATTTTGGGGGTAGGGCTTATATTAGGCGCACACTAAAAATCATGCTAGGGCTTATTTTCTGGTTGGGTCTTATTTTTGTGGAAACACGGTCTGTAAGCACTTTATGTTGGCCCTTGAAAAAGGGCTCCTTATTAATGCCAAGAATAAGTCACTCAAGCGTTAATTATTTAATACATGAAAAGATCTTAAAGGCATATTTTATAGAGAAAGGTTTCAGATAACCCATTCACTCATGTGTTCAATGTTTTATTAGCACATACTGTACATGCTGGTATGTAAGCAAATCTATTAAAATATTAAGATAGTTGGTTAAGATCCAAAAAGATAAGATAGTTGCCCTCATCCTTTTATTAAGGAAAGGCCTGCACCTCTGAATTTTGTTTTTAGGTGGAGCAGAGAAGTAGAAAAGGAAATAAGAGAGGTAAGGCCCACTTCCCCACCTATACCTACCCACTTGCATGTTTTGCCTATGCCTATTCCCTTCTGTGTCCCCAAAACCTTGTCTTCCTCTCATCTCCAACCCATGGTAAGGTAGACTTCATGGTAATGTTTTCCACTATTTGTTTCAGGGTAGTCTCAAGGTATCTAAAATATGTCAAACTTTTTTTGTGCCTTCCAATCAAGGACAGATCCTTCAAGTTTTTCTTTGCAAGATTTCAAGGAAAAGGGCAACTGGTTTGCCACTGCCTTCTTTCTTGTGCTGAGAGATAAGGACTGGTTGCAGGTCACTGAGTTGCTTTGTGCCTAAGACGGGACTAAAACTTTTTTTTTTTTCTGGTTTCTAAGCTGGTGCCTTCACCAGTAGCTAAGACTGTTTCTCAAGCTTGTTACTTGTTATCTTAAATACAAATGTGGTTACTGCAGTGACTGAAAAAGAGAAAACAGAGGACCAAAAGGACCAAATCACGCTAGAATATTTTTCTACTAAATCAGGCAGTGAAGAAAGGGGGGGGGGGAGGGAATAAAAACCAGGTTTTTTTTCTTGCTATTTCTACTCCTAACTCTACTAATGGTTAGCAACATGAAAAGTGCAAATAATAGACTGCTCGAACATATTTGGTATATAGGAAAACAGCTAATAAAGAACAATATTCTTTCAGCCCTCCAAATGCTAAATGACATTTATTTGTCAGTGGTTCATATCTCAAAAAGAGAGAAAATGTAATAATAATAATAATAAAAAAGATTTTTCTTTCTTCAGATATTAAAATAATTGGCTGATGAAGGTATTTAAAGGAAGAAATCTGCTTGTTTTTAGAATATTTGCATTATTGCTCTTAGGGCAATGGACTGGTTTTCTGTCATCAGCATTTCCTCATTTTTGAAGTGCTAACTTTTATTTTTGTTTTCTTTTGTTCTAAACCTACTATGTACTGCCATGATATTTTGTTCTACGTGAAAAAGTCCTGGAGCTAAATTTTAGAGGTCCCTAACATTCGGTGGAGTTCTCCATCCCATTACTTCTCTGATAGTAAGCAGTATCTCTCCTCCTCCTCCTCCTCCCCCTCCTCCCCCTCCTCCTCCTCCTTTAGTGAACGCAAAATCAAGCTCATTAAAGGATTATAATGGATGCAACCATTGTAGCTACCCCTAAAGTTCACAAAGGCTGTCTCAGAGCTGAAAAAGTGAGCAAAAGAGCAATAGTAGCATCAACAGTATATTGGAGTACAGGAAATTGCTTTGTATTATGTTAGACCATTGATCCATTTAGCCCAATGCTGTTAGCACTAAATAGCAGCGGCCCTCCAAAGCCTTCACCTGGAAATTTTCAAGTCCTATGTTGAGATGCCAGAAGTGAACCTGGAACTTTCTATGTGGAAAACTTTTGTCCTGTTACTCAACTTTCCTCTAAGTAGTCATGTCTTGATGTTGGCTTTCAAAAGCTATGTTTGACTTACTAGAACTTCATGTAACTTTTTTAATGTAGAGAATCTGTTGAGTCATGTGTCAAGCCTGAAGTTATGCTGGCTTTTCAGAACACAACACTAGTTATCTGATAGAGTCTCTGTGTTTGCTTTCAATTGTGAACAGATCCTGTTTTAGAAAATAAATGAAGGATGTAAAACTTTCTAATGGATTTTAAGGAATGCAAAGCAAACACATAAAGTGATAGCTTATTGATAATTTTCACTCTTGATTATTCTCATTGTCATTGGGTTAACAAAGACAGCACAGTTTCAATTAATAGTTTAGGTTAAATAAGTTCTACTTAAAAGATCCAGCATTTTACACACAATGTACTTTTTCCTATAACAAAAGCTCAAATATGGATAAAATAATGTCTCTTTAGTGCTCCTCAATATATTAGTAGCAGAAATGTATTAACTATCCCCAGTAGCATTTGTCTTCACTAGTTCAGTTCCATTGTTTGTTGAAGATTCATCTTTTCACCAGGTCTTTGTATCGTTTTAATGTGATCTGAAGAGACTTCTTAATATTCTCTTTTGTTGGTAGTATTTTTATTGTTGTTTTTCCGATTTGATATAATGAATGCTTATAATAACCTTGTGTTATAAGTATTTGTGTTCTATATTTTTATTTATAAATTATATTCTTCCAAAGAACAGATTTTTATCCAATTTGTGAATCAAGCTATGTATTGTCAATCACTTGACACACATATGGGTTTTTATGTACAAAATTAGGTCTGCTATGAAGAAAATGGATAAACAATTTTTTTCATTATTCTAGAACTTGGCATTTTCAATGGCGCTGAGTAGTGGGAGATACAGTTGTCAGAAGAAAGAAAACAACTAGTGCATAGCTAAACTAAGGAAACTGCTACTAACAGGACTGCTTTGAAAAGAAATTAGAGAGATTCACAGAATGTTTGTCTATTTAGAATAGATCTATGTCATAATGGCTAACTCAGGCCACTATTGGGAGGAAAATTAGATCGGCCTTTGGTCTGAACTCGTCTTATGCTATCTTTAAATTCAAGCAGGCAGAGAAAACAGCATGGCTCAAGCACCACACAGAGTTGCCTTATTTAGCATGGTAGCTCAGAAATTGAGCAAGTCTGCAAGGAATTTCAGTTAAAATAATTCAGCCCTGGAAATTTTTGATAGGATATCAGCTTTATCCACATTCATATACATTATAATGACAGAATCTCTTTAGTCAGCAGCTCTCTTTTTGATTCTGGGATCATTTTGGTAAGAGGCCAGTACTGTATAGTTGCATATGTGGTTGGATATAATAGTCCAAAAACCGCCATAGAGGTCGTTGGTATGCCTCTGTCACTGTATAGTTTGAAAGGCAGGCACCAAGAATGAAGAGTGTGACTAGAAGCACAGTGAGGAGAATCACCAGCAGAATTCCAGCAAAATGCCACAAAATAATAAAGACCCAGGCTAGCTTCCACCTGTTGAAAAGAAATGGGAAAACTGCAGTTGATAAAAGTAAAGTATGTCATGGCAAAACAATAATTTCTTACATCTTAATGACAGTTTGTTGATTGGAGAAAATATATACTATAACTAACTTGCAATTGCAAGTTTGATGATCAGGTACAAGAATACTTTGGATTTTTGGTTAAAAAGAGAGTTTCAGAGATGACCCTAAAGCAGCGGTTCTCAACCTGTGGGTCGTGACCCCATTTGGGGTCGAACAACCATTTCACGGGGGTCGCCAAACAATGCGTTCCGCCATTTTTTTGTCAGCCGGCGCAGGGGGCGCCGCCGCGCACGCGCGCCATGCAGGGGCGGTGCATGGGGGGTGCCGCCGTGCATGCATGGTGCGCATGGGCGCCACCACGCATGCGCACCACACATGGGGCGCCGTCATGCATGCACGCCACACAGGGGGGTGCATGGGGCAGTGCTGCGCATGCACGCCGCGCAGGGGGCGGTGCCGCGCATGCGTGTCACGCAGAGGGGGCGTGCATGCGCGCTGCTTGCTTATGTCTGGGGTCGCCGTATAAAAAGGTTGAGAACCACTGCCCTAAAGGCATGTCTAGAAGCCCTTGTTGCATTTTCTGGGCATATGAATTTGTTGTTGAAAACTAGAAAAAGGAATCCATGTTGGGTGATAAAGAAATATGTTTTGCACTGCATTCCAATTACAGATGAAAGAAAAACAAGCAGCAAAAAACAAATTAAAATCCTCTGGATTTTAGTTAATCAACAATTGATAAAAGTTCAGTGTCAGTGAAGGATCTGGTTTCTTTCTGTCAAGCTTGATCAAATGTCTAAAACTGTGGACTGAATGTGGCAGAACTATATCTCTATGCCCCAGTAATGACAAGTTTCAGCAAGACAGTATTTTATAATCCCAGCCAAACAGATGCTTCCTAGACGTGTTGGGACTTCTGAAACTTGCATGAGCTGTCCTGGCTGGCGATTCTGGAAGCTGCATTGTGAGGAAAACTTCCATACTATGAGTGACTTCCTTTACTTCCTAGGAGATAGGTTTCGGGAAAAGATTCTCTATACCAGTGTTTCTCAACCTTGACAATTTTAAGGCATGTGGACTTCAACAGCCAGCATTGCTGGTTGTGGAATTCTGGGAGTTGAAGTCCACATGCCTTAAAATTGTCAAGGTTGAGAAACACTGCTCTATACTGTCCATCTCATAGGCTTTCTGTCTTCTGCTTACATACATAACTCAAGAAATTAAAAAAATGTTATTTCTATTTTACACAAATCTTGAATAGATCTGAAATACTGAACAATTTGCCCACAAACCTAAGACTAGATGATCTGGAGTATCTTGAGTCACTATGTCAATCAGCCCTGACTGACAACCCTTCTCCCATGTAATAACAGAAACATTGCTCTGTACCTAATCAACTTCTATGTTTCCTTCCCCAATAGACATCACATAAAACCAAACCAAACTAAACCAAACCAACCAAACCCACACTTGATAATAATGCTCTCTTCAGTCATTCCTCCCATTTAACAAAGAAAAGGAGACAGAAATATGTGGTGTCATTACTGGCACAAGTTAATGTGTCCCCAATGAAGGGGTCAAAGTTCTGCCACAAAGAAACCATTAAATAGGAAAGAAATGCATTGAAAAGGCTTAGATGTATAATATATACAACACTTTCTTCTATCTTGCATCACAGAAAGAAGCAATCAAGTATCATTATTATTTTTGCAATTCTAATATATTTATAGAGATCTTTTAGAAAATTAAAGCAAACTTTTATGACTTTATAAAAACTTTTATGATAGTTTTTTCCTCTGCAATATCCATTTTTGACCCTCTGCATGTTTTCTCATAACTTTCCTCTTATATTTTTAATTCTACTGGTTCCCCTGTTACTATATTTCCAAGATGTCAAGAAATCTGAGACAGTTTTCCAAAAGTTACCGTATTAATCTAATTAAAAATGTATTTCATTAGAATTATTCTGGCACAAATAAAAGATCAGTTTATAAGTTTTATGACAGTTTAAAAATGAGATAGCTGTTGGGATCCAATATTTAGAAGAATCATCTTCATTTTTGGTTCATTCCACTGAAGATCTACCATGCACTGTTTTTTCAACCAATTTACTGGAATCTAATGGATTCCAAAAAAAGTCTGAATATAGACAATTTTCTTTCTCTTTGATTAGTGATGTAAGATCTTCAGGTTAATATGCTACCGCTGTGTTGGATATCTGTGGCATCCATGGTGCATAATATAATAGTTATGAAACTTGCAAGAGAATCTCATTAGATTTTATAAACCATCCTATTGTTTAATGTCTTGCTGCCATTGATTGTATTGCAAATTCACCTTTGGATTTTGTTTTTCTTTAATGGAAATTGTGGTCTGCCTAATTAATCATAAAAACAGAATTCTGAAAATCCATGGGAAAATCTTAGACAGGCTCTCCAGGCAATCATCTGATCATAAGAAAAATGTACTCTGTGCATATCAGTCAGGTTCCTCTTTCTGGTTATTGCACGTTATGCTGTAGTTATTGTCACTATCAAGTAGTAAATATTTTCTTCACTAACCTACCACCACAAAGCTGCTTTTTCATAGGCATCTCTTCCCTTCTTATTTTTTCTTCCTTTAGGTAAAAAAGAATAAAAGTAGATTTTTAAGATTTGTAGCTTCCAGTGTTTAATTGGTGAATATTTTAAAGTTCCTCTCTGTGTAACTTAGACAGTTATATTCGCTTAATCTAATTTTCTTGCCACTTAAACACTGAAACCATGCTGCTAAATTACAGCATGATTTTGCGCTATTCTCTTAGCCATTGTGAAATAACAGCATCTGTAACCATTTTGAGCAACATGATTTGAAAATATCTAAGAACGACCCTGCTAAATTCTGTCAAAGACCAGTCTAATCCAGTATTCCTTCCCAGTTCTTCCAGATGGATACCAAAGGCTGGATACATGATAGTGCTTTTCTGATGTTCTCCACCAACTGAACTTCAGAGGCATGCTGTCTCTCTATTGATGCCAAGCATGCATGTGTGCACAGAAATCCAGTAACAGCAGATGACAAAGGAGTCAATTACTGCTAAATATGTGCCCTCCTGTCAATGCAGAGGAACATCATAGTGTCCGGTTGTTAAGTCAATGCCTACGTTAGGACTATAGATACTGTATCTGCTGACTATTTAAGAAAGTAGTAATTGCAAAATGTAATTATTGGTTTACTGTGAGGACAACCTGCCAGTTTCTTGAATTAATCACAAATTATATAAGATTAGTCTGTATCCCTTCCCCTTCAGAAGCTATTAGGCAACAACTTATTCTACAGCTCCAAATATAAGGTATATTAAGCAACTATCTCTATCAAAATTCAGTTTCAGTAATTGGGTTAACTATAGCTAAAGCAGAGGACCAAATTTCCCCCCAGAGATAGCTTTCTCTGTTTTGGATAAAACAAGGTTACTGACCAGTTGAGCCCTGGCTATTTCATACATCAAGTTCTTTGGGTGAAGATTCAAAAACTTGCCTGGAAAGTTGCTGTGACTCCTGAAAGAAAAGAAGAATGGATTATTGAAACAGATTTTGTACCATTGAGCTTGTTCCTAAAACCTTCCCAAATGGGATTCTTAAAAAATCCTCAAAGAATGTCATAGTGTGATATTATTATGAAAGAAGTAATGTCCTTTAAGCCAACACTGAGAAGGCCATGCTTGTATGATAAGATGTAGGTATGCACTATGTATAAAACATAGAAATTTATATTAGGAGTGGCTTTTTTTTCTTGTCTGTCAGCCTTTTCTCCCTGGGTCTTTTTTTTATAAGAAAGTAAATTTAATCTGAAGAATTAAAAGGAATATTTATATAGAGAGAACAAATGAAAGTACATGATATCATCAAGAGAGTAAAAGAATTGAAATGAAAATGGGCTGGTCACATAGCAAGAAGAACTGATGGCAGGTGGATCGAGGCAATCATAGAATACATCACATTTGATAAAAAGCATCCACGAAAGAGACCTAAAACAAGATGGATTGATGACATCAGCAAGTATTGCAGGCCCAGTTGGCAAAAGAAAGCTCAGGACCACATTGGTTGGAATCATGCGGAAGAGGCCTTCATCCTGCAGAGGATAGACAATACTTAAAATGATGATATATGTATTCCTTTTAATTCTTCAGGGCTTCAGTGCTCATATACTGTGTAGATGAAATGCTGCTGCTCTCTGTGCATATATTTGTGTGTAAAATAATCTAGATCCAGTAAATTCATGCCCCCCTAACTATATTTTTCCACCTGCAAACTCTACTTCCGGAGAGGAAAAATAATATCTGTACATCACAGATAGTATAGATATTAGAATTGGATTTTCTGAAGTCAGAATGCTTCCTTCAAAGTTGGGAACTCTCTTTCCTCAGAATACAAACTATAAAGACTCCTGTTAAGGCTTCATCTACCTTTGATTATGCAAACAAATCAACAAATTTCCTTCTGGCAAAGGCCAGGAAAATTGAAATTGAAAAACTTCATTGCAGTCATTAATCAGCACAAAGGAACTTGATATGCAAATATCCAAAGCTGAATTGACCATATCTGAATAGTTAGAAGAAATACATGCAACAAATGTTGATTAAAAACAATATTACAGAGTGAGCTAAAATGCTTGTTCAGGATACAAAGTGTTGAGTCCGTGGCGGGAAAACAGACACGAGAAGCAGCTGGAGTTCTCAGTTTCATTTATTCAGCGTTCAGCTTACAGGAAGATGGCTTCAGCCTCGCCCAAACGCCTCGCAGCCTCTTATATAGGCAACTCCCGGGTAAATGGGTTACTTTTCCCGCACCAGCACCCGCGCATGCGCATGGCGCTGGCGACAGCCTGTCTGGTCCCGGGCAGCTTTGCACCTGCCCGGGACTGCCTGCAAACGCCCGAGCCGTTTGCAAAGGCTCGGGACATAACACCCCTTTCCCCCGGGCTAAAACTACTACCAACATACAACATTTATTTTATATGACATTTTGCTCCCCAGTGCTCCCACTGATTACTGGCTTTTGCCTTGCCAGCAATGTTATGTAATCTTCTAGATACTTAGGAGATTTCTTTGCTCTCTGTGACCTTCTTAGCTCTGGGTTACTGGCATAAGTCCCCTGACTGGAGGGAGGCGTGAGCCTGTTCTCTCTATTGTGCCCTGGTGTCTTCCAAGGACTGTGCCCCGATGCCTGGCCTGCTTGCTTGCCCACCGGGCTCGTCAGGCCAGGGCTTCTGTTGCTTTGTGACCTGGTTGTCCTACCTAGCTGTAGACCATCAGGCCCCTTGAAGTGATAGCCACTGCTGGGCGTCTCTGTAGAACCCCCTAGGTCAGTCCAAGACCTGTCCGGAGGCTGTCCATTCCCTGAACCCCATTCTGTGCTCGGGCTCGTGTGGGTTTCTGTACTTTCCCAAAACTCAGGTGTTCCCTGATTTGTGCTAGGGGTGTTGTAGTCGGGACTTGGTTCCTCAACTAACTCTGTGTATGTTTGACCCCCTGTAGGATTTGGGTAAGGTCAGGCCAACCTTGGGAACTGTGTGCCAGCTCTCTTGCGGGGAATGATTTGTTGGGATGCCCCCGGGTATCCTCCGTGACTGGAGTGCTGTGTGACGTGTGTGGAATGTGAGTATGCCCCCGGGGGGGGGGGGGGTGGTGGGTGGTGGGGACTTCCCTGGCTGGAGTAGGCGTGAGTGCCTGTTGTGTGGGTAAGCTCCATGACTTTCTTTTCGGAGCAATGGCAGAACCTTGGGACGAGCCGTTTGTGGCTCCCTCAGTGGAGATGGGCAGTAGCTCTTGCCCTTCCCTTTGCTCCAAAGGGTCCCCCTCCCCCCCTTGAAAAGACCCAGGAGTCTCAGCAGAAAAGTCTCGCCTAGAGCGAAGTTGGTCGATGTGCCGACGCAGGACACGACCGTTGTCCAGGGCAACCTCGTAGGAGAGAGGACCTGTGATCCTGGACACAGAAGCGGGGACCCATGTATGACCAGGCCCGTAATTGCGAGCCCCAACCGGGGCACCCACAAGTAGTCGTCTAGGTGCCCTAGGATGTGAGGTAGATGAAGGCAGTCTGTCCGGATGCAACCGGTCAAGTCTAGTAGTAAGTTGGCGCCCCCAACGAAGTTCAGCTGGACTTCTCCCTGTAGAAGTGGACGGGGTGGTGCGATAAGAAAGGAGAAAGTCAGCCAACCTGGGATGCCAGTCCCCGTAGGTGAGTCTCTTCAAGGCGTCCTTTGCGATGCGCACCATGCGTTCAGCCATACCGTTGGTGGAAGGGTGAAAGGGCGCAGATGTGGCATGACGAATCAGGTTTGCCTGTAAGAAAGCTTGTAATTCGGAGGAGGTGAATTGAGGGCCGTTGTCAGACACAATGACATCTGGCAGCCCGTGTGCAGCAAAAATCCCCCTCAGTACCTGATAGTCTTGGGCCATGGTGGTGATGAGACAGGCACAACCTCAAGCCATTTTGAATCCTGTCACAGTACCAAAACCCCCAAAGAACTGGCCCTGAAAGGGCCCAGCGTAGTCAATGTGCACCCTATACCATGGGGACTGCGTTTCCTCCCATTTATGCACGGGAGCTTGGGGCATCTCTGGGCGAGATCGTTGGCACAGGTGGCATGCATGCACCTGAGCCTCAATATCCTTATCTAAAACAGGCCACCACAAGTGGCTGCGTGCAAGAGCCTTCATACGAACAATGCCAGGATGACCCTCGTGGAGGGATTCTAAGACCCTATTCCTCATTGAGGTGGGAATGACAACTCTGTTTCCCCAAAGCAGACAACCCTGAGAAAGGGACAGCTCGTTCCTTTTGACCAGAAACTCTGAAACTCAGGACTAGGGCAGTGCTCAGGCCACCCGGACAGGACCCAGGAGCGGACACGTGAAAGTGTGTTATCTGTACCTGTTTCAGCGGTAACATCCCTGGCACTAAGAGGGAGCTCGGGCAAGGCTTGGATTGATAGAATGTTGACAGCTGGCGCGGGGTCAGCTTCTACTACTGGCAGAGGCAACCTACTGAGGCCATCAGCATGGCCCATTTCTTTCCCAGGCTTGTGGATTAATGAAAAATCATATGCCGACAAAAAAATAGACCACCTAAGCATTCTAGGGGAAATGATGTGGGGAGTCTGCTTACGTGTGGTAAACAGTCCCAGCAGAGGCT
The DNA here is from genome assembly GCF_016545835.1 of Crotalus tigris. NCBI lineage: Eukaryota > Metazoa > Chordata > Lepidosauria > Squamata > Viperidae > Crotalus > Crotalus tigris. The sequence goes on along the minus strand of NW_024096497.1, from coordinate 1,756,178 downwards.
TATGGTCAGTGAAGACCGTGAAATGCCTGCCATATAGAAAATCGTGGAATTTTTTAATTCCAGCAACAACAGCCAGAGACTCCCTGTCTATCTGAGCGTAGTTGCGCTCGGCAGAAGACAGTGTTCTGGAGTAGTATGCAATAGGAACCTGAGTTCCATCAGACCTGAGGTGACTCAGGACAGCTCCACCCCGTAGTGGAACTGCATCCACAAGCGATGCACCACAGGGAGAAACTCGTTGAAAGATGTGCAAGAAACACTTGGTAGAAGTGACAAGGCCTTGACTTCTTTAAAGCAAGCCTCATGTGCTTGTGACCACAGCCAAACAGCTTGTTTGTCTAGTAGCCTGTGAAGAGGCTCAGCTACACTAGCTTTATGTGGAAGAAAAGAATTGTAGAAATTCAGGAGGCCTAAGAAGGCCTGAAGTTCGGCCTTAGACTTTGGCCTGGGTGCTTCTAAAATAGCAGTTAGTTTGGATTCAGCAGGATGAATCCCAGCAGCATCAAGTTTGAATCCCAGAAATTCAGTAGAAGGCACCCCAATCTGGCATTTGTCTTTTCTGAGCTTGAGGCCTGATTTCCTGAATCTTAACAGGACAGCCCTAAGCCTTTCAGCTAGAATGTGTGTGGAGTCTCCTGCAATCAGTCATCGTCAAGTAGGGCAGACCCTGGTATGACCTCGTATTGTTTTCATTACGCTTGGAAAATCCCAGGAGCGAACATTTACTCCACTGTACTTTTTGTTTTTTTTTTTTTGTTTGTTTTACTTTAAGGCTACCCCTGTGGGTCACATGGTCTTAGCTATAGGCAGCACCTCTCAACAGGCAGCTGTTGATTGCTTGAGCTTAGGTCAAGCTTTGCAAAAACAACGCCCCACCCTTTTTGAGATCAGAGCGAGGTGATGACCACAGATAACAGATAGGCATTTGCTGCATGCCTTATTGCGTGGTGCATTTGTAGTCAGCACAAATGCGAATGTCCCCATTTGCCTTTAGAGGCGTGACAATGGGGGTCTCCCAGGGACTGGAATCAACAGGCTCCAGAATTCCCTGTTGGATTAGTTTGTCTAGTTCAGTGTCAATCTTACTTTTTAAAGCAAAAGGGACCCTTCTTGCTTTAATCCTAATGGGAGTGACAGTGGGGTCTAGCTTTAAGGACACAGGTGGTCCTTTGAATGTGCCCAGCTGGGGGCTGAAAACATCTGCAAATTCTTTGCAGACTTCCTGTAGGTCGAGTGTTTGTAAGCTGTTGAGTCCTGTGACGTGTATCCCCAGGGCCTCAAACCAATCGAGTCCTATGAGACTCGTTCGTTCACCCCCTACTACTAATAAGTCTAGTGGACCTTCAAAACTCTTGTATTGCACGTTAAGGGTGGCCTCCCCCTTAACACACACTCTTGAGTTCTGAAAATCTGTTAATACAATATCAGAAGGCCTTAACTTGCCTTAGACCCACTTCTGGAACAAATCTTCCTAAATGTATGCAATGAAATGATGGACAGGGCAGACCCTGTGTCTAGTTCCATAGATAATGGAACCCCTTGTAGCTTCACGTTGAGTGACAGCTTTTTCTTCATGGGCTTGTGTGTGCCTGTTCTACAGATGCTTCTTCGCGAAGCGCAAAAACCTACCCTATTCTGGCTGGGGAATCTGGTACCCTTCAGGCGTTCTTCTTGGGGTTGTGCCTTTCGTCGGCCCAGGCACACAGCTGCAATGTGCCCTTGTTTACCGCATGCCCGGCAGGTAGCGGAGCGGAACTTGCAGTCGGTTCTCCTGTGGCGACCTCCACAGCCGATGCACTTGAGCGGAGCCGAAGAGCTTCCCTTCTGGTTCTCTTCCTTCGCGGGGTGTAGACGGTCGACTTCCTCGTCCGGATCCTCCTCGGAGTTTCGTCGGACGTCTTCCTGGTGCACGGACGCACCCTCTGCACTGTTTCTGATCGGCCGCATGTTTTTGACGGCGCCGCTTGCTGCTTCTTCTGCGGTGACTTCCCTTAAGGCGTCTTGGAAGGATAATTCTTCCTTAGCGAAAAGTCTTTGTTGTAGCTCGCGATGCCTTAACCCGCACACGAATCGGTCCCTCAGTCGTTCCTCGAGGTCCTTGAACTCGCAGGGCTTGGCGGCCTTCGTAACGCGGCGATGTATTCCTTGGCTGACTCACCGGACCGTTGATCCCTTTGTTCGAAGGTGTGGCGCCATGAGATAACGGACACCTTGGGGTTGAAGTGCTCCTTCAGCAGCTTCTTCAGGTCTGCGTAGCTTACAGACTCTACTGGGACAGGTGCTGCAAGGTTTTCTGCGATTTCGAAGGCGTCTTGGCCGCAAACGCAAAGCAGGGTGGCCGCCTTCAAGCTATCTTCCGTCACTTGGTTTGCCTTGAAGTAGTTCTCCATTCTGGATACGTAGGACTCCCACCGCTCTGGATGTGAGACGTCGAATTCCGAAAGCCTTCCGATTTTCGCCATCTTCGGATCTTCAGGAGACGGGTCTATCAGCCAGCCTACCCCCGAATGCGCACCGGATTGGCGGGCAGCTGCCGAGTCGACGCTGTTCCTCTTTCGCCGCTCAGGACTCCTTGGGTAAGCTTACACTTCTTCCTTTCCAGGTAGTGCAAGGCATCCCACCTTCGTCGCCAGTGTTGAGTCCGTGGCGGGAAAACAGACACGAGAAGCAGCTGGAGTTCTCAGTTTCATTTATTCAGCGTTCAGCTTACAGGAAGATGGCTTCAGCCTCGCCCAAACGCCTTGCAGCCTCTTATATAGGCAACTCCCGGGTAAATGGGTTACTTTTCCCGCGCCAGCACCCGCGCATGCGCACGGCGCTGGCGACAGCCTGTCTGGTCCCGGGCAGCTTTGCACCTGCCCGGGACTGCCTGCAAACGCCCGAGCCGTTTGCAAGGCTCGGGACATAACATATTCCTTCTGAATTTATTGGTGGTAAATTAATGGATTATTTGACCATGATCTTGGTTTTTGAGATGTTAAGCTTCAAGCCGTATTTTTCAGATATTTCTGTGACTCTGTTGATGAGGAGCTGAAGGTTTTCATGCTTACTGGCAAGCAGAACTGTATCGTCAGTATATCTTAAGTTGTTGATCCAAACATCGTTTACTTTGATGCCGGCATCGATGTTCTCCAGTGCCTCGTTGAAGATCGACTCAGAGTAGATATTGAACAACAGTGGAGACAGAATACATCCCTGTCTGACCCTTCTTCTTATTTCTGCATCAGCTGAATATTTTTGGCCTAGTCTCACATTTGCTACCTGATGCCAATACAGATTCTGTATTATTTGGATGTCTTTGTCATCTAGTCCCCTTTGTTTCAGGATTTCTAATAGTTTGCTGTGTCTTATTTTATCAAAAGCTTTTTTGAAATCAATGAAGCACATGTAAACACTGTTATTGACATCTCTACAATGCTGTACAAGAACCTGAATGCTGAACAGCGCATCTCATGTACCAAAATTGTTTCTGAAACCAAATTGTGTGTAACCTAGATGCTCTTCAATTTTGTTGTATATTCTTGTGTGAATATTTTCAGGAATATTTTCAGAGCATGACTCATTAAGCTTATTGTTCTGTATTCGGTACACTTCTTTGCATTTATTTTTTTGGGGGATTGTCACAAAGGTTGATTTTAGCCAATCATTTGGTATCTTTCCTGTTTCATATACTGTATCTGACTGAAGAGCTGCAGTAAAAAATACTTCCCATTGTCTTCTAGCAATTTTAAAATTTCTACTGGGATATCATCAGGTCCTGTGGCTTTTCTCGTTTTTGCTGTTTTTATTGCACGTTAAACCTCTTCCATAGTGATATCTGGTCCAGTTGATATTTGGTCCAGTATTATTATAGAATAATTAATAAAAATTTTTGGAACCCATTTATTTTAATATTTATTATTTCCAGCAATGATAGCAGTCAAAGGAAATAAAGAGTTACAATTTCCAAGTACAACTACATTCAATTTCTGAATGATATAATGATAATAATGATGATAATAATACATATCTGTAACATCATCAAACATCCACATCTGCTTAACCTAGGTCAGAGGTGTCAAACTCAACTTCATTGAGGGCTGCATCAGCATTGTGGTTGCCCTCAGGGGGCTGGGTGGGTGTGGATGGAGTGGTGTGGCCTACTGGGTGGGTGTGGCCAGCTCTACATTGTTTGCGTCAAGGGTGCCTGTGGGGGCCTGGGCAGGAGTGGGACAGATCTGAGGGTCTCTGGCAGAAGGGGATGGGACCAAGGCAAGTGCCAAGGCATGGTCCACTGGAGGAGCCTCACCGTTCCTCTCAGGCTTATGGAGCTAAGACTGAATGCGTTTCAGCATAGATGGCCACCACAAAATTGTACATTGGCTCCCGGCTGGCCTGGGCCAGAGCCAAGGCAGAGGGGGCCGTTCCGTCACTGTTTCCAGGATGGCTTCGTGGGCCACATGAAACCACTTTGTGGGCTGCATCCAGCCCCCCGGTCTTGTGTTTGACATGTCTGACCTAGGTCCTTAGAAAGGATAAAATAGGCAGACAAAAATGCTAAATCTAGTCTGAACATCTGGCTGAGTGTATGACAAACTATAAACATTGTTGAGTATGTGAATCAATTTTAGTTTCAATTTTACATGAGTATTTTCATTAGTCAATTCTGTCTTGTTTCTACAATCTTCAATTCCTTTTTTAAATGTCTCTAAATTCATTATTTAATATCCAAACATAGAGTATACTTAAGAGAATACCCTGCACATTCTCATAAATTGTGCATTTCTAAACGTAATTGTATTTTATTTATATATTCAAAAATATAAATAGAGCAACTAGATCTAGCTTGCAAAAATGTAGATAACCAATAGACGGGAGCAAAAAGTCAGGGTTTCTATGCTTCCATCTCACACTTGTTCAGAATTCTGCAGCCCAGATCTGGTTTATCTTGGAAACAATAGGAGAGATTTTTGTTGATCATTTGTTCAGTTGCTTCTAACTTTTTGTAATATGATGGACAATAGTGTACCAAAGTGGTAGTCAGAAATATTTCATAGAATTCTTCTAAGCTCATGCTCATGATAAGAAATAGTTTTTGTCTTCTGTTGGCCTCTTTTTTATTGGAATTGATTTTTTTTTCAAGCATTAGGATCCTCTCTAGAGATTATTCCAAATTATATGTGGAATTAGCAATGAATAAATTGAACTGTCTTGTGTTATTTTATCTAATATTCATTTGTTTTTCTGAGATTTTTAGCCTTTCTGACAGTACAACTTTCATAGTTATATAACACAACTGGGAAATACAGCATACCTTGATAATATCTACCTTTGCTGGTAGCATGTTGCTCTATGCTCGAGCAGGAGAACCTATACCATTTCAGACAAGTGACTGTCTAGTCTCTTCTTAAAGACCTCCAGTGATGGAGCACCCATAATTTCTGAAGGCAAGCTGTTCGACTGGTTAATTGTCCTCACTGTTAGGAAGTTTGTCCTTAATTCCAGGTTGCTTCTCTCTTTGGTCAGTTTCCAACCATTGTTTCTTGTCTTGTCCTCTGGTGCTTTGGAGAATAATTTAACCCCCTCTTCTTTGTGGCAGCCCCTCAAATACTGGAATACTGCTATCATATCACCCCTATTTCTTCTTTTCTTTAGACTAGCCAACCCAATTCCTGCAGCCGTTCTTCATATGTTTTAGTCTGCAGGTCTTTGATCATCTTAGTTGATCTTCACTCTGCTTTCCTTAACCTTCAATAAGCAGTCACTTAAGTCTTCCTCAGTTTCTATCAGGAAAACAATATCATTAGCATAACTGAGATTGTTAATATTTTTTCCAGCAATGTTAATTCCAATTACTGCTTTTCCTAATGCAGCACTTCTCATTTCTGCTTATAAATTAAATAGATAAGGAGACAATATGTAACAATCTTGGCACACTCCTTTCTCAATTTTGAACCAATTAGTTGTTTCATACGCTGTTCATATTGTGGTTTCCTGGTCAGCTTACAAATTCTTCAGTTGAGGTGGTCCAATACATCCATGTTTTTAAGAGCTGTTCATAATTTGTTGTGGTCTGTGCAGTCAAAAGGCTTAGTATAATCAATAAAGTAAAAATAAATGTCTTTTTGGAACTCTTTTGCCTTTTCCATTATCCCTCAGATGTTTGCAATGGGATCCCAACTAATTAAAACCATCATCTTGATTTCATTTGGGCATATGTATGAATATTTTCTCGGAACAGAGGTAACTTTTAACCTTGTACAGATTGGCCATGCTGTTGCACGCTATGAAGGTGAGGCGGTGTTCCTTTTCGTGCAGGATTTCTCCACAAAGAACTGAGATAAAATTTAAAAATTGACTTTCAAATTGATAGTGATTCTAAAGATCATATGAAAGCTTGCAAGCTGCAGACTTCCTCATAATCACTTGAAGAGACCCACTTCTTTGACTGATTACAAAATGGCTGCTAGAAAGAAAAGAAATAGTTCTAAATAGAAAATAGCCTAGCTGCTGGGGTTCTTGAAACTCATTGCTTTCTCAGATAAAGAGAATTATCTGAGATTCTAGATAAAGAGAACTCTGTAAGATTCTATATATACTCATTAAATGTCAAGCTATTCTCTAAAGCGCCTGAGGGCAGGACAAGAAGCAACGGATGGAAACTAATCAAGGAGAGAAACAATCTAGAACTAAGGAGAAACTTCCTGACAGTTAGAACAATTAACCAATGGAACAACCTGCCTCCAGAAGCGATGAATGCTCCAACACTGGAAGTTTTTAAGAAGAGACTGGACAGCCATTTGTCCAAAATGGTGTAGGGTTTCCTGCCTGAGCAGGGGGTTGGACTCGATGACCTCCAAGGTCCCTTTCAACTTTAATAATAATAATAATAATAATAATAATAATAATAATAGTAGTAGTAGTAGTAGTAGTAGTAGTAGTAGTAGTAGTAGTGGTAGTAAGTTACCCCCCTCATTATGCAAAGCAACTCTGGATTCTTACCTGGAACTGCTCAAGAATCTGACATGGAACCTTGGCAATTCAGTCGGTCCCTTTGATTCAATAATAGATCCCTATGCCATGCTTTGCACATGTACAGAATCATATGCCTAAATGAGACACCATTCTGTCTTTCAGTATTTAGCAAAGGAGTGACACTTTGCTCTGAAGGAGTTTTTTGTTCAAAAAACTCTTGAGATATAGCAGAGGGCCCCTTCTAAACAGTGTATAATCCTAGTCAACATATGAAACTTCGGTACGTTTGAAAACATCTTTCATGCATTTCTTTTCTTTTTCTATAATTTCCGTTTCATATATCCTTTGGGATGTCACCTATACAGTTGAATTCAAACAAAGTCATTTGTGTGTGGTTCTTGGTGCTCTCTGAGCTTTGCTGTTTTCTTGTAGGCATTTTAGCACTAAGCACCGATGATGTTACCTAATTTGGGTAATGAAACATCTGAAGAAAGCAACTAAGCTTGGAGAACATCAAGGGCCCCTCACACAAAGGGTACAAATAGTCACCTTCAAAAATCATTTGTTATTTTGAGGAATGAGAACTAGTATCATGTGTCATAATAGTATCATTTACTTCAGGAAAATACACATTTTATTATTTATTTATCCGCTTATATCCTGTTTTAATATTGTTTATACATAACTCAAGGTGGTGAACATACTTAATACTCCTTTCTCTCATATTTTCCCCACAACAGCCCCGTGAAGTGGGCTGTATTGAAAAAGAGTGCTTGGTCCAATGTTACCAAGCTGCCTTTCATGCCTAGAACTCATGGCCCATTGATTTATAAGCCAGCACTATCGCCACTGGCTCTCAACAGAGTCCTGAAAGTGAACATGCTCCCACTTCACTTCTCCCTTGGTCTCTAAGGGACATGATTTAATTGCCTAAGTACCTTTATGGGAGGCGGTTACTTGCTCATCTAGAGCTTCCTTTGAGGCAAGATAATGACATATGATCTCTCAATTTTGATGACTGAATAACATATTTTGAGTTTTTATCTTTTCTCCAGATTTGCAGAGCTTTCTCTGAACGTATGTTTTCAAACAGTGCCTAGCAAAATAGGATGAACATTTATGATTTCTCTGAAAGCATAGCTCTGCTTTTTTGGATAAATGAGCAAAAGAAGCTATCCATTATCTGTTAGGCTGCTGGTTATATTAAAAAAAGGAAATTTGTATTATTTTATGACAACAATGTAATAAATATTTGAAGAAGGTTATTAGACTTACTTGCTTGTATGCTATTTATATGGCTGAATTATTTGTTCAGTCCACAAATATCATCATTGATTTTTTAATCTATTTTGAATAGGATTTCTTTTAAGAAAATAATTATTTGTTTTATATGCTTATTGCAGTGACCTTTGGCTAAATGCAAATGAGGCATGACTGATTGACTGACTTGTAACTATGTTGGAGAAAAAACATCTGCTAAGTATGTGTATCATAGTTTGCAGCTTGTTCATACACTCATATTTGGTTCTTTGAATCCAGTTTTGTATGGCAGCAACTGTGAAAATCAAGGTTATTTGTAGAAAAGAAATAAAACAATAAGATTTTAGGATATTGTATTAGAAGAGTCACAATCAGCCTTAGAAAGGGTGGCAAGGGTTTCTCCAGAGTTGTTTACAGAATGTCCTCCATCCATAAAATCTATAGCACATTTGTAAGTCAGCTTCTTTTAATGCATTTTGAGGAAGATTAATTGTGCAACTCTGCTTCCAGTAAAAAAAACAAACTTTACAGAGTGCACTATGGATGTTTGCATATTGTTGGATCACAGTGTGAGTTTCATTTGTCTTGCCAGATATCCAAAAAAGTGCTTTGTAATAGTAAACCGGAGGAAGAGATTAAAAAAATGGAACTAGGAACAACACAGGTTAGAAAAATACATACTTTTGTTAGCAAAAGAAGAAAGAGTTGAATGTATTAAAATATTCTTATTTTATTTGAATTTAAAGTATTTTGATCACTTTGCAGTGGATTCAACTTGACTTTGCTTCAGAATGATTTGAAAGGGAATTCAGGAGGATCTCTATGTTCTTCAGGGAAGAATTCTTTAGGCACACATTCACTCTGTGCAGTTTGATTCTGCTCTTAACCAGGACTGTCCTCAGGGAACAGTTAAAAAAAAATCAACTGCACTTGAAGCATTGACCACTTTAAAGACCACTCCCTACTTTCATCTAGTCCAGTGGTTCTTAACCTTTTTGAACGAATCGCCCCCTTGAGCCAATGAGGAAGTTGTCATTGCCCCCCTCCCCCAACATAACCTCTCAATCACAACATAGGAAATAATTCTTCAATTTATCCAAACACTTTTTTTGTTTTCTTTAAAATTGTCATCAGGACATATCGATGCAAATAATTTATTTCCAGTCTTTTTCCCATATCTCAACTGTGTGAAAAAAATTTGGTGCCACCCGTCACTTTATTCCCAAACTTCGTGATATATGTATTTCATTATTATCTTATTTATTCAAGACACTTAAATGTAATGACCACTGAAAACAAAATTCAATTTCAAGAAAGTGAAATGCCTGAAAAGGAAAACAGTAACATTTAATGATTGAATTACAAGTGAAATTTAAGATGCAAAAAGAAATATAAAAAAGGCATAAGAACAAACCGCAAAGGAGGAACTAAAAATTTCAAGATGAAAACTCTGAAACTAAATTAAGATTTGAGGAAAGTATATATAGTCATGCACACTGTAAAAAGGATTAAAAAGACACAAAGAAAATATAATATTGAACTGGAGTGCATGCTAAAAAAGTACAATACAAAATGTTTTACAGAGCCACTCAGCATGTGATGTTTCGAAAGAAGCGCTCCCCCCTCCATCAGATATACAGCGATTCACTGTACGAAAAAGTCTCAAAAGTCCCAAAACTTCTCGCTCCATCACCCCCATATCGCCCCCTTTTCGGTCCTTCACCCCCGCATTGCCCCTTTTTGTTCCATCCCCCCGAAAAACGAAATCGCCCCCTGGGGGGCAATATCGCCCAGGTTAAGAACCACTGATCTAGATAGTAGAATAGAAATCTCTCACTTCTCTCTTTCTGTTCAAACAGAAGAACAAGTCCAGAGCAGCCAGAGCAGAATATTCTCCTGTATTCTGTTTCTGACATTTTCATGTTAATCAGATGTGATGTGCTGAATGTGTACTCTATGAATGCATTAAGGATCACATTTCGTCTTCATTATGAAACCAAGCTGTATGTGCCCATGAAATAAATGTAGATAAACCTCGACTTACAAACAATTGCTTAGCAATCTTTCAAAGTTACAATGGCACTAAAAAAATTGAATGATCCTTACAAATGTTCAGCATCCCCACAGTCATGTGATTAAAATTTGGATGCTTGACAACTGGCATGTATTTACTATATAATGAATGCAGCATCCAGGAGTCACACGGTTGCCAGGCTAGTGTTCCACAAGCAAGGTCAATGGGAGAAGCAGATTCGCTTAACATTTGCAAGATTTCCGTAAGAGCTGCAGTGATTTGCTTAATAACTGTGGCCACTGGCTTGCTTGGCAATGGAAATTTTGGCCCAATTGTGGTTGTAAGTTGAGGACTACATATCTGTTTGTTGAGGACAATTGATTTTATAGCTTTTTAAAAGTAGAGCTACCTGATCTTGGTTGGAAAAATCCAGATGACTGATATATAGCACTAAAGAGACAAAAAATACAGTATATACATGCTAAGCAAAATATATAAGCAGAACTCATACATACTGCATCAAGCCACAGTATAGTTTGAACTTGCAATATGTTGTACTGCACTAGCTCAGACATTGATTTATGAACTATAGTTTATGACTTAGCATGTTGACCAAACCCAAGCAGCTGTGGTTTCTTCAATAAATATGTGCTCTAGTTGGACATTTCACTCAGTTACTGAAAATAATTGATTTATTGACATGAGAAAAATGTATTAAGTGGCAGGTGGATAAACTTTGTTATGGCCAGAACAAGCATATAAACATAAAAAACAAACCAGATGGAACCTGATCTTAGGAAGTGTCTTCTGACACATCCTCAAAGCTAAGTAGTAAAATCTGATGGCATTTTAGGTGATCTGAAAGTTTTTGTTAATTAATAGGAAAGCCGTGTAATCATTATCTAACTGTACCTGCAGAAAAAGGAGAATTACATTTAATGTAAAACCAATAATATTCAGGTAGTGCTATATAAATACCATTGGATTGAAACAATATATTGTAATGTATTCAGATTTACAAAAACCTAAGGTGGTGGTGAGGAGATAAGATGCTATGAGTCTCCCATCAAGTAAAGTTACGGTCCTGCAGAAACTGGAAAAATGAATTAGTTTAAATTACACTACAGGATCCAGAAGGTGTGGTATACTCAATTTGTTAACCTGGTCTCTCTTCAATATACATCAATTGGCTGGGAATGTATTTTCTGGATTAAGGCCTTCTTCCAATTGGATTAAAAACTCAAAATGAGTGGGTCAAAGACAAGAGAGACCATTAAACTTATACCAGTAATTGATTGCTTCTACTCACACTCTACTTACTATTCTAGCAAGCCCATCTCTAATCTAAGGACAGCCTCACTGACACATTTAGGAGTGCAAAAACAGCTCTAGAAACCTAGATTTCAATATATCAAATGGCCTAAAATTGTTATATAGGCTGAGGACCAGGAGCCTGGTTGTATCCAGGATGGGATCCAAAAAGTGAAGACAGTGGCTATGGCTATGCAATCAAAGTTTCATGTTTATGTTACATAATCATGTGTTTGATCATGAAATCATCTTGATTTTTGGTTAACCTTGAGGATGCCTCTATCAGAATATGTTTGGTTTTCAGATTTCAGATTTATTTATTGATGTTGTCTTGTTATTGCACAAACTTTCTACTCCAGTATAACATAATTTGCTTAATTTTACTGCAAAATACTAGTTTATGGAACTTGATCCCAAGTGTCAGGTGTTAGTTATTACTTGTAGTGCTGTGGAAAAATTGTGAAAACTGGCTATGCATATAGCTCCCTCCACCCCCTTTTTTTCCAGTCTGAGATCAAGTTAATGACTATTTTCAGATGAATTATTCCAAAGAATAGAAAATGTACACTGCGGCATATTATTTAGATTTATTAACATAGTAGATCTATTTACATGTGAATATCTGTCCAGAATATGGATATGACAATTGAATTGTCCTAATAAAGTTCTCGCTTCATATCAGTTTGCATGACCCAACAGCAGTGCTACATGACTAGTTGCAGATGTGCAGAAACAATAAAATCACATATTATGTAAGCATGTTTAGTTTCAGTTTGGGAGCTGTTCAAATTTTGATTTTGAAGGGGGAGAGAGTTGGAAATCCCTATGATAAACAAATAATTAGAAATCTATCCATATTCTTTTTATGCCATATATACATTCTTTTTTTAAAGTAAGAAAGAAAATACATAATCATCTAACCATTTTTTTCAGGTAAATTTTGGCAATTAACACATCAGGAATTTACTATAAGCTATATTATACTATACTATACTATAATTTACTCACAGCCAGGACGAAGATATTTTTTTACCTACCTCAGCAGGCAGTTTTCACAGTCTTTGCATCCCAATTAATAAATCATACCTAACCACTGATTGTAAGCATGATGATTTCTTTTACAGCTTCAAGTTATTAAATCATTTAAATGTACCATGCAAAGATTTAAGATCACCTATGCTGAAAACTAACAACTCTTTGTCAGATTTATCTGCTCTCCCTCTTTATATCCCACCATAATTTGTATTGCCGATCACAGCTGAGCAGTCGGAGGAGAACAAGGACAATTGGAAAGGAGAACAAATGGGGAAAAGGAGAACACATTAACTGTTTAATTTTCTTGGCATCCATGACAAAAATTACAATGGAAAACTGCCCCAAAAATACTTTTTCTAGCATGTATATGAAATTACTTTTTCCAGCATCAGAAAGGCTGGTTTTTTTTTAATCACAAGAATATGCTATGGTTGATTAGGGGACACAAGTCTTCGGTTTACAACTGACTTTAAAGATATGTCCGCTAGAAGACATGAGAACAAAAAAAAGAAGCAACCTGGAATTAAGGAGAAACTTCCTGACAGTGAGGACAATCAACCAGTGGAACAGCTTGCTTCCAGAAATCGTAGGTGCTCCATCACTGGAAGTTTTTAAGAAGAGACTAGACAGTCACCTGTCTGAGATGGTATAGGTTCTCCTGCTTAAGCAGGGGGCTGGACTAGAAGACCTCCAAGGTCCCTTCCAGCTGTATTATATTCTATTCCTCCTTCTGACTGATGCTTGGTAGCCCTAATCACAGTTAGTTCAGGATGATCCTAAGATTTCCTATTTGCAAAACTGGGGCTGTAGTGGCAAATGGGACAGTCTCCTCAATTGTTTTTTAAATAAATGTGAAACTCTTTCCATTCTTGAAGACTTAACAAATTCTAGTCTAAGTTTAGCTGTCTGGGTTGGATTAGCTGTGATAAGAACAAGGCTAAAAGGTTTTTGTTATGTCCCGAGCCTTGCAAACGGCTCGGGCGTTTGCAGGCAGTCCCGGGCAGGTGCAAAGCTGCCCGGGACCAGATAGGCTGTCGCCAGCGCCGTGCGCATGCGCGGGTGCTGGCGCAGGAAAAGTATCGCATTTACCCGGGAAATGTCTATATAAGAAGCTGGGAGGTTTTGGGAGCTGCTGAAGCCATCTACTTGTAAGCTGAACGCAGAATAAAGAAAACTGAGAACCTCAACTGCTTCTCGTGTCTGCTTCCCGCCAAGGACTCAACACTGGCGACGAGGATGGGATCGCCTTACACCGCCTGGAAAGGAAGAAGTGTAAGCTTACCCAAGTGAGTCCTGAGCGGCGGAACGGCGTCGACTCGGCAGCTACCCGCCAATCCAGTGCGCATTCGGGGGTAGGCTGGCTGATAGACCCGTCTCCTGAAGATGGCGAAAATCGGAAGGCTTTCGGAATTCGACGTCTCACATCCAGAGCGGTGGGAGTCATACGTAGCCAGGGTGGAGAACTACTTCAAGGCAAACCAAGTGAGGGAAGAGAGCTTGAAGGCTGCCACCCTGCTTTGTGTTTGCGGCCAAGACGCCTTCGACATCGCAGAAAACCTTGCAGCACCTGTTCCAGTAGAGTCTGTAAGCTACGCAGATCTGAAGAAGCTACTGAAAGAGCACTTCCACCCCAAGATGTCCGTCATCGCATGGCGCCACACCTTCGAGCAGAGGGATCAACGGCCCGGTGAGTCGGCCAAAGAATTCATCGCCGCATTACGGAAGGCCGCCAAGCACTGCGAGTTCAAAGACCTCGAAGAACGACTGAGGGACCGATTCGTGTGCGGGTTAAGGCATCGAGATCTACAACAGAGACTTTTCGCTAAAGAAGAATTGTCCTACCAAGATGCCTTAAGGGAAGTCACCGCAGAAGAAGAAGCAGGCGGCGCTGTCAAGAACATGCGGTCGATCAAAAACAGTCCAGAGGTTGCATCCGTGCACCAGGAAGACGTCCAAAGAAACTCCGAGGAGGATCCGGACGAGGAAGTCGACCGTCTCCACCCCATGAAGGAAGAAAAACAGAAGGGAAACTCTTCAGCTCCGCTCAAGTGCATCGGCTGTGGAGGTCGCTACAGGAGAACCGACTGCAAGTTCCGCTCCGCTACCTGCCGGGCATGCGGCAAACAAGGACACATTGCAGCTCTGTGTCTGGGCCGACGAAAGGTACAACCTCAGGAAGAACTGCGCCTGAAAGGTACCAGATTCCCCAGCCAGAATAGGGTAGGGTTTTGCGCTTCGCGAAGAAGCATCCTTAGGACAGGCACACACAAGCCCATTAAGAAAAAGCTGTCACTCAAGGTGAAGCTACAAGGGGTTCCATTATCTATGGAACTAGACACAGGGTCTGCCTTTTCAATTATCTCCTTGCATACATTTAGGAAGATTTGTTCCGGTAGTGGAACTCAGGCCAAGTTAAGGCCTTCTGACATTGTGTTAACAGATTTTCAAAATTCAAGAGTGTGTGTTAAGGGGGAGGCCACCCTTAACGTGCAATACAAGAGTTTTGAAGGTCCACTAGACTTATTAGTAGTAGGGGGTGAACGAACGAGTCTCATAGGACTCGATTGGTTTGAGGCCCTGGGGATACACGTCACAGGACTCAACAGTTTACAAACACTCGACCTACAAGAAGTCTGCAAAGAATTTGCAGATGTTTTCAGCCCCCAGCTTGGCACATTCAAAGGACCCCCTGTGTCCTTAAAGCTAGACCCCACTGTCACTCCCATTAGAATTAAAGCAAGAAGGATCCCTTTTGCTTTAAAGAGTAAAATTGACACTGAGTTAGACAAACTGATTCAACAGGGAATCCTAGAACCTGTTGATTCCAGTCCTTGGGAGACCCCCATTGTCACGCCTCTAAAGGCAAATGGGGACAGTCGCATTTGTGCTGACTACAAATGCACTCTGAATAAGGAATTGCAGCAACATGCCTATCCTGTTCCTGTGGTCAGTCATATTCTGGCCTCCCTCAAGGGGGGGGCGCGTTTTTGCAAAGCTTGACCTAGCTCAAGCGTATCAACAGCTGCCTGTTGATGATGATGCTGCTATAGCTCAGACTATTGTGACCCACAGGGGAGCCTTTAAGGTAAAAAGGCTGCAGTTTGGAGTGAATGTCGCTCCTGGGATTTTCCAAAGCATAATGGAAAACACACTGCGGGGCATACCGGGGGTTTGCCCCTACTTTGATGATGTCTTAATAGCAGGAGACTCCACACACATTCTAGCTGAAAGGCTAAGAGCTGTTCTGTTAAGATTCAGGAAATCAGGCCTCAAGCTCAAAAAAGACAAATGCAAGATTGGGGTGCCTTCTACTGAATTTCTGGGGTTCAAAATTGATGCTGCTGGGATTCACCCTGCTGAATCCAAACTGACTGCTATTTTAGAAGCACCTAGGCCAAAGTCCAAGGCCGAACTTCAGGCCTTCCTGGGCCTCCTGAATTTCTACAATTCTTTTCTTCCACAAAAAGCTAGTGTAGCTGAGCCTCTTCACAGGCTACTAGACAAGCAAGCAGTGTGGCAGTGGTCACAAACGCATGAGGGTTGTTTTAACAAAGTCAAGGCTTTGCTCACTTCTAACAGTGTACTTGCACATTTCAACGAGTCCCTTCCTGTGTGCATCGCTTGTGATGCGTCCCCTTACGGGGTTGGAGCTGTCCTGAGCCACCTCAGGTCTGATGGAACTCAGGTTCCTGTTGCATATTACTCCAGAACATTGTCTTCTGCTGAGCGCAACTACGCTCAGATAGATAGGGAGGCTCTGGCTGTTGTTGCTGGAATTAAAAAATTCCATGACTTTCTATATGGCAGGCACTTCACGGTCTTCACTGACCATAAGCCTCTGCTGGGACTGTTTACCACACGTAAGCAGACTCCCCAAATCATTTCCCCTAGAATGCTTAGGTGGTCTATTTTTTTGTCTGCATATGATTTTTCTTTACTCCACAAGCCTGGGAAAGAAATGGGCCATGCTGATGGCCTCAGTAGATTGCCTCTGCCAGTAGTAGAAGCTGACCCTGCGCCAGCTGTCAACATTCTATCAATCCAAGCCTTGCCCAAGCTCCCTCTTAGTGCCAGGGATGTTGCCGCTGAAACAGGTACAGATCACACACTTTCACGTGTCCGTTCCTGGGTTTTGTCTGGTTGGCCTGAGCACTGCCCTAGTCCTGAGTTTCAGAGTTTCTGGTCCAAAAGGAACGAGCTGTCCCTTTCTCAGGGTTGTCTGCTTTGGGGAAACAGAGTTGTCATTCCCACCTCAATGAGGACTAGGGTCTTAGAATCCCTCCACGAGGGTCATCCTGGCATTGTTCGTATGAAGGCTCTTGCGCGCAGCCACTTGTGGTGGCCTGGTTTAGATAAAGATATTGAGGCTAAGGTGCATGCATGCCACCTGTGCCAACGATCTCGCCCAGAGATGCCCCAAGCTCCCGTGCATAGATGGGAGGAAACACAGTCCCCATGGTCTAGGGTGCACATTGACTACGCTGGACCCTTTCAGGGCCAGTTCTTCTTGGTGCTTGTTGACAGCCATTCGAAATAGCTTGAGGTTATACCTGTCTCATCCACCACCACTGCAAAGACTATTCAGGTACTGAGGGGGATTTTTGCTGCACACGGGCTGCCAGATGTCATTGTGTCTGACAATGGCCCTCAATTCACTTCCTCCGAATTCCAAGCTTTCTTACAGGCAAACATGATTCGTCATGCCACGTCTGCACCCTTCCACCCGTCCACCAATGGTATGGCTGAACGTATGGTGCGCATCACAAAGGACGCATTGAAAAGACTCACCTACGGGGACTGGCATCACAGGTTGGCTGACTTTCTCCTTTCTTATCGCACCACACCGTCCACTTCTACAGGGAGAAGCCCAGCTGAACTTCGTTGGGGGTGTCAACTTACTACTAAACTTGACCGGTTGCATCCGGACAGACTGCCTTCATCTACCTCACATCCTAGGGCACCTAGACAACTACTTGTGGGTGCCCCGGTTTGGGCTCGCAATTACGGGCCTGGTCATACATGGGTCCCCGCTTCTATTTCCAGGGTCACAGGTCCTCTCTCCTACGAGGTAGCCCTGGACAACGGTCGTGTCCTGCGTCGGCACATCGACCAACTCCGCCCTCGGCGGGACTTTTCAGATGAGACTCCTGGGTCTTTTCCAGGGGGGGAGGGGGACCCTTTGGAGCAAAGGGAAGGGCACGAGCTGCTGCCCATCTCCACTGATGGAGCCACAAACGGCCCATCCCAGGGTTCCGCGAGAGCTCCGAACAAGAATTCTATGAGCCTACCTAATTACCAGGCATCCACGCCTACTCCAGCCAGGGAGTCACCCCGGGGGCATACTCACTTTCCACACACATCACACAGCACTCCAGTCACGGAGGATACCCGGGGGCATCCCAACAAATCATTCCCCGCAAGAGAGCTGGCACACAATCCCCAAGGTTGGCCTGACCTTACCCCAAATCCTACAGGGGGTCAAACATACAGGGAGGTGGTCGAGGAACCAAGTCCCGACTACAACACCTCTAGCCCAAATCAGGGAGTAACTGAGTTTTGGGAAAGTACAGAAACCCACACAAGCCCGGACACAGAACGAGGTTCAGGGAATGGACAGCCTCCTGACAGGTCTTGGACGGACCTAGGAGGTTCAACAGAGACGCCCAGCAGTGGCTATCACTTCAAGGGGCCCGAGGGTCTACAGCTAGGCAGGTCAACCAGGTCACAAAGTGACAGAAGCCCTGGCCTGACGAGCCCGGTGGGCGAGCAAGCAGGCCAGGCAGCGGGGCACAGTCCTTGGAAGGCACCAAGGCAAAATAAGGAGAACAGGCTCACATCTCCCTCCAGTCAGGGAACTCATGCTAGTAACCCAGAGCTGAGAAGGTCACAGAGAGCAAAGAAGTCTCCTAAATACTTAGAGGATTACATAACATTGCTGGCTAAACAAAAGCCAGGTAACGATAGGAGCACTGAGAAGCAGAACACTGCATAAAATAAATGATTATATGTTGGTAGTAGTTTTAGCCCGGGGGAAAGGGGTGTTATGTCCCGAGCCTTGCAAACGGCTCGGGCGTTTGCAGGCAGTCCCGGGCAGGTGCAAAGCTGCCCGGGACCAGACAGGCTGTCGCCAGCGCCGTGCGCATGTGCGGGTGCTGGCGCGGGAAAAGTATCGCATTTACCCGGGAAATGTCTATATAAGAAGCTGGGAGGTTTTGGGAGCTGCTGAAGCCATCTACTTGTAAGCTGAACGCAGAATAAAGAAAACTGAGAACCTCAACTGCTTCTCGTGTCTGCTTCCCGCCAAGGACTCAACAGTTTTCTTCTCTTTTTTCAGAACAGAACGGTGATTTCAATGAGTCCAAATAAAACTTCCCAAGCCTACATTAATTTGAATGTCTACTTGTTTGACTTCCACATCTTTTATCTACCAACTACTATATACTTGCATTTCAGGATGATTTTTCCTAATTAGAGCTTTTATTTTCATGCTCCACCAGAGATCATCCAGTAAATGGCTTGATAATATAGTATTATATACCTAATCAACTTTGACTGCCTTCTGAATCAATGAAAACCTTCCAAGACTAATTATATCAAGCAACCCTGATTAGACAAAGGGTTTCATTTGCTTTTATAGCAACACACTAATAATGGCAGCAACAATAGAAAAGATAAGAATTTAAATAGTAATAAAATAGTCACCATTCCTTCACACCCAAATATACTTTTCAGTTTTAATCCGTGCTAGCCTTAAAATCCATAAATTTAATATGAATATTAATATACCAGCATTAGTATCGGTATGAGTCCCACTTTAAACTTGTATTTTATTTCTTTTTTAAAAGAAAAAAACTTCAGTCAGAGTTAAAACAAAATTGCTAACTATTGAAGTACTAATTCTAAATCCAAAGTAGAGAATATCATCTATAGCAGGCATGTCAAAATCGCAATGTCATGTGACATCGCGCAATGTATCGGGCCAGTTTGGCCATTGCCGGCAATGGAGTGGGTGCAGCTTCCATGTGACACGTCTGGCCCGTGGGCCAACAGTTTGACACCCTTGATCTATAGGATAAGATATGGGGCAGAACTTCAATTTTTATGCTTGGATAAAATGGTTATTCTCTGAATTAAGAAACTGCTCATAGAGTAAGGGCTCTAAAAAGCTTATATTCAGATGTATATTCCATATTGGGAATTAATTTTGGTAGTAGTTCCAAAGACACATTCAAAAGACAAATTTAGACATTGGTCTCAGAATAAATAGGCCTCAGTGCATAACAGGTCAAGAATAGTCTTCAAAAACCAGTTCTTCCATGTCTCCCCAGCACAATCATATTGTAATTGGGATGTCATGATTTAGGGCAGGGGTCCCCAACCTATGGGCCAAGGTCCAGTCCCAGACCATGGGTTCTTGGCCAGTAGGTTGTGGAGATGACTGGCCAGTGCGCACACATGTGGACGTGCATTCCTCCCCACTCGTGCTAGCTCCTGTGGTCCCGTTTGAATATGCGCACAGGTGCGAACAGGGACGCTAGCGTGGGGCTAGCGTCCGCGGTCCATTTGCACAAGAGCGAAGAGGGACACTAGCCTGGGTAGTGTGCGACTGTTTGTGCATGCACATGGTGCTAGTGCATGTCATATGCATGAATGGGGCCACTAGTGCTGCACCAGGGTGCAGGGACCCAAGTACGTCTGTATGTGTGTGCACACTAATTTTGAAGCTGCCCTCCTTCCCTCCAGTCTGCGAGCACAGAAAAGTTGGAGACCTCTGATTTAGGGTTCTTCCACAATCATTGGTTTTCATTCCTAATCTCCTAGAAGCATCTTCTCACTGTGATATGAATGACTGCAAGACTTGTCTGGTTCTGTGCTCTCCATGACACACCTAACAATTGTAGATGACCAGGCTGAGTCCGAAGGAAGGTCAAACACATTATGGGTCATCAGTCTCTGCGTGCCCACACGAGATCTAAGTCAGACCACTTGAATTTCTTCTACTCTTATCTCCCACTAATTTCCCTTGGCTGTTAGTAGTTCAAACTCTTGTAGAGAGCTCAAGCTTACAATAAATCTTTATACCCATTTGAATTGCCTGGATCTTCTGATTTTCTTGGCACTTGACAATAACCTCTATACCAGTGGGAGTGCGTGTGTGTGTGTGTGTGTGTGTGTGTGTGTTGTGTATGTGTGGAGGAAAGACAGCAACCTGCTGTTTCCCAAGTATCCTATCATTGCATTTACTAGTAGTCCTCAACTTACAATAGGGCTTTTTTTTTTTGGTTGACTCGTGCAATAAAAATAACCTGGTTCTGTTAATAAAACAAAGGAGATCATTGTTGAGTATAGAAAGAGCTGGCATAGTCATACTCCATTTTGTATCAAGGTTGCAGCTGTGGAGGTGATCAATAGTATTAAGTACCTGGGGGTGCAGATAACTAACAATCTAACTTGGTCTCTTCATTCGTTATCCTTAGAGAAGTGTGGAAACCAGCATCAAAATTTCTTGCATTGGATGAGGAGAGCACATCTTTCTCCTTCTATCCTGTCCTATATATACATTTGAACTAGACTGTGATGTTTCTCTCTGTCATATATGTTGGTGTATGTGGGTATATGCATAATGGCATTTTTTTGAGAGCTGAATGCAACAACATTTCATTTTAATGTATGCTGATTAGTGTACATTCAAAGTGACTATAAAGATTCCTATTCTATTCTATTCTGTTCTGTTCTGTTCTGTTCTGTTCTGTTCTGTTCTGTTCTATTCTATTCCATTCCATTCCATTCCATTCCATTCCAATTCATTGACTGTCCAAAGTTACAATGGCACTAAAAAGGGATTTATGACTTATGACCATATGACTTACGACCATTGTAGCATCCCCATGATCACATGATCAAACTTCAGATGCTTGGTAATTGACTCATATTTATGAGGGTTGCAGTGTCCCTAGGATCATGTGATGACTTTTTGCGACCTTCTGACAATCAAAGTCAATGGGGAAGCCAGATTCTCTTAACAGACATGTTACTAAGTTAACAACTGCAAGGATTCACTTACCAACTATAGCAAAAAAGTCGTAAAAGGGGGTAAAATTCGTAATCAATTATGGTCGTACATCGAGGACTATCTGTACTTTTCTTGGAAAGGAAAGGAAAAGCAAACAGAACTGTTCACTTTGAAATACTTGTAGCCCGGTTTTAGATTTTGGCAGTGGCAAAACCAGCACTCTAAGCAACCAAGAACAGGAGAAATATGGCAGGATATAGTGGCACCTTAAATTTAGAAGAAAGGGTAAAACTCAGGTGGAATTGCTGCCAAATGGGAAGCTGCCTGGCTGCAGCTCCAGGAGAAGTTAAGGCTATGCAATTTTTTGATGAGGAATAAAAATTGAGAGAAATACCTACTCAAAGCTTCTGTGCAAAGAAATGTCACTTCTTTGCTTATAGGTGTGAAGAGAAGCAGCCACTTTCAGCTTGCTTCACAACCCCTTTATAGACCTTCTCTATTTATTATATTTATTTATTTTTCATACTTTTTAATCTTTCATCTCTCTCAGAGAGGGGCTCTGGGTAGTGTACAATTTAATCAATAAAGTTAAAAAATTAAAAAAAGCATTTAAATATAAAACAACATAGTAAAATTACAAAAAAATGGAGAATTCCAAGATGAGGGATTAGCAGATGTTAATACAGCCAACCAGCTCCATGATATGTGGGGTCCTATATCTCCCACGCAAGGCTACACAGCCAAGTTTTGCTCCCTTTGAGGAAAGTCAAGAGATTGGGAGCTTTCCTCATTTTTGAGGGCAAGATGTTCCACAAAACAGGGCCAATGGCAGAACAGTCTCTCTTCCTTGCCCCGAGCAGTCTAATTCTTTGACCATTGGGGTTTGTAGCATGCCTTCCCTACCTGATTGAGTGGGTTGGGATGATGTGATGGGGTGAAGCAAAAACTAGAAGAGTGATAGAGAAGGATGGAGAAGACAGCTGAGCTATGCAAGTGTTGTGAGTTTTGCATGGTGGAAGAGACTAAGAGAAACTTGCCCAAAGGGTGCCTTGCCCAAAGGTTTCATCTAGATTCTCCAAAGAAATCCCTCTTCATTACCTCAGTAAATCAGATTGTAATACTTTTGTCATAAGTAGATCATTTTGTTGATCCAACATGACCACCTCACAGGCCTAAAAGAAATGCTCAAAATTATTTTTGGAACAATAACTGAGTTGTGTTAATAAACACAACTTAGGAAGATCTCTGCAAATTCCCTGGTGTCATGAGACTACTGAAATATGGCACTGATCTTGAATCAGCCCCTCCCTTGTGTGCAGAAGGAGTTGCAAAGCCTATATTCAGAGTGGAGAAAGGACTAGTCACAGTTCTCATAATTTATCAATCACCAGTGTTGTCTTTGTTTTTCATGGTCATTCAGTGTTTCTGTGAAAAGTATCCAAGGCCAGAAAACTATTTTCCAACATTAATAAAGAGCTTATGTATAATAACGGATATTTTATTTTTTCGAGAAAATGTGCAAGGAAACAATCAGGTTTTGTGCTTTGAAATGATCAGTTTAAGCAACACAGTCCCATTGCTTAAAACAATACAATCGCAGTTATTACATTACAGACAAAAATTACATTCACAAGGTCAAAATCAACACCAGATTGGCCAAAGGCAGAATCACTTTTCAAGGCAGATCTGTGCCATGTGGCAATTACATGTCACAATGGTGATCAGGAAAGAGACACATCATGTTCATATTTCTGTAAAGCAATTGCTTGGACCTTTCTCTGTGCAATTACTATTGCAGCTAATTCATTGCACATGTGATGAGTACATATGATACGAAATGGAACCTACAATGGTCTTCCTTGGTATTGAATCAGGACAAATTTTAAATAATGTCATCTATGAAATCTATGGAGGTTGTTTACCTGATTAAGGCAATCTGGACATTATTGTACAAAAATGTTGGCTTGAATCCTCTGATGGAAATTATTCAGAGACCTGCAAAGAATTATCATAAAAAGCTGTCCACATCACCATTCCTTTTAAAAATGAACTGAAATAGTGATTTGCATCTTGGAAGGGTGGACTGTGCAGTCCAGTCAAATGTGTTGTAGATTTAGCTTGTAAAATCCTTTGCATGAGTGAAGCTGACTCGCGCTTCAAAAAGTTGAACTCCAAAAAGCTTGGAGGACATCAAATTGACAAACATGAATTACCAGATTAGAAATTAAATTTAAGCACTCTCTCCCAAAATGTCTTTGTCTAATTGTATATGTAAATTACCTCTTATAATAGGTTTCCCCCCCAACCTGGGAACAAACTACAGAATGTTTAGTCCCAATATTTTGCATATCAGTCCCAAGATTGTTTAGCAGGAAAAGAAAGGGCAGGAAAAGGAGATTTTTTTTAAAAAAAAAAGTAAAGAAAACCAGGCATATTTTATTGTAGAACAATCAAAAATTAAGTGAAATAAATAAACAAAAAGAAGAGAAGGCATCAGTAAGGCATTTGATAAAGTAGATCACAACCTACTACTTGATAAGATAGAAAAATGTGGGGTAGACAGAATCACCACCAGATGGATCCATAGCTGGCTGACCGGCCGTACTCAGCGAGTGGTCCTCAATGGAACTGCATCTATATGGAGGGAAGTGTGTAGTGGGGTGCCCCAGGGCTCTGTTCTGGGCCCAGTACTCTTCAACATCTTCATCAACGATTTGGATGAAGGGATAGATGGGGAACTCATCAAATTTGCAGACGACACCAAGCTGGCAGGAATAGCCAACACTCCAGAAGACAGGCTTCAGATACAGAAGGATCTGGACAGACTTGAACACTGGGCACTAACTAACAAAATGAAATTCAATGGTGAAAAAAGCAAGGTTCGACATTTAGGCAAGAAAAACCAAATGCACAAGTACAGCATAGGTGGCACCATGCTCAATAGTAGTAACTGTGAGAGGGACCTCGGAGTCCTAGTAGACAATCTGTTTGAGAATTTTAATTTCTCTATTGGTAAAAAATAAATCAGAAGCTCTCACAGTTGACTGCATTTAGCTGATTCAAATAACTTTATATTTATATAAAAATATTTACAATACCATTCTTCTTTACAGCAACATAACTTAATGAAGACTTCTTACAGAGACAGACCAGAGACAAAACTTGAGACTGGAAATCCAGCTCCTAACTCAATAATCTTTTGCACAGACTCAGTAGCACTTTCTTCCCATTGGCTGACTGAGTTACCACATGACTCTTCCTGTTCATGAATATTCCAACACTCCTCCCTTCATGACAGGAAGAGACATCAGACCTATTAACTTAATACATTCTTTAATCGTGAAAAACCTTATGCCACTAACCTGGCCTTATATTGTATATCATTATTTGGCAATACCTTTTTCTTATATACCCATTTACAACCCACAGCTTTGGTTCCCGGTGGCAAAGTCACTGATTTAAATACTTCATGGTCTCCCATGAATTTCATCTCTTTATCCATGGCCTCCTTCCATTTTTCTTGTTCAGCTTTTGGTAATGACAACACCTCTTTATAACTTCTTGGCTCATACCACACATTGCAAACCTTTACCTTGCTGGCAGAATACCTGTCAGGTGAAATTCCTTTATTACATCGCTCTGACCTATGTGGTATTAACTGCTCCTGTGTCTCAAGTCTTTCTGGCTTCATGTCTTGTTCAGCCTCTCCTTCCTGAACATAGACATCTTCAATAATGATTTTTTCATCATTAGATGAATTATTTTCACTAAACAGATCACCATCATTAAGTGAGACATACCCAGAATTTGCATTAATTCTGTCCCAATTTTGTTCTGCAAAATTAGCAGATCTTGAAATTATAATTCTTTTACTTCCATCGCTAAAGCGATATCCTTTTGATCCTGGCTCATAGCCCACAAACCTGAGCTTTCTTGCCTTTTGCTCTCCCTTTCTTCTGATTGCCTTTGGAATATGTACCCATGCAGTACTTCCAAAAATTCTCAAATGTGCCAGTGATGGCTTTCTCCCATATAGAATGGCATATGGAGTATTATTAATGGAGGAACTCCACAGTCTGTTAACTATATAATTGGCAGTCAATATGGCTTCTCCCCAATATGACCTGCTCATACCAGAATCCTCCAATAATGAATCTTTCATTGTTTGCAAAACACCATTCCTTCTTTCAGCTACACCGTTCTCTGCTGCTGTGTAAGGATTTGTATGTCTGTGTCTTATCCCCAACTGCCCCAACCATTGTTGGAATTTAGTTGACATAAATTCAGTACCTCTGTCAGTTTGCAACTGACACACTTGTTGTCTGTACGTTCTCTCTACAAAACTTACCCACTGTTTGAATTGTTGTAGCACCTTTGTCTTATCTCTAAGCAAGTAGCAAAATGAATACCTGCTATAATCATCAACAATTACCAGTGCATATTTTGCTCCTCCCAAACTGGCTTGCATAGGTCCCACCAGATCTGCATGGACCAGCTCTAGAACTCTCTTTGTTTGTCTTGTGCTATATTTACTAACTGGGAATGCCTTTGACTTCGATGCTTTGCATACTGCACAGTCCAAATATGTTTGCATCCCTTCAAATTTAGCCCTTCTGCAAAATCTTGCATTTGCTGCAAAACTTTAAAGCTTGCATGGCCAAGTCTTCTATGCAGAAGATGAACATATGAATCATGCTCTGCAACATTCTTAAATATATGGGAACATTGAACCTTTTGTCCCTGCAATACATATAGATTATCTTCCTTTATGCCTTCTGCACAAATATTCCCATTTCTTTTGATGAGACATTTCCCATTTACAAAAATGACCTCAAAACCTTGTTTGTCTAAATTAGACACACTTAACAAATTATGTTCCATCTCAGGTACACAAAGCACATTGGTAAACTTTGATTCCAAACATGGAATTTTTACATCACCTCTTCCAATGACTTTTGCTTTCTGGCCATTTGCCAAAGCCACAGCTTCTTGTGCTACTGGAACAAATCTGCAAAATAATTTAGAATCATTAACAATTGTTTGACTTGCCCCACTATCAATTAGCCACTTGTCTCTGTTGTTGCTATTGCAAACTTTTGCAACACCAAAATGTTCCTTTTGCAAAGCAGTCCTTTTTCCTTGCACAAATGTCTTTTTCTGCAAATTGTAGCAAGTCTTTTCCTGCTGAGCAGCTCTCTGCTTGCAAAATCTCTCCTTTGTTGCAATTTGGTCTGGGTCTGATCTGCTTGTTTCTTCTCCTCTGGAGACTTGCAGTCTGGACCCCCTCCTCAGGAATTTCTCCTCCTCATGGCTGCTTCTAAAATGGCGTTTTTCTTCTTCATTAAGCAAACATGCCTTTAAAGCCTCAAACTTTAAGTCTTGTTCTTCTTTGCA
Organism: Crotalus tigris; assembly: GCF_016545835.1. Classification (NCBI taxonomy): domain Eukaryota; kingdom Metazoa; phylum Chordata; class Lepidosauria; order Squamata; family Viperidae; genus Crotalus; species Crotalus tigris. The sequence continues at coordinate 1,729,197 of NW_024096497.1, read as the reverse complement.
CTCAAATATTGCAGAAACTGTGTCCCAGGTTTTATCTAAACTGTTCAACACCAATAAAACCTTCTGGACTCAGGGAATTTAATCCCACGTTGTTCTAAGTCCAAAAATAAACTTTGCATTTTATTTAAATGCTGTTCCACAGATTCACCTGGTTGCAAACAGGCTCTGTAAAGTTTTCTTGACAATTGCACTATATTGCATGCAGAAACATTCACGTGCACAGCTCTCAATTTCAACCAAATCTCCTTTGCAGTCTTTAAATTTGCAACGTTTAGAATATGATCATCATCTAAATTCAAGATGAGATAAGCCATTGCTTGATCATGGCTTTTCTGATCGGTAGCTGTAAATACTTGTGGTGGATTTTCAACAATATACCACAGCTCTTTAGCTTTCAGCAAACATTCTATTTTTGCAGCCCACACAATGTAATTCTTCTGGCCCAAACGAGGCACAGAGTTTTCCTCAAATTCCATTGCAGCCATTGTGCTTATTCTGCCTTGTTCTTGAGGGAAGTTAGCCCAGAGAAAGAAATATTAAAAAGGGCAGAAAAATATATTTTTCCTCAAAAGGACTTTTTAAAACCAAACCTGGCTCCAAATCTATCTCTCTGCCCCAAGCAAGACTTTAGCCCCATACAAATGCAAATGTAAAACCATCAGAAAGTTGGAGCCAGAGCAATCAAGAAGACAAAAGAAGATCTGCATACCCCACCCAAACTCTAGGAGTCAGCCCCATCACCTGGGAAGCAGGATATGATAATAGAATTAAACCACAGATACCAAGGCCTAGACAAACACTCAGAAGCAGCCTCAAGGTTCATGCCACAGGAACAGGAAACTATTCCAAACAAGGCTAGAGGGGGTATAAAAGCCTACTGCCCCATGTGCTCCCCTCTTCTCTCCTCTGTACTTTCCTGAAGACCATCTTTCTGCAATAAACTGTAACCTTCTTCCCAAAGCAGTCACCATGTTTGCTTATTTATTCCCGGCTTGGATGAACCAGGATGAAGACCTTACTTCTATCATTCTTAAACTTTCTAAACACAGGCAATTTCTTCCAGCTTTAAATTACAATGCAGTCCTTAGTAAGCTCTGGGCCCATAACCTGTTAGAGAATTTTAATTTCTCTATTGGTAAAAAATAAATCAAAAGCTCTCACAGTTTAGCATTTAGCTGATTCAAATAACTTTATATTTATATAAAAATATTTACAATACCATTCTTCTTTACAGCAACACAACTTAATGAAGACTTCTTACAGAGACAGACCAGAGACAAAACTTGAGACTGGAAATCCAACTCCTAACTCAATAATCTTTTGCACAGACTCAGTAGCACTTTCTTCCCATTGGCTGACTGAGTTACCACATGACTCTTCCTGTTCATGAATATTCCAACACAATCACCTAAATATGAGCCAGCAGTGTGCTGCAGCTGCCAAAAAGGCCAACACAGTGCTAGGCTGCATTAACAGAGGGATAGAATCAATCACGTGAAGTATTAATACCACTCTTCAATGCCTTGGTAAGGCCACACTTGGAATACTGCATCCAGTTTTGGTCACCACGACGTAAAAAAGATGTTGAGACTCTAGAAAGAGTACAGAGAAGAGCAACAAAGATGATTAGGGGACTGGAGGCTAAAACATATAAGGAACGGTTGCGAGAATTGGGTATGTCTATTTTAACGAAGAGAAGGACAAGGGGGGACATGATAGCAGTATTCCAATATCTCAGGGGCTGCCATAAAGAAGAGGGAATTCAGCTATTTTCCAAAGCACCTGAAGGCAGGACAAGAAGCAACGGGTGGAAACTCATCAAGGAGAGAAGCAACCTAGAACTAAGGAGAAACTTCCTGACAGTGAGAACAATTAATCAGTGGAACAGCTTGCCTCCAGAAGCCGTAAATGCTCCAACACTGGAAGTTTTTAAGAAGAGACTGGACAGCCATTTGTCCGAAATGGTGTAGGGTTTCCTGCCTGAGCAGGGGGTTGGACTAGATGACCTCCAAGGTCCCTTCCAACTTTACTACTATTACTATATGGAAAAGATAAGACACAGTGATATTTTATTAGGGTTTCAGAAAATTTACAAACTAATTACAACTTTATAGAATAATCAGTCAGAGGATCAAAAACCAGTGAAAGGGTAGACAGGTAAAGGAGAAAAATGTGTCTGATTTTAGAGCTATTTGCATCATTTTTTTTATTGAAATGCTGTCTCTACAAATATAAATGGAGAATTGTACAAAGTGGTTAAATACTCTGTGGAATCATTGAGATTTTTTGATGATCATTCTTTCTCCACACATATTCATTGTTATTTCACGTGTCTTAGTTTCTAGGATCTTTTTATGTAACTAGATATGTATTTGTAATGCTACAGGCCACTTAATAAAGCAAGGGAAAATATTAAAACATCTGAGGGGTTTTAGAGGCCAAAGATAAATAATTATTGAACAGAAAAAGAAAGCAAGAGTGAGGGAAATTGAGTAGATAGATTTAGGCTGGGTATCTACATTTCTAGACTTTGAAAAAGCAAGATAAGTATTGGCACCTTTGAACTATAGATTGTATAAGACTCTTAAGAATACCATGGACAACCAAGAAAACAAACCAATGGATCATTGAACAAATCAACCCAGAGTTCTCACTCAACATATCAGGCTCAAATTATCCTATTTCGAGTACTTTACGTAAAGTCCAGCTCTCTAGAAAAAGCTGTGATGGTGCAAAAGGTAGAAGGACAGAAAAGAAGAAGACAACTAGCAACAAGATGGCTAGATTCAGTTAAAATAGCAGTGTGTGCACCATTGGATGTAGTAAAAGATCAATTTAGGGACAGATGATAATGATGATGATGATGGAGAAGAAGAAGAAGAAGAAGAAGAAGAAGAAGAAGAAGAAGAAGAAGAAGAAGAAGAAGAAGAAGAAGAAGAAGAAGAAGAAGCAGAAGAAGAAGAAGAAGAAGAAGAAGAAGAAGAAGAAGAAGAAGAAGAAGAAGAAGAAGAAGAAGAAGAAGAAGAAGAAGAAGAAGAAGAAGAAAACCTATGTGAATGTGAAGAGTCAACACTAATATGATGGCAGATAATCAAGTTAAATCATCTAAGTTTCAGTTTGCAAATGCCTATGGAAAACATAATATGACTAAGCAACCTAATTTGACAGTTTGCAAAAATGTCCATGTCATAAAATCAAGATGGCAGCTGCCTCTGCACAGTCAAAGCCCATCCTTGTTTTATTTGATCACCATTTTGACTTTTCTCTTCTCTCCCACCCCAGTAGACAGGCCTGGTCTTACATTTATACGCATTTCATTGGCATTTCTTCTCTTTGGAAAACAAATGAAAACAATTCCTGTTCCATCAAGTTGAAAATTGGAAATAAAATGCAGAAGACGTTTTTTTGGCACTGCTCTTACTTCAACTGTATAGCAAATGATTTTCTGTCCAGCTCGGTATAATGGTAAATAATTTGGACAGTAAAATCTTTTTAATCTTTTCTTGGGCTAAGCTAAGCAATCAGGTAGCCAAACTGGTAGTCACAGTCCTGCACTGATGTTCACGCTCGTAGGATTCTTATGCTTTATTCCACTTGGACCAGCAGTGGCCTAAGTCATTTTCTATTAGCTCATCCAAGCATAGAAGACCATAACAATAAAAATGTTAAATGTACTGTGGAATTTCATTCGGCTTTTATAAGGATCTACGCAACCCCCTAAAGCAGAAAACACATAATCTTAACCAGATTTTAAATAACATTTTTGCTGCTCTCTTGGAAGACAAGTAAGCCAAGCTGACCAGAATTTTCCTCAGAAGCAAAAAGCAGCCATTTTCTTACTCTGATGCAACATGGACTCATCGGGGGAGATGCACTATTAAGTTGTCCAAGGAGAGGAAAAGTTAATAAACAACATATGTGTTCTTCACACCAACATTGAGTGTAATTGTCTGGCTTTGGGTGGCAATGAATTGAAGTCTGGGTACTCAGAGACAAAGAACTGGGCTTTGCCACATCATTAAGCCTTACTTTATTTCTTTTAATTACTATGCTACAATATGCAAGCCATCTGTACTTGTTAATAAATAGATTGTTGATAAATAATGTTGTCAATAAATTCCTCACTGTGTTTGCCTTTATTTTTCCACAGAAACATCTTCTTGGATTTTCTGAGTGTCTCTGAAGGATATTGGGTGAGCCAACCTCAGACTTAACCTGGGGAGGAGGGATAAAGAACCACTAAGTAAATAGGGCCACATCACTTGTGAAATGTTCTGGGTTGTAGGACTTCTAATTGTGATGTGCTTATTTTAAGGGCTATGCTACAGTTTCACACCATCATAATGAGAGACGGCCTCCAAAGTAATGAGAAACAATTCTTAGTCTTCAACAGACATGGTCAAAAAACGAGGTCCTGGACAGTGGTGAGATTCAAATATGTGAACAACCGGTTCTTTGTGTGGATGTCACTTCTGGAAGTCCATTCTGGACCTGGGCAACAAAAAATTAGCTGCCGGTTCTGCCAAAGTAGTGCGAACTGGCTGAATCCCACCACTGGCCCTAGACCACAGAAATTGGACTCATGAATCATAATGAGCCCTGGGGCCAGATTGCCTATCATTATTGTGCTGTTTTGCAGTCCAGATTTTATTCTAGTTCTTGCTCAAATCTTTGTAAACAAAATAGCTAGTTTGGCTACCTTTTTAAACCAGACAAGCACATGCCGGTAGCTGAAATTGGAGAAGAGTAATGCAGATAAAGGCTGTTTGAGAAAATCTGTATGTCATCAATCCTTTTCCTTCTTCCTATTTGTCTGGTCAATAGTACTCCAAGATGCCTTTCTGTCCACAAAGAAAACTGTTATTTTAAATATTCAAGCACTTCCACAAAGGAATTAAACTTTATATCATCTCTTTTTTTGTAATTTTAATGATATTTGTTGAGTCCTCAGTGAATGGCAATAACTTCACGGAGCATTTGGTAGTTCTCAGGAGCCTCTTTATTGTTGTTCAGCAGCCCTGTTACAACGCCGAGGCAAACAAGCCTCTCTGCTTCTCTTAAAGGCAAACCCCGGGCCAAACAGCAACATTTGGCGCGCTTTGCACTTCACACATGTGCGCGAGTGCTGGCGCCAGCCAGTCTGGTCCCGGGCAGCTTGCAACTGCCCAGGATTGTTGCAATGTCCCGAGCCTGCCTTTGCAGACTCAGGACACAACACCCCTTCCCCCCCCCGGCTAAAACTACAACTACATGAATAGTTACACGCGACCTCTCACGAGCGTGGGAGCCACACTAGCTCCATGGTACCAAGCTGTAATTTTGGGCTTCATTCCCCAATGTTCCTTATTCCAACCTTTCACAGGAATGCCCTCTTACTGTTTCTGCCTTGCCAGCAGAGTTACAAAATCTTCAAGATATTTAGGAGACCTTTTAGCTCTCTGTGATCTCCGAATTCCCTGGTAGCCTCCAAGCACATCTTGTCCAGGGGGTGCTATGTGTTCGCCCCCTTCCTTTGACCCTAGTGGTCCCCATGGACCATGCCCCGTTGCCTGGCCTGCTTGCTTGCCCACCGGGCTCGTCAGGTCAGGACTTTGTTCTCTCCATAACCTGGTTGACCTGCCTAGTTGCAGGCTCTCTGGCCCTTCTAGAAGGCTGCCACTGTTGGACAACTCTGTAGAGCCTCCCAGGTCCACCCTAGACCTATCATGAGGCTGCCTTCCTCCATTCCCCAGTTCCATAGTAGGACTGTCTGGGATCTCAGTACTGTCCCAAAACTCAGTTGCCCCCTCTGTTATGCCGGAGGTGTCAGAATTAGGATTCAGCCCTCCGACCACCTCCCTATGTGAATGCCCCTTTCTGGGAACAGTGGCAGTGTTAGGCCAACTAGACGGAGTGTGTGCCAGCTCTCTTGCAATGTTTAAGTTATTAGGATGCTTCCGGTTATTCTCCCTGACTGGAGTGCTGAATGGTGCTGGCGTGTAATGATTATGCCCCCGGGGTAACTCCCTGGCTGGAGTAGGCACTGGTGCCTGTGTTCTAGCTGGTTCCCACGAATTCCTGTTCGGACCACTCACGGAATCTTGAAATGGGCCGTCTGTGGCCTCTCTGTTGGTGTCTGGCTGTTGCCCACCCCCTTCCCTTTGCCCATAGAGGTCCCCCTCCCCCCTGGAAAAGACCCAGGAGTCTCTGCAGGTGAGTCCAGTCTCGTACGCAGCTAGTCAATATCGGCATATTGGATATGACCGTCATCCAGGGAAACCTCGTAAGACAAGGGACCTGTAACCTTGCATACTATGGCAGGGACCCACAAGTGACCTGGCCCATAATTACGGGTCCATACCGGGGCACCCACTAACAATTGCCTTGGTGCCCTGGGTTGTGTAAACTTAGGAAGCAGTCTGTTCGGATGCAACCGGTCAAGCTTAGTAGTCAGTTTGCGCCCCCAGCGAAGTTCAGCCGGGCTCTTCCCAGTAGAAGTAGAAGGTGTGGTGCGGTAAGCAAGTAGAAAATCTGCCAACCTGTGATGACAGTCTCCATATATCAGTTTCTTTAAAGTATCCTGGTGATGCGGACCATCCGTTCAGCCATACTGTGGGTGGAAGGGTGGAAAGGTGCAGAGGTGGCATGACGAATCATGTTGGCCTGTAAGAAAGCTTGGAATTCAGAAGAAGTGAATTGAGGGCCATTGTTAGACACCAAAACATCCGGAAGCCCATGTGCAGCAAAAATCCCCCTCAGTACTTGAATAGTCTTTGCAGTGGTGGTGGAAGAGACAGGTACAACCTCAAGCCATTTTGAATGGCTATCAACCAGGACCAAGAAGAATTGACCCTGAAAGGGCCCAGTGTAATCAATGTGCACCCTAGACCATGGAGACTGTGTTTCCTCCCATCTATGCACAGGAGCCTGTGGCATTTCTGAACGTAAGCGCTGACAAAGGTGGCATGCGTGCACCTTAGCTTCAATTTCCTTGTCTAATCCAGGCCACCACAAATGGCTGTGTGCAAGCGCCTTCATGCGTACAATGCCAGGATGACCCTCGTGAAGGGAACCTAAGACCCTAGACCTCATTGAGGTAGGAATGACAACTCTGCTGCCCCACAGCAGACAACCCTGGAAAGTGGATAACTCGTTCCTCTTAAGCCAGAAACTCTGAAACTCAGCACCAGGACAACTCTCTGGCCAGCCAGACAAAACCCAAGATAAGACACGGGAGAGTGTGAGATCTGTGGCAGATTCAGCAGCCACATCCCTGGCGTTTAACGGTGACTCAGGCAATGCCTGAATTGAAAGGATGTTGATGGCAGGGGCAGGATCAGCCTCTACTACTTGCAGGGGTAATCTACTGAGGCCATCAGCATGGCCCATTTCTTTCCCAGGTTTGTGAATTAGAGAAAAATCATAGGCTGACAGAAAGATTGACCATCGCAGCATTCTGGGGGAGATGATATGGGGAGTTTGTTTGTTTGTGGTAAACAGCCCCAACAAAGGCTTATGGTCAGTAAAGACCGTGAAATGTCTGCCATACAAAAAATCATGGAATTTTTTAATTCCAGCAACAACAGCTAAAGCCTCCCTGTCTATCTGGGCGTAGTTTCGCTCCGCAGAAGACAAGGTTCTGGAGTAATATGCAACAGGAACCTGAGTTCCATCCGGCCTAAGGTGGCTGAGTACTGCTCCCACCCCATAAGGAGAAGCATCACAAGCGATGCACACAGGAAGAGTTTCATTAAAATGTGCAAGCACATTGTTAGATGTGAGTAAGGCCTTAACCTCATTGAAGCTTGCTTCATGTGTTTGTGATCACTGCCAGACTGCCTGTTTGTCCAGAAGCCTATGAAGTGGTTCAGCTACATTAGCCTTGTTAGGAATGAATGAATTATAGAAATTCAAAAGGCCCAGAAAAGCTTGTAGTTTGGCCTTGGACTTAGGCCTAGGAGCATGCATGATAGCCTTTAATTTGGACTCAGCAGGATGAATTCCATTGGCATCAATTTTGAATCCCAGAAAATCTGTAGAAGGCACCCCAATTTTACATTTGTCCTTCTTGAGTTTGAGGCCCATTTTCCGGAACCGCAGCAGAACAGCCCTCAATCTCTCAGCTAAATTTTGAGTGGAATCTCCAGCAATTAAGACATCATCAAAATAGGGGCAAACCCCTGGTATACCCCTCAGTGTATTTTCCATTATGCTTTGGAAAATTCCAGGAGCCACATTTACTCCAAACTGTAGCCTTTTTACTTTGAATGCCCCCCTGTGGTTTACAATGGTTTGTGCTACTGCAGCAGCTTCATCAACAGGCAACTGTTGATAAGCCTGAGCTAGGTCAAGCTTTGCAAAAACACGCCCCCCCTTGAGGGAGGCCAGGATATGACTGACTACAGGTACAGGGTAGGCATATTGCTGCAATGCCTTATTCAGAGTGCATTTGTAATCTGCACAGATGCGAATGTCCCCATTAGCCTTAAGAGGCGTGACTATGGGGGTCTCCCAAGGACTGAAATCAACAGGTTCTAAAACTCCTTGCTGAATCAATTTGTCCAATTCAGTATCAATTTTCCCTTTTAAAGCAAAAGGAATCCTTCTTGCTTTTACTCTGACAGGAGTGACAGTGGGGTCTAGTTTTAAGGACACAGGGGGCCCTTTGTATGTGCCCAGCTGTGGGCTGAAAACATCTGCAGATTCTTTGCAGACTTCCTGTAGATCTACTGTTTGCAATCTATTGAGCCCTGTAACGTGTATTCCCAAGGCCTCAAACCAATCGAGTCCTATGAGACTTGTTCGCTCACCCCCCACTATCAATACATCTAATGGACCTTCAAAATCCTTATACTGTACGTTAAGGGTGGCCTCCCCCTTAACACACACTCTGGAGTTTTGAAAGTCTGTTAACACAATGTCAGAAGGCCTAAGCTTGGCCTGAAATCCACTACCAGAACAAATCTTTCTGAATGTATGTATGGAAATGATTGAAAGTGCAGACCCAGTGTCCAGTTCCATGACCAATGGAACTCCTTGCAACTTCACTTTAAGTGACAGTTTCTTCTTGATAGGTTTGTGTGTGCCTGTCCTATAAATGCTTCTTTGTGAAGCACAGAAACCCACCCTGTTTTGGCTGGGGACCCTGGTACCTTTCAGGCGCAATTCTTCTCGGGGTTGTACCTTCTGACGGCCCAGACACACAGCTGCAATGTGACCTTGCTTTCCACATGCTCTACAGATAGCAGAGCGAAACCTGCAGTCGGTCCTCTTGTGGCGACCTCCACACCCAAAGCACTTGGGGACAGCTGAAGACTTTTCTTTGCCTTCCTTCTGCTTCCCTTTTGTTGGGTAGAGACGGTCTACTTCTTCATCAGGATCCTCTTCTGAGCTCCCTTGGACTCCCTCCTGATGCAAGGACACAGCTTCTGGAGTACTTCTGATAGGCCTCATATTCTTGATTGCCCCACCTGCTGCCTCTTCTGGAGTAACCTCTCTCAAGGCATCTTGGAATGATAAGTCTTCTTTGGCAAAAAGTCTCTACTGCAAGTCTCTGTGTCTCAGTCCACATACAAATCTGTCTCTCAGCCTTTCTTCTAAGTTTTTAAACTCGCAAGGCTTAGCTGCTCTTCTCAATGCAGCAATGTACTCTTTAGCTGATTTACCAGCCCGTTGATCCCTCTGTTCAAAAGTATGGCACCAAGCAATGACAGACAACTTGGGCTGGAAATGTTCCTTTAGCAATTTCTTTAAGTCTGTGTAGGTAACAAATTCTAGAGGTGCAGGTGCTGCTAGATTTTCAGCGATCTCAAATGCATCTTGACCACAAACACAAAGCAGGGTGGCGGCTTTTAAGCCATCTTCTCTCACTTGATTGACCTTGAGATAATTTTCTACTCTGACCACATAAGACTCCCATCTTTCTGGATGCGTAACATCGAACTCGGAAAGTCTTCCTATTTTTGCCATCTTCAGTAGTACAGGAAGGGTCTATCAGCCAGCTTACCTCCAACATTTGCTGTATTGGCAGGCAGTTGCTGAATTTAACGCCGTTTCCTGCTGCTTCAGGACTCCAGGGTAAGCTTACAATTGTTTGAAGTAATTGTAAGGCATCCCATCTTCGTCGCCAGTGTTGAGTCCTCAGCGAATGGCAATAACTTCACGGAGCATTTGGTAGTTCTCAGGAGCCTCTTTATTGTTGTTCAGCAGCCCTGTTACAACGCCGAGGCACACAAGCCTCTCTGCTTCTCTTAAAGGCAAACCCCGGGCCAAACGGCAACATTTGGCACGCTTTGCACTTCACGCATGTGCGCGAGTGCCGGCCCCAGCCAGTCTGGTCCCGGGCAGCTTGCAACTGCCCGGGACTGTTGCAACGTCCCGAGCCTGCCTTTGCAGGCTCAGGACACAAAAATATTCATCACTAGAAAGAAAAAACTGAACATCTAGAAAAGTATATGATTAATTTACCATCAATCCTTCTTCTGTTTAAGGTCCTAGATCACCAGCTTTTCTATCTCATGAATACTATGATCTATCAGCATCATAGACACTTTCTATCCTCCTTCCTTCCTGCCTGCCTTCCTCCCTCCCTCCCTCCTCCATGTTTGCATCCATTGAGCATGGATAGACATGCAATAAAGTTAACCATACTTGATAATTGGGAAAGTTAGGATAAGAAGAAGGAATGGGGGATGAAGGGTAGGTGTATTCAATATTCAGTTTGCAGTTTAAACTTAACTTTAATTTTCCACTTTTTTAAAATTTAAATTTAACTTCCCACTTTGAAATTACCATTAGCAGCCTCAGTGATTAGGAGATGCAAAGCCATTGCAGGGTTGTTGGTTTTTTTTTTTTTTTGGTATAATGGAAAATTATTAAAGCAGCATTCCCTTGCTGGATGCCTTCCTGATGCTCTGGATTACAACTTCCAGAATTCCTAATTTTGGACATGTTGGCTGGGAATTTAGGTTCTTTATTTAATATTTGATGCACCAGGCTGGGAAAAATTCAAATTGAATCACCTTGGGTGATTGCAAAAGGATTTCCTTTGTGGTTACCTATCAGTGTCGCCCAGGTTGGTCACTGTGAAATTCAGAATCATGTCAGCAACTGCTGAGCCTCAGTTCTCTCTGACAACGGAAAGACATGAAAGAAAAATAGACCACTTCTTTTTTGTTTTTAATAACATGGTCAAGCTGCCAATGAAACATGTGAAATCAATAGTCCGTTTCATTGTGAAAAGCTCTGGGCTGAAGAAAACATTTCCACAGCTGCTCTATGATACCAAGATGACAGATTAATCTTCTTTCTTTTGTTTTACCTTTCACTGGGATGTTGTGCAAATAGCACTACCCTGATACTAGAAAATTGTAGATATCCCGCAAGTGTGAAATACATGCACTCATTACTTAATGTTAGTCATTTTGACACAATAGGATGCCATCCATTAACTGCACAGTTGACAGTTTCAAATGTGCCTGAGAGCAGGCCTCATCTTTCCACTTTTGCCCATCTATTTCCTTCTCAGCAGAAACATCTGGTCACTCCAAAACTGTAATTTGTGGACACTTTGCACTCACAATAGAATGTCCAAAAACAGCTCTGAAAAACTTGGCTGTTTTTTTTTTCCTTGCTGGGGGAGCTAGCCTAGACTTGAGGAATCATTGTTATAAATCTGCCTTTGCTTTTTCAGTCCCTCAATGGAGGATGGAATCAGACAAGGCCTTGTCAGAGAGTAAAGCAAGGCACTCTGGCAAAAAACAAAAACAAAACAAAAAACAAAAAAACAAAAAACCCACAACGCTGGTGTGTTAATTGGAAGAGCAGAATAACTGGGTCAAGAGGATGAGTAATTGGTTTATTTATTTAGCAAATTTATATGGTTTCCCACTTCATAGAATGTGACTTTGGACAGCATGCAATAATAATTAAAACAAAATTGCAACCATCAAAACACTTAAAACGGTAAACATAAGAAAAATAAATAAAAAGCAAGATTGCAGGAGAATAACAGCTAGAACTGCTAGCAGTTTCTCCAAGGGATCCTCAGGCCTGATGAAAAAGATCTACATTTTGAGGATTTTCTGAAAAAGTACAGATAGTCCTCCATTTACCACAATTTGTTTAGTGACTGTTTGCAGTTACAACAGCACTGAAAAAAGTGATTTATGACTGTTTTTCACACTTATTACTTTGCAGTAGCCCCATGCATGATTAAAATTTGGGTACTTGACAACTGGCCCAAATGTATTTATGACAGTTGCACAGTCCCAGGGCCATTTGTAATCTTCCTAGTTGGCTTCTGACAAGCAAAGTCTTATTTTTTGCCAAGGTTGTTAAGCAAATCAGTGCAGTTGTTAAGTGAATCATGCTGCTGTTAAGCATTCAGCTTCCCCCATTGACTCTGCTTATCAGAAGCTGGTTGGGAAAGTGGCAACTGGTGATCGCATGGCCCCAGGATGCTACAACTTTTGTAAAAACATGCTGGTTGCCAAGTGCCCAAATTTTGACCACGTGACTATGGAGAGCTGTGATTGTCATACATGTGTGTACCGGACATAAGGCATCTCATCAAAAAATCAAGATGATAGCTGTGATCATCACATGGAAGGCACTCTCCTTTTTATGTGCTTCACACAGTTGTCACAGCCACCTTGACATTTTCTTAATCCTTCTTGATCAGTTCAATTTTTTTCTTTAGTGGAAGATAGTTTTTTTTAATTTTCAGGATCTACACCAAATTAGATTTTGCAATGACATTGCACATGTGCGGCTATATGTATTACTGAAAACCCATTTCATTCAATATAATCAAGGAAGGATAAAACAGGGCGACCAGGTTTGACATTTCCTCCTATAAATCTGCAATGAAAGAAAGAGGTCTCAGCAACCATTCTCAAGAAGGAACAAATTGAAGCTCGGAACTTGAATGCTGCAATTCAGATGACTTTTTATGAATATCCTTTCGAAAGATATGATTAAGGATAAGGGAGACAAAGGGAGACAAAGGGAGACAAATCTGAATATCCCTCACTATAAATGTGCAGTGAAAGGAACAAAGTGTTCACTGTTTATGAGACTTAACTGATAGGGCTTTTGAAGAGATTCGGTAGAAAATAGATGAGATGCAGCAAATGAACAGAAGCAGGTTTATGGGGGGGTGTTTATTGGGAGAATTAACTCTCTGAGGTCCATGTTCTTTGAAGTACCTATCCACCTTCACTCATATTCTCCCTTCAGCTGCTCTTGAAGACCAATATAGGAAAAATCCTATTCAGAGAGGCAATGCCCTGCGACTCTGGGCATATAGAAACAGTAGAACATGTGCTTTTCCAGTGCATATACTAAAGAGACTCATCTCACCAATACTTTATAAATACCCACTGTGCACAGCACAATTTTATACTTCCCTGCTGCTTCCAGACACTAATCCTGCTACAATATTCAGTGTTGCCAGGTTCTGCGGAGCAGCGATTAAAATTCATTGGATGATGACCTTTGCCTCAAACCTGCCTTAGTGAATATTTGATCTGTTAGTTGAAAACTATACATTTGCTTTTGTGTTTTATATTTATTTAATGTTTTAATCCCTTTAAATACTTTTTAGTTTTGTGTGTGTACGTGTGTATGTTTTTAACTTTGTGTATTTATATTTTTTAGCTTTTAAAATTATTAATTGTTTGTGTTTCACACTTCTTATGCTATGACCACAATAATGATTTTATTTAAGTTGAGTTGCATGTAAAAATAAAGTCGTGCAATTGAGTCAAACTCAGTGGGAAGAAATCTTCCTTGTTTCCATGGCTTCAACTTCAGTGATGATGAATGCATATTGTTGAGAGACTTGAAAGAACAAGTCTGGGACAAATCGTCCTGGAGAAAATGTATATATGGTCGCTGGGAGTTAAAAGCAACTTGAGGGCCCATAGTCCATCTATCCATCGATCAATAGGCAGAGAGTATTGGAGTACTTTAACTTTGAACTGACTTTAACATTCACAGATCTTATGAGAGCATTCTGGTGTGAGGGCACATTGTGAGGTTGGGGAGGAGTAATTGCAAAAACACTTCATTGAGGCAAATGGATATGGCATAAAGAAAGGGCCATGGAACTTTTTAAAAAGTGGATAGGAAGATCTTGCCTTACCTCTCTCAAAGCATTAGGCCAGAGGACAATCAATTCAGGGGTTTCAAAACTAACAAATGACAGCTCATAATTAACCTGTGGAACACATTACCAATCTTCAAAAGGAGAATGGATTAGTTCATGGAAGATAGAGTTATTGTGGCTATTTGCTTTTAACGGTAGATGTTACCTCTGTATTTGAGGAAGCATGGCTCCCAATATCAATGGTAGTAGAACTATGGTAGCAGTGGGGTTCCTGGTGAATCAGCTTTTACTTTGCCTTCTCCTGATCAATGGTAAAATGGCAAACTGAGACAATTCTGAGCATTTACAAAGACCCAAAGAATTTATTATTGTCCTACTCTTTCTATTGTTGTGATCTATATACTATTAGCATCTTCCTAACTGAATATGGCTATTCTATTTAAGCTGAATTTGTTTTATGGAAGCATGATTGTCAATTGCCTTGTACACATAGAGTCTATGCCAAAAAGCCGAGCAGGGATATGTAAATCATTTAAATTTACAGAGGGTTTGTTTTTTTGCTTAATTTTTAAATGATCATAGATTATGTCTTCATTGATGGTTCTGTCTTAAAGCAGGGCATTCTGCTACTGCCTTGGATTTGAGGTTGTGAGCCTTCATTTTGTTGGATGAATGAGTAGTTTTCAGAGCCAAGACATACGTTTCTCCCCATCAGACTCCTTCATAAAAAGGTTGCATGTGTTGCTAGACTTGATAAATGAATAAATTGCATTTCTTACTGTCTAAAAAGCAGGCTGCTTTATTTCACAAACAAAAAAGATATTCTGGATTTCTCCCCAGTCATTTACAGGGCAAACTGTTTTATTAATCCATGCTGTGCAGACACTTGTGTCATCCAATGAGCAAATCTCACATATTTCAGTCTTTTTTAAAACACATCCTGGTGTGCTGTCATTTCCACTCACAAGCCCCAGGAAATACAAAGCTGCGCTATGGATTGTGACAGCAAAAATGGATTATTCAGAAATGAATAAAACTTCATATTGGTGGTGTAGCCGGCATCTTATGTTTTAGCCAAAGTGAAGTTATAGGAAAGAGCAGATCCCTTGAAATCCTCCCAGAAGCCTACTAACCTTCATTAAATTTATTTCTTGGGGTAAGCTTTAGTTATCATGGCCTGAAAAAACATGTGACACACCACTTGTGTTGTGTAGCAAGGAGACAGCCTTTTCACAATGCAGGTTGGTCTTAATTTGGGCTTTTCCTCATTACCAGCATGATACAATGGTTAAGATAGTGTTTGTGGTGCAGGGACTCTGTAGGTGCTCTCTATTTTTTTGTAAGAATAGAAAAAGAACCATTACTTACAGTGTCATAAGCCATACTCTGGTAACACCACACTTGGAATATTGCATTCAGTTTTGGTCACCATGATATAAAAAAGATGTTGGGATTCTAGACAGAGTACAGAGAAGAACAACAAAGATGATTAGGGGACTGGAGGCTGAAAGATATGAAGAACTGTTGCAGGAATTGGATATGTCTAGTTTAATGAAAAGAAGGAGTATTTATTTATTTATTTATTTATTTATGAGACTTATATACCGCTTTAAGTGCAAGCACTCTCTAAGCGGTGTACACTAGTAAGCAATGTATTTATATATTTACATTGCCCCCAACAATCTGGGTCCTCATTTTACCTACCCCGGAAGGATGGAAGACTGAGTCAACCTTGAGCCGGTGAGATTTGAACCGCTGACCTGCTGAACACAGTCAGCTAAAGTGGCCTGCAGTACTGCACTCTAACTGATGCGCCACCTCGGCTCTTATGGGTGACATGTTAGCAGTGTTCCAATATCTAGGGGATTGTCATAGAGAAGAGGTGGTCAAGCTATTCTCCAAAGCCCCTGAAGGCAGGATAAGAAGCAATGGATGGAAACTAATCAAGGAGAGAAACAACCTAGAACTAAGGAGAAATTTCCTGACAGTAAGTACAATTAATTAGTGGAATGACTTGCCTCCAAAAGTTGTGAGTGCTCCAACACTGGAAGTTTTTAAGAAGAGACTGGACAACTATTGTCTGAAATGGTATAGGGTTTCCTGCTTGAGCAGGGGGGTTGATTAGAAGACCTCCACGGTTCCTTCTAACTCTTCTGTTATATTCTGTTATACTCTTGTGGTCTGTGCACAGTGTTGTGATGTAGTTATGAAAGGGATGTGACTTGCCTTATGACATCCTGATGCTGTTTTCATCACTCTGATCCCTGTTGGCTTCCCTGCAGTGCCAGTACCACAGAAGGATTCAAGTCCATTCTTAGTCACTGAAGCAAAATGGGTGACTTTGGTCCAGTTGTTTGCTTGCACCCCAATCTACCTTACAGAATGGTGTTTGCAGGAAAAAAATATAGCAGAAAGATGTGTAATTTCAACCTTCTCATACTTCTGGAGGAATAGCCAGATGTAAGTCTAGCAAACAATATTCCCACCCATCTAAGCCATTAAAAAAAACTATACCACATGGAATCAGCTGCCCCATTGCTGGTCTCTGTCTTACTTCTACCAGCTAGACTTAGCCACCATCTGGCTTCCCTCCAAGGTAGTGGGAGATAAAGCAATAGATGATACAGTTTTATGGCTGCTCTTGGCCAGTACTGGACTAAGGAAGCAATGCTGCTGTCATGTTAGCATAACTAAGAATTATTTCCCTGACTTGTACATGGGCTAGGATGAGATGAAGGCAGTCTTGTGTGGACCAATAGTAAAAAAAAAAAGGCAGCTGGCCTCGTTTGTGCCCTACATACTGTAGGTGCAAGGCAAACATCATCTTGGAAAATCAGTTACTGTCTAAAAAGAGGCCACCACAAAAAAAAAAAAAACAGAGATGCATTTAAATGCTGGAAGCCAACTGAGTGACAGTTACCCTCTCTCTCTCGCTCTCAACCCTAAGACAGTGGCAAACCACTTCCAAAAACGTTGCTAAGAAAACTTCAGGGACTTGTCCAGGCAGTTGCCAGGAGTCAACACTGACTCAAAGGCAAACACATACACTTTGTACTTAATATGGCAGCAATTTTGGAAAGGGGCGGTAAAATCACACAGTTTCTTAGTTCTGCAAGTTTGGTCTAGAAATTGTGGTCAGTCTTCTCCAATATGGTGCTCTTCAGTTCTGCTGGATTTCAATAAAGAGGCATCTCAGGCTCAGAGGTAGGGTTGAACATGTGGCTAAAAAAAAGTTTAAAACAACCTGGGCATGTTACAGGTAATCCTTGATTTATAACTACAGTTGGGACCAGAACTTCTATTGCTAAGCAAACTGGTTGTCAAGTGGGTTCTGCCCAATTTTACTACTTTTTTGCTGCGATTGTTAAGTGAATCTCTGTGGTTGTTAAATGAATCAAGTGGTCATTAAGTGAGTCCAGCTTTCCCCATTGAGTCTGCTTGTTGGAAGCCATCTGGGAAGATTGTAAAATCATGATCATTTGAACCCAGGCTGCTGTAACAATCATAAATACATGACAGTTGCCAAGAATCCAATTTTTGATCATGTTACTGTGGGGCTGCTGTGATGGTCGTAAGTGCAAGGACTCATCATAAGTCACTTCTTTTAGTGCCTTTGTAACTTTGATTGGTCATAGAAATGAATGGTTGCAAGTCAAGTATTCCACCCTTCCACTTAGATCAAATCCCATCAAAAAGGACTCAGGACTCTTGCACCTCAACTGCAAAATTCAGGAGACACACCAGATGCCAGGAAAGTGTTTCGCACCTGCTGTTCTCTAGAGGTCCTCTGGATTCTTGCACAGAGAAGGGGGGATTTGCTGGGGAAAGGGATGGAAAAAAATAGGGAAAAGGTTAATCCCTTTTTCCATTTTCTCTAGCCCTGGATCAGGTTAGGGCTGGAGCATGACAGCTTTTGCAGAACAATAGGTGCTTATTCACCTGCTTATAATTAGCTTTCATAGGTTTTCCTTCCATTCCCTAGTTCAAGAGAGCATTTGTTAGCTTTATGTTCAATCTCAGAATTGTTTTTACAAAATAAAATATTTATTTATATTTCCATAATATATAAATCAAGCAACCAGGAGGTTTTTTTAAAAGCTGATTTATTGATTACACAGTCACCAATCCATAAGGTTTCAAAGTCTGCTTAAGGAAAAAAAACTTTGATGGAAGGGAGGTGTTGAAGCTTTGTTGGAATAGAGCCCCACAAATGCAGAGACCACTGCCAATAATAGCTCTCACTGTTGTGCCTAACTTTCTCTCAATTTAGCTCTTTAAACTGTTAAGAATTTTCAAAAGCAACACAAGCCATTTGTGTTAGACTTCTTCCCAAATTGCTTACAACCAATGTCAAATGTAGCCATTTGGAGGGTATCAGAATCTGAACAGACTGAACGTGTGACTGACCTGTGTTAAAAGCAAGTTCTCTGTGATACCTGACATTATTTTTTTTATTTTTCTGATTAGAAAAACAACAAATGAGAAATTAGCAAAACAAAACACTAGCCTCTAGCATCATCTTTATGGACAATGATATCTTTGAGCCCATAAGGATACAGCTTGCTTTTCAGTATAATGAGTTACAGACTTGACTTGACTATGCCCTCCTCTCCCCTCTCTTCCCCTCCCCAGCCTTGCCTCACCTCCCCTTCTGTCCCCTCCTGTCATCCCCTTCCTTTCCCTTCCCTTCCCTTCCCCTCCCCTCCCCTCCTCTCCTCTCCTATCCTCTCCTCTCCACTCCACTCCACTCCACTCCACTCTACTCTACTCTACTCTACTCTACTCTACTCTACGCTACTCTACTCTAGATTTATAATCATTTATTTGCATACTAAAGATTCAGTTGGTGTAATAAGTGCATTGCCTTAACATGAATATCATTCATGCCAACATAATGCGGCTGATGGGATGAGGCAAGACAGTTAGAACTTGGATGCAGGAAGAAGTGAACTGGAAATGCAGAAATAAGGAGCTGTGTGCTCCACATGCCACTTTTACAGCTTTCACTGTGCATCTTTGAACAGAAGCACGGATTGAGCACTTTTCCACAGCAGTTTTATTTCAGTCTGTTAACAATGGTTCAGGAACATCGCTACTGGAGGATTGGGCAGCCTTTGCCAACTCCTGGTGAATTATCCCTTTGGGAGGCTGATCTGCTTGATGAAGTCAAGCTAACCAATCAGATGAAAAGAAAGAAAGAAATCTTAAAATCTCCAGAGTGGTTCAGCAGCTGGCATGGCTATTACTTTCCTCCATTCTTCTGCTCCCTCCACCATCTTGGTGGCATCTATACAAGGCTACATTTCTCAGAATTGCTGTTCCATGTGCAGATTTGTGGGTGGAAAGCCAAAGTGCCAAGAGATAAGCAAATGCAGAATCGGATGTGTGGATTTCTTTTAAAGGAGGGCAAAATTCACCCATCCATAACTTTTCACACAGTCATTGAAAAACAAAAGAAAGAACTATTAGATGAATTTTGTGTTGATTCACACCTGTCGTTAAGACATCAATTAAATTTCCCTGCTTGTTTTCTCATTTTTCTCTTTAAAAGGAAGAAAGGAAGTAGAATGAAGTTCATGATGCAGAAGGCACAGGGGAGAAACCAAGACACGTATGGACTCATGTATTGTAGTGGAAAAGGGTCCAGCACTCTGAAAAAGAAAGGGTGAGGAAAGGAATAAACAAATGTCCATCATCTGATAGAAATTAAAAATTAAAATTAAAATAATTTTAAAATAATAAATAAACTAAAAAGAAAATAAAAAACAAAGGACCTCAAAGAATAGACTCAATGGACCAGTATGTCTTTTTTCTTGACATCAGTTTTCTATGCTTCTATGTTTGAAAGGGGGAAAGGGAGAAAGGAGGAAAAGAGAAAACGGGAAAAGGGGAAAAGGGGGAGAGAGGAGAGGAGGGAAGGGGAGGGGGAGGGGAGAGAAGAGAAGGGGAGAGGAGAGGAGAGGAGGGGAGGGGAGACAAGGGGAAGGGAGGGGAGGGGAAAGGAGAGGAGGGCAGAGGAGGGGAGATGAGAGGAGAGGAGGGGAGAGGGGAGGGAAGAGGAGGGAAGAGGAGAGGAGGGAAGGGAAGGGAAGGGAAGGGAAGAGAAGAGAAGAGAAGAGAAGAGAAGAGAAGAGAAGAGAAGAGAAGAGAAGAGAAGAGAAGAAATTTAAAATGCCAGGACAAGGAAACCTTTAGCCAAATAAAGCAGCCTGAAATGGAGGCAAACTTTTTCTCAATCTCCATCACTTGGTAATCATACACCTTGGGTCACATCCAGCTTGCCTTAATGAAGTGAGGAAGCCAATGTAAAGCTTTATCCTACGTGCTGCTAATGGCTGTCTGACACATGTCAAATGCAATTAAAGAATGAGGAAGGAGGAGGAGGAGGAGGAGAAGGTAGTTTCCAAAACATTCCAATCTTTGGATATAAGAATGAATCTGGGCATTCTTTCTATTTGTAGTCATTTTATAAATGGTTCCACAAGTTTCTATCATCTCTGCAGCATTATGTACAACTCCCATACTACATGCAGATAAATTTAATAAGCCCTCTCCAAATCCTGTGAAACCAAACTTGGGCTATTCTTGAAATATTTTTAATATCTGATCAGTTCCAACTCCCATCTAAGCCATGATAGCATGACAGTGGCAGCTTAGCCCGAGACAAACACCCTGGATTTTCCTGTCTCGACGCTGTTATTATTCCACTGCATAAGGGTTTTTTTCTATCCTATTTTGAGATACATATGAAAAGTAAAATCAGCCTTATTTCTTTCTTTTGGCTTTCAGGTGTTACTGACTTTTGATAATTAGAAGATAGTGCCTCTTATTTCTTGGGCAGCCCAAAACTTGGCATTAAAGTTACACTGATCAAAAGCCAAGACTACAGCTGGTTTAATCACTTTACTCAGCCTTTGCAAGAGTTTACAGATTTTCTATGAACAATTCATATAGTTCCAAGCCAAGGAAAGAACAAATACTTTTTCAAAAGGTCCATAAAAGCCCTAATTAAAAATCTGCAAAACTGTGATTGCTAGCTAAAGCAGGCATTAAGCAACACTTTATGACAGAGATTAAATATGATTGACTCTAGTTAGTTACTTTTTCACATACTGTATGTCCCCTCAAATAAATTTAAGTCCATGTAACCGTATTTGGGGTGACATTCTTGAAAAAATATCCAGCATCAGTGTAATTCCCTTTTGGCATAATTCAGGGAGATTTGATAGGGCTAAACTTCATGTTTTAATGAATGAAACGCAGTTAACTTTGTCACCTGGTTATGTTTGCTGTATGTGCTAGGGGGTGCTGTGTGTTAGTAAGACTTTTGGACCACTGTAGCTCATGAACTTTTGAAAAAACTATCGCTGTTGAGCAAAGCTTTGTCAGCAATCTTAGCAGCTTATT
This sequence comes from Crotalus tigris, assembly GCF_016545835.1. Taxonomy (NCBI): domain Eukaryota; kingdom Metazoa; phylum Chordata; class Lepidosauria; order Squamata; family Viperidae; genus Crotalus; species Crotalus tigris. The sequence continues at coordinate 1,707,701 of NW_024096497.1, read as the reverse complement.
CATGACAGAATAACTGTGTGCATTGGTTTCATTCTTTCAACCATAACACAGCAATGTTTTAATAGGCAATTGCTAAAACCAGTGGGACATAAAATGAAGTGAAAATGGGTAAGCAGGTGTTGTGGAAAACTTGATTTCAAATACCTGCTAGAGTCCTGAAATTTTATTGCATGCTGTTGGATTGGTTTTTATTTCCATAAAACTATTATGGTGATGCTAAAAAGAAGTAGAAGTAACTGGGGTCATCCGCAAGCACTTTGATTCTGCTTCTTGGTTGCAAACAAATCAAGAGTTTAGGCCAGTGGTGGAGAACCTATGGCATGGGTGCCAGAAGTTGCACTCGGAGCCCTCTCTGTGGGCACATGTGCCATTGCCCCAGCCTTGCCTCCCCCGCAACCTCCACCTCACCAGCAGCCCCCCTGGGGGAGAGTCACCCCTGAGTGTGGCTTACGAGAAGCAGCGCAGCCAAGGACATGGCAGCCAGGCAGCATAGACAAGACTCTGCCCTCACGTCCCATTGTGCACAGTTGATGCTGTGGGGCATGGGCAGAGGGTTTGGCCGCCATGGCGCTGCTGGGCTGCCTGGGCGATCTGTGGCTGGGCCTGGAGGCAGTGAGCGGGCCTTGGAGGCAGTGAGTGGGGTGGGGGCAGAGCGGGGGCAGAGACGGAGGTGGAGCGGGGGCGGGGCCAGTTTTGGGGCACTCGGTCTCTAAAAGGTTTGCCATCACTGGTTTAGGCAATAAATCTTGGAGAATACAGAAGAACATACATTAAGTGTATACACAGTGCTTTTTTTGTAAAAAAAAAGATGCTGGAACTCACACACAGCTCCAATTGAAAGCCCTTTACAGAGCCGGTGGGGGGGGGACTGCTTCAGGGAGCTTCCAAGGTGCAGATCACATGAGCAGTGTCAGCTGATGGACGCCATTGCCGCGGCTTTTGAGATGGCGCTTGTTTGGAGCTGGCATGTCTTCTGCCACCTCGTCCTCCGCCTCTGATGACACAGAGGCTTCCTCCGGGCCAGAGTGACCAAGGTGGTGGCAGCACTGCTGCTTTGGGAGTGCGCCTGGTCATTCGAAGAGATTTGCTCCAGGAGTCAATCCTGGTCCCTGGTGACCAACACGGGGGTGAGGACAGGCAGTGGTGGGAGGAGCCCCATGAATCAAGGCAGAGAAGAGAGTCTGCTTTCAGGGCCTCAGAAGTGTTTCCGGGTCGACCTTCGATGCCCCTGATTTCCCCGGGCAGCTTCCTTTCACCGAGCCAGAGCTTTACTCGTGCTGGCAGCTTAGAAGGAGCCGGTTCTTCCCTTCAAAAAAAGGTGCCAGAATGCCATTCCATGCGTTCTATGACAAAAAAGCACTGCGTATATGTATTGGACTGTGCACATAAAGTGTGTGTATATGCATGTGATTGTGCATATGAATGTATGGTTATAACAGCACTCATCTCTTTTTCTTATTAAAACTGAAGGCAATAAAAATTTTGATGAGTGAGCCTCAGCTGCAAGAGAATGATTGGACCAAAACCATACCATAATTTTTGGTCAGGTGCAGATTTAAATCTGCAACTCCCAGTCCAAGTCTAACATTCAACCCCTTGCTGCAATGGTTCCCTTGTATGTTGCCTTTAAATAACCTGTACAGCAATGACGGAGGTCCAGAGGTATCATTAAAAAGAGCCAAGATAGTGACTGCAAGATGATAACACACACACACACACACACACAAACCAGACAGAAGTTGGATTCACTGTTGCATCACCCACATCTTGATTATTTTGACTGCATGGTGGATACTCCTGATAGCAGATATGTATGAACTGCAACTAGTTTTAAAATATGCATCTCTTGTCTTTGTTCTAGCAATGATCTAAGGAGGGGTCCACTTTTGATGCTCCTGGATGGCAAAACAGAATTGATATTATAAATATTTGTTTAAAAAAAAGCACCAAATCTGAAGCTATACAGTAGAGAAAAAGGAATCAGAATAATAGAGTTGGAAGGGACCTTAGAGATCTTCTAGTCCAACTCTAACCCTATACCAGTGGTGGCGAACCTATGGCACGTGTGCCAGAGGCGGCACTCAGAGCCCTCTCTGTGGGCACACGTGCCATGCCCCAGAGATGGCAACTATCCCTCTTCAACCAGCTGCCTGCTAACTTGCCAAGGTCCCACGTGGCCAAATGCATATCAGCATGGTTGGTTTCCTTCCCCCCCATCCCATCTCTCCTGGCCTCACATGCTCTCCTTTTCCCAGACACGACCCACTGCATCACCTCCTCAGCTGTCGGCTGTCCATCTAGCTCAGAGGTGGCTTCTCTGAACTATTGGCGGCAGGCTGCAGAGCCCCAGAGTGAGCCGGACGAGGGGCCAGCAGGCTGTGGCTGCTGATGGACACTGTCGGCCCCCATGCTCTCACTGACCTTTGTGTGCGGGGGCTGATGGAGTCAGACAGCAGCTGCCCCAGCCCCTGCTTTGCCTTGCCCTGTGACAATGGCACCCCCGCCCTGCCTCGCCTTGCCTCGCCCTGCAGGACGAGCCTCCTGCCCACCGCCCCACCTGCCAGAGAAGAATTTACCATGGAGGCAGCATCCTGCAGTCATGTGATTGTCATCTGACAAGCAAAGTCAATAGGAAAAGCAGGATTCGCTTAATGATCACATGATTCATTTAATTGCAGTGATTTGCTTAACAACCATGGCAAAAAGATCATAAAATTGGGTGTGACTCATTTATCCACTGCCTTGCTTAACAGCAGAAATTCTGGTAGCAACTGTAGTCATAAGTCAAGGATTACTGGTACTATATGGGAGTTGCAGAATATTTTATTTCTGCTCATTTTAAAGACTACATTCTGATGGTTCACATTTTTATTATTCTACTTTGCAATCATTCTGCTTGATTTTATTATTTTCATTAACTCTGTAAGTAACTTTGAAACATAATAATTGAAAGACTAATTTAAAATATTGAAAACAGCTGGTTACTTTTTATTATAAAATGAAAATCATGGCATACCTTTAATTTTGACTTTGGTGGAATCTCTTTCCATGCCTCCTTTCTAATCAGCCTGCTTTCACCATGTAGCTGTTGCACTTAGTTTTTCTAGCTATGATAAAATGATTCTACAAAGAAACATTTCCCGTCTTCAGAGAAGATGAGAGGATGTTGATACACAAGGATTTGACTTACAAGCATTTGTTTAGCAACCATTCAAAGTTACAATGGCACTGGAAAAAAAATGACTTACAACCAGTTATCTTACAACTATCACAGCATCCTCACAGTTATGGTCAAAGTTCATGGGCTTGGCAACCAACCTATGTTGATGACATTTGTAGCATCTTGGGGTCATGAGGCTGCCATTTGTGACCTTCCCAGCCAACTTTCAACAAGCAAGTCAGATTTGCTTAATGCTGCATGATTCATTTAACAACTGTAGTGATTTGCTTACAACTGTGGCAAAAATTGGGTGTGACTCATTTAATTACTGCCTTGCTTAGCAGAAGAAATGCTGGTCCCGGTCATAAATTGAGGACTGCCTGTTCAGATACTGCAAGCCAACACTGGCCTCCTACAGAAAAAAAGGATCCCTTGCTGGTAGAAGAGAAGACTTCAGTAATTATAGAAATGGAAATAGCACTGGCTTCCTTACATGTGTCTAAAAATCAAGGAGTGTCCTTGCTAACAGTTGTGGAAACTTTCAAGAAAAGGAGACTGAGTTGCTGCAGAACTGAAATGTGGTGGGTTCTGTTTTGGTAATAAGATTAGAACAGTGAAGAAATAGCTAGAGTACCACCCATGCAGAGTATGGAGTCACTCTTGTGCCACCAAGTATGTGTGTCTTCTATAGTTGGAATATGAATGCAAGCCAACCTTCTAGAACATTGATGTAGGAACACAGCTTTGGACTATGTATTTTTCCTGCCTCCATTATTTCTGTTCCAGTAACCTTCTGAACTGTTGCCATGCATTATTTTGGAGTTTCTTTGCAAATGTTCCAGAAACTTATTAATTCACATATGACTGTAAAAGTGGTCACCGGCTAGTGCATATCAATGTTGTATCACCTGCCATTTCATTTCCAGTCTATCCTGAAAGCTATTTGTTGGTGGAAATATGGGATATCAAATACTCAAATATACATTAAATCTTTAAATCAGTATCCCCAACCTTTTTGGCTGCCTGGATAGGAAGCATGGCTGTGGCAGGTGGCGACAGTGCGAGAGGAAGGGATGGTTTCGTGTGCACAACCTAATCCCATGCATGTGCAAATGGAACTTCGCATGCTCACCTGCCACTTGTGCGGCCTGGTCCCCAACAGTCTGCGGACTGGGGATTAGGGTCTGGGATAGGTTTACTAAAGCACCTTGTCTTTTGTCTTTACCTACTTATAAGACTAGAACAGTGGTTCTCAACCTTTTTAATGCCGCGACCCCATAATACAGTTCCCCATATTGTGGTGACCCCAAACCACTTACACATCACCGGGTGCCAGGGGCGTGGCCAAAGAAAAGGGGAAAAAATGGCAGACAGCCTTGTTTGCGACCCCCATGAAATGGTCGTTCAACCCCAAATGGGGTCCCGACCCACAGGTTGAGAACCACTGGACTAGAAGAAAATAAGTGATTTGTTCGATTTCCTTCAGGATTTATTCAGAATGATAATTGACAGGCAACCTACAAAAGTGATGTTTAAGAATATATCTGATTAATGTCAATCATCTTCCGGTGGCTAGCGTCGATGATGGCGGCTACATTGTAGCCGTCCTCCTGGGACAGCGTCAGAACCGCGGAGCACAGCGGATACCAGCTGTCCCGCGGCTCGAAATCCCCCTCCCGGGCGAAGGGAGGGGGTAGAGAATCATACGAATAGAGGTAGAGCCTCTTGAACCCCCCAGGGATTTTTAGGGGGGGGGGTGAAAGAGAGCTCCCTCGGAGTTCGTGTTGCCTCCGCCTCCCAGCTGTTTTTGTTTCTTCGGAAACAAAGTGAAACGCCGCTACCATCTCCGCGCTTAAAGGGATCGGGTGAGTGAATTTTAAAGCGGACAGAGCTGGATAAAGGATTGAACTTATTGAGTTTTATTTGCTTTTTAGTTTATGTTGATCTTTCTTTTTTTGTTGTTTTTTGCTGGTGTGGAGTGAAAGTAAAATGGCGATTTGAAAGTGCTTTTTTTTTTCCTTTCTTTTCCGGAAAGAAGCGAGTTAAATGGAATGTAATGGACTACATAGTTCTTTCTTTTTAAACTTTCTAAACCCTTTTTTGAAAGTGGTTTTGTGGTTTTGAAATCTTTTTTGAACTCTCCTTTGTTTTTTTTAATTTTTGAGGGAAGAAAGAGGAAATAAGACTTTTTTTAAAATGGCTTCAAAGAGGCAAGCAGCTTCTACAGTTCCTAAGGTGGCTTCTTCTCCTGCAATTTTACCAGTACAACAACCTAAAGCTACACCACCATCTTCCCCTCCTTTGCCAGTATTATCTGTACAAGATAAGAAAGATATAATGGGAAACGCTGTATCCCAAATCAGAGAGGAAATGAAGGAGCTTCTAGATCAGAATAAATCTGAAATTAGAGGAGAAATGAAGAACCTCTTAGAGCAGAATAACACTATTTTGAGGCAAGATATAGTTATGGCTCTATCAGGACTTGCTTCTGTGGTTGAGAAGCTGGATTCTAGAGTGGAAGAGGTCACAGATAAGGTTGATATTCTGGAAGATAAATTTGAAGGTATGGAAAAAAAGATGGAAATTTCACAAGATGATATTGTTATGTCTCAGTATAGGGAAATGGAATATGCCTTAAGAATCAGGGGCCTGAAAGAGGATATGAATCAAGATTTGATAGAGATTGTGGTTAATGATCTTGCCATTGCTTTGAATAGGGAGAAAGATGGAATACTTAGAGAAGTGGAAAAAATTTACAGAGTTAACTCCTGGGTCGCAAAGCAGAAGAACTTACCAAGAGATGTGGTGATTTATTTTGCAAAGAGATCTCTGCGCAATGAAATTATACAAGCTTTCTATAATAAGAGGTTTCAGATTGCTGCTCAAGATGTTATCATTTTAAAGGAGATCCCATCTAAAATTCTAAGAAATAGAAAAGATTTTGCTTTTTTAGCCAATGAACTTAAAACAAGAATGATGCCATTTAGATGGGAGATTCCAATGGGTATTGTTGTGAACCATGCGGGGACGCGTTATAAACTTAACACAATCACTAAAGCAAAGGAGTTTTATACTTCGGTCCTGGGAGCAGGCTCATCATCATCCATGATGCAGAAAGTTTTGGATGGTAAAGAGGCGGAACAGCAGTCTGAAGGACTAGGTGTGATGGTTGCTGGAAAGTCACAGACGGAATGGTTGCGACAAACAGAGATCAAAGAGCAAAGAATGACCCGTGCAGCACATAGACACAAGGAAAAGGAACAACAGAAGAAAGAAGTTAAAGAATCTCTTCAAGAAAGTGTTTCGTTGCCGGTGGGAGGAGCAAGACCCAAGAGTTCTGCAGCATATTCTTCAACGGCAGATCTTCAGGCAGTCTTCTCCAGGCTTCTGGTTAAGGGAGATGGTAAAGCTCCTGACTTGGAATGCTAACGGCCTTAATTCCCCGCAAAAGAGAAAGAAAATCTTTCATTACTTAAAACAACATAATAATGACATTATTTGCTTGCAGGAAACACATATTTTATTTAAAGACCAAAAATATTTAGTCAATGCTCGTCTGGGATCTCATTTTGTATCTTCTGCTCCTGGGAAAAAAGGGGGTGTAGTCATTTATGTTAAGCAAAATTTATCAGCCCGTTTGGTAGAATCTGATCTTCAAGGGAGATATGTTATGATTGAAGTTGGTTTATATGGTAAGAAAATACTTATAGTTGGACTGTATGCACCAAACCAACAACAGGAACAATTTTATAGATTGTTGTATCAGAAACTAACTTTGTTGGATTATAGATCTGTGATATTAATGGGAGATTGGAATGGTGTGTTAGATATACAAAGAGACAAAAAAGGATCTTCCACTTTTTTCAAACAGGCTAAACTACCCAAAGCTTTTTTTGATTTGAAAGAGGACTGAGAGTTGCGAGATTACTGGCGTGAACGCAACCAGGAGGAGAGAGACTTCACTTTCTTTTCAGACAGACATCAATCTTTTTCAAGAATTGACTTTTTTTTATTACAACTGATTTATATTTCAGGGTAAAGAATGTAAAAAATTTTCCTAGGACATTGACGGATCACAGTCCAGTCTGGATGGAGTTGGTTGATGAAAAAGAGGAGAGGAGATCGTGGAGGATGAATGAGAATTTATTTAGACAAGAAAAAAATATTCAAAAATTAAAGGAGCATCTAAAGGATTATTTTGTTTTAAATATGCATAAGGGAACTTCAATGTCAATGGTATGGGATGCAGGTAAAGCTTTTATGCGTGGGATTTTGATACAAATGAATAGTGCTCAGAGGCAAAAGCAGATTCAGAAACGTAAGGCTTTGGAAGACGAGATTAAATTAAAAGAAAAATCTTTGATTTTAAATCCCACAGATGAAAAGGTTAAAGAATCTGTAAAATTGCTTAAAACACAATTTGATATGTTGATCGCTGATCAAACTGCAACTAACTTATTGTATATGAAACAAAATACATTTTGCAATGCCAATAAACCAGGGAGATGGTTGGCTTACCAATTGAGAAAGAAACAGAGACAGAGAATTATAGATAAAATAAATTATAATGGTAAATTGGTGTATCAGAAGGAGTTGATTAAGAAATCTTTTTTAGATTATTATCAAAAACTATATAAGAGTACTAATGTACAAACTTTGGATATAAATAATTATTTAAGTGAAGCCAACTTCCCCAAATTAACAGAAGATCAGAAGCAAGAAATTAATGGTTTAATTACTAGTGAGGAAATTGTGACAGTGATCAAGGAATTAAAATTAGGTAAAGCACCGGGTACGGATGGCCTAACATCTATTTATTATAAAACTTTGGTAGAAGAGATGATTCAACCTTTATGTGAGCTTTTTAACAATATATTACAGGGTTTAGAGATTCCCCCGTCATGGGGTAGAGCCTTTATATCTTTAATTCCAAAAGAAGATCAAGATCTTATTTTACCGAAGAATTATAGACCTATATCTCTTTTAAATGTAGATTATAAGATTTTTGCAAAAATTTTAGCTAATAGGCTTATGAGGGTTTTGCATCAGCTTATACATAAGAACCAAACGGGTTTTATAACTGGTAGGTATATGAAGAATAATGTTAGACAAATTATTAACTTATTAGAATATTTAGATAAGAATAACCAAGTTTCCGCAGGACTGATATTTTTAGATGCTGAAAAAGCTTTTGACCAATTGAACTGGCAGTTTATGTTAAGATTAATTGAGAATATGAATTTTGGAGAAAAAATTTCACAAGCTCTTGGTGCCATTTATCAAAAACAAACGGCACAACTTATAGTTAATGGGGGTTTGTCAGAGGTTTTCACAATAGAAAAGGGGACTAGACAGGGAGTCCATTGTCACCATTGCTGTTTGTTTTACCTTTGGAAATATTGCTGATTAAAATTTGAGAATCGCAGCAAATAAAAGGAATAGAAGTCAATAAAAAAGAATATAAATTAAGAGCTTTTGCAGATGACTTGGTAGTTACCCTGTCCCAACCTACTTATTCTGTTGTAGAGTTATTACAATTGATTTACCAATATGGACGGGTCTCGGGTTTTAAAATTAATAATAATAAGACTAAAATATTACCCAAAAATATGACAAATTTGGATAAGCAGACTTTGGTTAACTTGACAGATTTTGAAGTTGTTGATAAGGTAAAATACTTGGGGGTTATTTTATCTGTTTCTAATGTAAAATTGTATAAAAACAATTATGAAAGGTTGTGGGTCAGGGTACAAGGAGATTTGAAAAATTGGGAGAAGTTGCAATTATCTCTTTTGGGAAGAATTGCCGTGATTAAAATGAATGTCCTGCCAAAGTTTCTCTTTTTATTTCAAATGATACCTATCTTAAAGAATGAGGTTAACTTAAATGAATGGCAGAAAGGTATCAATAAATTTATCTGGGCAGGGAAAAAACCAAGAGTAAAGCTTAAAATTATGCAAGATATTCGTGAGAGAGGTGGACTCAAGGTACCGAATCTGAAATTGTATTATGATGCTGTGGTTTTAACATTAATTAGTGACTGGGTTAATTTAACAAATGTAGAAATACTCCACTTGGAGGGTTGGGATTTACTTTTTGGATGGCATGCCTATTTAATTTTTAATAAAAAAGTTGACCGGGTTTTTAAATCTCATATTATAAGGATTTCTTTACTTCGGGTTTGGAGGAAATATTATAGAAGTGATCTTAAAATACCATTTGGGGCTATACCTTGACATGCAATAGAGGGGATAAGGAGAGGAGTTAAGATGGATAGTGTTTCTTATGCGCAATTACTCAGGTGGGATGATAAAAATTGGCAGTTAAAATCTTTGGAAGATTTAGCACATGAAAATATTATATATTCATGGTTTCAGTATAGACAAATAGTGGATAGATGGAAGATAGATCGTAATGTGGGTCTGCTTAGAGAAGATGAAAACTTTTTTAAACAAGTAAAAGACCAAAGGCGAACTCACATTAAGAGAATTTATGGGGTGCTAGTAGAACTGGACTCAGAACCAGAACTAATTAAAGAATGTATGATTAAATGGGCACAAAATTTTGGTGAACCAGTTCTACTAGATACCTGGGAAACCATCTGGGTGAGGAATGTTAAATTTACACAAGCCCAGAACTTAAGGGAGAATTTTTACAAAATGTTTTATAGATGGCACCTTGATCCACAAAAAATGTCTCTTATGTATCCTGACTTACAGCCTAAATGTTGGAGATGTGATTGTTTGGATGCTACTTATTATCATATTTGGTGGTCATGTAAAAATATAAAAGCTTTTTGGATTAAGATATGGTGGAATATTCAAAGAATTTTTAGAAGGAGGGTAAAATTTACTCCACAATTGTTTTTGTTAGGTATCGTTACTGATTGTGATACTAAGGAGGTTATACTGATGTTAAATTTAATTACAACCGCAAGGTTGTTAGTAGAGCAGTATTGGAAGAAGGAATCTCTGCCTACCTTGAAAGAGTGGTTTTTTAAAGTTTCTTATCTGGCGGAAATGGCAAAGATTTCGGCTTTCTTAAAGGACCAATCGCAAGAGAAGTTTTTTGCGGTATGGGAAAAATGGATAGATTTTATACAACATAAGTTGGATATAAAAATATTACTTAGTTTTTCAATAACTTATATATAAATTTTAATATTTTATAGATTGTATCTTTTTTTTCTCTTTCCCTATATTTCCCATTTTTATTTTATCGTTTTATATCTCTTTTCTTCTTTCTTTTCTTTTTTATTCTTTTTCCTTTTAAGTTTTTTCTTTCTTTTAATATTTATGTTTTTTTTACTTATATATTATTGTTAATTATTTTATAAGTTGTTTATGTAATGTATTTTGATTTATCTATGGTCTATACTTTTTAATTTATTTTTTTTTAAGATTTGTAGAAATTTTAATTAAGCCTATATTCAGCTCTGGGAAGGTTGAGGGGATGGAGTGGGAGGGTTGGGGTGGGTTGGGTAGGGTTGTTTTTTTTTCCTTTTTCTTTATTTGTAAAAATTTCAAAAATTTTCAATAAAAAAAAAAAGACTAGAACAGTGGTTCTCAACCTTTTTAATGCCGCGACCCCATAATACAGTTCCCCATGTTGTGGTGACCCCAAACCATTTATACATCACCGGGTGCCAGGGGCGTGGCCAAAGAAAAGGGGAAAAAATGGCGGACAGCCTTGTTTGCGACCCCCGTGAAATGGTCGTTCAACCCCAAATGGGGTCCCGACCCACAGGTTGAGAACCACTGGACTAGAAAAAAATAAGTGATTTGTTCGATTTCCTTCAGGATTTATTCAGAATGATAATTGACAGGCAACCTACAAAAGTGATGTTTAAGAATATATCTGATTAATGTCAATCATCTTTCCCTTGTAAAGCTGAATATTTTGGATTGATTTGTAAAATACTTCTATGTCAAATTACCCACACATTAATTGCTTGATTCATTAATTGCAGTCACTGGTCTTGCATATCACCCAATTGCAGCAGTTCACATCATGGAAAACCTTGGCAGTTTAGCATCTATGTTGACTGAAAATCCTATAGGAAAACTGTACAGCTTGCAAATGTTTAACAGAAATCACTCCCTTTATCTGTTGTATCTTTCCCAATGTGTTCACTTCTCTTCCCCTTCTCTCTCACAATAAAACAGAAAAAGAGTTAGAAGAAGTAAAGAATAGTGACCTAATGACGTCTTAGCAAGAGGCAGGACTTCTGTGACAGAATATATATATCTCTGTATAAGAAGTTCTATGTTTAGCCTTGGCATGTTTAAGTGGAGTGGGAAAATGTCTTCCTGAAATTGTGAAAACCTTCTTACATTTCTATAATCAAAGGTGGGTTGAATAACCACTGGTTGACAAACTGCTTCCCTTCCCTGCTTTCGACCCCCTTTTTATTGGGAGAGATTTGAAGGGATTTAAGAGACCAAACAGATAACTTCCAGAGGTTTAGGGTACTCATGTTACCCATAAAAATGTCATCATCACTTAGATGGAATTCATTTTAATTTAATATTCATTAATTGATGTAAGAAGGCAATTTGGAGGCTTCCCAATTCCTGATTACTCTGTCTGGATTATGGTTGGAAAAAGAACATGTCTTAGTGACCCTTGGGCTAGATAGAAGAAGGAAATGTAGCCCCCTCAACCAAAAATAGTTCTCCTACCTTTACCCAATTTATCAAGAGAAATTTACCATGCTCCCTCCAAAACCTTTCTAGAAAATGCTAAGTGATGAGACAAATTGTGTGAAAATATGAGATGATTGGGATATTAAATGATTAACTTAATGATTAACTTAACTCATGAATCCCAGGTAAAAATTTGGCCCAAGAAGATTCCACTGCTGACTACAGCAATATGGGTTGAATAAAGAAACAGTATGTGCTCATCAATACCACCCCCTTGATTTTGGTTGGTTCATACTACTGTACATAAGCCCCACCTACTCGACCATATAGTTAGGGAGGATGTATTTAATACCATCTGCAGGAGTGGAAGGAATACAGAAGGATGAAAGTAGGGTTGAACCATGATTTAGGTCCCACTTTTTTTGTACATGCATCCTGAGGTCACATGAATGTGTGAGAGCTGGAAGCCATAATAGAAACAAAATTAGCATTGTGTCTAATTATATAATTCTTGCTGATGATATGGACAGATCTAGACACCCAGCTTCTCTTGGATTGTATCTTCAGACATGGAACTTAGGAAAGATCAAGACTCCTTCAGGTTCAGTTCAGCTCCAAGTGACGATAGATATAGCCAATTTTCTTGGGAATATGATTGAATGCTTTGCCACTGTTACCTTCTGGAATAGTTTTCAACTTCCCATTCTAGCCTACAACCTTGGTATTTCCTAGTGTTCCCCAACTGAAATCTAATTCAGCTTGATTTTGCTTAGTTTCCAAGCTCAGATAAAATTACCTGCCTGTTACTGTCATGTCAGTCTATCCAATAAGTCAGAGATCATAATAGTTGTAATTATCTGAAGAACTGAAGATTGGCAAGAGCTGATACATCTATTATATGAAATAATATAGCAGTATAAAATGCACAAACAGAAATAGCTTGTAAGCTATTTGTAGGGTTGGTAAATCTTATTTCATATTACCTTGATGTATATTGTCCAGGCATTGCGTGAATATAATTCAACATTTATACTGCTTGCATAGAATGGAAAAATATTATCCTTTTTTTCTAGATTAGCTCTCCAGGCTAATCATGAAGCCCACCTGCAATCCCTGGTTAAACCTCTAATCATATTAGACAAGATATCATTTTACCTGTAAGAACCAAAATGCAGCTATGCTCTATCATATTGTGTCTAAGACATTGTATTGTTTCCTTTTTCAGAATACCAGAGTGTATGTGTTCTGTTATTGCTATCTATTTTTTCTTTGTAGCTCTCTTTGTAATTCTCCATTTGTTTAAAATAACAATGGAGAACTGAAGTATTTAAACAAATATATCCTGGCATGTATTGTGTTCTTACTAATTTAAAAGCCAAGGGAAGGTCTGCTATGTTCAAATGCTATGTCTGGGTCTGCCCCGATATACTGCCAATGTTATGCTTCAAATGCATAACTATTGCCGTACCGTTCACAAGCACCTTTAATCTAAGTGGCTAGCTACAGTATTCCATGCAACATGTGTTTTTCTTGTGCACAGTTTTTCCAAAGAACACTTAAACTTGTTGCATTGTAATCAAAGGTCTTCCTAATTACTTCAGTGTGCAGAATCTCCTCCAACAGACTGGTCCTCTGACCACTCTGAAATAATTTGATTAAGGAACAAAGCAACCAAATAGCAATAATTGGGTTTCTTGGATCACTGAAAGTGTGTGAGTGGAAAGAGTAGTTCTGGTAACTTTCCCATCACGTTGACTTTTGTTCTTTGGAAAATGCTTGTTTGTGTCTTTTCAGCAGTGGAGACAAAGCTGGAAAGGTGCAGTGGAATCGTATTATTATCATTTCAGGCTAGAGCTAAATATGCAATGCTGATCAGAAATGCACATTCTGGTAAAGACCCGAGTCTTTTTAGGCTATTCCCAGTGGGTCCAAAAAGAAGGAAAGATAGGCCTTGAATTCATTATTCATTTGTTCCTTTGATGTGGATGTCCAGGAAAAAAAAAACCCTAAGCTATGAACATTGACTTTGAAGCTAACTTGATGCTATTGATAACCTATTTAAGTGAATCTTTCTGTTTCACTTAAAGTCCTCTAGATGCTTCAGCTGAAGAGGAAATCTCTGCAATTGCCTTTTAATTTTGTTCTTGTTATGGCGGCAGATTTATGTTCTGCTGTGGCATCTTTTCTCACATTGATAATTCTAGAGTGTTTTATGCAGAGTCCTACATTCTTGTGCAACTCTGTAAACTGAAAATTGTTGTCTTCTAACTGAACCAGGACTTGGTGATTCTTGGTGAATTTCCTGAAACAGAACAGGTGCAACATTCAGCTGGACTGCTTTGTTTCCCAATGCCTTTTTTCAGAGACTTTGAAGGATTTACGTGCATCTGTTCCTTCCTGGGGTTCCCTTTTCTAGTGTAATTCTCTCATCAAGCAACCTATAAATTAGAAGATAACAGCTGGACCAACATCTATAGTGAGCTTCCATTACAAAGAGAGTTTCAAACCTGGGTCCCCATTCCTAATTCATTAACAAAATCCTTCCATGTCACTGACTGCTATACTTTGATAAGACCATAGGTAGGAGAGTGAAAGTTATTTTAAAATAAATAACGTTGTTCTGGCTAATTCAAAAGTTCTACATCAGTGGTTCTCAACCTTTTTAATGCTGCGACCCCCAACCGGTCGTAAGTTGAGGACTATCCAACCAGTCGTAAGTCGAGGACTACCCATCCGGTTGTAAGTCAAGGACTTTCCCTGCCCGGGAGCGCCGCGCATGCGTGGTGCTGCCCCCTGCGCCGGCCGAGGCGTAGCTGGCAAGCGGCAGAGACGGCGCAGGCTGACCACCGGCTGGGCCACCAGCTGGTCCAGCCCAAGGGAGGTAAGGCACCTGCCGGGCCCCACACATGCCAGCAACCCTCCCTGCGCCCGCCAGCCTCCCACCTCTGACCCTCTTTTACTTACATTTTTAGTAGTTGCTCAGCAGGGAGGGGTGGAAACTTCCAGACAGCTTGCCTTCGCTGCAGACAATTTGCAGCACCGTTTGCAGAATGGGACTTTTGGAGGGCTCAGCAGGGCAGAGACAGCCTGGACAATTCCTATTGGCTTTGAAAGCCAATAGAATTAGACTCTATTCAAGAGAGTCTATTCTATTGGCTTTCAAAAGCCAATAGAATAAAAGGGAGTAGCACAGCTAAGGAAAAGGGGAAAAAATGGTGGACTGCGTTGTTTGGCGATCCCCGTGAAATGGTCATTCGACCCCAAATGGGGTCCCGACCCACAGGTTGAGAACCATTGCTCTACATGAATGGTAGCAAAGTATAAACTGATTTCATTATGAATGCACATCTCAATGTTTATCCTTACACCCAGAAAGTACATTTTTAAATACATAATACTTTTGATCACTTGATTAACTATGTCAACATCAAGTTGTTGTTGACTGTTTGCAATTACATAGGTAGATTTTCCCCATAATCATCTGTCCCTAATCTGGTCCTTTAAGTGATCTAGTGGTGCACCTATCATCACTGTAATTCAGTCCATCCATCCTTTTCTTCTCTTTCCTTTCAGCTTTCCCAGCATTAGAACTTCCTCCAGAGAGCTGGGTCTTTGAACAATGTGTCTGAAGTAGGATGAATTGAACCTGGTCATCGAGGCTTGACGGAGAACTCTGGGATAATTTGTTTGATGATCCATTTGTTTTTCTTTTATCATAATAAATTGAATTTTTAAAAATTGCTATTTTCAAACTGGTGTGTGTGTCACAGTAAAACAATTATTGAGACATATTACACTGCATAACCTGGAGACAGACTTCCCACGTCCCTTCCTTGTAAGATTTTTTTAAAGCATTGTTCTGTTTGTTGTTTGCTTTTGTTTCAAATGTCTCCCACTGCAACTAAGTTTAATGTTAAGTTTGATTTGTGAGTGATAGTGTAGGAAATCTTTAATTTTAGCTGAGAAGTATTAAAACAACATTGATAGACAAAATTGGGTTATCTAAAACTGACACTGTGATGATAAAGTTTTAAAAATATTTTCAATAATATGCTGTATCAATGAACTGGTTATTGCTGCATAATATGTCAGACTTTTCAAAGAAGAGATTTGTACGTGAACAGTTTCAGTAGATCAGAAAGTATGAAAAATGTTTATCTATAGTGGCTTTTACAGAATTTTTTTTTATAACCATTGCATTCCTTTCTTAAACAAACATAATGGCCACACAACCCATTATAAATGAGAGTCTCTAGTAAGTGGGCAAGAATTAATAGTCCCTTGGATGATGATGATGATGAAGAAGAAGAAGAAGAAGAAGAAGAAGAAGAAGAAGAAGAAGAAGAAGAAGAAGAAGAAGAAGAAGAAGAAGAAGAAGAAGAAGAAGAAGAAGAAGAAGAAGAAGAAGAAGAAGAAGATGCAGAGCAACATAAATTGGGTCTCTTTGAGGCTTGTGTTTGTAGCTTAGTATAATTATGGTTCATTACTTTTATCGGAGCAATTGCTTACATGGTTAGGATTCTGCATTGACAACTTGCAAGTCCATGTTCAAAGTTCAAGTGTTGCAGTGTGATGGGTGAGTTCCTGTCATTTGCTCAAGCTCCTGCTGAGGTAGCAGTTTGAAAGTGTTCAAAGTCAAGTAGATAAATAGGTACCACTTTAGTGGTCTCATTAAGGAGAGCATGAAAAGAGCCCTCAGCTGGGTATTCCTGGGCAATGATGATGTCACTAGCTGATCCTTTCATCACAGAAGCGCTTTGGTGCTTCCAACAAGAAAATACAGTATCATTTTTATAATGTTCTTTTTTTTTTTTACATCTATAGAAAATCTGTAAACAGTTTTGTCTGAAATTGCTCTTGATATATGTATCTTTAACATAGATTTCTTAAGACCATTTTAAAAACAAATTAAATTGCTCTTTTTAATGAAAACTATGTGTTTCTTCTGATGTAAATCATTATTTTTAAGGATCTACCGTTAACAATTTATAAACATTTGTTAGAGATATCATTCACAAACAAACATACATTTTGGGGTTTTTTTTTTAGAATGGAACAAGATGGACACTAATAGTCTCCATTCAGTGCTGCTGTCTGTATAGTATTAGTGGATCTCATTAAACTGTTGCTGTAGAAAGGAAGGATTTCTGTAGATTCCTATAGGTTCTTTTTAGATTTTAGCTCATTCTAAACTTAGTTCTGAGTAAACACCCAGAAAACTGAGTTCTATTCTTAATTGAAAATCCAAGTAATAACATCATTACATTGTTGGACTTGAACCAGGAAAAAGAAACCTGGTTCAGATCCACACTTGAGGAAAGGAGAATTTGGCCAGTCACACTCTCAGCCAATTCATCTCAGAAGGCTGGAGCATGGAAAAAAATACAGCCAGCATGAACTTTCAGAAAAAGGTAGCATATAAGAATAATGAATAAGTAGTACAAATGTCACAATACCTGTGGATTTCTTTTATCTTTTTCTGTCACCTATATTAGTTCTCCCCCCCTCCCATTATTATAGTTTGTGAAGAACAATGCAATGTGCAGCCTTGTAATAACTTTTTCTCAGGCCAATCCAAGAATATTCCTGAGGAATTGGATGTTTTGTTAGAACCATAACAACAAAAACCTGCAATGATTAATTAAAACAAGGGCCAAGCATTCCTGCTTTGGATACAAAGCCGCAGGCATTTCAAACTGATCGGGTTCTTTGCTATGGAGCAAACACAATGGGACAATTTATCCTCAAGAATGTACATGGGCTATATTTCCATCACCAAAATACAAAAGAAACCTATACCTCAACCATAGCATTCCAGGATAATGTGGATTTGCAAGGGAGGCTTGCAAATTTATCTAGAATTACTAGATTGCAAACCTGAAATGAAAAAGGGAATTTTTCTGAGTGGGTAGTGGCTGATGACAGCCGTGGCATTTTTATAAAACTCGGGCGCTGCTAAATCCTACAAGCTGCTTTACCTCCTTAATTTTTGCTTCATAAGAAGAACAGGTCATTTGCTCTGTGGAAAGGCAAATTCTGGGTTCATTTCTTGACATTTTCAGGAAGGGTAATAAAGGTTTCTGGATAAATGTTGCTCCTTAGTGCAGATAATGCTCGATCAGCTAGCCCAATAGGCAGATATAGTGGTGCCTCATGTAGCATTAAGAGCCTCTGGTTAGATTAACACATTTTACTAAACCATCATGCGGTATGTTTGGAATTTACAGTGTTATGTCAACCCTGACATTGTTATTGGTAAGCCAGTGTTCATAGCTTGTGTGTTAATTCAGACAATTGTGTTTTATGCAATAGACCAAGGGTGTCAAACTCGCAATGTCAAATGATGTGTTGTGACATATCGTGACTTTTTTGCCATTGCCGGCAATGGGGTGGGCGCAGTTTCTCTATGATGCATCCGGCAGTTTGACACCCCTGCAACAGACTATAATTAAACAAGCTATGACTTAGTGAAATATGTGGATCCAATCAAGCTTAATTTCTGAAGAATTCATGGACATATCCATATTGTTATTTTCACCACAATAAATAAATGGCTTGCCAATTTTTTTTGAAATGCCAGGCTGAAGGTTAGTCTGTCATTCCTAATAGTTTCCATCCAAGTATTAACTACTGGTAGGTCCAAACCTATTTAGCTTTTTGAGTTCAAGCTGTCATAGATGGTTGAAACAAGATGCCGTTGCTTAAGCCAATTGCTAGAACAAAAGATTTGCAAAACAGCCTTCTCAAAAAGTGCTTAAGTTTATTCTCCTTAAGTTCATCAGTGGACAATGGGAGTAACCAGCATTTGTGTCTCTTCATTGATTTCACACAAATTGCAGGCTGCACATAAATGAACCACTGAACTATATTTTTCAAAGATCCTGGAACACAGGGGAACTACCAGAGGACTGGAAAAGAGCTGATGTAGTTCCCATCCTCAAAAAAGGAAAAAAAATGGATCCAGAAATTACAGACCTATCAGCCTGACCTCAATACCTGGGAAGATCCTGGAAAAGATAATCAAACAACGAACAACGAACACCTAGAGGCAAACAAAGTCATTACTAAAAGCCAACATGGGTTTGTCAAAAATAGATCATGCCAGACAAATCTTATTGCATTCTTTGACCAAGTGACAAAATTAGTGGACCAGAGGAATGCTGTAGACATAATTTACTCGGACTTCAGTAAGGCATTTGATAAAGTAGATCACAACCTACTACTTGATAAGATAGAACAATGTGGGGTAGACAGAATCACCACCAGATGGATCCGTAGCTGGCTGACCGGCCGTACTCAGCGTGTGGTTCTCAATGGAACTGCATCTATATGGAGGGAAGTGTGTAGTGGGGTGCCCCAGGGCTCTGTTCTGGGCCCAGTGCTCTTCAATATCTTCATCAACGATTTGGACGAAGGGATAGATGGGGAACTCATCAAATTTGCAGACGACACCAAGCTGGCAGGAATAGCCAACACTCCAGAAGACAGGCTTAAGATACAGAGGGATCTGGACAGACTTGAACACTGGGCACTAACTAACAAAATGAAATTCAATGGTGAAAAAAGCAAGGTTCTACATTTAGGCAAGAAAAACCAAACGCACAAGTACAGCATAGGTGGCACCATGCTCAATAGTAGTAACTGTGAGAAGGACCTCAGATTCCTAGTAGACAATCACCTAAATATGAGCCAGCAGTGTGCTGCAGCTGCCAAAAAGGCCAACACAGTGCTAGGCTGCATTAACAGAGGGATAGAATCAAGATCACATGAAGTATTAATGCCACTCTACAATGCCTTGGTAAGGCCACACTTGGAATATTGCATCCAGTTTTGGTCACCATGATGTAAAAAAGATGTTGAAACTCTAGAAAGAGTACAGAGAAGAGCAACAAAGATGATTAGGGGACTGGAGGCTAAAACATATAAGGAACGGTTGCTAGAATTGGGTAGGTCTAGTTTAACGAAGAGAAGGACAAGGGGGGACATGATAGCAGTATTCCAATATTTCAAGGGCTGCCATATAGAAGAGGGAATCAAGCTATTTTCCAAAGCACCTGAAGGCAGGACAAGAAGCAATGGATGGAAACTAATCAAGGAGAGAAGCAACCTAGAACTAAGGAGAAACTTCCTGACAGTGAGAACAATTAATCAGTGGAACAGCTTGCCTCCAGAAGCAGTAAATGCTCCAACACTGGAAGTTTTTAAGAAGAGACTGGACAGACATTTGTCCGAAATGGTGTAGGGTTTCCTGCCCGAGCAGGGGGTTGGACTAGATGACCTCCAAGGTCCCTTCCAACTTTACTACTACTACTACTACTACTACTACTACTACTACTACTACTACTATTATTATTATTATTATTATTATAATGTGCCCTCTCCCCCTTTTGTTTTTCAGCTGAACTTTTTAAAATGTTGGTCACAAAGAAACTGCTGATTGCTTTCCTACACACAGGCAGGGATTCAGTGTCTTTTATATGTTCTGTGGCCCAGAAAATACAGAAAGGTGGCTGGACAAACCCATAAGAAATTCTTGTCCAGCTGGACAAATGAAGCTTTTCTCAGCAGAGGTTGCCACCAGTTCAGATCTCTCAACTCCCACATTTTGCCCTTTTGTCATTAGCAGGTGCTTCCTTATTTTGAAGAGCCCTTTCTTTCCCTGATATCATGAAGCTTTTGTTTTTTGTTTTGCTTTTACATAAAGAGGTTTCTGTTTCGACAGCCCTCCTACAGGTTCATGACAGACTCAGAATTAAACTTCAGAACCTCTTTAGAAATCTGTCTTTTCCTCTGTCTCAAAAGAATGTCATATTGCATTATCCTAAAAGAAAGGAATGCCTCTTATTTATGGTTATTTATTTACAGCATTGTAAATCAAGCATGTACCATCAAATGCCAGTGAAAATTGTTGAAAAATCAACCTTAAAACTCTCAGCAGCAGCTCATAAAACAGCACTTGGCAGGTTTTAGGTAGTTATGGTTAGAATGACACTCCTTTAGGGAGTTAAGTTAGCCACAAGGACTAATGGTTAAGTACAGAGTGATAGATGAGGGCAAAAGTTGGGTGAGGCAATTTTGCAAGCTGGTGCACACTTGATGTCTTAGCACCTTGAGAATTGATTGGCTAAGATTAGCAAGAAAGAACTTGACCCAGGCCTGGGATGAATAAACACGGCTGTTTGACACATCCAAATCTGCTGCTGCCAAGGCATGACAGGAGAAAGAGGAGGAGGGCTCTGCTAGGCTATAAAAATGAACTTTCAGTGGCACAAGAGGCTAGATTTGATCTACATGAATGCTTTACATGAATGGATCTGAACAGTAGTCACTGTGAAATTTTCACTGGCTTGCTGCAAGTCAATTGCCAGTCAGGGTTTTGTGCACTGTCAGATTTCACAAGACCTTCCTTTAAAGAAATATTTATATATCTAGCTGTATGTATAGTATTTCTTCATTCATCATCATCAGCTTGATTTCAAAGGAGTTGTAAAAATAACTTGCACATCATGAGGGAGGTATATTATTAATATCATATACTAAAGCTACGTTTTTCAAACTAAGCAACTTCAAGATGTGGACTTCAAGTTCCAGAATTCTCCTTGCCAAGTTTGAAAATCCATGTATAAGACCATAAATCAGCCTTCTAGATGTGTTAGGACTGAAATTCCTGTTCCCAGCCAGAATGGCTAAAAGATGTGAACTCTT
Organism: Crotalus tigris; assembly: GCF_016545835.1. Lineage (NCBI taxonomy): Eukaryota > Metazoa > Chordata > Lepidosauria > Squamata > Viperidae > Crotalus > Crotalus tigris. The sequence continues at coordinate 1,686,191 of NW_024096497.1, read as the reverse complement.
TTTGGACAATGACATGTTGAGTAAAGTCTCTAAGTTATTCTTGATCACATTAAACACTTGCAGACATACATCTTCTGAGCATCTGCTGGGATGATAATTTTCTTACACTGAACATAGAGGAGGGTTTTTGTTTTTGCAGACTAAGTCTGCTGTTTAAATGACGTTCTTTGGAAAGAAGACAGTCTATCAACAGAGAGCACTAATAACAACTATTTAGGTAGTTATAAATAAAACTTTTGCAGAAGATGGATATCCAGCTTAAAAAAACCTGTGCAGCATTAGTACATCTCCAAGAAATGGCAGAGAAAAAAAGAGAAAGTCTTGGGATCCTATCCAAAGAACAGAATGGAAAATAAAATTATCTGAAAAAAGATTCAACAAGACGAATGAGCTCATCCATTAGGGAACCAGACCACAATGGCTGAAAAATTCAGGTGCATTGATTTATAGCTACATTGAGATAGGTCTGATATCCATTGCCAATTGACCAAGCAGATATGATAGTTGCATTAAAAGAATTTGAGTTGGGGAGATTAAAGATTGAGATGTGGAAAATCTATCAATTTGTGTATCCATGGCCTTTCCCGTCTACTTTCTTAATTAATGCTAATCACTATCAATTAGTGATTGATAATAGAATTTGGAAACCTCAGCTCTGCCTTTATCCTGCATTTGTCCTAAATTATACTCAGTAATCATTACTGATTTGATAAAATTGCCTCACCTAAATGTTTTTATGAGAATGATGACAGGACTATTCCAGATTCTCCTGATCTCTTCTCCTAATTTAATTGATACCCAAAGCACTGCTATTAATGACAATTAGTTGAATGTAAACATAGCATTTTGTCTGTAGATGCTTTGGCTTCTCTCTCAAGCAAGCTTTCTGGGACATGCATGGATTTTTTAGGAAATTAGCCTCCCTTTAGAAAATAGAGACTATAGGACACTTTCAATAAATATAGATATACCTCTTATTTTTCCATTGCAAACATTTTGTGACCTCTATAATGGGTCCCTCCAGGAAAACAGTAAAGTAGCCCTATTTGGTAAGTCAGAAAGAGACAAAGGAGGTAGAAATGAACAGATAGAACTGTAATATTTCTTGCCCTGAAATCTCAACTTCATGGAAGATGTTGAGAACACTAGACAAACTACACAGTGTTCTTGAACCATTATTCTTCTAAACTTGCCATGCAACAAGGTAATTTGGGGTCTAGTTGGGTCAGTGCAATTCAGTAATAGTTTTTTTTAACAATAGATGATGAAACTGAACTGGCAGTGAAAGCAAACTACCAGTTGTTGAGCCAGGACCAAAAACATAAAAGATCAGAATATGACACACATGTCCTTTCAATGCTTTTAAAGCAGCCCAAAGCTTTGGCACATATTCCTGTATCATAACATGTTAGGCTTATCTTTCAAACACTTGAACACAACTCTGAAATAGTTTTTAGTCCCCATCTCTTAGGGTTTTGGAAATATAAAGAATTTCTATATAGAAATTATAGAAACCACTTGTTGCTATAAGGAAGCTCATTACTACCCACCATTAATTCCTTGAACACTTCTTTATAAACTTCTGGGCTATCAGCCCAAACCTTATTAAGTGTGCTTATATCCTATGAAATCAGTGGTCCTCGGCATGCTTAATTTTCTGTTTAATTGTATCTCCAATACTGAGAAGCAAGCTGAGCAGAATAGGTATTTGAAATCAACAACTTTTGGAATCAAAATTTGTTTCCAAACTAGCATGAGGGGATATATTTTTTAAGTTGTTTATGTTATTAAAATGAGCATGCCTGCTGAGGCAAAGACCAGCAAGTTTGCTGATAAATAACTGAGACTCAGTTCTGAGCATATTTCTGATGCTTATATTTGTGGCAGTAGAAGGATTAAATTCAGGGAAAATGAAAAAAACAAAATATCACACAAATGTTTAGCTTTACTTTTCATTGCCTAGAAATCATTTGACACTATCCTATCTGTTCATCTAATTGGAACTTCAGAAATGCCCAGACATAGTTGTCTTCAGGCATAGAAGATAATAAAACAACACAACATCAATTATTTCCCTGTACCTTATACCTGAAGGACCATCTCCACCTGGTTATTTCTACCATCCAATTGATCAGGATGGACATGCTATCTGATGAAGCCCAGAAAGTGAGCCCTTTCTGCCTTAGTCTCTATCTGATCTATCTCTGGGGAATTAAGATGGCCCAACCTTGCTGACCTGGTTTGGGACCTGAGGCTCTGAGTATAAAAAAGATTCCATCTCCTGATTGTGTTAGCAAATGTTGGTTGCGATATTTGCCTTACTTTTTGTATGGTATTTGGGGATGTAACTTTTAAATTTTATTTTAATATTGTTTGCCACCCAGAAACATTTGTTAAAATAGGCAGCTGTATACATTGATTAAATAAAGATCATGGAATTTCTGGATTGACTGTTTGTCACACTCAAATGCCGCTAGGAATCGTAGTTTGCATTTACTCTTGAAATCCAGAAATAATACTCTTACTTGTGTTTCTCCATTGAATTAAATTTGAAGATGCTATAAACTTGGCTGGTAGCAATATTTAGTTATACTACAAAATTAGGGCATTCAAAAGACAAGTTGCAACAATGGGGGATTTCAGTTACCCTCATAGACCCTCTATATTTGTATTCAGGCCACCACAGAAAAGGCAGATGTCAAGATCCCCAAATGACTGCACCCCAGAATAGACGGTCTTGCTTACATGAACCAGTATACATGAATCTCTTTTTTTTTAGCCCCTCTCCTCAAAAAGGAATCACGTGATCCACACCAGCCTTGTTTTGTATAGTAACATTTATTCTTTGGGTTTATCTTCATTCTTTCTTCCACATATTAGTAATTTTGTTGATACTGTCATTCACTTGAATTTTTTAAACAAAACAAAATGGAAAACATCTTACAGAAAAGTTTGGCAAGGCAGTTTATTTTCACAAAATAGTTAATAGCAGAATAATTTACAATAGTATGAACTAAAGCGAAGCACTTACTCTCTGTTTTTATTTTAAAAACTCACATTGTTATGAGAAAATCCAGTAGATTGGTTGTCAAAGCCATAAGTGTGGGGAAATCTCTTTTGCATAATGATGTAAATCATTCAAAAGTAAACTTCAGCTGTTCATACAGTCATAACATACAGTATATTTCCTGCTTTTTCATGTCAATGAAAACGGCCCCTAAAAAAGTAAATATATATATATATATATTTGTGTAGAAAATATATATATTTTTCATATCAAATCATTTTAACTATACAGTTTAGAAATAACCATCATCACAAAATTCTATGTTACATCAAGATGCATTCTACAAGTTACATCAAGGCGGATACCTGCTAGTTTATATTAGTGCAATTGGAACTGGCTACACTTGAAAATCATTCTGCATACCTGAAAGTTAGCTTCATCAAGGGATGGTTCTCCTGCCTCTCTCACATTGCTAGGAATGTCCCTCTACATGGAGGGAGTGCAACAGGTGCAAATCTTCTGCAGCCTATATCCACTGCTTCCATGTATACATGGTGACTTAGGAAGCTTCTTTTGACTATAGATGTTTCTTGCACAATTTAACCCCCACTTATCTTCCTCCTATAACAGTGGTTCTCAACCTGTGGGTCGGGACCCCATTTGGGGTTGAACGACCATTTCACAGGGGTCGCCAAACAAGGCTGTCCGCCACTTTTCCCCCCTTTTCTTTGGCCACGACCCTGGCACCCGGTGATGTATAAGTGGTTGGGGGTCACCACAACATGGGGAACTGTATTATGGGGTCGCGGCATTAAAAAGGTTGAGAACCACTGTCCTATAAGGACCCTACACAGTGCTGTCCATGATCAGGAAATTAGAAGTCAATTTAGACATGCGGTAGTTTTTATTTAAAACAGAAAGCTTTGAATTGTTCACAAGGTTACCTACCCTCCCAACAGAGTTTAAGAATGAAACCTGGTTGATTTTGTAATCCAGGTTAGATTTAATCTGGCTTACTTTGATTGGTTATACTGCCAAGAATCCAGAAAATTAGCACATATTAAAAGAATTCTATGCAGAGCTGTATGAACACGTCAAAGTATTAATTCATTCTTACCTGCTCTTCTGCTAGGAGTCCTATACACAAAGAACACCTCATGGATGTATAAACCTGACCATATCAGGTAAAAGTAGGCAAAAGTCTGGTGGATATTGAACATTTTAGGGAGGCTAAGGACCAGAGTGTTGAAAGGGTCACACCATGACTCCATATCAAATGGTCAGGACGGAATGTAAGGGAAAAGCTGTTTCCTTGTTCCTTCCACTGGGATATTTCTATATTAGAAATTATATTACCATTTTCATGCTTTTTACACTCTGAAGTGGTGGGAAGGGTGCTTTGCATTTGGGGGAATTATGGTCAAGTAGGATTTGAATACTGCCGCCAAAGAACTAAGGCTGCAGAGGGTACAGGTCACCCACTCCTTTTAGAGGGAGAATTCCATCAGGTGAGAACATGAGGAATTAAACATTGTTTCTGCCTTGTCTATCTCAGCTAACATATACTGATTTTTTTTTTTTCTTTTTATTGGCTATATATAGCTAGGCTGGGGAAAAAAGCAAGATTAGAGGTTAAATGATATTTTCTCAAAACTAGGTTTACAATTTAGTCTGGATATTGTTATTCAAATGTAACATTCAAACAAAGGAAAATAAGTTTGGTTTCAACTTTGCTAAACAAACTCTAACAATCAACTTTTTTCTCTAATTTTCTTTTACCACTCAATATAAACTATTTGGAGCTTTACTGTTGTTTACATAAGGGAAGGAACCTGATTAGAACATTTCTGGATGGTTGAAGAAAAATTTGATACACCTCCATAAAAACTATTTTATACAATTCACTTGACTCAATGGCAGTCAAATCTAGGGGTTTAAAATGTTGTTTTTAATGCCTAATTTAGCATCTATTTTAACTTTAAATTGAGTCAGTGCCACAATTTTGTCTGTTGTGTACCCCACATGTTTTTAATTCAGGCTTTTCACTTTATATAATATATAGATTTCATTATGCCCTTTTTCCTTCATTGAAATGGGGATTGCCTTCATTTGATACATTCCATACCAAAATAAAAACATTTTGGATGCATTAAGGCAATAACGGTTTCCGTCGTGGAAAGTTACAGAGCTCCAATGTAAATAATAAACTGAAGCATAGATTGATTTGGTACCAAAAAAGTGAGCTGCTTTGTTTACTTACATAACAGTTTCAATAAATCTAAAGGAGACTTCAAAAGGGAGGACTCTATACTGGATTTATTGATAGCTTTACTGCAACAAGAACAACTCTTAAGCTGTCACAGGATAGTTTTCATGTAAAAAAAAATTAAGCACTATATAAAGCTAAGAACAAGAACATTTTCATAGGTGAGATTTAATTTCTCTTTGACCTGCTATCTTGCTCTCATGCTCAACAATAATAAGAGTAAAAAGAGCAGTCAGTGAAAGAAGAGGCACTGTATTTTTTAATCATTTTGAGAAACAACAACATCCAAATTGCAAAGCACCTGAAACGAAGGCTGCTTCATATCTCCTATAAATGTGCTTGATGTTAGAATGCTTCTTAAAATGACTGAGGTTTATTTCTTTTTTTTAATCTGGACCCCAAGCTCTTGAAGTCATACTATCACACTTATCAAAATAATTCAATTGGTATCTTATCAAACAAAATATAGCAATTTGATTTCACTTGAGCAAAGCAGAGTATTGCCTGGTAATAATCAATTTTTCTTCCATGGTAAAATATAGCAATTTCATTTTAGATATTACTGGATCTCTAATTCAGATAAACCAAAGGTCTGAGGGCTTCAAACCAGCAATAATACCCTTTCTGACGTCAGCTTTGAATGGCCAGGATGCACTTAGAACTACATGCAAGGTTAAGTGTTGGGTGGTTGACATTTTGAGGCACAGATGTCTAAAGCTATGCCCACGTTGTAGCTTACTGTAAGAAAGCAAGGCACTTATTGTTATAGCAATGCAGATGCTTAATGTGCAGCGTGATTAATACAATAAAATAAGTTAATAATTTGACTTAAGAAGAAAAATGCAGGGGACTTCCCCCCCCCCCATAACTGACATGTTATTTAAGAAACAATTTAGCCTGAGAGAGTATTTCTTGATTACTGTACCATAACAGAACACAAATTATTGGGAATAGCTTTTACTCGCAAAGAAGAAAATGAATGAGAACCACACAAACCTCTTCAGGATCTTTTTGCTAGTGCTTGCTGGTGAGACCTTTTCGGTGAGCTACGCTCATTCTTATTCGTCCTGACTGTCACAGACTACAATAGGAGCTTCAATCCCTATTCTAGATCTTTTGTGATCTTACAAGAAAATGAACAGCATGAAAAAGATAGCGAAATCACATTTTCTCTTAAAATGGCATTGGCACTAGTGGAACTTTGACTGTCTTCACTTCTGATATGTGTGAGGATTTCTGAATGATACAGCTGGTTGTACCCTGCAGTTTGTCCTTTCCCTGGGCAAGATTGGTTAAGGCCATCGCTGCATTGATCTCCTTCCAATACGTCTCATCTTTGCTTGATCTTTTCCTGTTAGCTCCACTGAAACAAACATCAAGACATGTTTCCAAGTTTGTTAATTATTATGACACTCATGCACTCAAACAGTGAAACAATACTTGTCTCTATTAGGCATATAAAAACCTCTATTAGGCATATAAAAATAAAAGTACTTCCTACAGAACATACAAGGGGAAGAATCTTGCTTGTCTCTCCTGGTGCATCTTAGACCTGTTTTGAGAACAGAGACGGTATCTGTCCTCTTGATAGGACTGGACCTGAGTAGGGCAATTGGATTAAAAGGGAACATTTTTCCAATTAAGATTTTGTCTTAAGCTATTGAAATTTCCCCTTTCTCACATTGTGACGTACTCATCTTTAACCTTCCCACTTACTTGTTCCTGTCAAATCAATACAGGTATACAGATATAGTTCCCTTCCCCTGGTTCACACAAGACACAATTTTACCTGGTTTATTGAATTAGTTACAATGGATTGGGCTTATACAACACACCAAACAAACACAGCTTCTCAGCACCTCAACGTTCTACTGAATCAAAGAACCTTTGGCTTTCCAACACATAGCCTGAAAACCGTTATTTCTCAGGGATGACGGGATTTAAAAGTAAGAAAGCTTGTGATGTTCCTCTCAAGGGCTCCCCTCTCTCCCTCTCCCTCCCTCCCTCCCTCCCTCCCTCCCTCCCTCCCTCCCCCCCTCTCTCTATTTTTATGATTTTTATAAATAACTCAAGGCAGAAACGTATCTGATTTCTTCTCCTATTTTGCTCACAACAACCCTGTGAGATAAGTTGGGCTGAGAGAAAAGCCAAAAATCACCCAGCTGGCTTTCCTGTCTAAGGCAAGACTAAAACTCACACTCTCTTGGTTTCTAGCTTAGAACAACTACCTCTTTTAGCCTGACTGCCCCATCCAAAATTTGGTCCCAGCCCCTATCATCTCATGAGATCCAATGGTCTTTCAATATCTGCACCTGGGTCAACAGCCTTCTTCCATTGTCCTTTCCATATGAGTGGCTCTGTAAAGCAGCCTCTTCATTCAAACTGATGGAGACATTTTTATTGAATTGAATAAACAAGGGAAGGCCTGGAGAGTAGAGTTCCTGCATAGCTTAACTTAGCATCTGTTAAGTTTCACCTAACTTTAAGAATATTTTGCTTGTTTATTTGAAATGCTGCCAAATGCAACCTTCCATCTTGATTCTTCATACAGCTCTCCATTAGAAAACAATGGTCAGTAGCTGCAGCTCAGCACTTCATTTAAAAGAGTGTCTATTGTTAAAGAAGCTAAAGTGGTAAAGAACCATCCCCATATTCCGGAAAACTGGAGGCTTTCCCAGTTGGCCCATAGGCTTCCAGTCAAGCAGAAGAATGAGTCAACTGCTAAACAGAGAACGCCATGTGGACAGCAGAAGCATGCAATGTTTCTCAGCTTTGGCATCTTTAAAATGTCTGAACCTCAACTCCCCAAATTCCCCAGTCAGCATACTGGCTGGGGAATTCTAGGAATTGAAATCTTGACATCTTAAAGTTGCCAAGATTGAGAATGACTGCCCTAAGGACTCTTCACAGGGTAGGGACACCAATATTCAATAGGCAACGGAAAATTTTACTCACCTTTCACACTTGTTAGGTCCATTCTCCAAAGTTTCTGAAAAAATAGAGAATATTTTTTTAAATTTCCATTTTTATATCATTTTAGCATTAGTATTTTTTAAAGCAACAGATGCTCAAAATGATTTTTGTAGGCTTACTGAAGTAGAGTTCCTGATTTGATGTTATGGACTGACCCCCAGATTTACAGTAATTCAAGCGGGTCTGAACCCAATCCAATGATTTCAAATATATCCGATAAATGTGTATAACCATAATATTGTGAGACTAATCCACACTTCAGTGTTGATAACAACTTCACACATGATAAAATTCATATCAAAATTGAAGAAAATAACACAGATTTCTCTGGCATTTTTTTTTTTTTACTATCCTTGTGGCTTTTTGAGCTACAAAAGCACATCACTGCTAGTGTGAAGCATATCTCAAAATTATTTTGCTACTAGTTCATTTCCCTATTCCAATACTTTGGGTGGAGATATTGGATTGGATTGGATTGAATTGAATTGGCCAAGTGTGATTAGACACATAAGGAATTTGTCTCTGGTACAGAAGCACTCAGTGGCGGTGGAATGGTATTGATGTGTAGACGTTTTGCTGCAGAGCCTTTGGTACCACTTAGGAAAGTTCATTTAAAGAATGTCTTGTGAAGCCCCACACAGCTAGGTAAGTTCAAGAAACCAGGAACTACTCAGATTTCATTAGTGTATCTTTCTAATTACTTTGGCTAAATACAGATTTGTGGAACTGTAGTAGAAATGAGTTGGGGTGAAAGAGGCAATGGAGAAGATAATAAAAGTTAAGGAACTAATTTTGTTATGTTCTCCATACATTGTTTTTGGTACTATTAATTGTTTTAAATAATTTATTATTATGGTATTATTAATTGCTAATTATAATTATTAATTAATTTGATATTATTATTAATACAGCTTTCTCGACCTTATTTATTTGTTATATTTATATCTTGTATTTCCCCCAGAAGCTCAGCATATTAAGCTGTGCACTGCTCTGTGAGGAGTAATAGATACACTATGTTTATCTCTAAGTCAGTGGTTCTCAACCTTTTTAATGTCGTGACCCCCAACCGGTTGTAAGTTGAGGACTACTCAACCGGTCGTAAGTCGAGGACTACTCAACTGGTGCAGCACCGTTTGCAGAATGGGACTTTTGGCGGGCTCAGCAGGGCAGAGACAGCCCGGACAATTCCTATTGGCTTTTGAAAGCCAATAGAATTAGACTCTAATAGATTCAAGAGAGTCTATTCTATTGGCTTTCAAAAGCCAATAGAATAAAAGGGAGTAGCACAGCTAAGGAAAAGGGGGGGGAATGGTGGACTGCGTTGTTTGGCGACCCCCATGAAATGGTCGTTCGACCCCAAATGGGGTCCCGATCCACAGGTTGAGAACCACTGCTCTAAGTGATATTACAGATACTGGAAAATCATGTCCGTGAAAAAAGCAGGTGGTCATATTATGAATTGTGGAATAACTTACTTTTACATGGCTGCTTGTTAGATACAAGTAAAAGGTTATTAATATTGTCCATTATTTCCATAAGAGCTTTACCACATATGTATAATTTGGAAAGTGTTTGGATCCAGAGCCAATGTGTTGTTGTCTTCTGGGTGGTAGCAGTATTGTTTTTCTTCACTAGCACCAGTGCTTATGTCGTCTGATGCATGCTTGTGATAGGTGAGCCATTGCATAATTTGTTTGTGGCAAAATATGTCATTTTGCTCCGTTCCAACTAATCTATACAGTACTAAAAAACTTTCTTATTCTACTTAGGGCAGGGGTAGGCAACCTTGGCTCTTTTATGACTCGTGGATTTCAACTCCCAGAATTCCTGAGTCAGCCATGCTGGCTCAGGAATTCTGGGAGTTGAAGTCCACGAGTCATAAAAGAGCCAAGGTTGCCTACCCGACTTAGGGCAAATATTTCAAAAGTGAAAGGCCTGCTGAACGTAAAAAAGAGATCCATGAAAAAGAAAAACAAACACAGCGTGAATATTGAATCATATGTCCCATATTACAAAGCACCAGAAGCACATTTCTCTAACAATTGAGAATTCCTTGTTTCAATTCCAGCTCTTCTGCTCATTTTCTAATGGACTCTGGACAGTATACAAAACCAACACCACCCATAAAATCAGATAAACCACACAGACAACCCAGACTAAAAGCATCTAAAAGTGACACAGATCAAACAAAATAAAACCAGCAGGGCTTGCAACATTACAGTATGTTAAACCCAAGCTTGAGAAAATAATGCAAAACAACCCAACTGATTTTCCAGTTTTATTCAGTGCAGTTTGGATGTACAGGACAATTTTTTTTCTTTCGATTTCACTCCAAACAGCATGTGAAACTCATTGTTATTGCAGCAGTCCAGAAAATTGTTATAATCGGTGTTATTTGCATAATTATGTAATTGACATTTTTACAGTTTTCATCGTTATGCTACTTGCATAATTATGTAAAGTGATACAAATGACCTAAAAGTGGTGCCTTAATGACATAAATGTCAATTACATTTATTGATATAATTTAATGGCCAATTTTCATCCAAGATGGTCTGTTAAATCAAAGATTTACAGCAGACCCATTATCAGATATGGAAGGCCCCAAAGGAAGCAAGATCTTTATAATATCCTATACTAGCTGAGCAGGTGAGACTTTAAAGAAATTATATTAATTGTTAAATGTGCTCCATGTAGAGATAAGAACGTTCAGTTTGGGATAGCTAATGAAACTGTGGAGATTTCAAAAGAGGATTCTGCTTCATCGAAGCTAAATCTGAGCATCCTTTTCAAGTGATGGCTTCATAAAAAACTGGTTGTCCCACTTCAATTCAAATGATTAGCAATGCATGTGCCAAAGTTCCTCTTACTGAATCTAAGGCAGGGGTCCCCAATCCCCGGTCCATGGACTGGTACCGGGCTGCAGTATGCCAGCAACCGGTCTGCACAAACAAAGCCCCATCTGTGGGATGCTGGCAACACACAAAACCACACACTTTCCAGTCCATGTAAAACCTCTCTCTATGGAACCAGTCCCTGGTGCCCAGAAAGTTGGGGGCCTCTGATCTAAGGGGACAATTGAATTTAGCTGGTGTTATGTTAATTCTGCCAAGTGACACGTGATGCTTGGGAGGAACCACAGGAAGTTTGCTGTTGATCTGCCTAGGCCTAGTAATCAACTTCTGGATCTCTGAATGTTATTGAATTTAATATTGCAATTTCCAGCATCCCTCATTATTAGTTAGCTGGCTGGGATTGCTGGATGGTGTCGTACATTGCCTCCTTTTGGCATAATTGAATTGTGTGTCCAATGTAAACAATACAGAAGTGGTTATTCAGCAAGCTACATAGGGAGATGAATCTCTTGATTCTCTGCTTTCTAAATTTATTGTTTCATTTAGTAGAATCTGTAGGAAAATTTTGAAAAGTACCATTCAAAATGTGATCTTTTCTATAGGCCTGAGAATATCTTGTTCTTGAAAATTTGTTATAGAAAATCTTCATTTTCCAGTAGAGGAGAAGAGATCATTTTAGATCAGTGGTTCTCAACCTTTTTAATGCCGCGACCCCCAACCGGTTGTAAGTTGAGGACTACTCAACCAGTCGTAAGTCGAGGACTACTCAACTGGTGCAGCACCGTTTGCAGAATGGGACTTTTGGCGGGCTCAGCAGGGCAGAGACAGCCTGGACAATTCCTATTGCTTTTGAAAGCCAATAGAATTAGACTCTATTCAAGAGAGTCTATTCTATTGGCTTTCAAAAGCCAATAGAATAAAAGGAAGTAGCACAGCTAAGGAAAAGGGGAAAAAAATGGCGGACTGCATTGTTTGGCGATCTCTGTGAAATGGTCGTTCGACCCCAAATGGGGTCCTGACCCGCAGGTTGAGAACCACTGTTTTAGATCCATATTCATGCGTTGTTTGTCAATTAACCACTTAATCTATTAAATAATGTTTACCACCTACAAGAGTTCTATGAATTATAATTCAGGTAATTCTCAAGGTATGATTACAACTGAGCCCTCCAATTACAAAACACTCAATTGCTAGATGATGGGGAGATGAATCTCTTGATTCTCTGCTTCATCCTTGAGGATGAAAGACCCTTTTACGTTTTATGTTAAAATGTCTTTGGATGTAGCATCTTCTTAACTTGCTTGCCTCTGAAATTCTTACTGTTTTACAAGAAGATTGTGATTTCCTGGTCATCACACCTCAGAAAACATATCCATGTACTGAACAAAGACCAGTTACACCTAACCATGTTACAAAGATGTTCCATAATATTTTTTCCCTCATCTATTGTATCCCCATGATGTTGCATTCATGTTATCCTTAATCCATAAATTCATCAATATTAAATCATTCTTAGCTGTAACCAGTGCTATAACAGTATTCTAATATTCTAGGTCCAGCCGAGGGCAACCTCAAATTAAAATAAAATAAAAATTATTTGATTTATAACCTACCATTTACTCAGGAACTCAAGCTGGCATACCTAATAGTCTGGACTAATGCTACAGTTTCTCCGTATAATTCTTTTAATCATTCCATTGTGCTCAATACAGCCCCAGTTCATGATAAACAGTCAGACGGCAGTCAGGTATTATATAGAATTTTGTCCCTTTCACAAAGTTTTCCGGAATTTAAAGAAAAACTGACACAATCCCTGCCCTACAATTATTTTAGAACTATTTTGAGAAGTTTTAAAAAGTGAGGAAAACAGATCAAAGTGCTATAGGGAAATTTACTTTGTTTCATTTTGTATATTTGTGTGCTTCAAATCAACGTTGACTCCTGGTGACTGCCTGGACTAGTCTCTAAAATTTTCTTGGTGAGATTTCAGAATCTGCCTCCTTAGGGCTGAGAGAAAATGAATAGCCCAAGATTGCCCATCTGGCTTTGTGCCTTAGGTGGAACTAGAACTCCCAGTCTCCTGGTTTCTAGCCTGGTGTCTTAACCATGATATCAAACTGTCTCTCTACCTCACATAGATTAGGCATTATGTTAAATCCAATTTAGAAATTCCCATGCTGTTTCTAGATTTCTGTTAGTAAATCCAGATTAATTCTGAAGAAAGAGAAGTCTCATTATTCTACAAGGCTCTTAGAGAGGAAAGCCCTAATTAGAATTCCACAGTGATGCAGGTTGCTGGGATTGTGTTTTAAAGTTTTAGTAACATTAAAACCCCTAGGCAGCCTCCAAATGAATATAAATAAATCCACTAACATGAAGAACTAAAACAGAGGTGAACATCATGTTCAGGATCCACTCTGCTATTTATGGTTAGGACTTCAACATTCCTCTAAAAATGCTTCTTATTTGAGTCTTTTCAACTCCTGTAAATCCTTTGATGAGTCAGTCGCTACTTCTAGAGAAGGGAAACTCAGAAATTGCCAATGAAATCTGGAGTATTCTGGATTTTGGACAGCATTTTGCTTAATTAGTAGCCTTGTATCTTACCCTCAGATGAATATCTTTTTGGACAATTTTCGTGAATTACAGTGCTATGCCTCATTTCCTTACTCCCTACTCATTGTGTGAAAGATCCTTCGAAAGGGAGGGAAACGAACAGCTCAGCTGCACAGAAGGATGAGGAAGCGACTCTACATACAAAGAGTCTGTTATGTGTAAAAAGGAAAGCTAAGAAAAAAGGGGGGGAGAGAGCGAAAGAGAGCCCATTTTCTGATGACTTTCCACTATATTTCCTTTAGTAAACACCAAAGCCAAGACTTATCACTCACAAAGCCTCCTGGGAATCAAGTCCAATGCTTATTTTGAGAGTTTAGGCATTGCGTATCACTCCAAAAACATTAATTGGGTACAAAGAATCAGGAATTTTGCAAAAATTTAAACAATGGAATAATGCTGCACTGAATTATGCCACAGCTGGGTCAAATCATGCAAGTGTTAAATAAGTCACTCATCCAAAAAATTATACATCTTTGGATGTACAGTACATTAGATGCCAGATGTGTCTCCTTTTCCTGTCAAGGACAATCTTCTTTCACAGAACAGAATATCATTTCCTAAGCTGTCTCAATTTCAGATCAGCAAAACATCCCTCTCCTGTATTTTTTTAAACAATCTTGTCATGTTTCCAGGCATGATCAAGGTGATAGATAAGACATTCTTCAGCTAGATGCCATGTTATTTTAAAAAAACAAACATGAAAACTCCATTTATACCTGCTTTCTCCTTAGAGGAATACTATGCCTTTTTCCTCTTTAGGGGCTTTTTCTATGGTGGTCTTTCAAATGCCTCTCGTAAAAACCGATGTGATGTTAATCTTGCAGATTAGATGCAGACAATTTCTTTTTCTTGGTTTATTTTATTATATGTTCTCTATCTACTGTCATTGCAGTTTACTTATATGTCTTTTATGCTTGAAAACTGTTTCAGCATTCACTGAATATTTTTATAGTTTTGAAAATGCGGAAAGTCAAAGTGTAATATTTTCACTACACAGAGAATCCGGGATCCACAAAGGCTTGAATACTAGCCATAAACACAGTCTGGCTAGTATTCAATCCCACCACATAATAAAAAACCTTGTAAGAATGCAGGAAGGGTTGGACTTACTGTATTCACTGCACAGCATTCCTGAGGGAGTTGGTGGTCTTCCATTTTTGTTTAACCCTTAAATCTCCTGAGAGCTCACAGCAATATAAGGTTCGTTACAGAGCTATTTCTTTTACAATGCTTTCTGAAATTCACAGGTTGCCACCCAGTCAAGTAACCATCCATAATTCTGGTTCTGTTTCCTACATAATGTCTTCATGCAATGATTGCTGGGTGATGTGAAATCAAAATCACTAAGATGGTAGACATAGTGTAGTCATGCATGGACCTAAAAATGTAGGGTTTGCATTGTGATAATTCATCTGTCATCTTGCTATCTTTCCTGTCCTCCCCCAGCAGAGGCATTGTCTTCATATCTAACATAAGTCTCAAACGTTTTTCAAAAGGCAACCGGACTGTTTTTTGCTTGAAGATGTTTCGCTTCTCATTCAAAAAGCTTCTTCAGTTCTTAAGAAGCAAAACATCTTCAACCTAAAAACAAAGTCCAGTTGCCTTTTGAAAAAGCACCTTTGGGACAACCATGACCTGGATGACTGAGAATCTCCATAGACATTTATCTAACATATGGAAATATCCTGAAATGGCTGCTCATCAAAAGAAGGCATGACTCATTTCCACTATTGAAAAAGAACTGCAAAACCATGGCATGACCAGAGAACAGAAGAACAGAGGAAATGGGTCATTCAACAAAATGTTGCAACATGCTTTCCCTCCTAAAAGTTCAAATTAAGTCTCTTCTTCCATATTTTAAATTCATTTTCTTTTCTGTACATTCTACGGACAATTCCAGGTGACTAGGCTTTTCATGGGAACCCTTCTAAATCTAGTTGAAAATACATCTAAAGCAGGCTATTTTGATTATTTTCACAGCTATTAGGACATGAAAACATATGATGATAGATCAGTTCATAAGGACAGGTCTATCTTGACTGACAACTCTAGCACCCTCACATGGGCTACTTCTGGAACTAAGAAACTGCAAAGAAGGAAGAATAAGTAAAACATACATCTGAAATTTTTGGCAGTTTACTAGCACTTCAAATTTTTATATCAAATTGGCATGCGCACCTTCAACTCATCTTGTGTGAATTGTTTTTTTGTTACTTTTGGAAATGACTGTACTGACCCAGATTTTTCAATAATCTAATGGAAGAAAGAAAGGGAAGAAGTAAACAAAGGACATGGCTGATTCAATGTGATTTACTAGGTTTATAGAAGTACAGTTCTCCCAAACCACAGCTTACAGGCAGGCATGAAGTGTGTGCTATGCGTTCACAGGGTAATCTAAGTTAACCAGAATTCACATTATGTTGGAAGGAACTCACATGAATGTTCATAGGAAAAAGTGTCTGCAGATTAGAAAAATAAAGTCTCAATGGAACTTAACCAACATGATAACAAGTCTAAAATCAACAACATATTAATGATGAAAACATTCTTTATTTGTTTAGTTACATTCCAATTTTAGACTGCCTCATTTTTAGAACATGTGTGCACTTGAAATCTGGCAATTTATCAAAAAAGGGCATTTGAGGGCTTACAGATTCCCACAATGAAAAAGAATGGATCATAAAGCTAATGAAGTTGGCAGAAATGGCAAAATTGACTATTTTGATTAAAGAAAAGTCTTTATGTAGCTTTGTTTCTACCTGGAAAGCACTTTTGGTTATTTATTTATTTTTGCTTGAAACTAAAAGAAAAGAAATTTTAATTTTGGGAGTTGACAATTAAAACTGTTTATGTTTATAGAAATACTGAGACCAATTGTTAAACTTAGGACAAACGTTACTATATCTGATGAAAAAAAGAGGGAAGTTATTCCTTTTATTTCCCCTCCCTTTTCCCCACTCCTTATTTGCACTCCTAATCTTTTTTTGATGACTTCCTTTTTCCATTTCTTTAGTTTTCTATTTTCTTATATTTTATTTTTTGCTGAAACTTAATAATTTTTTTATTAAAAACAATTTGAGATATAATTATTAAAATATATATGTACCCTTATTGAATTAAAATCTGAATATGAATTAAAACTTGGACAAACAATTGTTTTTCCTTATTTGGGAGAAAAGATTCCCCATTCTGCCATCTTGAATTGTGTCTCAGCCAACTTCTATGGATCACATGGCTTGTAGCCCTGGCTTAGACATCAGCCTATCTTAAATTATATGTCCAACATTTTTTATGCATATTTGACAGCATGTCTGGGCCACGTTTTATCAGCTTCAATTTCAGTGATGAAGTCAATCCCAAAGCCATCTACAGGAATTTTTCCAGGTGAGGGAGAAGAAAGCTGCAAGGAAGGATGTGATTTAATTTGTGCATATAGCATACTCACAACACACCTGTCCATTTTTCTAGAAAGGTATTGGTATATATATATATATATATTGAAAAAAATCTTATTTAACAATTAGACATGATTTGTCAGGAATATGATCTCATGTCCTGCGTATAGGAACATGGGAGATGCTTAATACTGAACAACAGCCTTGTTCATCTGCCTATGATCATCCACACCACTAGGCAGCAGTGTTCTAGATTTCGGAAGTCTTTCCCAACCTTAACTACAGTGCCAAGAATTAAATCTGAAGCTTCTCTGCATGCAAAGAAGAAATCTGTGACTGAGCTACAAATCTCTCCTTTGTCTTAGAAATCTTGGACTATTCTGCAAAAAGTGGATTCTGCAGGAAAAGCCTTTTGTAGTGGGGGGGGGGCACTTAGTAAAGTTTATTGTGTTTACTTGCTACCTGAATTGTTATTTTGGAAAAAAAGGGATATAATGTTATAATATAAAAATATAAATAAGCATTTTCATTAATTTCCTTAATTATATAGTGCTCCCACAAGGGGTACCTTCATGACAGAAGTGTACCAGTTGCTGAGCATCAACATTCTGCATTGTTTCACAAATAAGATCTGCTCTTAGAGAAGAAAAATCTTACTCAGAAGAAAGGAAAAACTGAAGTACATACAATATTCTTGTAGGTAACACTTTCCCCCTCAATCTTTAATCAACTGCATTTCTTTACAATGGTCCACTTAGGTTTTCTACTTTCACTTACTTTTATCTAAAAAAAACCCCACACTCCAAGATACCTTAAAATTTTATCTGGTATCAATTCCCCTATCCCATCTCCTACCCCCTCCCCACCAATATAGGCATAACAACTGTTTAAGATGGCATAAATCAATCTCCCGGCCACCTTCTTTTTTAAAAAAAAATATACAGTTATAGATTTCAGAGGTCACAATGGCAGAATTACTATTTTTAAAACTTGTAGACATTCAGAAAATATCATTCCTAATTTTTTCACACACACATGCAGAGCCAAATGACAAAATAATGGAACTGTTTTGTTTTTCTACTCTTTCCACATAAAAACATGTTTTTAAAACTTACTATGTATGACAAAGACCAGACCCTTGATTCTATTCATTTCGGTTAGCTAATAAACTGAAATTAGCTTATGAAGTCTGAAGAGTCTAACAGTACAAACTCAGGTGCTACTCTGGCCCCCCATATCTGGGTCAGGTTATGGTCCAGATTCTAGAGTTTAAATCTTCTTGCCTTGAGATCTCCCCATGACGGCTGTTCTTCTGGATCTGAAGCACAAGCCTAGCAAAATGAATTAGCTGATGCATGTTTAACTTTACATTAAACTGCACCCTAGATGCAAAATCCAGGAGAGAGGGAAAAGAATGAAATATGATTTGCAAAGTACAAAGTGCTGTATTAAAAACAGTACTAAGACATAATGATAATTACAGATGGGTCTCTTCTGGAATGAAGTCAAGGTCAGAAGCGGGCAGAGAAGAGGAAATAGGATCCATCACACATTTTCTTCCATGGGGCCAAAATGTCACTTTAGGACCTGAATGCTACAAGTCATCTTCTTTACTTTGTTTTTATTCCTGCCAAATTTTACCGTCTAGACAGCCTCTTTGTAGAACATTAGCTGTAAATATCTTTAATGAATTGCTACACTGACATTGACTAATTGAACACCTCAGCTGACAGAATGACTGAGGAGATATATTTATTCGCACTAGATGCAGTTTTGAAATGTTTCTCACTGAAAAAGCCCATCAAGTTGGTTGCGTATCCTTCTAAAATGACAGCAAACAAGGCACGTGTCAACCAGAACTTGAGTGATGCAAATAACAATAAAGGACAAGAACAAATCCTTGTACCCAACTCCTTGTCAGAACTGGTAAAATGAATTTGAACTGTAACTTTTAATGTTGGTTTTCCTGATGTAAATACAACTTTTGCAGATGTTGGTTGGCTCTTTAATCTCTCTTGAACAATGTGGTATCAGCTCTAAAGTCCCCTCTTTGTGGGGAAGGGGTGAAGGGGAGTATGGGCCAGCAGTATGCTGCACCTGCCAAAAAAGCCAATGCAACCCTAGGCTGCATTAATAGAGAGATAGAATCAAGATCACACGAAGTTTTAGTACTGCTTTACAAAGTCTTAGTAAGACCTCATTTGGAATTCTGAATCCAGTTTTGGTCCCCATGATGTAAAAAAAAAAAAAATGTTCAGATTCTAGAAAAGTACAAAGGAGAGCAGCAACAGGAACTGGAGGATAAAATATATGAAAAACGGTTGAAGGAATTGAGTATGGCTAGCTTAATGAAAAGAAGATATGTAGCAGTGTTCCAATATATAAGGGGCTGCCACAGAGAAGAGGAGGGTCAACCTATTCTCCAAAGCACCTGAAGGCAGGACAAGAAGCAATTGATGAAAACTAATCAAGGAGAGAACCAAACTAGAATTAAGGAGAGTTTTCCTAACAGCTAGAACAATAAATCAGTGGAGTGACTTGCATCCGGAAGTTGTGGATGCTCCAACACTGGAGGTTTTTAATTGGACAATCATTTATCTGAAATAGTATAGGGTTTCCTGCCTGAGCAGGGGGTTGGACTAGATGACCTCAAAGGTCCCTTCCAACTCAGTTATTCTGTTAAGGAATAGGAGCATTTGATTTCTCAGAAGCTGCCCACTTCTTCACATTCTCACAAATAACTCCTTCTGAAAAAAGCAAGAAGGGGGTCCATCATCTTCCCAAACGGCAATTTGGGCCATTTTGGGATGTTTTAAGGCAGACATATCAAACTCGCGACGTCACATGACGTCGCGCAATGTATCAGGACAGTTTTGCCATTGCTGGCAATGGGGTGGGCGTGGCTTCCAGATGACACTTCTGGCCTGCGGGCCGGCAGTTTGATACCCCTGTTTTAAGGGGTATTAAAAGGCAATTAAACCATTAATTTAGCAGGGAAAAAGGCATGAACAATTGCATATGGTTTTGAATGCTGGGTGGGGGCACACTGGCTCAGCAGTTGAAGACACTGAGCTTTTCAGCTGGAAATCTAACAACCCAGGTTTGACACCTGAGCGCCATGTGACAGAGTGAGCTACCATTACTTGCTCCAGCTCCTACCCACATAGCATTTCGAAAGCATGCAAATGCAAGTAGATAAATAGGTACCACTTCAGAGGGAAAGTAACAGCATTCCATACACCTTGGGGTATAGTCATGCTGGCCACATGACCATGGAAGCGCCTTCAGGCAACTCTGGCTCGTTTAAGAAACAGTAATCAGCACCGTCCCCTAGACTCGGACATGACTGGACAGGGGAAATCTTTACCTTTGAATGCTGAGCAGCTGCATGAAACCTCGGATTCCAAATTTTTCAATATACATCTTGTGTGTGTGTGTGTGTGTGTGTGTGTGTGTGTGTGTGTGTGTGTATGGGAGGGGGGGAGTGAGGGAGTTAGGGAGGGGGGAGACCCTTCCAGTGCCTCTTAGACAGCCTACAAAAACTATTTTTGGTTTAAATCTTCCTGTTCTCATACTGCTGCCATTCACACAGCTCAGCGAGTTAGGTGAGAAATAGCTGAGAAGTAGGAACTATGGGCAGAAACCACTTTTCCTCCTGCCAACTCCAGATTTTCAAAACAATCTGCTTTCATTCATAATAGCAAAGAAACCCCCAAGAAAAGGAAAATAGAGGCACAACATTATTTTTTTATTAAGTTAAAGGAAATTGTTTCAACGTTATGAAAGAACAAACCAGGCTTTGATGTCATCCCCATTTTAAGAAAGACTTCAATTTACAGATTTGCCCATCTCTTTTGTGCTTGGTCTTGGGGGGGGGGGGCTCCAAAATTAGCCTTTTCCAGTTCTTCTCATTCCAGTTAGGCAACTAGGAGAAGTGATGTCCAACACGTTTACAGGTCACTAAGCTGGGAAACATTAACCTCAAAGCTCAAAGATTTGGCAGAATTTGGGTCTGAATCAGTTGAAGGAACCTTCTTAAATGTTTTTGGCATTTTGGTAGCAAATAAAAAGAAATACATCAGTATCTTCAACATGCTTATGTTCAGCTATGTTGACGCAACTGTATCTTGACAAAGTCTGCCTCTAATTATATATGGCAGTCATCTGACCACAGATAAACAGATATTACACAAACCTTTGGAGGGAAGAATATTTGGCTACCAGAACTTTTGGAATAATTTACTCTACATCCTGACTTTAAAACACCAAAAATGATTCATAGCATTTTGGGGAGTTGCACATAAATATTTTTACTGAACAAGAGATTAGTCTCTCTGACCTCCATGCCTTATTCAATATTTCTACATTTAGTGATCTTGTATCATAGAATGCTAAAGAATACTCAGGGATTTGGGCCACATCCTAAAAAATATCAATAGCTACCTCCCACTGACTTTCAAAAGCTCCATTTCAAAAATAATGGCACAGCAAGTGAAGCACAATGTCCCAAGAATGACGACTTTCACTTCTTTTCAAAACAAAGTGCATGAATCATAAAAAACTGTGTAAAGATAAATTATCTGGCTGCTTCTTAAGAAAATAATCTGGGTTAAAAACCTATGTTACTGATTAGCACTGGAAGTGGAATAAACACAGTTTGTTGTGCCTTGAGAATCCAATACATGTATTTTAAGCAGAATCCTGTTTATTTTGTTGGAAGATACTTTATACAGTGGAAAAAAAATAAAGATAGTGAAACTTGGCCATGCAACAGGCTTAAAATCTTAATTGCATGATGAATTTAGATTAGATTAGTAGCTCATCCTCATATATGAAACAATTGAGGGAACAGTTAAGTCAGACCACTACGAGTTGGATAGTCATGTGGATTAAGAAGTATAATCCATGTTGCATAGAATGATAAGGAAGAAGGGTTGATTTTTATGTTTAAATTTAGACTATAATAATTAAAAGAAATTTCCCATTTATTATCTGTGAGGCAGATCATTAATGTATAATTATACATAGACAAAAATATATACTAAAAGTCTAAGAATTACATAGTTTACTTTGCTGGAAGATATTTATACAATGAAAAAAATAGCATATATTTTTTGCATGCCTGTACAATATAAATCAAGTGTAGGTTTCTCATCATGCTAAGCACATATGCTGATTTGAGGCATACCGAGACAAAAAGCTACCAGAATTTACTGATCGGGATAAATTAAAATACATTGATTTATATAAATGAGAAAAAAGGCAAAATAAATCCTTCATTTAAATCTGGGCCCTCTAGATAGGCAATGAAAATGTAAAAAAATGAAAGTGATTTTATAAAGGGCAACCAAATAATAATATGGTAAAACCCAGTCTATTACCACAGGTGGCCCTCAACTTATGACCATTAATTTAATGATAGTTCAAAGTTATTTGAACCTTGGAAAAAGTGACCCATCCACAAAAGGTCCACCTGAAATAAGACATAGCCTCTTTCTGAATAGCCTGGACATAAGTTGCCATCTTCATAAAAGCATAAGGATCAACTATGCTGGCTCAGGTTATAAACAGAAAAACAACCCTTATACATGTGCAGGAATAGGGAAAAGCAACTGTACACAATATTCTCATCTATTCTGGAACTCACAAAAAGAAACATATAGTACTTACATACTTACACATACACAACTACACCAAACAACAGATCTATCCTTCCCTTCTCAGTAGGTCTCCAGTTGTCCAAATTCTTAGTGTGATTACGCTTAATTTATTCTTCCATTTTACCCGAATATTTTTAATATCAGTACTTTTAATCCAGAGGAACACAAATATGAGTACAATTATTTCTATTGGTTCTACCTTATAGAAGCTGTGAAAATAGTCTTTATCATTTTTCAAGGGAGATTTTTAAAACGAGTTTCCTCTTGTGCAAAAGAAAGTTATGCAGCTTATTATTTTCCTTATTATTTTTCCTTTTTTTACAACCAATATGATCTACTATTTTTATATCTTGTGAGACAAAATAAGTTATTTACAGAACACAAGATGCTGTGTGTATGTGAAATGACAACCAAACCTCATTTGATAATCTGGGGAAATTCAAAACTGATTCCTCTGCCTTTACACTTGAAGAATGAATTATCATCAAACATATGATTCATTGTAGTACAAGAAAAGATCATAAAAGTTAAGACAATTAAAGACAATCTATACACCAAAATCTCACGAATTCATTACCTTCTTCTATTGTCATATATGGATATGGCAAAGCCTTATATCTTGAGTCATCTGCAAACAGATAATAATTTCCATTCCATTTTCTTAAGAACTGTTGCAGTAATGGTAACCCCACTTACTGAAAATTGCACAGCTCTTTTTAGAAGTCTTGTTCTCATTCATTGCTTCTTTCACCCTTCTCCCAACTCTTTAACTCTTATCATTCCTACTATCCCTTGCTCTTCAGTAGCAGAGAAAAGTGAACATGGAAAGGAGAGAATCTCTGCATAATTATGTTGTTGGCAAAATATTTGATTAGACAACAAGGCTTAAACCATTCAGGAATAAAAACTCTGGAGAGGAATGATTCCACAGAAGCAACTTTGCTTGTTTGGTTGATTGGCATTCAGAAACTCAGTCCCTATTGACCACAAAAACAATCTGCCGTCTGTCTAATGAAGTGAGGCATTTAACTACAGGCTCCAAGGTTTCAGCTTGCTTCTGACAGATTTTTTTTTTTTTTTTGCAATGCTTTCTTGTTACTTTAATCCAAGTCAAGCCTTTTAAAATTAAAAGAAAATGTTGTCTTTAATTAAGGACCCAGTAGAGGAAGTTCTTTATAAAGAATGTGCTTCTACTTTGAAGGGAAAAAAATGTATTTGAAAACAGTGAAAACTTTTTGAAATATAAAATATATTCTTCCCTTGCCAGACAAGGAGGAGAAACTTTCTCTCTCTTCTTTCATTCCTTGTCTCTTTGGGTTTAAAGCAAAATATGTGAAAATCATTCATTTACGGAACAATATTTTGGATGATTTTTGCCACTGCAATTGTGAATATTTGGCCCCATCAGACTTTTTCCAGCTTTTCGGCAGGAAAGCAGAAATGAAAAGGTGGGTTATCCTTAGCACACATTAAGCACTAACCCTTGTTGAAAAATTTATTCCTTTGCCGAGATTAAATTATTTGGTGTCAGGTATGTGCAACGTAGCACTTTTCACCATGATACAAATGAAAATAGAAGGCTTTCTACAAAGTCCCATTTTGGCAAGATGGGTCAAAGCAGCAGCGGCTTGAAGACAATTTGAGGGAACAATGGGCCATCTGAAAACCATTACTGCATTCAAGTGGATTTTCCACATGTTCATTTGCTGGACAAGCAGGTTGCCCTTGAAGTATTGTCCTCAAGGGGGGAAAGGAAAAACTTTAAAAAAAGTATTCTCACCGTTAGATCACTGCTTTGCTAGAGCGAGCCAAAAGTACATCCAAGGAAGCTTTGAGTTTTACGGCTGGCAAAATCATCCGATCAGGTACAAGGAAAGAAGAGAGGGAGCTAGTGAGGAATTCAAAGGATGAAAGCAACAGTGACTGATAGAAGGAGAAGTATTAATGCTTAAACTGCTCAAGAGGAAAATTAAGTATTCAGATTTCTCCTTTCTCCTTGCTGCTTACATGATGATCTACGTTTACAATGCCCAAAGGAAAACGCCACTGTCTTGCTGCTTACAATTCTCGCTTCATTTTTGATACAGATTTTTACTGGACAGTTAGGGATATATTTACCAAAAAATAGTTAAGAAAAAAAAATACACAACTTTTGTAATTTTACTTTGAGTTAAGTGGTACATTGGTTCAAAATTTAAGAATTACATAGATACAAAATATTTTTGCTTTAAGGGAAAGGCAAAAAGTAAAACTAGATCTACTATAATCAATGAAGCATGAAAACATACAATTTCAGAATTGCTTAAGATTTACCATTCAAGTGAATATTTTTATTGTGAATATGATGATGATTATTCCTAACTTGATATATAGCTTTTAAAATCAATATTCTTTTTGTTTAGATTTTTATACTAGTAATGTATTGCATATTGAAATTCTATCATACTATGCTTTCGTCTCCTTGAATTCAGTAAGATATTTGTAGAGTACAATTGACAGGGGCACTAAAGTTATCAATGCAACTAATTGAAAGATTCTAGACATCAAAATTTTTACCTCAAGGATAAAATAAATCTTACAGAAAAATGAGATTTGTAGAGATTTCTGAAAAAATCACAGGCAAATGATTTCACCAAACTTCAAATAGCATCAACATATTCTCTTTCATTAGAATTTAGTTTTTTCCATTCTTTTAAAATTAGTGGTAATTTTAGCTAGTTTTACTAGCTAAAATTACCACTAATTTTATCTCTCTTTTTTGATTTAAGGAAAGCACAAAAAGCAAAGTATAAAATAAAATTTTAAAATAAAATTTTAATTACATAAATATATTTCTGATTTATTTGATGGTTAGCATTAGCTATTGGTGTTCTGTTTATTTTACTGTTTTTATCTACTCATTTAGTATTCCTATTTTTAATACAGAAAAACTATATATAAGCCCAGAAAAAAGAAACATCTATAATTCTTCCTTTACCAAGCTGGGTTGAACAATACTTAATTTTCAACAGAGACTTTATAACAGCTACATAAAATCTAAATATTCACAGGAATTACTATAATGACAGGTTTATAAATTCAATGTAAACAACAGTCATTTATTTGGTAATTGATAGCCAATCCATGAAAAGCTTGGATCATCAATGAATAATTTTCAGAGTTGTTAAATAAGAGAAAATAATCTGCAGTTATCCATTTAGATGATATTAAATGATAAACAATATCAAAAAAATCACCAATATTTGTTTCTTAACAAATAAAAATATGATCAGTCATATGTAGAACGGTCCTTTTAGTGGGCCAATTCATGTTTGAATGCAGGTTAAAAGAACCATGTTCAATGAAAAGAAATAACATGTGAATTCCATTAATCTCAACAGTGGTAACTAAGGAAACCCTACCAGTGAGCTGTACTTTCATGTTCTATTTGATCGAACTACAGCTCAATTTGCTTTGGATGATGAAAACGGAAACTGCTTGCGTTTGCCGCTACTAGAAATCTGCTTACATTTCCTGTCTGTGTGTCCTAAAGACTTTCAGATTTTTAGACTGATAAGTTTTTGAATCACTCTTGGAATTGTATGAAGACATAAATCAATCAATGGATAAGGAGAACATGTAAAGCAGCTGAAATCACCCATTTCTTATCTATCTATCTATCTATCTATCTATCTATCTATCTATCTATCTATCTATCTATCTATCTATCCTACCTACCTACCTACCTACTTACCTACCTATCACCTATCTACCTATGCACTTGTGTAAGAGTCAATCTTTTTTAAGTTCTAAGTTAGTAATTCCCTATAAAGACATAACCAATAGCTATTGCAGACAGCACATATTGTCTTATGGTTTTGCTATATAGCCAATTAGAACATAAAGCAGAAGACAAATACCTCTGTCCCATTTTAATTTTGTGGTTTAGTCAAGGTGTATCGAAATTGTTCAGAAGTTTCTGTTGACTTTATTGGAATCAAAGGTTATTCATAAATTCTCTTTAGAATACACCATAAATCAGTGTGAAGGCACATTGATATGTGCTACAAGAATTCTGTTTTAGCTAAATGCTTCCATTACCAAGTCTCTCTGTTGTTATGATTATGGACAATGGCCAACTTCAAGGAAATACTTAATTGCCCCCTTCCCCAAATTATGGGAAGTCAAATACAAACCACAATTTCATAAGGGGAAACGGGATTTGCACAAACAGTACCCTATTTCTTTATTGCATCTGGTTTTTAATAAACATTGTGTGGCAGCAAAACATACAAAAATCCCAAGTAGACCAAGATAGATTAGCACAACAGACTGGAGAAATGAGAAAAAAGAATATATTTTTCTATTACTTGAAAGAAATATTTTTAAAACTTTTAAATCACTAGAAAACATTTTTGAGTTGGTTTTCTAACTCTAGAAAAATATCTCTTATTGAAAATGGTTATAATTTTAAAAGCAACGAATCAGAACAATTTAAAGTGAATCAATGCTTAATTTTTTTTGAAAACTATGTTAGATGCAAACATTAAATTATGTCAGATGTTTTTACAATTATCATAGTTTAGTTATGGTTCATTTCTGATACCTTTTGAAATTGATCATAAGCATCCCCAAGAGTGAAGGTTAAAGCCAGTGCTTTTTTTCTAAAAAAAAAAAAAAAAAAAAAGGTACCGGAACTCACACACATCATACAACCCACCTTGCCTACCCTACAAGGTTCCATCCAAAAAAGTGCCGGAACTCCATTCTGGGCGTTTTCTGAGAAAAAAAGCCCTGGCTAAAGCTATGGAAGACTTTGAAAAGTGAGAAAATAAATCCCTGGTCTAGGGCCTTCACAGAATAATTTTACAATTATTCAATTGCAAAAAGTACAGACAATATTAATACATACACACTCACGCACATCTCAAGTCCGTTTTTAACTCCTGATGATTGCATCAACTAATTCCTGCTGTTTTCTTAGCAAAGTTTTTCTGAGGTGATTTTCTGTTGTCTCTTTTCTAGAGCTGATATAGAGTAACCCGCCCAGGCCCACCCAGCTGGGTTTGTATCTGAGATGGATCTAGAACTCAAAGTCTCCTGGTTTCTTGCCTAGTGCTTTAATCACCACACCAAAACAGCTTTCTATAAGTACATAGGTGAGTTAATACAGGAGGAATAGAAAACCAAAATAAGAGTCATTTAACACAAGGAAAAAAAATCTACTCAACAGAAATGAAAGTAAAGGAAAACTACAATGAAATGCAAATGAAGACCACTTTCATGGAAATAAACAGCACCAATTGCCACGATTTTACTGAATCTATTCTGTTAAACATTGCATACAATAAAAGCTGTTTAAATTCCTGTTTTATAATCAGATCTGCAAGAGAGAGAGGTTTTTTCTCTTTTTTCAGGTACATCTACTTCCTTTACCTCAATTTATGCAAATGCTGATATCGGAGACATACCTGCCTAAATCCACTTCATGTAACTTGGAGAATGTGTCTCCTGCTTTGCCAAGTTCAAGCCTGACTGAATTTTTACAGCTGGATCAGAGAAGTGTATGTTTTAGAAAAGCCCTTTTTAATGGAAATATTGATACAACTTTAAACACACAAGAATGAACAGCGCTGTGATGGGCTAATATTACACTAGAGGTATGGACAGATCCAGCAGACAGTGGTATGGACAGAATTTACCAGATTGTAAGCTGCAAATGTTTTATTTACATTAAGAAATGGAAAAAACCTGGAACACAAGAAATGCCATTCCAGATATTAGGTTTGAAGTCAGACAATTTTTCCCAAAATAAATAAAGTTTTTATGCCCCCCTCCCACTCCCTTTTCTTAGGTATCCTGCCAAGAAATACAGGATCCCTTATTCCAGACGAATCTTCTTTCTTGGGATTTATATTTTTGGGCATTTCTTTAATGAAATGCCTTGCTTCCAAACCAGCTTTTCCCAACTGGTGCCCTCTTAATACATTAAGACTTTGGTTTCCATAACTTCCAGGCAAAATTCTGAGAACTGACATTCCAAACTCCTTGGAAGGAATAAGATTTGGCAAAACTGTTTTAGTATGTGTTTTTGGTTCACTTTAATTCTCCTGAGCATGAGATTATCTCTATGGTTTGCAAAGAATGGTTCACACTTGAATGAGTGTCAACATTCTCTTGCAGAAAAGCCTTTGATAAAAGAAATTTAGGGGATGGTGGAGAAGGACATTAGCCATTGAGGTTGGGAGTACAGTGCTGAAAATATATGCATTAAGCCAGTGTTTCTCAGTCTTGGTAATTTGAAGATGTACACCTGGGTAATTCTGGGAGCTGAATATGTCTTCAAGCTGTCAAGGTTGAAAAACACTGCATTAAACTTCATCTGAAAGTCCAAACTGGAATATTCAAACCATCATTGGTAGAAGAGAATAATCAGTTTCCAAGTATATTTTTTTAAAGAGAAAGCAGACAGTTATTTCCAATTTGGTTTCAAAACATGCAGGAAATAATAATAATAATAATAATAATAATAATAATAATAATAATAATAATAATAATAATAATAATAATAATTGTGCAAAGATCGATGGCACAATGGAAGACACAGTTGCAGATCAATGGTGAGAGACTGGGAGAGGTTAATATCAAGAGAGGAATATTTCAAGGAGATTCATTGTCACCATTACTATTTGTTATTGCACTGTTTCCTCTGTCAACAATACTGAATAACTCAGGACATGGCTATCAAACATCAAAAACATCTATCAGACTATCCCATCTCCTTTACATGGATGATCTGAAGCTGTATGGAAAAACATCATCTGAAATAGAATCGCTGCTCAACACTGTCCGTATATATAGCCAAGATATTGTAATGGAGTTTGGCTTGGACAAATGTGCCACACTTACTATCAAACAAGGAAAAATAGTGAAAACTGAAGGAATCAAGATGCCCCACGAAAATAACATTAAGAGTCTGGATGAGGAAGATTACTACAAATACTTGGGTATCCTTCAAGCTGACAACATCAAGCACACTGAAGTCAAGAAAAACATTAGAGGTGAATACATCAAGAGAGTGAAGAAGATCTTAAAGTCCAAACTCAATGGAGGAAATACCATAAAGGCAATCAACACCTGGGCAATTCCAGTCATTAGGTACACAGCTGGAATAGTGGACTGGACTCAAGCAGAACTAAAAGAAATGGATAGGAAGACCAGAAAAATAATGACAATGAATCATGCCCTTCATCCATGCAGTGACATTGACAGACTTTATCTACCAAGGGAAATAGGTGGGCGTGGAATGCTACATGGCCAATACATTAAAAAAATAGCTGGGAAAGCAGATAATAACAAGACCTGGCAATGGCTAAGAGCAGGAAAATTGAAGAAAGAGACCGAGGGACTAATTCTGGCTGCACAAGACCAAGCCTTAAGGACAAATGCATATAAAGTCAAAATTGAGAAGACAGCAACAGACAGTAAGTGCCGCCTATGCAAAGAAGCTGAAGAAACAGTGGACCACTTGGTAAGCTGTTGCAAGAAGATTGCACAGACTGACTACAAGCAGCGGCATGACAAAGTAGCAACAATGGTGCATTGGAAGATCTGCAAAAAATATCATTTGCCTGTAAGCAAAAACTGGTGGGATCATAAAATAGAGAAAGTCATAGAAAATGATAAAATTAAACTGCTCTGGGACTTCAGAATTCAAACAGACAAGCACCTGCAACATAACACCCCAGACTTAACAATTGTCGATAAGAAAGACAAAAAAGTCTGGATAGTGGACGTGGCAGTGCCTGGAAACAGCAGAATAGATGAGAAAGAACTGGAGAAGATAACAAAATACAAAGACCTACAAATAGAAATAGAAAGACTGTGGCAAAAGCAAGCAAGGGTAGTACCAATAGTAATAGGCTCCTTGGGTGCAATCCCAAAACAACTGGAGCACCACTTGAACACCATTGACATTGACAAATTTGCTATTAGTCAATTGCAAAAGGCGGCCTTACTAGGAACTGCTTCCATCCTGCGACGATACCTGTAATATCATCAAACATCCACATCTGCCTAGCCCAGGTCCTGGGTAAGGCTTCGATAGGTAGACAAAATACCAAATCCAGTCTGAACATCTGACTGACTGTGCGATGATCCATAATAATAATAATAGGAGAAGGAGGAGGAGGAGGAGAAGGAGGAGGAGGAGGAAGAGGAGGAGGTTGGAAGGAATTTTGGAGGTCATCTAGCCCAATCCCCTGCTCAGGCAGGAAACCCTATATACCATTTCAGACAAATGTCCAGTCTCTGTCTAGTCTCTTCTTAAAAACTTCCAGTGTTGGAGCATTCATCGCTTCTGGAGGCAGATTATTCCACTGGTTAATTGTTCTAACTGTCAGGAAATTTCTCCTTAATTCTAGGTTGCTTCTCTCTTTGGTTAGTTTCCACCCATTGCTTCTTGTCCTGCCTTCAGATGCTTTGGAGAATAACTTGACTCCCTCTTCTTTGTGGCAGCCCCTGAGATATTGGAACACTGCTATCATGTCACCCCTCATCCTTCTCTTCATTAAACTAGACATACCCAATTCCAGAAACTGATCCTTTTAGCCTCCAGTCCCCTAATCATCTTTGTTGCTTTTCTCTGTACCATTTCTAGAGTCTCAACATCTTTTTTTACATCGTGGTGACCAAAACTAGATGCAGTATTCCAAGTGTGGCCTTGTCCAACGCTCAGCCACTGTATGGATCAGCACTTTGGAAGAAATATATAAATATAAGATCAATTATATGGAAGAACGAATGAAAGAGCTAATATATATGTCCAAAGTATGAATTGGTATCATCTAGGTTGTATTGTACTTTGATATGTACATATCTTGAAAGGAATAAAAGAGAGAAAGGGAGAAAGAAAAGGAAAGGAAAGGAAAGGAAAGGAAAGGAAAGGAAAGGAAAGGAAAAAAATCTTAATGATAGCAGTTTCCAGGTGTAACAGCAAGTGAAAGAGGTAACTTTTCATCAGAAGCATGGTTGGAAGCAAACCTGTCAAGATGTTTCAAATATCCTCCCCTGTATTGAGGTTCTCAGTTAAGTCAAATTGATTATTGACTGTATAAATATCCTGCTGATATAGATTTGAGTGAA
Source organism: Crotalus tigris (assembly GCF_016545835.1). Classification (NCBI taxonomy): domain Eukaryota; kingdom Metazoa; phylum Chordata; class Lepidosauria; order Squamata; family Viperidae; genus Crotalus; species Crotalus tigris. Next base: position 1,654,296 of record NW_024096497.1, on the reverse strand, counting down.
GCAACATCATCACCATCATACCAGTAGCATCTATTGATCTATAATATATTTCATCCTTATTTATCATAATACCGTATTTTATATGGATTGACAAGGGCCTTTCCTACTACCAAGAATATTATGAGTTATTTGTAACCAAGAAGCCCATTTTCAAAATCTGATGGATGTGTGTGAAGCTAAATCTGTAAACAAATTTGACTGACAGCATAGAAAATGAATATTTTGCCTCTGCCACAAGACAACTGTTGCCCTAGTCACCCATAAAGCAGGTTTAAAGTCAGCTACTTTTATTGTTCAATAAAAGGTTTCATTTTCTTTTCTATTTTTCACACTTTTAAAATATCCTAATTTTGCATGTTATTTCTTTTTATTAATTTAATTGGCCACAGGCCTAAAAATAGTCTTAAGTTCTGGAAAATTTCATATAGGCCAGCATCACAGTAGGAACATAAGAAATTTTAGAATATCGTGCTTTATTGTCTGGATCACTGGCTTCCTTGCCCTGATATACATTACAAGAATATTTCTTGGCTCCAGTTCAGGAGCAATAAAGCATGACTAAGTCCCAAGGAAGCAGCTTAGTTGGGCCAAACCAAAACGGAAGGCAATAGGAGTATACATTTAAACCTGGCTCTTTCTCCATCTCAATCTGTAGTAAGACCAGCATAAAACAGGAGAAGGAAACCAGCCCTAGTTTCTACTGTCTGTTCTACCACCACCCCCTTTTCACTTAGCAAAGTCAGAGACTAGGCATCGATCTTCAACTGAAGAAGAGCACTCCCAATAAATTTTTTTTTTGTGATTTGAAGTGGGGGTGTTTTGAGGAAAAAAATAAACATGAAGAGTGTTCAACATTTTTCAATTATGGGGTTGTTTGGTGTTTAAGGTGTTTAAGGAAACTAACTGCTCCTGTCTGTATAATTAGGGAAGAAAATCAACTTTCAACATAACTAGGGTAGAACCATATTAGGCCCCAATGTCAAACACTGATAAATAATGTGAAAAAGATTGCAATTACATCCTTTTTGTAATCCCTGGAGCCTTTCAACATCTTGGACAATATCATTTAGCAAATCTTCATGTTCTGCAGAGGGGGAAAAGGTTAGATTGGTATGCTGAGCCCCTATAGAGCTTAATAAACTAATTTTGCATTAAAAGATTGCCCCTCTAACTCCTAATAGAAAAAATCAGATAATGTAAAGATCACCACATCATCATTCATGCTATTACAGATCTTCAGAGATTAATTTGAGTATGGTTCCCAAGAGGAAAAACATTCCTTATCTATCCTTTAAAATATGTTTCCACCTAGCTAATTCCATTTTTTAGGCTTCTTCTCATAGCATAAAGATTGTGCATTCTCTGTTTTTAAGAGGCCCATCTGCAACCCACCTCGCAGCAAAATTCTTTGTATTTAGCTGTTTTAGTTTTGCAGCAGTATTTTCCCTCTTCTTTTAACATAGGTTTTGCTTTCCAAATGGTCTCCATGATGAAGCAATGGAAGAATGGAAGACATAGTCAGGAAATAAAATCTGCCTAGCTCACCTTATCCATTTGTAGAGCTTCTGCCGCCTCACCTGAGTCCCTTGGTCCTGTTTACCAGGGCCATTCTGCTTTTCCCCATCACTTTCAAATTGGACTCTCCCTTGAATCCACCTGGCTTCCTTTTATGCTGTTTCACAGAAATGGAAGCTCATCTTCAATAATCAATGCTGTCTAGAAGAACAACATAGCATTTCCTGCTTTACCGTGCAGCTTTTTTCTGTGGATTAACCATTTCAGAACTTTTGATAGGTATCCAAACCTCTGAATCTACCTATTTGACAAACTCACCTCCTTTCTTTGGAAGAAGAACCATTGCCAGTTATATTTTTCCACCAGCACATGGCCCCAGGAATCCAGCCATCACTTTCCTATCTTGTCTTGCACTAACTGTGCAAGTAAGACACCATTTGCCAGCCTTATTGCTGAGGCAGATTCTAGCTTAGCAGCGAGGGCAGCATGAAGTATTAAAGAAAGCAAATCAATGTGGCAGTGAGGAAGAACTCTTGGTAACTTTAGATGGTTAGCTTAAAAATTGAAGCATATGCTTCCGATCTCCATTAGTGAACAACAAGAAGAATCTGAGGGTTCACCGTTGCTCATTTACATACCAGGAAATCACTCTTTCCTATTATATCATAACTAGATCTTAGGAATAAGTACCGAGTGGGGAAGCACTAATAAAGAAAATTATGTATTGTGCAGAACTAGATAGGATAACTAAAAGATTAAAAAGTCAGGAAGAAACAGAATTTTATCGAATATGGAATAAATTTTATAGATGGAGGGAAAAAATGAAGGTCAGTAAAGAGATAAATTGAGAGAGACTAGAAATGTATAGTTGTATATAGGTATATTATATGTAATTAATGTACAATATGGACTGAGATGTCAGTCAAAGACGATTTACCATGTTCAATGTTTTTAATCCTTTTTTTCTTTGTACTTAATAAAAATTTATTAAAAAAATAAGTAGATCTTAGGAATATAAAGGGAAAAATCCTAGAAGGTGCATGTTTCAATCATAGTTTGGATGCATGTTTTCTTTAGAGAAAGGAGTCATTCTTGTGTAGATAGAGGTTCTATCAATTGTTATAGTAATAGTTATGCTATAACTAAAATTTTTAATACCTGAGTTTTAAATCAGAGCCACTGCTTTCAAATTGATAAGCAATATGGTCTCCTCCACAGGTAGAAAATTCATTAGAAATAACCCACTGATGTAACTTTTATTCAAGAAAATCTATCAGGTACTTCCATAAAATATTTTGATTTCATCCCATAAGGAGCATATTTGGTTTGCTCCAAAAACTTTAGCAGTAACACCCTTACACTGCTGGATATTGATATGGCTGGTCAAAAGAGGAGCCCAAAAATCGGCAACCAATCAGAGCTACATCCTTCCTTTTCTGCTGCTTTGCTGCCTTCGTTTTTTTTTTTTTTCAGCAAAAAGTCACTTCAAAAATCAAGGCAATTCAAAAACAAGTGCCACAGTGCTTTACTTTTGGAGGCAGAAGAGAGCATGAGAGCTGCTAGACAGAATGAAATTAGAATTTTCATTAATTGGAGCTTAAGCATTTAGTTTGCAGAGCTGCTCTTATCACATTATGGTCCATGCCTTAATCTGCTCACTGGTCAAAGGGCTGCAGAAGTCCCAGCGTATGGTTGGAACTCAACACAGACGACAGATCTTGTACTAGCAAAAGTGATGTCTCCATCATCAATGCTATTGAAAAGTATATATTTTTTCTCTGAGACTGTATGTATCGCATAAAACTGATCAGTGATCATGATAATCCTATGTGTTATTAAAGAGATAATTTAAAAATTTCTACAGCACAAATAGCCACATCTTTTAACCAGTCGATGCTATAGCATTTCAGGTAGGTATTGTACTCATCAGTAATGTGAATTTTGCTGTACTTGATATTCAAATGCTTATCTTGCTTTAGTGTTTTTCATTTTGCACTAGTAGGCATTTATCTTCATCCCTGCTTTTTATACACTAATCTGCAACATATTCCACAAAAATACAGTGCAGATGTTCAAAAGTGGCTCATATGAAGATTTTTGTCAAGTCTTAAACAATTGTGAAAAAAGAATACACTTAACAGCCACATTTTTTAAAAAAATATGGATGTTTCATTTCACAAATATTAACTGGAAAGAAAAAAAAACATGCTGGCAAGCTAAACAAGATAAAATATCTATACATCTGATACATAATATAAAGTCTACCAGTTAGACATAAAGTAATTTAACCTTTAAGAATGGCTGTTGGGAATTGTGGTTTTCAATCTCCTGCAATGGAAGATGCTAAAGATTCAACATCATAACCTTAAGAGCAAAATATAGAGTGAAAGAAGAGTTGAAGAGCAAGTAATAAAAACAATTCCAGAAGCCCACAAAATTTTACTCCACATAAACACCTAAAAAAAAAAACCCACCACTTTCAAATTCTGAATACTGATCAGTTCTGAGGGCAGTTCATTTTCCAGATGCCATCATTCCTGAACTCCTTAAATACACAAATACAAATATGCCAAAGACTTTGCTTCTGTTGCTGTCCTGCTCATCATCTCTCAACAAAGGAATTCTTAAAACTCTGTTATGAGATACTGAAGCCATTTAGTACAAACATAGTCAAATATTTCAAATGAACCAAACACTACTATGCCTAATCTCTGAACAAGTGCCTGGAAGTGCCATGGAAACTGATATAGTTTGTCTCTCTATCTCTGTTTCTTTCTTACATTCATACATTACTAAATAGTCTAAGTTCAAAAAAGCCCTGTAGTTAAAACGTAGCTTATAATGCATGCAAAGCATAATTGGTAAGTTAAATTGACTAAGATATGAATTTGGAATATAAAGGTCAAAAAATCTGGAATTAACTTAGTTGGAAAATTGATGCAAATATGAAGAAGTCAGTGTTTCGGAGAAAATTTGCAGCTCCCTCAGAAAAGGGCTGTCACGGTGGGCTGGTCAGTTACAAATTACTGTTTACTAAAGGCAAACAGTGAGGTCACTTCTTGCCACTCCACCTAGCTCTTCATGATGTTTCTTAGCACCCTGGCTTACCTCTTTTTCCCAGATAGGTGGGCACATTTTGAACAGAGAATTGACTGCAGGCTCTTATTACTACTTTGTTTTCCAGGAATTCCAATATGGCTTCTGCAATGGCCCAGAAACAGCATTGGAAATGTTTTATTTATTTATTTCAAATGGCTACCAAATAAGAAAAACTCAAGTGCTTTGCATACCAAATTCCTGTTTTTTAAAAAAAAAATATTTTTTTTTTAAAAAAGGGAGATATGGCAAGGAACTTGATGGTTGCACAGCCCAAATCAGATCATATTCATGTGCCTGTTGGATATGGCATATATGCTCTCAATATTTCCTTCCACTGAACAAAATTACATATAGAAATGAACAGAAAGAAAATATGCATGTCCATGAACTATTTTTAGTTAGGAAAAAGACATCTCAGAGAAATAAATAATGGAATAACTGGTTCCTCCTTTTTTCATTAGTTGGCAGTGCCCCGTTCTGATTGACCTGTGGTTAAAACTTTAATTGGTCAAAAGCCAATTTGCATATTTCTGTAAATATGGGTCTGTTTGCCTTATAGTGGATTCCACATTTTCTGTTCTGCATTACAGTCTAATTAGAACAATACATTTGGAACACACCAGGGCAACATAGACGGCTGTCTGGAGGACAATGGGAATTAAAATTCAGTGTATCTGGAAGTCCTGAGTGAGGGAGGGCTGGACCTGGAGTATCAGTGTATGAAAAGGTTTACTCGGTCCTTTGAAGTCTGCAAAGAATAAGGAAGATGACCTTGTTGGAAATATGCAAGAGCCATTAATTAGCCAAAAGGAACTGAAACATTTTTTAAAGTCCTTATATAAACAAAATAATATTTAGAAACAGCTCAGAAAAACCACCCTGATTCACTGGGGCACTGAAGGGACGAATGTCAAGTGTGTTTGTGTGAAGATATAGCAAAGCCAGACTTGCAGGATTCTGTTGATGTAGCTGAGGTAGGCCTTCTAGTCTTCTATGGCACTGAATTCCTGGATTCTGGCCTACTTAGTGCAGTTGACAGAATCCCCACATAACCTGATGGGGCACCTAAGCTAAACATTTGTAGCAGCAGTATATATTTTGCTATATAATTTGAATTACCTAAAGAGAAGTAAGAATACATGAAGAGGTCACTCTTTTCATTTCTAACAATGTTCTCATATTCAGAATTATGAAAGATGCCAGAAAATCATAACATGTCAAGAAAATGGTGCTCTAAGACATTTTCAGAAAATTTAAATTATTGGTCCAGCATTTGTAGGAGAGCTAGTAGAATTATGGAACATATTTAGAAATTGGATGCATGGGTTGGTTTTTGTTTTTTTGTTTTTTTAGCTTTTAGCGATGGTACAATTCGAGGCCCTAGAACCACTTGTATTATACCTCCATAACAACCTGAGTGAGTCCACAAAATTCTTTAAAATACTGCTACCAAATGCTAATTTTTAAAGGAGAAAATGTTAAATAAACAGAGACAGAGATTTTTTTAATTAAATTAAGTTTTGCCCTGACCCCACCCAGTTCTTCGATCTCTTTCCATATGCACATTGTTCATCTAGGTGTCTTCCAGGATGGCTGCTTGGGGTTTTACCTTTTCCTCCTTCGAAGCATATCCCTACTTTAAAAATAACATTGGTGCATTATATAATGTCTTTTGTCTTGCAAATTAAATTTGTCCAGCAAAGAGAAATGTACCTATGAAAGTTAAATTTGTCTATTTCAGGGGTCTTCAAACTTCGTCCTTTTATGATTTGTGGATTTCAACTCCCAGAATTCCTCAGCCAGGCACGCTGAGTATATTCAAAGGAAGAAGTCTCTACATAGCACTAATTCTGCACACATAGAGAGACATTAGCATGATTGTGTAACAATTTATAGCTTGTTTTTCCAAATGTTCCGCTTGTTCCTGATGTAGTGGTTAGTATACGGATGCCTCAGCCATTTCAGGGAATTTCTCCAGCTCCCAGTCAAAGCTAAAAAACTGGCAGAAAACAGGTCCAGTCCAGTAACAATTCTATTACACAAGAGTATGCCCATTTTAAAATTCCAATTGTATAAGTATCAAAAACCAGAAGTTCACGTCTTAAGTCACTGTGTTCTCATTTGAGCAACAATCGTTTTAAACTAAAATTTGGCAGAGGATTATCGCGTAATGTAGACCAAATGCACTTGGAATGCTGAAAAACAGCATTAAAAAAACCAAGAGATTTCACTTGGAAAACACTTGAACTAGACAACCACAGCTCCCATTTTACACAAAACCTTTTAGAATTATGAATACACTTCAAGGAAAGTCCATTGCTCAAGCCCAAGACTTGGAAGGAAAACACAATAATTTTAACTTAAATGGAAGATCTACATAAGATTGAAACTCAGGGGAACAGATCAAAGAGATGAGTTATTATTATTATTTTTCCAAACAATAAAAGAAGGAATACACTTTTTGAAAGTTACTTTGAAAATATAGAAATCAAATTATAGATGACTATAATAGCATCTCCCAATTTGATGCCACAGATACTCTGAATTATCACTTCAGAATTAGCAGTTCACATGACTTTTGACTTTTTTTTACTCTTAACCTGCCCCTCCCCACCACTTACCCCATGTATATTTTGAGCTAAAGAAAATCCCTTCATATTTTACCACACTATGGTCTGTTGTCCAATCTTCTATTACCAACTTTTTCATAATCCTTTCCAAAATATCTTGTTATATTTTTACAGTATTTCATTTAACTTTCTAGAAATCCTGTCCTGCCTTAAATATAAACACATACTAAACTTGGAATGACTAATATATTTCGATATATCTGATATATTTGGAAAACTAGAAAACCTGGAGGTTGGAAGATTAGATGATAACTTACACCTATGTCTTTTGATTGAAACATACATTAGGATAGAAACAAGAGAATGAAAAAAGTAAAGACTTTTTTCAAAGAAGAACAAATTTATTTTCTTTCCCTGGAGATAGACAGCTGTAACCTGGGATTTATCTTAAAGCAAAGTCCTGGAAGTTGAGACAAGAATTGTGAAAAGATTGCAAGACTTTGGGGAAAGGACTGTGGAAGAAATGACAAAGATTACAATATAAGGGTTGAAGCAGGGGTCTTCAAACTTGGCCCTTTTATGACTTGTGGACTTCAACTCCCAGAATTTCTCAGCCAGGCACACTGGCTGAGGAATTCTGGGAGTTGAAGTCCACAAGTCACAAAAGGGCCAAGTCTGAAGATCCCTGGTTGAAGAATGATCCCATATATGAGTGTAAAAACATGGATTTCATTATGAAATTTCATCCATGGAATCATTTAGATGTTCAGGTTTCATTCAGAAATGTATACGAATGCAGTTCATGGTAGGTCTAAATGGGCCACAATTAATAGACCAGTGCAGCTTAGAGGAACATAATTTTATCATGATGCAACAGATGAAAAATATAGGATCCATATTTATTAATAAAGCAGGCAAGAAGAGGATTTCTCATATGGAACTGTTTGGCTCTGAGCCAGACCACTAGTCCAAATCACTTGAGTTGTTGGCACTAAAGATCTGGGCCAGACTCCAAGGCCTTCAGAACAATTAACCAAATAGTAGAATGGTGTAAATAGACTAAGCAGTAGCAGGTTGGAGCTAACATATCTTGATTTGGGATCAAAAATTGAAAGGTTTCTTCTCTTATGACAGTTTGCCCAGATTCCAGACCTTTCCCTCTTAACTTTCCCTGAGTGCTACAAAGTTCATCCAAAATAAGAAAAAAAAAGTCTTTCCTGTGGAGCCTCATATCAAGTAGTGTGCTTTGCCATTTCGAATGTATCAGACTCCATCTATGTCTGCTTTTAAGAAGGCCCTAAAGCCCCATTAATTTATCCAAGGAATCCTGTTAACAAGACTTATTATATTGGCAAGGACACCAATTGGAACTGAGGTTTCTTTTTCTGTGGTGGAACATATTCTTTTAATGTTGGCTTTCTAACCACAGGCATCCAGTGAAACCTAGATTTTCTTACAATTAGAAGTAGTGAACTACAATATTAATTACAACATTCTTCTAAATCCTGAGATACTAGCATCAGATTAGCATGAGCATTGGGACGCAATGGCTCAGTAGTTAATGATACTGAGCAGGTTCGAGATCCGAGGCCAGTGTGATGGGGTGAGCTCCTATTACTTGTCCCAGCTCCTGCCCACTTAGCAGTTCAAAAGCATGTAAATGCAAGTAGATAAATAGGTACCACTTTAGTGGGAATGTAAAGCATTCGATGCACCTCAGCATATGGTTATGCTGGCCACATGAGCATGGAAATATCTTCAAACAATGCTTGTTCCCTCAGCTAAGAAACAGAGTTGAGCACCGTCTCCTAGAATTTGGACATGACTGGAAAGGGGAAAACCTTTATCTTTATTTTCTAAACTCTGAAATATTACATGCACATTCACCCTAAAACAAATTTCTTGCAAAAATAGGAATAATTATGAAGGAACAAGAAAAGGAGAAGGGTCTTTGGGAAAAGGAACATACCTGTCCGGTAGACAAAATTTCCATCAGTTTCGGAGGATGATGGCGACACCAGTTCTTCTTCGAACTCATTAGAGCTGAATGATCCAGAATGATTCCTTTGTCTTGCTTTTTCCATCAGGTCTGCATCTGTGGTCATCACATGTCTCAGCGAGTCATTCAGGTAGCGATTTAATAAGCTGTTTTTATATTTAGGAGGTGCCACATAATCCTCATTGGCACTTCCTTCTGGTTTTACTCCAGATTTTATGACAGAACTTTCTGATTTAATCACAGTATGATGAACCTGTGTGTTGTATTCTCCTTCATTTTGGGGAGGGTTTTCAACATCTGCAAAGAGAAGAACAATCAAGCAGAAACTTTTCTTATGTATCTTTATACTCCTAAAGAAGCATTCAGTGGAAAATTGAGTTCAGATGATATTATCATGATGTCTTTTCTAAAATCCATTTACATAGACTTCTCTAACCTGCCCCATCCTCAATTCCCAGTTCCCAGCCATATGGGTGAAATGTGCTTCCCATCGGTTACTCATATACTATATATATATGAGATTCACCCGTTTAAAGCAGTGAAACAAAATCTCCCCCAAAAGAAAAAACTTATTACATGGTTTATCTACTACATTTTTGGCAGTTCCCCAAAGAAACAAGACAGGGTTCACTTCATACATAATTTATCTTTGCAATAGTGGGACTGCTGCAATTGCTATAGAAGACAAATATTTTTATGTAAATATACAGTGAACTCCCTCTTGTCTCTTAATACATTATAACTGGGCTTTAAGAAAGATTAGTTCAAATAATTCAGAAAGAATTGACATTTTCCTGCCAAACTTAACTTTGGGAAGAATTCTTGTAGGAGAGGGCATGAAGTAGGCATAAGATTTATTCCTTTTCTACTAAACCATCATTGCATACCGTCAAAGAATATAGTCCCTCTGGATATAAATAGGCTTTTAATCTTTGAAGTGACTTTTAGAGACATTCATTCTTCTTCAGTGTCCAGGAAGATGCTGCTTATTGGACATAGTTGAGGAGCACAGATCAAGGCAAAAACAGCATGCAAGTCTATTGACCTTGAGAAATAATAATTATTTTCAATTTTATAGACTTTTTATACAGACAACTTGAAAGTATCAAAAACAAACCTTCAGAACATGAATCATCACTGCTTACGCTAAGCCGTTCAGCATTTCCTTGAACATACTTATTGTATAGTTTTATTCGTAAAGCCCAGCTGAGATCCGGTTGGCGGACAGTATTTTTAAGACGCCGCCTTGCATTGGCAAACCAATTTGATACCTAAATAAAAGACAAATGCATCAAATTTGTCTTTGACCCAGTACATTGAGAACTGAATTTCTCCTCTACAAATGTGATGAAAGAAGTATAAAAGGCAGAGAAATGATTCATAGTCCTATTTTAACAGTTATATGGGCACTGGAAAAACATGATATCGAGTTCTATGTCTATCGATTATTAAATAAAAGGTCAATCTGTGCTCCTGAAGCTCTTGCTGAATCCTAGTTAATACAGCTCATATTGAAAAATATGTGAATTGGCTCAAAAATATCTAGAGAGCCACCTGCTACCTACTTCTGTAAAATGACCAATAATAGAATCTTACATTGCAGAATCCCAGATACAAATAGGATCTGGGCGGCTATACAACTAGGCTACCAAATGCAAGAGATTGCTGCAATTGTTCAGGCTTTCAGAGTGCTAGGTCAGTTTTTCTCATCCCTGTAGCCCAGACCAGCTTCCCATTTCTGCTGATTCCTTATGCTAGAGAGTACCATGGGATCAGCATAGGAACATGTATTATTCTTTAACACAAACTTAGATGAGCCAATGTTTAGAACGTATATACTTTTGGAATTCTTTGTTGAGTAGTCTGCATTAATGATTTATCATTTATTTGTTGGGGGGGTGGAGAGAGAGAAAGATTTGTTGGCTTAATAGCTGCATAAGCCTCCACTGCCACGTGAAGAAGTAGACTTTTATCCACATAGCTCTTGATATAGGCAATATAAAACTAGTGTGATTTATATGCATGCACCTCTATTTCATGGAAAAAGCCAAAATGAAGCCTTGTGCACTCAATATTTCCATGTCAATAGCAAGCATTATTCACACGAATATGAACAGCTCCCTGTTTAAAGTTCAGCTATCCAGCGTGAAATAGGTTCATCTCAAGAAAATGTATCTGCATCCTCCAAACACTTGAATTTTGGGTGTTGTCTTCTCATGAAAACAATTATGAAATCATCATTTTTGCCAATTTAGGGACTAAAGGAAATAAGCTCACAATTCATACTGCCTTAAAAAGGAGAGAAGAGATTGTTACTCCAAGCACTGTAGCTATCACAATATTTCAATAAATAAACATTTTAAAAGCTGTATTTGTTGCAACGGTTGGTCAAGGAGCAACTTTTAGTATTCCATTTCACTAAAGCAATACAGTTGGTTTAGAGTTGATAAATATTGCATCAGTCATTGGTTTCTCAGAACCGTCATTACTATCTCTGTGTGGCTTCTACATTTCTTAAAATGCTACATTTCTGTTCCTATGAATTGGCCCCATTCCAGAAGCATGTAAAGCCTGAAATAAAACCATTGCATACTGTTCCAAACCCACAGTCACCACCAGATTGTTAACTAGAGCATCCATCATAGCTTCTAAAGGTGTCAGCAGAAGCACTTGTGTAGGCTTTGCAGTTTTCCTAATTGTCCTGGACCCAAACACTGAACAATGGTTTGAAGTCCTGGACTGCAAGTACATAGATATATTCTCTCTCTCTCTCTTCTCTCTCTCTCTCTCTCTCTCTCTCTCTCTTCTCTCTCTCTCTCTCTCTCTCTCTCTCTCTCTTCCTCCCTCCCTCCCTCCCTCTGTCTCTCCCCCCCTCACTTCCTCCCTTATCAAATAATTTTCTGCATTTCATGAATGTCTAAATGAAGCTCTTTCATGAATCCTGTATATGCTACCTCTAATTCCATCTTGGAACAAAAAGCAGGCTCTAAAATGCCATAACAGAACAAACAAAAAAATAGAAGGATGCATAGTCCTAGCTGGACTAGGAAAAGTGTAGTTATTCAGACTTGGAACGATGCTAGCTACAGTGGGCCACAATTCCCATAATTTCTAAGCAACAGGACCAATGCACTGTGCTCTCACAAAACTGGAGTATCTGAAGCTGGAGAAAGTTTGGATTAAACTAATTCAATTTTTTTATATGCCCTTCATTCTGTTTTGCTTCTTTTTCTTATTTACTATTATGATAAATTGTTTCTATTCAGCAAATGTATTTTTCAGGTGGTTTTAGGGCAGGTCTCCCATTTTCTAACCCATTAAATAAACATAATATTTAAAATATAAATCATAAAGTACGTTCCTATCTTTATCTCCTTTGAAGGGAAAAGATTACTGGGATATTGCAGATCGTGTTGCACAAGGATAAACATCTAAAAAAGAGCAATTTCTCCAAACTGTTTTCTCCAGATGTGTGGGTCAATAATAGGATGAAGTTAGCTGTAAGTTTTGAGAGTTGAAGTTCAAGACATCTGAAGACTGGAGATGATTGAAAGGGAGAAGATGGCTCACCTAAGTGATTCTCTCTTCCTGAGTAAATTATATCCTATGCAGTATATGCTTTTGCATAGCTGAATATTGCCAGAGCCTCAGAAGCTCAAAAGTAAGCCATTAGTCATACTGTGGCAAATCATATTCAACAATAAAGCCATTCATATTTCCCCTTCTGGAAAGAATGTTCAGCTTTTTTTTTTAATTCCTAGGAATGGCTAAAACCAAATTTAAAATAAAATAAATCCACCCCTACGGGAATAGTGCAAATGAAAACATGACATACAGCATTCATTGCAAATTAGCAGGACAAATTGCTAGCCTCCAAATTGGGGGCTAATTGATGAGATAAATATAGGCTGTGGCTTTTAGTCGAATATGGCTTCCTGCTCCAGTTCTGTAGTTTTGGAGTATAATGTTTCTGGCTCTAAAGCAAATAGGAGAAAAGGGAGTCTACAAGTCATACTACAGGCTGTTCCATTAGTTTTGTTTAAGTTATATGAATTAGGCACCATATTCAGCTGACTTCAGCTATACATATTTTTTCCAAATATTCTTTTAGAAACCTTCTTCCTTTCCTTAAGCCAAAATTATCTAATAACAAGGACAATTTGCTTGTTTGCTAGATTTATATCCTGCCAGGAACTCAGAGAGGCAAATGGCACCATTTTTTTTCACATATACCAGACAAATCTCCTGAGGGACAGGATTGGCTGAAGGAATGGCCCAAAGTCTCTCAGTGAACTTCCAGGGCTGAGTTAAAGCTGGATCTCCAGGTCCTAGCTTACTACTTTTATCATCTTAAATTAGGGTTTCCCAACCTTGGCAATTTTCAGGTATATGGACTTCAACTCCCAGAATTACACAGCCAACACAGCTATTGCTGAAAATTCTAAGAGTTGAAATTGACTCATCTTTAAAATGCCAAGGTTGGGAAATAGATTTTTGGGAAAACAGTAGATTTTGTTTTCCACCAGAAACTCAATATTAATTTTTCCAACTAGCTTATAGTGCTTGTGGTTACTTACTTACTTACTTACTTACTTACTTACTTACTTACTTACTTACTTACTTAATTATTTGTAGTGAATAAAATTGAGAGGGTGTACAAAACCTTTGCTTTCTCTCTCTACAATGTCTCCACTGGGTCTTCATCAGGATTTCTATCCAACTAAATGTCCCAAACTAGTGGATGGTCAATGGCTTCTGGTTATACTTAACATGTTTGTGTATGATTAGGGGATTAAAGGAAGACCATCTGTGGCTAGAACATTGCTGGCTGAAGAAAAAAGCTAATAAGAAGTCTTAGGGTTCCCTGGCTGGATTCAGAAAACTTATAATTTGCTTTACAATTTAGCACTCCTTTGGTTGCATAATCCCCCAACCCTGGATTAAGAGATTATAAATACAATCTTCTTCTGATAGAAGAAACAGCAAGTAATAAACAATCTGAAAGAGAAGCAACAACAGGCAGTGTTAATAGGAAAATATTTACATGGTAGGTTTTTTGAATGATTTTGAATTAAGACTGCAGAACTGACATGCTTAAAATGGCTTTCCACTCTTCTATTAAATATTCAAATACATATAATACACACAATTAATGCAAACTGAAGATGGAGGGGCCAGAGTAACAAGCCGATGGACCTCCAGGGAAGCTAAACTAAGTCTAAGCCATAAAGCTAAGAGGCTATGAAAGATAACTTTAGGAATGTCCTTAGGGGGCTATACATTCACCACAGATATAAAGAGTTCCTTTATACACAAGGCAAATTATTTCAAATATATTTTTTTCTTCACACGCATATTTATGGAGTCTTAATGCAATCTTACTTATATTTACCCAGCAACAAGTTCCACTAAGTTCCGTGGATATTAGGGCAAGGCAGATCAGCTTCAGATTGAAGTTTGAATGGCTAAAATTAATAACAATAATCAACTGTGTGGGTTATTAGAGGATTTCTTTTTCCAATTTGGCACCAATCCCATCGTAAGAAAGATTTGACTGAAACTGAAATAAAATCATAACTCTAATGCTATATCAACTTAACCAAATAAAACTAACATAGCAACGTGTTACAGAATTTGACAGAATGATGCAAAGGAAGAGGTCAACCTCATTATATGGAATGCATGACAAGGAAATACAGATCATGAGAACACTTATTTTGGTCAACTCCAGAAGTGTCCTGGCACTTAACAATCCTAGATTAAAGTCAGTCATCCAACACTATTTGATCATCTGGAATGCACAGCTTTAAGGAATGAGAACTATTTTTCAAGTACATATTAAAACATGACCTAGTTCACAAGATAAAATAATGTCAGTTTGAGTTGGTATGGTTGCAGGGAAATTATTCTACATTCAGGTGTGACTTGAAATTATACTCTGTCTTTATTATTCTTGAAGATTGGCTTCTTATAATCAATAATCAGATCTCAACCACAATTCATTCTCTCCTTTTCTTTCCCTTCATGCAGATATGACAGGATTGCTGGACCAAGCATGGAAGGAACATCTGGAATATTTTATTATAGTTCTTTTGTTTGTTTGTTTGTTTGTTTTTGGACCACGTGCTTCTGTCAAGTAAGATAGATCTTCAATAAAATTAAGCATTTTTCTTCTTAACCGACATGCCATTTAACTTCTGTGGAACATATTGCCATGAAAAGTTAAGAAGGCAAAAGGACTACATTTAATAAAAATCCTTCAAAAAAGAGGAAAAAAAATAATGGGAGTGTCCAACTTATTCCTATACAGTTACAGTAGTTAAATGACAAGGTTAATAGTTGGACTAGAATGAAAACATATCTCCATGCCTGCCTAAGTTTTATTATACATCATTTCACAAATGACTTGATACAACAAAATTCCCAAGGAGCCATGGTGGCACAGTGGTTAGAAAGCAGGCTAATTCTGCCCACAGCCAGGAGTTCGATCTTAATGGACTCAAACTTGACTCAGCCTTCCATCCTTCAGAGGTTGGTAAAATGATGATTGTTGAAGACAATAACTAACATTGTAAACCAGTGAGAGAGTGCTATAAAGCACTTTGGAACTGTATATAAGTCTAAGTGCTATTGCTATTGGTAAGAAATCACAATAAAGCCAAAACACTGAAATCAAACACTTGATTTATTCCCCAACCTGATTTCCTCCACCCTGTTCAAGTGATCTTCATCCAACCAAACACATTTATGGATGCTACAGTTCCACATATATAGACAGTCATGTTGACGTAATAGATGTCATCTGGAAGCCTAAATCAAGCTATCCATATTTTCCAGAGAAATATTTAATTTACTTATACAATAATGATTTCTTGCCATAGTTTAATTCCCAACTTCCTTCCAGTACCAATAGTTTTAAGGCAGAGATAGATAGATACTTATTTCTGGAACAGATCAAAACAATAAAATCAGATTAATATTCAGATAAAAGCTTGTGGCTGCTGCTTTTTTGGAATGAAATAACTGGTATTTAGTTTCCATTTAATTGAAGACAAAAATAAATCTACATGTACTTGAAAGAGCAGCTGAAGTACACTCCAGCTGCACTAAGAACTTCAGTTGTTTGTTCAATACCACTGGAAGACACAAAATTGGGGGGAAATTGTTATAGGACAGATGTGCATCTTTCCAGATTGAGAACCGTATTTGGCCTTTGAATGGCATCCTATACTCTCAAATGTATTAAAATTAAACGTGCTTAATATTACTCTCCAATCATTACAGCCATGCAAAATTTGTCACTCTAGGAACAGAATGTTCAGGAGAGCTCCCAAATATTCTTCTGAAACATGCCAAAACTTTTCCTGTCTTAGGGAAGTTTGGCAGTTTTTGAAAGTAAATCCTTCATGTCTGGTTTGAAAAATTTATTTCCAGAAACCAACAAACCTCCGGAATGGGATAATCTGAAGGGAGATGGAGCATTCTGGAGTGCCACAAGTAAATAAATTTTACTCTTCTCTATTATTTCTCTTCCTTCTATTACATTAAAAAAGTTTGTAACTTCTGGTGATCCAGGCTGCAAATGGTCTTTACACCATGCACATTTTATTTAGATGTAAACTATACTTGCTGGTACATCAGATGGCAACCAATCAAACTTTTTAAAGCAGAGTCTGCAGAGTATTTTCTTCTTACCTGGACCAAAGTCATCTGGGAGCCAAGAGCCAGCAAGATCTTCTCTGTCTTAGTTGGGTAGGGATTATCCCGGTGCTTATACAACCACTGCTTCAGTGGTCGTGCCATATCCTGCAGGGCCTGGCGCTTGTGCCTCACCTTCCCACTGTTCTGCCGGGAGCTGTGAATGAGGTAAGACAGACGGGAGAGAAAAGGTATACTGAGTTCTTAGCCTCCTAAGTCTCAGGAGCAAAGGACAGAAAGCTATGCATTCAAACAACTACTCAGGGGATGGAGAAGCAGGGCATCAATGAGTCATGAAAGGGAATTGTTCATCATGACTGTATAAATCAGGTTACTACTCCAATCCAGGGTTGAGAATGAAACTGATGAAATGTTTCACAAAAATGAACTCTCGGCTTCCACTTGTGGAAGTCTGATCTATAGCTTCTCTCATTCTCCCAAGTCAGAATAGCAGATATAGACCATAATCAATGTGGAAACAACATTACCCATGGTTTGTTAAATATACAGATCTCGGGAGTAGCAGAAAAAATTAAGCCATACATCGTAACGGCAGGCTCAAGCGATACGCTACGCCAGAATTGAACAGGCTACATTATGACTCCCCATGTGTAGATCCCCAATAGAGAGCCTATTAATGCTAACCCAACCAGAGACCAACCTCTTTGTGCCCCCCATAACACAAATAATTTTATTGTTTTTTAACTACAAGTAGTTCTCAACTTATAATCATTCGTTTAGTGACCATTCAAAGCTATTATGTCACTTAAAAAGTGATTAAAATTCAGGCACTTGACAACTGGCAAGCATCTACAATGGTCGGTAGTGTCCCTGGGGTCCTGTGAGCACCGTTTGTGGACCTTTCCAGAAAGCGTCTAACAAAGTCAATGGGGAAAGCTGGATTTGTGTTAAGGGCTACAGGATTCATTTAACAATTGCAATGACTTGCTTAATAGGCATGGCACAAAGGATTGTAAAGTTGGGCACAACTCACTTTGCAACTGCCAAGCAATGGAAATTCTGGTGCCAGCTGTGATCGTAAGTTGAGGACTACCAATACTACAGCATTATTTTTGTGAATACGAGCTTCCCTTCTCCCCTCCCTCCAAGTTTTCTCCTGCTAGGGACTGTATAGGAATAAAGCATAGAGTCAGAATATGGATCCAGTCACCCCAAATTTCAGCTCAGTTGGCTTTGTCTCTTCTGGCTTCTTAGGTCTGGACTGTCTTATTGCTATTAAGCAACTGTATTTTCACAGAAATGTGATTACAATAATTCCAACTTCAGCTGGATTATCAGTACCATCATAGAAGTCAAAATGATAAATGGGTATGACTCTGAATATACTCTGGAGCCTTTTCTAACATATTCCCGTCGTTGTACATGATCAATGGTAATTACAAGCAACATAAAGGAGAACCCTGCTGATTAAACTAAAGGTCAATTGATTCCAAATATTTCCCAGAAGGATCAGCCTCAGTCTCTGAGACATATGGGGCAACTGAGGCATGAAGGCCACAGTTCTTTAAACAAAGATCTAAAGGCATTCAGAGCAGCCCACAAATGCAGACATATAAGGGAGCGTAGATTTACAACTATGCATAATCATTTATTCAGGTTTTATGGAAGAATACACAGAGAGGAGCTTGCATGTTTACCTCTCTAACTGTATAAAAAAAATCATCCCAACTATATGTAACAGTTCTGATACTTCTCATATTCATAAAATAACGCTGGAGAAAGCAAATATATAAGCATGTGAACCAAGGGCAAAACTCATCCCCAAGGGATGGAGGACAAAAGAGTTGTCAAACTGGAGGCTTTGATAATTTAAATACCATCATTCAGTTCTGGCCTGCATACTATCTCAACTTCTTATGAAGATAAAAGATCTTTCTCAAGTAAGGAAGCTGTTAAAACATTGTCTGACCTTGGATTTGAGAAGAAAAGAAATTGCAGACAAAACAGTGTTTGCTAACAGAAAACATTTGGTACTTGACACAAGTCTTTAGCTTTTTTCTCCATGTCTCACTGGACACAGATATATCATGCAATGAGGCCAAAGCAAGCAAGTTCAGCGGTCTTCTCCAATGTAGAACTCCTCAGCCATGCTAGCAAAAATATCAGGCATTATTATCCCATTATAGCTACGGCAGAGGTCCCCAACATTTTGGGCACCAGGGTCCAGTTCCGTGGAGAGAGGTTTTTCCATGGACCGGAGGGTGCATGGTTTTGTGTGCTGCCTGCATTCCATGGATGGGGTTTTGCTTGTTTGTGCAGCCCAGTTGCTGGCATGCTATGGCCCAGTACTGGTTCACGGGCCGGGGGTTGGGGATCCCTGATCTATGGCATTGGGAAGTAAAGGGCTGGCTTAATCAACAAACTCTCCTGCACTTTTCTTTCAATTCTATCTTTAAACAAGGGATCTACTACCCTCAGCATCTAGCAATATGGCTGCTATTAGGATGCAAAAGAGCCCCCCCCCATGTAGGCAGGAAGAGAGGAGCACAAACCCCTTCCCAAAGAATTGCCCATGGATTAGTATCAGTCCAACAGACCACACTAAGAACAGTAAGTGTACGCTACTTCCAAACGAATTCAATCAATGGGAGGTGACTGGGCTTGCTAATAATTGGCTCCACAATGGGGACATGTAGGATAATGCTTTACAATCTCAGCAGTTCAAAGATGTGTGAACTTCAGTTCCCAGAATTCCCTAGAGAGCATGCTGTAGAATTCTGAGAGTCAAAGACCATATGTCTTAAAGTTACTGAGGTTCCTTAAGCAATTGAGCATTTTCATATATATTTGAAACTAGGTAAATCTGTCTCAGTGGGAGACCACATGTAAATTTCCAAACACACCATTTTTGTAAGTTCCATCATGGATCATGTGCTGCTTAAAGCAAATTGCACCTAAATTAATCAGTACTTAACTAAGAAAGGCAAGGTAAAAATCTACTAACTAAAATGAATGCTTTCTCGGAAGGAGCTTCTCTAAAGAAACCTAGTTTATTTTCAGTCATTATTCTACTGCTCCTTTAGAGTGCAAAATCTGTGCTGGAAGCCAGAAGCAGGAATAAGAGATGCAAAACCATCCTGGACAGAGAAAAATATGTATTAATTTAACTAGAGTTAAATTTAATTAAATGCAATCCATATCACTCTTCTCTACTTAATATGCTCTCCTGTCCTTTGCATTACAGTTAATATTTAGTATTAATACTTGGAGAGAACCTAAGGGTGCACCCAAGGTTTTAGTGGTGTCCTGGGTCTTCATTTTCACAGCTTCATTATACAATATGCTTGCTGAACACACTGTGAGCTAAGCTGAGGACAGTCAATTGCTCTATTACAGTAGGCAACGGTAGGGGGTGTCCTCCCAAGATCAACAATGTCTTCATATGAAAAACTTCCCTAGGTTGGAGCAGGAGATAAAGACTTAAATTCCATTCCTTTCGCCAGGTGCTTCTACTTGTATTTTAAAATAAGACAACTGACTCAGATCAAAAACCCCAAAGCTAGCTGGTAAATATATAATCAAAAGGGGCATGACTCTCATACTAATCCAGGACTTGGGTGCCAGTTTTC
This sequence comes from Crotalus tigris, assembly GCF_016545835.1. Lineage (NCBI taxonomy): Eukaryota > Metazoa > Chordata > Lepidosauria > Squamata > Viperidae > Crotalus > Crotalus tigris. Next base: position 1,633,825 of record NW_024096497.1, on the reverse strand, counting down.
CTGTGAGCCCCAAACATGAACCAGGAAGCTGAGATCAACTTGCAGGACAGGAGGATGTGATGGGAAGCAAACTATGTAATCTTGCTATCTGGTAACACAACAAAAACATTTTGTATATTGTTTGTCCTGGGGCAAGCCTTCCCTCAAGAATGCTCTCACAATTCCAAATAGGGCAGCCAGTTCCCCAAAGTGAGGAACTTAGTTTAACTGATAGTGGGACTAATGTGACCATGACCCATCTTGTTTTGAGATCAAGCAATTTACATATTTGGCTATTCAAGATATTTGAACAATAACTTCCTTCCCACTTCCAACGCTCTGAGTCTTACATCTGTTTATGACTAATTATTAAGGGGAGCTCATGTCAGTAATTTCTGCACATGACCAATCTTAAATGAAATTAAATTTGACCTTTGCAGACAACTCGGTACTGATAAGCAATTAATATTCTAGATACACATAATTATTTATCCAATATTATGGATAGATAATATTGCACTCTGAATTTTTCTCTAGGCAAAGGCAAATATTTGCCTGATGGGATGCTTCTGCATTCCTATCCCAACAGAAGTTCATCCAATGGAAGACATTAACAACTTTGTCTCATCTTTCAGGCATGTATTGTTTTTTTAGGCATGTCCTGTTTAATTAATGTAAAGCCTAACCATATGCAGTCCCCCTTCATGGAAAGAAGCTTTACTGAATAAAGTTCCATGGAATTTACACAGAGGCAAGTTTACATAAGTTTGTATCCAAAATCAAGACACGAAGGGGAATCATTAGAGAAACACATTATAACCAGAGGCAGGGTTGATCTCCCCTTAAAACTGGCCCAGGAATTTTGGTATCCCCAGTGAGAAGACGGGCACGCAACTACACAAATTAAGCAACGGGGCTTGGTCTTTCCACAAATCTCAAGAAATATCAAGAACCTGCTTGAGAGCAGGCCTTTTATTGATTTCTGTTCATCCAGAGATTTCTTCTGTCAGTTTCCTATTCCACTGCTCTTTGTCCTTCCACACTATTGCCAATTTCTGGTTAAGGTTCTGGAGTTCGATCTTGTAATTCTATTGAGGCTGCCCTCAAACAATGCTTATTCCCTCCCCACTCCATCCATGAATGCCCCCTTTATTTTTATTTTTTATTTCTTTTAGGTCTTTTTTACTTGTTACTATTATTATTGAAATATAATTTAGTACGAATCAGTTGGTAGTAGCATCTCAGCATTTCAATGCAGCACAACCATTCTTTTGGTAACCTGAAATATTTTGTAAGTATAAACTTGATGAGATTTTTAACTTTTCATTTCAGAGAAAAAAGAATTTGTTCTCCCTTTCCATTTTTGATATCCCTTAAATTTCTGATGAAGATACTTCCCACAAATGAGCATTGTGATCTATGTGCATTATTATTAGAATTGTCTCATTTTGTTTATGAAAGCATCTATAATGATCTTATAATAAATGTCCATGTACAAGCCATCAACCGACCCATCCATCCATTTCATGCCTATTTCTGAACAAAAGGGCAAATGTTGAGTCCTTTAGATTCATAATGTAGACAGTAGATAGATCAGGGTTTACATGTTAACACAGTAGCAGATAAATAGCAATATTGTTGCAGTCAGTTGCAAAATAATTGTATAAAAGCATTCCTAAAAGCCAACCAAGTCTGGATAAATTTTCAACAAATAAAATCATATTATCTGTCACTTGAAAAGCAATAATAAACAGCAGTAAATTTGCTTTGAATGGTTAAAATATCCACAACGAAAGGAATTCTATATCAATTAATTGACTCCATATTAATTATTGTCTCTAGCTGCCTCTCAAATGTAATAGATATGGCTAGTTTCCTTTCTTTTGAAATTATTATTATTATTTATTACTACTATTATTACTATTATTTGCAGCAACATCAGTTTGCTCAGATGTAAATCCCACTGAAGTCTCTCTCTCTTAGGTAAATGCTCAGCCACTTCAATTTTCAGTTATTGTTCTGGCACAACTTTTTCCTGTTCTCACAGTATTTAGGTAGTTTCTGATTTCCAGCAAAACACTAGTTCATGTCAGTTGTATACAGTTTCACTGCCAAGCCATCGGTGTGATTTTCATCCTCAAAGCATGCCTGTATCTTTTTAAAGTGCTTGGAAATAATTCAGTGGAACATAATTGTAACTAGACTCTAGAATGCTGAGCTGAGCTTAACAAGAAGTTTGGAAGTGAAGGTGTTGCCAAAATGGGCATAAATGATGGGTTGATTGGGTCATTCACACAAGGCCCTTGTTAGGAAAGGCTAAGAAGAGGAGGGGGACAGCGACCCCAGAAGGTGTTCAACCGGTATTCCCAGCCTCTCACTTCTCCTGCCAGACAGCCCCCCTCTCCTCCCACCTGCCCCCCAAACCTCCCACCCAGCCTCTAGCAGCCTGCGGGCGCCTACCCCGTCCTTTTATGGCGAATGCTGAGGTTGTCTTTATTGGGAGGACGGTCGGGCAGGAGGACCTCCGGGTGAGGGGAGACCTCCAGGACCGGCCCGTAAGGCCGGCTGCTGTTTCTGTCGTGCTCCTTGGCACTTTCTTCGAAGAGCACTTGGCCACTGAGCTTGTTGAAGACGATGGCGTTCATGACTGGAGGGTGGCAACGTCCTTCAGGCGAGACCAGGCCGGCTGGGTGCGGGCAGGCAGTTCCGGTCAGCGGGGACAGGCGCGCGCTGCAAAGGAGAAACCTCGGGTTACTCGGGTCCGGGACATCACCCGACGCATCGCGGAGGAGGGGAAGGGAACCAACGAGATCGGGGGCGAGAAATTGCCCACCAAGGGAGAGCCGCCAGCTGCAGCTGCTGTAGCCGTCAGGCTACCGAAGGAATACACGTCCCTTGACGCCCCCTCACCTCCCACCCCCCGCAACGGGGCGGGAAAGAAGGGAGATCGAAAAGTTGCCAATATTGAAGAGCGGGCATACGTCGCTCTTCGAGACGCCCCCGCTAAACCCAAGCCCCACGGCTGAGTTCGCACGCCAGAGCATCTCGTGGCTGGTTTAATCGGGGCTAGAGCGAAAAGCGAACCTGGGCGTTGAGCCTCTTCAAACAAGGCTTACTGCTCGGAGAGAGGTGGAAACGCGGCGCGCTTTAATCAAGGCCGCCTCAGCTGAGCTACTGGGCGATCCTAACCTCGGTTTGCGTTTAAGAAATTTCAATGACTCTCTGCGAACTCGCCTCCTTTTTTTTTTTTTTTACCTGGCTATTTCCATCCCTTGCAGCAGCATCACTCTCTTCCACCGAATCGGAGACGAAAACCCAGCATCACCCCGCTAATTTGCCGTCGCGTCCGCGAATGAGAGACGGAAGCTCCGTCCGGAGGGCAGGCTGCTTGGGCAGGAGGGCGTAGCTGATGTGGGTGTCTGGGGGCTCCCCTTCCCGGCCGGTCCCATTCCCCGCCTCCTTTACACCTGTCTGCACGCCCCCTAGCGACAGGACCAATTCTTCAAGCAAACAAGGAGCTTTCGCCAGAGAGAGTTTTCCCAATAATTAGGCTGTTCCTCCCAAACACACACACACACACACACACACACACACACACAGACACGTATGGATAGAAAGGGGGACAAGCTGGAAAGGGGGATAAACAGCTCTCTTTCCCACCAGGATTGCGACTTCTCCAGGTTGTTCAAAAATAGTTTGTCACTCTTTTTTCGGAACGTTTTTGTTGTTGGTTTGTTTCCCAATCTACAGCACAGATTTTTCTGGTGTTTTTTCCAGCCAAGTATTAGATCTGATACAACTTTGATAAGCTTTTGTGTTTGTTTCTTTGCCTGAGAAGCAGACAGGTTTTGCAATGGAGGTGCCCACTTTGCTAATGTAAAGCTGGGGACTTGTTTTGCCTAACGTACATATTTATTTGTTTCCTTCCCCCCTCCCCCCAAAATAATTTACTATTAAACTGGAACAACTGTCTATATTTTATTATTCTTAGCAGCCTCAAGCACTGTTTGTCCAGAAAAGGAGGGAGGCCACTCTAAGAAATGAACAAACGGTTATAAGCACAAATGGTTGGGGAAGCGTTTTTGCTGAAATTTGCTTTTTTTTTTTTTTTTTTTTGCAAGACCATCAACAGACCTAGGATCCAAACTGTCGCTTAAAGGAAAAGAACAGAAACATTGACTCTCCTACTTGTGTGGTGGAGGTTTAGAAAAAACAAAGGCAGTCCTGAGCAAACAAGGATGTGCCTGCACCCCTACACTTGAGAATGTACACGCATTAAATCTCATGTGAATGCATGGGACTTGCGAAGGTGTGGGAGCCTTTCTTTTTTCCCTGGGTGCTTTAAACCACTCGAGGATTCTGCCTATCAAGCAGATACATCTGTTCCAAGCCTAAAATATTCTGCTATGTTGTCGATTTGGATATAAATAAATATGTGTGAATACAGCACTTGAGTGTCATAGTAAAACTCCAGGATTATTATGAATTGTTTTTGAACAACCGGGATTTAAATCAGCTTTTCTTGTCTGTAAATGTGAACACCTACAGAAAGATAGGGCCAACACACGTTTACGATCTGACCTTGTCTACTTTTGAACTTAAGCCGGATCAGACCTTGTTAGTACTTGGATGGGAGACTGAGGGGAAATCCCAGGACTGTAGGCTAATTGAGAAATAAGGGGAAAAAATCACAGGAAAAAAAGGAAGACAACCCACTGTACTGTTCCCAAGAACATTCCATGGACGTCCCTACAAGCTTCTGGAAACAGATCTCACTTTGTGATGGGAAATTCTTCAAACAGGGTCAACCTTTGCAAGTGTAGCAGACAGCAAGACTCACTCAGCTCAATCGGATTTAGTCCCAACTGACTGTTGAATTGTAGCCAAATGTTATTTTAGTTTAGTTTATTTAGAAACCTGCACAGGATACCTTTGGTAAGTTCCCCCAACTCCCCCCCCGCCCCACCTTCACCCTTCACACACGGCAAGTAATTAAACAAATACAAAGTTGGAAATTTTGATGCACCTCGCAGATAGCGGCCATTGGTTCAGGGTCCCTGGATTCATCCAGACCAATCGAGAAGCATGCCCATAAGCATTCACACATGATTTACTAATATGGACAAAAAGCGTCTGATCAAATATCACATACCTCCGAGATCTGAAGACCAGTCTGATAGAGGAAGGTGGGCATCAGAAATAGAAGAGAGACGATCCTGAGTGGAGTATGGTTAGGGGAAGAAACCGGAGGGGGTGGGGTGGAGGAGGGCTCTTCCCAATCAGAAAAAGAAAGGCAGTGATGCTGCCTGTGCCTATGGGTGCTCATTGCTAGAGATAAGGCTAATTACAAGTCTGGGCTTGTTTAACCACGTTTTACTAATAACTATCGTTGGTTTGCTTCACAACGACTTTGATCACCACACACCATTCCACCCTCCAGTTGCACCCTGGTTTAGCCGGTTGGGTAGACTCAGCCAGAGAGATAGCAGGACAGGAAGAGGAACAGAGGCGAAGTCTGCAAAAGATGCGCAGAAAAAGACGCAGACAAACAATCTTGGAAAACTCGTTTCTGAAATGCGTGTGCATTAAGGGTTTTTCCAAGGCTGAAGGGGCCTTCCTTGAGAGGCGAGATAAGTTTATCAACTTGTCCAGCTCTCATCCATGACAAGAAAACGAAGCATCGCCCAAGCAGAAAGCACATTCAGATTCACATCTACGCGTTTCTGGGTGGGGGAAGGCGGAGAGATGAAAGTAGAGTCCCGGGTGGCGTCGTCGGCCTTATTCTGCTTCTTCTCGCCCTCCCCACTGCTGCGTTCCCCCCTTTATTCCAGCCCAATCTTTAATTTTGCTACCGGTTTGCCTTCGCTTCGTCAGAACCCACACAGGGAGCTTTTCGCGGCCGGAGCTCCCTTTGGCCTCTCTGCTAAGCAAAGCCACTGAAGGGATCCCGCTCCAACAGCGCCCCACCCTCGCGCCATCCCCATCCCAAAGAAACTAAGCCTTCGCCACCTCCAGGAGTCGCGCCGCCTTCGCCTCACCCTCCACTGCAAAAAAACGTTGAAGTAGCCACTGTCAATATTGTTGTTCAGACTCCTTTCGGATTTGTCCGCAAGAAAAACACGCTATGGACGCGCGACGGTCTGGCAGGCCGCTCTGCGGGTCGGCGGGGGACTGGCCTCCAAGGCAATGGGACAAACGCTACTGGACCTAAAGAAGACAGGAACCTGCCGGGCGCTCTGGGCCCAGGCAACAGACAACTCTCGCGCCCCCCACAGTCCCCTCCGGTCCTCCGCCCTCACCAGGTGTCTGCCGGCCAGCCCTCAGGACTTTTCCCAAGAGCGAATCTGGCACTGTCATATTTCAAGCATCATACAGGTCTTCCTCTGTGGGGATGCGACCTTTTACAAAAAAGATAAAAGAAAGAAAAGCCTCCGGGCCCCATCAAATTACCCCGTTAGGATGGCCTCAGCTGAACCAGCGGTACTTTTCCCAAAGTTAAACGGTAGCATCTTGGGTTGCCTCTGAGGGCGTCCAAAGAACCTTCCTTCACTCCTCTGAAGCCGCCACCACTCGAAGGCCTCGGTCTGGTTCATGTTCGCCGGACTCTTCTGTTCCCGACAAAGGCGTTCCCACGCGTGCTCCAGGTGAACCAGGGTGGTCCCCTTCCGGCAGAACCAAAAGAAGTTAGAAACAAGCCCGTTGGGGCGATAATAATCCTATTGCAATTTGTAACCTGTGAATCAGAGCCACTGCCGAAACATTTAGTTTCCACTAATTAAGTCGAAACATGTGTATTTCAAAATCTAGAGCACGTGAATTTCAAATATCCTGAGAACATACAGTTTGCGAAAGTCGCATCAATCGTGTCTAGATATCTCAAGCTCCTTGTTTAAGGCACAATACAGAGCGGCGCTTAAAAGACACGGGTCATTGGTGGGAGTGGTGGGAGAACAGTACGCAGGAAAAGGCGACGACTGCTTCCCGCAGCGGGACCCAGTTTCCGCAAAGGTCGCCGCAAATACCACTAGCCCGCTCCTCGCAAGCGCTCCTCCGCCGAGGCCCCATCAACTTTCGCAGAAATGCGGATGCGCACTCTAGAGAACAGACGGCGCCTAACGGAGGATGCTGCGCCGACTCCCTCGGATGATTCTCCTGCGGATCTGCGCGTCCCAAACTCGCCTAATACCGGTAGAGGTGCGGCAGTTCCGCTCAGAAACGGGACAAGGCGCAGTTCACTTGTGCCATTAGTGATGGTGAGTTTACGAGATCAAGCGCCGGCCTGCCCCCAGTCAGCAAACAGAAAGACAAAAATAAAAGCACCCGCTTCCCTTAGGAAGCCGAGCAGGATCTTTTGCGCGCCTTCTCCCCACAGCCTCTGGTTGCTATTACTATGAATCTTATTAACTTGGGGTGTGGGGAGTGGTGGGGGTGATGGGGGATGCTTCTGGCAGGGAAGGCGTTCGGGCTGTATTCTCAGTAATATTGTTTTTAGGCAGAGAAGCCGCTCAACCCCTTGAAGGACGCGGCTCGTTTCAAACGGGAAAGAACAGGGAGAGAAGTCGCGCGCACTAAGCGAGCGGGACCGCTGAGCAGCAGCGAAACCGAGCGCTTACGAAGACCAGGTCGCGCCCGGACGTGGTGGACACGGCCGGCGGACTCACTAGCTCTCCCTTTGGACTGCAAAACCTTAGCGACCTTTCACCTGTAGTCCCACCGCCCTGCCAGGATTCCCACTTTCTTTCCTCCGTAGGAATCGCAAGAGACCAGCTGCGGACAGAGCCTTTATCTCTTGCAAAAAGGAAGGCGGAGGAAAACCGGGACCGGGAGAGCTTGCTGGTACAAAAGGACCACTCTGTGCCCGAAGGTGAGGTTGAGATAGGTCTGCGGTGACGGGCCCCTCCCCCCCCCGTTGCCTTGGTTCAGGTCAAGCTCAGCGCGCGCGCGCGCGCGTCCTCTCCTACTCCCGGGGATGCCTCCAGCGGTCAGTACCTGGCGGCTGTTGGGAGTTGCGATGGCTGCGGAGCCGGGATTCGGTCTGACTGCGTGCTTGTTCGTTGGTTTGCTTGGCTCCGCTCTTCCCTGCTCCCATCCCAGCTCCCGCCACACGCTTTCGGCACGCACACCGCTCGCGAGAGTTCTCGCCCCGCGGCGGCAGCTGCTCGTCTTTATTGTCCAGACCGGAGCGCCCTAGCCCGGGAACATGAATAGCTGCGTCTTCTCATGTTTCCCCTTTGGCTAGCTCAGTCTGCGAACATCGTACCATTGTCGTATCCAGCTTCCGGGGCCGCGGCGGTCTGCGAAGCCCGCGGCGGTGTCTGTCAAAAGGACAGGGAGGGACCCAGGCGAGGTGGAGAGCGCGGCGGGACCCTGGACCGGCCGATCCTTTCACGGAGGAGGATCGCGGTTGTTGCATGTCTTTCAGGCGACTCCTGTCTTGTCCAAGGCGGGCAAAGGACGAAAAGAAATTAAACATGACCCTTCTGGCTGGTAGAATTATCTGCCAAGGGGATCAAAAAGCTGAAGGAGAGCCGAGAGACACTTCGCTATTACGCTGTGTTTCCCCGACCTAGTATTTCCAAATCGTCTTGGACACCAGTGGCCACAATCTTCAGTCATTCTAAAAGATGAAGAGCAACATAATTTGGGAATCTTAAAAGCTGCAGTCTGGGAGAGACCCAATCTGGAAAGGTGATTGCCCGAGTAGTGGATGCTTACGGTGCATGACCGCTAATAAGTAATCCTATTCAGTTTAATTCTATCAGTTCCCAGAGGGTGCAAGATCCTGGCCTCTTTAGGCTCAAAAGAGATAATCAGAACAGATTAAACACAGAGATTTATGGAGGAAGCTAGTGAATTTTGCAAAGTTGTAACCTGTTTCTATACGCTTTACACTGATTTGTGAGCTCATGGAAAGATAAGGGAAGTCCTGGAGAAGGCAGCACATTCTGCTCACTCTGGAGATGGAATGAAGGGAAATTGAAATAACCCAAAATGATCCAGGGATTCAGACAAGCATTTTAGCCATATCAAAAGAGTCACTTTTCACTGATCTTTCACCTTAAGGGGGTGGGCAGCAGAGATCTCTCTTTCCACCCAATTATTTGTTCATTCATAAGTCTATCACTATATATCTAAATCTAGTGCGCCCTCTTGGATGACAATATAAAGGTATTTTGAGTATGACTGTGTATGCTAGGCCCTGTACACATGTGCTCATGCTGGATTTATAGACATAGCATATGCTGCATAACTTGAATACAAGTTCTTCCAACTAAAGTTTAAATCAACATCCCCAACTTGGTGGATTTCAGATATGTGTGTGTCATGTCTGCAATGCCTGGTTGAAATGCAGGCTTAAAACATTTTGTAGTTGCCTCAAAAATTATGAAAAATCATCAAGTTCCAAAAGATGGGATAGAATGAAATGGGAATAAAAGTATTAGACTTCAAAGGCCTGTGTGGGGGAAATGAGTTTAACTGAAAAACCTTGACTTGACTTCCTGCAAGAGTTATTCTTAAGTTGTTTCTACTGAGTCCATTGGTGGGCGGGAAAGTTTGTTCCAAGTAAAGAATTGTCCTTGACCGATGAGTAGATAAATAGCATATGGATTACCACTGACTGAATTCAGCAGCTCCAGTAAATTAGATTCTGTATTGTTTAATGTAGATCCCATTTTGGCTCCAGAAGCAAAGAGTGGCTTTTATAGAGGTCTCGATTTTTTTCTTCACAGCAATGCTACGGAGTACCTTGGATGACGGGGTGTGACTACTCTTGAATCATTCGGTAAGTTTTAATAAAGTAAGAATGGAAAGAATTGGGCAACAATTCAAAAAAGGCTATGACACTAAATGCACACATTTATAAGTAGCCCCAATGAATTAATTAGGATGAGTAAACTCTCATAGGAGTGGGAAGTTCCATGTTAGTTTCCAAAGTGAGAAAATCCTGATAAAGTCCTTGCATAAAAGTTGATGTTCTTTCATGGAGCAAATCATAGGAAGTGAGGAAGCCATAATTTTGTAGCAAAGCAAGTCTTTAATCCAGCAGAGGACACTTATACCCCTTAGATTTTGCTGACCTGCAACTCTCAGCAATCCCATCAACATAGTCAAGAGAAAAGGAAACTGGAACTTGTAGTTATCAGCATCCAGAGAACCACAAGTTTCCCATGATTTTAATAACCACATGGCTTTTCTATATATTTTGCTAAAAGTATAAAGCAATGAAGGCTCAGTACGGTAGAAAAGAGAACTTATTAGTGAAAAAGTGAGTACTGGATAATATATATTTGTATGTGTGCCCGTGCGCACATGCCTGCGCACGCGCGTGCACACACACACACACACACACACACACACACACACACACACACACACACACACGAGTCATTCTTGAGTCCTAGAACTGCCTGGGACTAGTCCCTGTTGTTTTCTTGGCAAGATTTTGAAGTGATTTGCCATTGTTTCCTTCCTAGGGCTGAGAGAATGAAACTGGCCCAAGGTCACCCAGCTGGCTTTGTGCCTAAAATGGGACTAGGACTCAAGGTGTTCTGAACTCTAGTCTGATACCTTAATTTAATTTATCAAAAATTGGATAAATGCTTTTTTAGCAGCCAGTACCACAGAGCACATGAAGCATAAGATTAGGTTGTCCAAAGTTAGATGCCTTGATAAGTGTTCTCCACAAATCAGAGATTAGGTGGATTGTTCACAACATTTCACACCCACCTTCCCTGGCAATATATAACGGAACATATAAGAGTAGCTTGACCATGAGATAGGTGGCAAATTAATAAACAAATAAACAAACAAATAAATAAATCACTTTATTATTGGATACAGGGATCTTATTCTGCGAAAGTGATGAATGTATGAGTATTTCCTATATTATATTTTACATTATGTCAAACATATGGAACTTAAAACCTTTCAGATTGCAATAGTATTTTCAAATGGTGCATAATGTACTATAACCCTCTCTTCCCATGCAATGTTTTATCAGCCAGTATCTCAGTTATTAGACTATTATTGCTTTTAATTCCAATTAAGGTTTTTGGGAAAATTGGCAGTAGTTCGGTATTTTCAGCAGCCTGGTCCGTTATGATTCAGTTTGCTGGACTAAATGGGAAAGTACACAACTGTGTCAGATAGCAGTTTGTTGAGCTCACAACTATAAGTAAATGATAGTGGAAATATTATCTATTAAAGTTTTAATGTGTTAGTATTTACATTGTTCTAAGGAAAATTTGGTACCAATTATGCCTTTATTTATTCAATCAATCTCTATAGCCAATCATCTTAGCCAAGTGATTCTGGGCAGCTGACAATTCTGAAACTACAAAACAATTAAAACAATTTAAAACAATAAAAACTCCAAACAATAAATACATACAGCAGCCAAGATAACTAACCAACTAATATAAAAGTCATGAAACAGAACCCTTAACACAATCTGAGCCTAGGCCCTGGTATATAGTCAAGTTCTTAAAGCCTTACCAACAGAGTTGGGCCATTTTAATTTCTTTTTTTTAAAACACATTTTATTGTTTTTTTTAATTTTTAAGAAAAAGTACTCAGGACACACCATGGTGTTTGGGTAATCAAACATTCAAAAGTGAAAACATATATAAACAACTCAACTTAATACATTCACTGTCCCCTCTCTATTTCCCTCAAATAGCATAATATGTTTAAAATATTCCATTTCTAATTTACATTTCTATTACTGCTAAACCTGCTTTAAAACTTTGTCAGTTTACAATTACCATAATGAAATTTAACTTTAAATCAACAAATTATCAATTCAGGTATCCTTTCCAGATATATTCTAATTCTTAATCTCTCACATCCCTCATTTTATCACCAATCTCATTTATTTCTTCTTTCACTACACAATAGATATCCTAATTGAAATAAAATATTAAACTACCCTATACATATATAATCCCACAATCGATCAATCTCTTTAAGATAACAAAATAATGTTAAACCTTAAATCATTTCAGTTCATTAAACAAAATTCAAATTTCATCCAGTTGATTATCATACCTTATCACATCTATGTTATCATACAGAAAGGTCATCTTACTAATTTAAAACACTCAGTTAATTATTGAAACCATCCAAATCTAAAAAGCCAACATTTTTTCAATTCCAATGCATAATAATTTTCATCAAAATAAACCTATTATTCCAAAAGGTACATTCTTAATCTATTTAAAATATCTATTCTAATAATCATCCTCCTATATATTTTTTTTCTTACTTCTGACTCTAAATCTTAATCCTTAAAACAGTCCATAAATCCAACATTGCCTTTTAATCCATTACACAGTTTTAAATTTCTCTTTTCAGTCTGATTCTGGCTTTTTTTCTGTGCCAGGCAGGTTTCCATAACCAAGCTTCCCTTTCAGCTAGTAGATCTATCTTTGTTGCTTGCAGTGGCCTTTGAAAGAATAGGAGTCCCATCCTCTGCATTAGGCATCTATTTCTCCCATCCTTAAAGCATTGTTGCTTTGCAGTTTCAAATCTCAGTCTTTGCTTCTTCTGTTCCTCAAAGTTACAGATAGAAAGTTTATAAGATAGAATAAGTTGCTCTTTTATCTCTGTTGATTCCTCTTCTAGTATGTTTTGATTTATAGAATAGTCAGATATAGTCTGGACATCAGTTTGAATGTTTGAAGTGAGATTTCTGGATCTTAATTCTATAGTAAACTCTTTAATTGTAGCACATATTTCTGCAGTAGCCTCATAAATCTTTTCCAATATAAGTTTACAGTTGAATTGTAACTGAGGTTTCTCCATTTTGATAGTAATTAAAAAGAGTCTCTTTTTTCTTTTTTGTAGAGGCTATATTTAATAAAAGTTAGGCAGTGTCCACCCCCACAATTCCCACAGCTGCACAGCTTATCTTTTCTTTTCAAAAATAATTTGAAGGTCAGGTCTATTCCATCTTCAAAGAGTAACCAGAAGTTACAGTATTAAGTTTTTGCCACTAGATGACCTCAGTAGGTTAAAAAAAGATCTTTTCCAGACACCATTTCCTTTTTTTCTGTCTTTTAAAGTATAATGTGAAAAAAGAAATAACCTTCCAGTATAAGATGATAGTACAGTTCTTAGAAAGAGAAAAAAAAATTCTGTACCCCCCAAAAATATGGAAATAAAATATAGTCTTTAGAATTTTGTTCTATTTTTATACAATGCCTTTCTTCCCAAACACGCAGAAGCTGCTTTTTCAAGCCAGGGAAATAATTCCAACAAGGCTCTTACAGGCACAAAAAACAAAATAGAGTAGAGAGAGTAGCAAAGAAAAGTCTCACCCAGATTCACCACAGGGGTTCTTACAGCTTAGATGTTCTTTGACTTGGGGTTTGAAGCGGCAGGGTGATCGGCCGATCTTCTTCTCCATCAGCCCTCAGAGATAGCTCGGACAGCTGGAGGAGCAGCCGAGCAAAGCCTCCTCGACAGAGGTTGCACCCTCCAGGGCAACTTTCAACCCGCATAAGGGTCTACCGGCGGAGGGAAGGCTAGCCGACGAGGAGACAAGTCTCCTCGTACGACTAGGGATGCCGGGAACCAGAACCAGAAGTCGGCCATTTTAATTTCTAAGGGGAGAATATTCCACAAGTCAGAGGATGTAGCAGAAAAGGCCTGTTTTCTAGTTTCCACCAGTTGATACTCTTTGGCTGAGAGGATTTGCAGCAGGCCCAATCCGCTGGATCAAATTGGATGGGTAGAAAAAGATTATCCCTCAGCTAACCTGGTTCAAAGCCAGGTCGGGCTTTAAAGGTGACAATCAGCACCCTGAACTGCACCCAGGAACACAATGGTGACCAGTACAGCTCCCATGATAGTGGGGGTCACACCATTTATTACTCACCAATGGAATAACTTAAAAATTATTGGTGAACTCACTCTTCATAAATATTTGAAACCGACTTATCTAGCTTTTAAGCTTCAATAGCTTTATCTAGCTAATATCATATTTTCAAATGATTCTGTGGGTTTTTAAAAGCAAAAATATATACACTTCATTAAAAGTTACTTTCAGTTTTAAGGAAAAAATACAGGACATTAATAGAAAAAATATGAGAGAGTTGTATTGTTTGAATTGCTGTTCCATACTCTCCTTTAATACTTCCAAGAAGCAGAATATTTATTTTGCTACAACTGGAACTGGAATATTTCTTTCATTCACCCTGTCTTATTTATACATTTTCTTGTTTTGGTTTTCTCTTGCTTTTTCATGAGCCTTCAGCTTACTATACAAGATTCATGTCTAAAATGCTAATATTAAATGTTGGGACAAGTTGTGTAGATTTCCCTTCTAATTTGGCTGTGTCCGTACTGTGTATTAATCATATATTTTTGTGCAGCATAACAATATGCTGAAAGAGTCCTTCATTGGGCACTGAATGCTGTCCTTGATTTACTAAAAGATGCTAGACATTGCCATTCCAAACTTTGCATGATATCCTGGAACATTAAATCATTATATGAGATTTAAACTCTGGTGTTTTGAAAGGCCCTGAAGACCTGGTTCTTCACCCAGGCATTTGGTAAAATAAGAATGAAATCCCTTTTTCTTTGTCTTTGTTCTCATCTGTTAGTTATCTTCCATCTTTATTCCTTTTTATGTTGTTTTAAACTGTCCAGAACATTATTATTAAGGTTGGTTGCACAGTTAGCTATGCAGATGTTTAGACTGGATTCAGCATTTTTAGTCACCAATTGAGTCCTCCGCAAGGACCTGGGAATCCCGGGATAGACAGATGTTGCTGTTAATAATAATAATAATAATAATAATAATATTAAAGGGTGCAGAATGTAAGTTGTTCCAAGAAAAGCTGCCTTTTGCAATTGACCAATGGTAATTCTGTTAATGCTGATGGTTTTCAAGTGGTGCTGCAGATGTTTGGGGATTGCACCCAAAGCACCTATTAAGATTGACTAAGATTGCTTTCTTTGCCTTTCCTATAGGTAACTGTTAACTCAAGAATGGTATGTGGCAAATGTTTGTCTCTTTGAAGTCCCACAGCACTTTAGCTTCTTTATTTTCTGTTAGCTTGTCTACTTTGTAGTCCCACCAGTTCTTGCTTGCAGGCAAATAGATTTCTTGCAGGTATTCCAATCATTGTTGCTACTTTGTCATGCTGTTATTTGTAATCAACCTATACGATCTTCTTGCAACAGCTAACCAGGTGGTCCACTGTATCTTTAGGTTCTTTGCAGAGGTGGCTTCTTAAGATTGGATCTTGTTCTCAAGATTGGGTCTTGTGCAGCCAGAATTAACCTCCCTGCCTCTTTCTTCAACTTTCCTGCTTTTAGCCGTTGCCTGGCCTGCTAGTTTTTTATGTACTCGCCATTTTAATACTTTGCCTTGCCATGTATCTTTTCTGTTTTTGTTTGGTCTTTCTTACAGGCCACTTTGGCCTTTTTGGTATTCAGTAAGCCTCCATGGTGTATTAGCTTTAGGGCTTCTTCACTGTCCTTCAGCTATTCCAATGCTCATTTTACTTCTTCAGCTATCTGGCATATTTGCAACATTCCATGCTCTTTTACTTGCCATATACCATTGAATCTATCAGCATCACTCTGTTCTTCTTATTGTTATAATTATTCCATCAAACCTGCAGCCTGCTCACAGATACTGGTAGCAAATTGTTCCTCTGTGGATGCTTATCATTGTCATCCAATTCCATTGGAACCTAATGGAGTTGACAATACTTTTCTTTGCTGCTAGAAACATAACACCTGGATGTACTTCCACGAAGATGGAGTTCCCCCTGAATCAGAAGTTTTGTTTATTTGATCAGCCTTTTAATTCCAGGATGCTTTTCACATTGATTATCCTTTTCCAACTCGGTGATCTCTGAATTGCTTGGAAGTGAAATTACTATTATGCCGAGGCAGATGGTTGAAAGCTGGAAATTCTGAGGATTGCAGGCTTAACAGAGTTGAAGGATAATAGATTGGGGTAGATGGGCAGATGGTGGCCATGGATGAACATTCAAATACTGAATCAATTTTATTACCTGATTGAAAAGAAATTTGAGGAAAGGTAAGGATGTAGGTGGAGATCAATATCTGAAAATCAAATTGGAAAAGAAAGTGCAAACAAAAGTTGTGAAGAAAATGATATGCCCAAGATAGGAGAAATTGGCGTCAGTGCAACACCAGCCGCAATTTTAAGACACACCAAATAATCCCATAATAATCCCAAATAACATTTTACTGTGGACACATACAACTACTATTCATTTCTATAATGCATTCATTAAATCACCATTTGAAAAAAAAGTATTTAATGTAACAAGTTTAATTCCTGTTTCTATTTGCAGAACTTGTTTAACATGGGATCCAAATAGAGATGTGTTTTTATTAATAGTATTCTATCAAAATGGCACTGAAAACCACTTTCTAATTGTGGCCCATTTATATATCTTCCTTTCCTCAATGAGGGGGGGGTTAAGAATGGGAGGGTTCACTGGCAAAAATTTACTCAGAACTACCAAAGGTTTGTGGAAAAGTGTTCCATAGTCAAGGGCTTGAATTAACGAAGCCACACCTAAAGGCAATTTTTTTTAGAAAAGGTTTACTACGGGCTCTTTTTATCACCATAGGCCAAGAATCCAAGCAACAACCCTACAAGAAGTCTGCTGATATAAAAAAAATATCCCTCCCAAATAGTGGGCCTTATTCAAGATGACAATGAGGGTGCTTACTGCAAGGAAGTTGAGGTTTTGGTGAACTGGTGAAAGAAAACAGCCTAGTTTTAAATACTGGAAAAACCAAAGAGATCATTGTCGATTTCAGAAAAGGTAGGCACAGCCACATTCCTCTGTGCATGAATGATTCACCTGTGGAGATGGTTACCAGCATCAAATTCCTGGTGTGCAGTGAACAAGTAGGTTGGCTTGGTCGCTCAACAGTGAGACACTGGTGAAGTGGGCACAGCAGCGCCTGCATTTTCTGTGTCGTATGAGAAAAACACAGCTTCCTTCCCCTGTCCTGACCACTTTCTACAGGGAGACGATCGAGAGCATCCTGTCATACAGCATCACAGTCTGGTTTGGAAGCATCACTGCTTCAGACAGGAAGGCAGTGCAGAGAGTGGTGAGGATGGCCAAAAAGATCATTGGCAGTTCCCTCCCTCCCATCCAGGACATAGCACAGAAGCGTTGCTTGAGCAGGGTCCACAAGATTGTCTGGGACACTACACATCCTCTTCACAACTTGTTTTCTTTGTTACCTTCTGGGAGGAGACTTTGTGGTATCCAAAGCAGAACATCCAGATTCAGTCACAGTGGTTCTGCAGAACCTACTAAAAGAAAATGTGATTGGCTGCTTTATGGCTCAACACCTTGGGTATATTCAGGCAGCATGGCTATTAGTGTATTGTGAGAATCCAATAAATTGGGTTAGTTCAGTAAATCATATTGAAGTAAACCAGGAATTAGTGCCTTTCAGCCATGCAGCTAAAAGTAGCCAACTTCATTTTAACTTAACATAGTGGGTGAACAGAGCCTATTCAGTCCATTTATAATTGTGTGTACTATAAACCCACAAAAATAGGTCAATGGAATAAGTCATAATTAACTAGAGGCATATAGGTTATGTAGGAGGCTAGCAGTAAGGTAGTAGTAGTAGTAGTAGTAGTAGTAGTAGTAGTAGTAGTAATAATAATAATAATAATAATAATAATAATAATAATAATAATAATAATGTTGGAAGGGACCTTAGAGGTCATCGAGTCCAACCCCCTGCTCAGGCAGGAACCCTACACCATTTTAGACAAATGGCTGTCCAGTCAGTTATCAATAAGAGATAAACACTATCTATATAGTATATTTTAAAATGACAATAAAAAACAAAAACAAAAAGACCTACACACCTCTTCATGAGCAACCAATACCCATATGATTAGCAATTAACACCAAAATTAATAGACTATCGATCAAGAAGCAAACAATACCCCAGTCACGAAACTACCAACTCAGAGAAACAAGCCCAGTCAAGGAACCACCAAATCCATTCCCACAAACACTGATAGGGCAAGGCACTAGTATATAAAAAGAGAGCAGACCCTACCACACTGATGATGTTACTTAGTTTGGTAACGGAACATCCACAAGAAAACCATCAAGCTTGGAGTGCACCAAGAATCCCACATTCAACCCCAAGCTACAAATATTCTGTTCTATAGGACAGTAGCTTCCATTACCAAAATATATGATTGTGTGAAGGAATTCAGAAGTATCAGCTAGGGAAATCCAGTCATTGGTTTGGGATTGCCCAGTCTGAAGCCTCAGTAATACATGTGGACCCCAAAGCTTTAAAGCCTCTAGTCTAGAAGCTTTGGAAAGTCACCACCAACTTGTAGGTTTTAATAATTGTTTAAATTTCTGGATATTGCAATGAGAAAAATCAAGACTGCAGCATCTTAAAATATAATTCAGAACACTGTTGAAGAAAGATGGTATGTGTGTGTGTGTGTATATACTGTCCCTTTTTTATTCTAAACAAAATAGTAGAGTTCTTCACTTCCAGAAATTGAGGAAGAAACAAGCATGAAAGGCACTCAGGCATTGTAGCACCATTGGCAAAAGCAAATGCTGGGCAAGAAATGATTGTGAGTGAGAGGCTGGCTAATGATCAGTTTGAGGAGAATCCCTGTGACTCTCAGAATACATCTCTGATCAAACCCACCATAAGGTAGCTACATTTACCTAAAAGTAAAGATTTAACACAATTTGAAGACATATTATAATGGGATAATTCTGGCTTAAGGGGGGGGGGGAATAAATACTTTTAAACCAGCGGGGAAGCACTGTAAATCCAGACATGGCATATGAGTTATAATGTTAATTTGCTGATAATTACAAAAGATAAAAGCAAATGACTGTTCTTAATAAAAGGGTAAAGAGGTGAGAATTGAACTTTGTATATAATTTCATCCACTGGGGCAGACATGACTGTGCTATTTAAACATAGCTACTTTATTCCCAACTGAGCTCCATTTACCAGCTTAGGGATTTTAAAATTTATTTTAATAGCAAGGAGCAACACCAATATTTCTTTACTAGAATTGAATTACAGCATTTTTATTCACTGCATTGTGGCAAGGACTAACTTGTATAAATCTTACTACTCATTGCAAACTCCCTGCACCGAAGACCTGTCACAATAGCTATTACAGGACAGTCTCTGAATATGTCACCCACAGTGTGTTTATTTCAAACCATAATGTAGTTGGCAATCTACATTATGGATAGCTTTTCACATCATAGTAAGCCAAACAAACCACATTATGGCTTAGTGTGACTTGTGAACTTACCACCATGGTTTGTGATTTAGTGTATTCAGCAAATTAGTCAATTGTGGTCTGTTCAAGAAATAAATAATAGTTAATCAAACTGTGGTTTAGCAGGATGTGTGACTCTGGTCTATAGTTTAGGATGCATACTGCTAGTATAATGTTCATTCTAAACAAGGAAAAGAACAATGAAAAAGAACCATAAAAAAGTCCAGTAAAATATTAGTTTGATTCATCAAATGTTAATATATTTTCAAACAGATGATCTCAAATAATACATTTATTTGGTTCCATCTTAAGGAAGCTTTATTGCAATATTCCCCAGACTGATGTTTTTCAGATGTATTTGCTGGAATTTTTCCCAAAATTTAGGACTATGTATAAATCAGTCAATTACCATAAAGAAGACTGAGAACTCTTAAGCAATGAAACATTGGGCTTTCTGAGGTTTTGGGAGCTCCATTGCTGCAAGTTTTCAAGAAAAGACTGCTTGGCTGTTTGTCTACAATGGTATATGGATCCTTGCAATTGGATTGGAAGACCTCAAAGATTCCTTCCAACCCTGTGATTCTAAGATCCTGATAATCTCTCGCCAGAAATCTCATCCCAACACCTCCATCTGCTCAACAGGATGGCAATTCTAGTTTATTGTTACTGCTTTAAGTAAGCGTTCCTAAGTGTTTTATAAATGCAAAATATTATGATGAGTGCTTGTAGGTCGGTGAGATATTCTGAAAGAAGGAATAAGAGTTATGCAAATTCCCAAGTTATAACTCATGCCTTCTTACATCAGCCTGTTCTCTTCTGGCTAGTTATCTAACAAGGTGCTGAAACTGAGAAAGGAAAAAAGTGACGCAGTGACAGGCCCCACCAAGTAGCCTTTATAGAATCTCTAAAAACTAATAATCTTTTATGCAATTCCAGCATTGTTGTGTGAAAGCTTGTGAAGCAACGCTCCCTCCCGGTGAAAAAACAGAGGATTCTATTAAAGGCTCAGCCAAGAAATCCTAGGACAGGGGTAGGCAACCTCGGCTCTTTTATGACTCATGGACTTCAACTTCCAGAATTCCTGAGTCAGCTATGAGTCATAAAAGAGTCAGCTATGAATCATAAAAGAGCCGAGGTTGCCTATCCCTGTCCTAGGGTATAGAACCTGAACTGGCTGCTGTCATTGATTTATTACAAGAGCTTCCTGTTCAGCCTGGTATTCCGGCTCTTTAACATCTGCATTGCTGTGTTCTGCTCACCATCCATCCCTCATTTCCTGTGGTTTGTTTGACTTTCGCCTTTGCTTTTCACTCTGACTTCGGTCCCCATATAAAACAACAAAGATATCAAACTCATCTCATGAATTCCATATTATGAATTCCACACGTTCACAAGTATGCCTTCAGTAAAACATGGTATGTGCGTTGAAAATTTGTATACTGTTCGAGACCTTGTTATGGTGCATTAAAGCCTGAAGAACAATCATTTAGATCCAAAAGGATGCAGAATCTTTTTATACCAACAAGGAAAAACATTCGCCTCCATTTTTTTTCTACTATGCTATTTCAATTATTTACTGGATGGGTTCATATATCACATTCTAGCACACTAAAGATAGTTCTCTCAGAGGTGCTGGGGTTTTTTGTCCCATGAGAAGAAAGAAGAAGATGTTTCACGTCTCATCCAAGAAGCTTCATCGGTTGTTCCTAAAGATCGTTCCTTTCTGTGAATCTATCCAAATCACAGTTTATGGCTTAGCATGCATGTATTCTGAGAATACAATAAATTTTGACTTATTCAACTAATTACACATCACCAAACCATGGATTAGTAATAAACATATCAGAAAACCACTTTACCATCAGTTACAAAGTTCCATTTTTGAAACTGATGAGGCTGACTTTCCTTATTTTAGTC
Organism: Crotalus tigris; assembly: GCF_016545835.1. Lineage (NCBI taxonomy): Eukaryota > Metazoa > Chordata > Lepidosauria > Squamata > Viperidae > Crotalus > Crotalus tigris. Next base: position 1,612,626 of record NW_024096497.1, on the reverse strand, counting down.
CATTGGCAGTTTCTCTAGTTTACTTTCTAGAAAATAGACCCATTTTCAAACTATTAATTGGGTAGTAGCAATGCCATTTTTGTTTTATGTGGAACTTAGAAACATTTTTCTAAATATATATTGGAATTTAATATTATATTTTGTGGGTTGCCATTAACTTATTATTACTATCATCTATTATTATTATTATTATTATTATTATTATTATTATTATTATTATTGCTAGATTTATAGACTGGATCTGACATTTTTATCCATTTATTGAGTCCTTCCCAAGGACTAGGGATAGGCAGTTGTTATTGATGATGATAAAGATATCATTGCACAATGTAGGCTGTTCCAAGTAAAGCTGCCTTTTGCAATTGACAGATAATGATTTTGTAAATGCTGATAGTATTCAAGTGGTGTTCCACCTGTTTTGGGATTGCAACAGGTGGTACTATCTTTGCTTTCTTTTGCCACAATCATTATATTTCTATTTGCAGGGCTTTTATTTTGCAATTTCCCCCCGTTTTTCTCCTCTATTATGCTGTCTCCAAGTACTTTCATGTCCTCTAACCAGATTTATTTATTTTTTTACTTTTTTACTGAAAATTGTAAATCTGGGCTATTACGAGGCAGGTTCTTGTCTGTCTGAATTCTAAAATTACAGAGCGCTTTAGCATCTTTATTTTCTATTACTTTATCTATTTTGTGGTCCCACCAGTTCTTGCTTATCGACAAATGATATTTCTTGCAGATCTTCCAATGCACCATTGTTGCTACTTGTCTTGCCATTGTTTATAGTTAGTCTGTGAAATCTTCTTACAGCATAATTTTATTTAACTAAAAAATTCAAATATGAAATCAAGTGTTAAGTGCCAAAACACTTTTTTTATGGACATCCTATCATTTGCATCTTATTTTCAACCTCTTCACACAGATTGTGTGCTCTGTTAGCCCAGTTTGCCTTAAACATTTATTTATTACTGGAGTATGAAAAATAAACTGCCAAAGTTTAGCAAAACAATTTATCAAATAAAATTGAACAATATGCTAAAGTTATGCAGTTAGCATTCATAATACTTATTTTAAGCATTGTTATTCAGTAACTATTATTTGACAATCATCCCTTAGGAAGAGACAGCACTACCCCTTCTTACTGTTGGAGGAATACAGACAATCCCACAGAATAAAAAGTTTCCTTAAAGAACAGATAACCATCCACCCTGCCCTTTACACTTCCTTAGAAGTTAATGAGGCAGCCATTGTTTTAGTGAGCTTCAAAATTAAACAGAACAATGATCTGCAATATTATAGCTTAAGACCATTAATCAAGAACATCAGAGCTATATACCTGATATTCACAATAGGGCAGGGGGTGAGGAACATATTTACATGGCACTATGAAAGGATTGTCTGGGGTGGTAGCTCAAAAACAGGTTGAGGAGGACACATTCCTTCAGAACAGAAAATAATCCAGGGAGCAGAGATATAGAATATCAGAGTTGGAAGGGACCTTGGAGGTCTTCTAGTCCAACCCCCTGCTCAGGCAGGAAACCCTATACCATTTCAGACAAATGATTGGCCAGTCTCTTCTTAAAAACTTCCAGTGTTGGACCATTCACAACTTCTGGAGGCAGATTGTTCCACTGGTTAATTGTTCTGTCAGGAAATTTCTCCTTAGTTCTAGGTTGCTTCTCTCCTTGATTAGTTTCCATTCATTGCTTCTTGTCCTGCCTTCAGGTGCTTTGGAGACTAGCTTGACTCCCTCTTCTTTGTGGCAACACCTGAGATATTGGAACACTGCTATTGTGTCATCCCTCGTCCTTCTCTTCATTAAACTAGACATATCCACTTCCAGCAACCATTCTTTATATGTTTTAGCCTCCAGTCCTCTGATCTTTGTCAATGTTTTTCTAAAAAAAAAAAAAAAAAAAAGTGCCAGAACTCACACACGTCATACAACCCGCCTTGCCTATCCTACAAGGTTCCATTCAAAAATGGTGCTGGAACTCCGTTCTGGGCATTCTATGCAAAAAAAAGCTCTGATCTTTGTTGCTCTTCTCTGTACTCTTTCTAGAATCTCAATATCTTTTTTACATCGTGGTGACCAAAACTGGATGTAATATCCCAAGTGTGACATTACCAAGGGATTATAAAGTGGTATTAACACTTCATGTGATCTTGATTCTATCCCTCTGTTAATGCAGCCTAGCACTGTGTTGGCTTTTTTGGCAGCTGCAGCACACTGCTAGCTTATATTTAAGAGATTGTCCACTGGGACTCCAAGATTTCTCTCACAGTTACTACTGTTGAGTGAGGTATCACCTATACTGCATTTGGTTTTTCTTACCTAAATATAGAACCTTATTTTTTTCACCACTGAATTTCATTTTGTTAGATAGCGCCCTACCTTCAAGTCTGTCAAGATCCTTCTGTATCTAAAGCATATCTTTTGGAGTGTTGGCTATTCCTGCCAGCTTGGTGTCATCTGCAAATTTGATGAGTTCTCCATCCAAATCATTGATGAAGATGTTGAAGAGCACTGGGCCCAAAACAGAGCCCTGGGGCAGTTCACTGCATCCTTCCCTCCATGTAGATGCAGTTCCATTGAGGACCATACGCTGAGTACAGCCAGTCAGCCAGCTATGAATCCATGTGGTAGTGATGGATTTTTTTTCTTATCCAGTAGTAGGTTGTGATCTACTTAATCAAATGCCTTACAAAGTCCAAGTCATTTTTTTCTTTTTTATATTGACTCAAATGCATAATAAGACAGTTTTCATCATTTTTGTGCTCTATTTCTAGATATGTAGTTATTTCTTATACAGAGTGCAATTCCACTTCCTCTTTTATTTAGTCTCTTTTAAATAATTTAAATCCCTCTAGTTGTATGTTCCATTTATGGGTTTTGTTATGTCCCGAGCCTTGCAAACGGCTCGGGCGTTTGCAGGCAGTCCCGGGCAGGTGCAAAGCTGCCCGGGACCAGACAGGCTGTCGCCAGCGCCGTGCGCATGCGCGGGTGCTGGCGCGGGAAAAGTATCACATTTACCCGGGAAGCGTCTATATAAGAAGCTGGGAGGTTTTGGGAGCTGCTGAAGCCATCTACTTGTAAGCTGAACGCTGAATAAAGGAAACTGAGAACTTCAACTGCTTCTCGTGTCTGCTTCCCGCCAAGGACTCAACACTGGCGACGAAGGTGGGATGCCTTACACCGCCTGGAAAGGAAGAAGTGTAAGCTTACCCAAGTGAGTCCTGAGCGGCGGAACGGCGTCGACTCGGCAGCTACCCGCCAATCCAGTGCGCATTCGGGGGTAGGCTGGCTGATAGACCCGTCTTCTGAAGATGGCGAAAATCGGAAGGCTTTCGGAATTCGACGTCTCACATCCAGAGCGGTGGGAGTCATACGTAGTCAGGGTGGAGAACTACTTCAAGGCAAATCAAGTGAGGGAAGAGAGCTTGAAGGCTGCCACCCTGCTTTGTGTTTGCGGTCAAGACGCCTTCGACATCGCAGAAAACCTTGCAGCACCTGTTCCAGTAGAGTCTGTCAGCTACGCAGATCTGAAGAAGCTACTGAAGGAGCACTTCCACCCCAAGATGTCCGTCATCGCATGGCGCCACACCTTCGAGCAGAGGGATCAACGGCCCGGTGAGTCGGCCAAAGAATTCATCGCTGCATTACGGAAGGCCGCCAAGCACTGCGAGTTCAAAGACCTCGAAGAACGACTGAGGGACCGATTCGTGTGCGGGTTAAGGCATCGAGATCTACAACAAAGACTTTTCGCTAAAGAAGAATTGTCCTACCAAGATGCCTTAAGGGAAGTCACCGCAGAAGAAGCAGCAGGCGGCGCTGTCAAGAACATGCGGCCGATCAGAAACAGTCCAGAGGTTGCATCCGTGCACCAGGAAGACGCCCAAAGAAACTCCGAGGAGGATCCGGACGAGGAAGTCGACCGTCTCCACCCCACGACGGAAGAAAAACAGAAGGGAAGCTCTTCAGCTCCGCTCAAGTGCATCGGCTGTGGAGGTCGCCACAGGAGAACCGACTGCAAGTTCCGCTCCGCTACCTGCCGGGCATGCGGCAAACAAGGACACATTGCACCTGTGTGTCTGGGCCGACGAAAGGTACAACCTCAGGAAGAACTGCGCCTGAAAGGTACCAGATTCCCCAGCCAGAATAGGGTAGGTTTTTGCGCTTCACGAAGAAGCATCCTTAGGACAGGCACACACAAGCCCATTAAGAAAAAGCTGTCACTCAAGGTGAAGCTACAAGGGGTTCCATTATCTATGGAACTAGACACAGGGTCTGCCCTTTCAATTATCTCCTTGCATACATTTAGGAAGATTTGTTCCAGTAGTGGAACTCAGGCCAAGTTAAGGCCTTCTGACATTGTGTTAACAGATTTTCAAAATTCAAGAGTGTGTGTTAAGGGGGAGGCCACCCTTAACGTGCAATACAAGAGTTTTGAAGGTCCACTAGACTTATTAGTAGTAGGGGGTGAACGAACGAGTCTCATAGGACTCGATTGGTTTGAGGCCCTGGGGATACACGTCACAGGACTCAACAGTTTACAAACACTCGACCTACAGGAAGTCTGCAAAGAATTTGCAGATGTTTTCAGCCCCCAGCTGGGCACATTCAAAGGACCCCCTGTGTCCTTAAAGCTAGACCCCACTGTCACTCCCATTAGAATTAAAGCAAGAAGGGTCCCTTTTGCTTTAAAGAGTAAAATTGACACTGAGTTAGACAAACTGATTCAACAGGGAATCCTAGAACCTGTTGATTCCAGTCCTTGGGAGACCCCCATTGTCACGCCTCTAAAGGCAAATGGGGACATTCGCATTTGTGCTGACTACAAATGCACTCTGAATAAGGCATTGCAGCAACATGCCTATCCTGTTCCTGTGGTCAGTCATATTCTGGCCTCCCTCAAGGGGGGGCGCGTTTTTGCAAAGCTTGACCTAGCTCAAGCGTATCAACAGCTGCCTGTTGATGATGATGCTGCTATAGCTCAGACTATTGTGACCCACAGGGGAGCCTTTAAGGTAAAAAGGCTGCAGTTTGGAGTGAATGTCGCTCCTGGGATTTTCCAAAGCGTAATGGAAAACACACTACGGGGCATACCAGGGGTTTGCCCCTACTTTGATGATGTCTTAATTGCAGGAGACTCCACACACATTCTAGCTGAAAGGCTAAGGGCTGTTCTGTTAAGATTCAGGAAGTCAGGCCTCAAGCTCAAAAAAGACAAATGCAAGATTGGGGTGCCTTCTACTGAATTTCTGGGGTTCAAAATTGATGCTGCTGGGATTCACCCTGCTGAATCCAAACTAACAGCTATTTTAGAAGCACCTAGGCCAAAGTCCAAGGCCGAACTTCAGGCCTTCCTGGGCCTCCTGAATTTCTACAATTCTTTTCTTCCACATAAAGCTAGTGTAGCTGAGCCTCTTCACAGGCTACTAGACAAACAAGCAGTGTGGCAGTGGTCACATACACATGAGGCTTGCTTTAACAAAGTCAAGGCCTTGCTCACTTCTAACAGTGTACTTGCACATTTCAACGAATCTCTTCCTGTGTGCATCGCATGTGATGCGTCCCCTTACGGGGTAGGAGCTGTCCTGAGCCACCTCAGGTCTGATGGAACTCAGGTTCCTGTTGCATATTACTCCAGAACATTGTCTCCTGCTGAGCGCAACTACGCTCAGATAGACAGGGAGGCTCTGGCTGTTGTTGCTGGAATTAAAAAATTCCACGATTTTCTATATGGCAGGCATTTCACGGTCTTTACTGACCATAAGCCTCTGCTGGGACTGTTTACCACACGTAAGCAGACTCCCCAAATCATTTCCCCTAGAATGCTTAGGTGGTCTATTTTTCTGTCTGCATATGATTTTTCTTTACTCCACAAGCCTGGGAAAGAAATGGGCCATGCTGATGGCCTCAGTAGATTGCCTCTGCCAGTAGTAGAAGCTGACCCTGCACCAGCTGTCAACATTCTATCAATCCAAGCCTTGCCCGAGCTCCCTCTTGTGCCAGGGATGTTGCCGCTGAAACAGGTACAGATCACACACTTTCACGTGTCCGTTCCTGGGTTTTGTCCGGTTGGCCTGAGCACTGCCCTAGTCCTGAGTTTCAGAGTTTCTGGTCCAAAAGAAATGAGTTGTCCCTTTCTCAGGGTTGTCTGCTTTGGGGAAACAGAGTTGTCATTCCCACCTCAATGAGGACTAGGGTCTTAGAATCCCTCCACGAGGGTCATCCTGGCATTGTTCGTATGAAGGCTCTTGCACGCAGCCACTTGTGGTGGCCTGCTTTAGATAAGGATATTGAGGCTAAGGTGCATGCATGCCACCTGTGCCAACGATCTCGCCCAGAGATGCCCAAGCTCCCGTGCATAAATGGGAGGAAACGCAGTCCCCATGGTCTAGGGTGCACATTGACTACGCTGGGCCCTTTCAGGGCCAGTTCTTCTTGGTCCTTGTTGACAGCCATTCAAAATGGCTTGAGGTTGTACCTGTCTCTTCCACCACCACTGCAAAGACTATTCAGGTACTGAGGGGGATTTTTGCTGCACACGGGCTTCCAGATGTCATCGTGTCTGACAACGGCCCTCAATTCACTTCCTCCGAATTCCAAGCTTTCTTACAGGCTAACATGATTCGTCATGCCATGTCTGCACCCTTCCACCCGTCCACCAACGGTATGGCTGAACGTATGGTGCGCATCACAAAGGACGCCTTGAAAAGACTCACCTACGGGGACTGGCATCACAGGTTGGCTGACTTTCTCCTTTCTTATCGCACCACACCGTCCACTTCTACAGGGAGAAGCCCAGCTGAACTTCGCTGGGGGCGTCAACTTACTACTAAACTTGACCGGTTGCATCCGGACAGACTGCCTTCATCTACCTCACATCCTAGGGCACCTAGACAACTACTTGTGGGTGCCCCGGTTTGGGCTCGCAATTACGGGCCTGGTCATACCTGGGTCCCCGCTTCTATTTCCAGGGTCACAGGTCCTCTCTCCTACGAGGTTGCCCTGGACAACGGTCGTGTCCTGCGTCGGCACATCGACCAACTCCGCCCTAGGCGGGACTTTTCAGATGAGACTCCTGGGTCTTTTCCAGGGGGGGAGGGGGACCCTTTGGAGCAAAGGGAAGGGCACAAGCTGCTGCCCATCTCCACTGATGGAGCCACAAACGGCCCATCCCAGGGTTCCGCGAGAGCTCCGAACAAGAATTCTATGAGCCTACCTAACTACCAGGCATCCACGCCTACTCCAGCCAGGGAGTCACCCCGGGGGCATACTCACTTTCCACACACATCACACAGCACTCCAGTCATGGAGGATACCCGGGGGCATCCCAACAAATCATTCCCCGCAAGAGAGCTGGCACACAATCCCCAAGGTTGGCCTGACCTTACCCCAAATTCTACAGGGGGTCAAACATACAGGGAGGTGGTCGAGGAACCAAGTCCCGACTACAACACCTCTAGCCCAAATCAGGGAGTAACTGAGTTTTGGGAAAGTACAGAAACCCACACAAGCCCGGACACAGAACGGGGTTCAGGGAATGGTCAGCCTCCTGACAGGTCTTGGACGGACCTAGGAGGTTCAACAGAGACGCCCAGCAGTGGCTATCACTTCAAGGGGCCCGAGGGTCTACAGCTAGGCAGGTCAACCAGGTCACAAAGTGACAGAAGCCCTGGCCTGACGAGCCCAGTGGGCAAGCAAGCAGGCCAGGCATTGGGGCACAGTCCTTGGAAGGCACCAAGGCAAAATAAGGAGAACAGGCTCACATCTCCCTCCAGTCAGGGAACTCATGCTAGTAACCCAGAGCTGAGAAGGTCACAGAGAGCAAAGAAGTCTCCTAAATACTTAGAGGATTACATAACATTGATGGCTAAACAAAAGCCAGGTAACGATAGGAGCACTGAGAAGCAGAACACTGCATAAAATAAATGATTATATGTTGGTAGTAGTTTTAGCCCGGGGGAAAGGGGTGTTATGTCCCGAGCCTTGCAAACGGCTCGGGCGTTTGCAGGCAGTCCCGGGCAGGTGCAAAGCTGCCCGGGACCAGACAGGCTGTCGCCAGCGCCGTGCGCATGCGCGGGTGCTGGCGCGGGAAAAGTATCACATTTACCCGGGAAGCGTCTATATAAGAAGCTGGGAGGTTTTGGGAGCTGCTGAAGCCATCTACTTGTAAGCTGAACGCTGAATAAAGGAAACTGAGAACTTCAACTGCTTCTCGTGTCTGCTTCCCGCCAAGGACTCAACAGGTTTCATCCCACCAAGTTTTCATAATGGCAACAATATCGTATCTGCCCTCATTTACCTGAATTTCTAATTTCTAATTCACCCTGTTTATCATACTCTGTGCATTGGTGTATAGACATTTGAGTCCTTTATGACTGACCCTGTGCTTACTTTCTACATAACATATGTTGCCTGTGTTTCTCTACTTCCTTACCACCTGTTTGATTAGTGCACTTGATATGGCACTCACCATTAAAGCTTAATTTTGCTTCACAGCAAGGTGGATATTCTTATCCGCACACACATTTATATTACATGCACTGATAACTCTATTAGTTTTAGATTGCCAGGGACAGGAATGTTCTACATGAATTAACTTACTGTTCAGTTTAAATATTTCTCCAGAAAAATTGTGAACTTAATGCCAAGTAACTCAGTCCCTTTCTTTGATGGATGCAAACCATCTCTTTTGTACAGTTTTTCATTGGACCAGCTGCAGACATCATGGTCAATATAACCAAAGCTTTTCCTTTTATACTTAGCCACATATTGAATTCTGCTATTCACTGACCTTTTCCATTTTTGGTAAAACGTCTGAAAAAGTAAGCCTACAGCCTATTTTGCTAAGTTCCTGCCCCAAGCTCTAGAAATCATTCTTCACAGAGAGTACATCTTTTTGGGACAGATCATTTGTACCAAGATGTACAATAGCATCCACATCACACTCCTTTGCTGGCATTCCTGACTATCTTAAAAAATGTACTTCTTGTCCCTACTGGCAGTAGCATCTGGAAGACACCTGACCTCTTTCAAAACCTCTGTGTCCTTTCCTAAATTTACATCCCTTATAATTGAATCACCAACCAGAAGGTGACTTCTCTTTTTGGATACCTTTCTCCTCTTACATGACTGATGTGTAATACCTGATTCACACTTTCCCTCATCCAAAACAAGTTCTTCAGTCTTAGACCACAATCCCTTGCTCATTTGAATTATCATCATTACAACTATCTTGACCTGCCACCTTAATATATCTATTAAGGTCAGCAAGGGCACTCTATCTGTTATGCAGAGACACGGCGAAAGCTTCGTGTTGTGGTTCACAGCTCTCACCCTGTCCTCGCTGTCTTTCTCTTGCAGGCTCTTTGTGGTAGAGAGGGCTTATAGTGAGGCAGCTCAATAGAACCGAGTGGCTGAGTTGGACACCTGATTTCTGCCTGAAGAGCACAGACTAGGGACTCTAAATAAGCAATCTGTCCTCGTAGACTAGTAATTTGTTTACAAATAAAACAGTATCCAAATTTGAAGAGTACTGCGAAAGACAGCTGCAAAACAAGTATTGCACTGAACTAAGCCAGACATTCTGAAATAAAATAAAATTGCTATCACAGAGGCACTTATTCTGAAGTACTGCTGTTGTAGATTTTTAGTTATAGGTTATACCCTAATGGCACGCAGGCCACTACCTTGCTCCACTGGACTTTGTCTCAGTCCCCCTGAACTTACAGCCAGCAGCTCTTCCCAGCAGCCTCTGAGTAATTCAAATGCAATGCAGATGATGCAACCAGCATCTGAATTGCATTTGAACCTTATAGATGGAAAGCAACCTTATAGATGGAAAGAAGGATCCAAAGTGTTTTGGATGGCACTCTAAAAGTAAAGAGGACAGTCTCAAGTTGAGTTCAGGGGTTAGTCATTGCATCTATGCAGTTTTCTTGGCTCTGTCTTGGGAACGTTTGTCATTACCTTCTTTGGCAAAGTTTTCTTTTATTTCCCAGACAAAGTTCTCAGTGAGCATCAAAAGTCTTGTACTACATATGTTGCTAAACATTTTAAAAGGAAGTGTGCACTTCAAGCATATAGTAGATGTGTATAATTTTTATAGTTCACTCTAGTAAAGAGGTGACCCTGAGAATACTCCCATGTGGCCTGAAACAAGGGATATGAAAAGCTATTCATGTGATTCTCACATCCTTTTTACCCTTTTTTGAACTGCATTCATTCCTCTGTTGACACAACAGCCACAAGCAAAGTGCTGAATTTAAATTCAAAACCAAGATATCAAATTTCTTGCCTTATCCTTGATGGTGCACCCCCTAGGATTTGAGTGTGTTTGTCTGAAGGTTGAATTAAAACATAACCATAAATAATCCCAAGTTATCAAAACTGTTCTTAAAATTCTTCACAGCAAGAGGGCTGACCCATTCATCAGATTTTCTCGAAATTACTTAAGTGTTTGAGGCTCCATTCCTATGCAAATACCAAGAAAGAATATACACAAACACCATTTTCCTTCCCTCTCATGTTTGTTTTCCCAAACAGGATGAGAGGAACACAAAAGAGAATTGTTCATTGAGGATTAAAACAGAAACAGTGTCACATAAGAATTTAGGGATCTCATAAGGAAGGAACACTTGGGCTGATTGCACCAGACAATGAATACATTCTCTGTTGGATACTATTTTTTCTATTAGAAGCAGAAGGCGCAGGGGCAGCCTGAGGGTCCATTTAATATATGAGCAACATTTTTTCAGAGGAATTATTTCACTGCAGCTAAAAAGTGGTTCATTTGTTGAATTAAAACGAGAATTGTTAATCATGCATAAGCAAGTAGCAGGCTAGGATTTGTACCTTGGACCCATCTTTTATCCCAATACTGTGATATCTGCTTCACTCACATGGCACTCTCTCCAATGTGTCCCCTGGGTGCAATTATTCTTTTTTACTTACCATTTTCAGTGATAGCTGTTTCCTGGGGGGACTGACTTATTTGTGTGCTTATTTAGTGACATAAAACTTGATAGCTCACCATGGAGATTGGGTTTAAAGTGAGAGAACTATTTTGGCAAACCTTTTTTTCATCTTTATCTCAAATGGGGGAGAGAGGATGTAGAAAATTTGCAGACAGCTATGGAACATCATCCAACCTTGATTTTTAAACCTGTATTTTGGCTGGCTGTAAATATATTTATCAGACTTTGTCAAAAACTGAAGATTGGCATAGTGGCATGGATGAATGAGAAGCTAAAACTATAAATATATGCAACTCCACTGAGCATATAAATGCATTGGCCTCTACTAGAAGCTTAATTACCTCCACAAAGAAATCTGCATTCTTGAACAGCAGCTCGGCCGCCTGACCTCTTTCAACTTCCTTCCACAATTGCTTTCTTAGGCTGCTTATGTCATACACTCAAGTTAAAAACATAAATAATAAAATGAATGTTGGTTTTTTGTTTCAGCTGCTGCTACTTTTCTCATAACAATCATCACTGACACAAGACACTAATTTGCATTGTAAACACAGTATACAATTTATTGTGTATGGCCAACATGCAGTAATGTGTCTTCTCTGTAATGCTTGCCATGTAAAGATGTCAGGATCCAAATCACAGTATCTGATAGGGCTGTGCAGTGCTTTGGATTTGATGAAAAAAGGATGCTTTGGAAAGCATCTTGTGCCAAAAGTAGCACATATCTACAACTCTTTAAAGCAGTTGTGTTTTGTCTGGGATTGTGCAGCTGCTTTCCACAGCTGCCATTGGAGAAGAGCTACAGAGAACAGCTGTTCATACCTTTTATGCTCACAAAATACTTTTATGGAATTGAACCAAAGCTCTGTGTGGCCCTAACATTCAAACTGAAGCCTTAAAAATGTAAGAGGATAAACTATGTTAAAAGAGCAAAGGTTAAAGAAGGCAGAAAGGAGAAGAAACTACTGCAACTTTTTTCAACTCGATGTCCTTCAAACATTTTGTCTGTTTTTCATCATATATTGATGATATTAATGTTTTTTAATGTTTAATATACTGTAATCTGCCCACAGTAATTTGAAATGAGATGGGCAGCAAATATGTTTAATAAATAAATAAACATACAGACTGTGATGTCGACCATCCTCAGCTAGTATGGCAAAGGAAAAGTTGAATTACACTATTTGTGTATTGCTACAAGCCACTAAGGCAGTAGCTTTTTCCTAATGTATAGATCAAGCCCATGCCATTTGATGCAAAGGAGTGTGTTTTACCGCACCCCATTTTTTTTCATGCAAAAGAGTTTGATTTTCAACTGTTGCTTACAAGACAACTTTCCCATGTAGCCATTGAATTGCCTTGATTTTACCTCCCCCCCCTCAAAATAGCCTTCCAGATTTGCTCCCTGCTGCCCAATTATGCTTCCTCTGAGTGCCTTCGCCATGCCTGGCTAATATCAACCCAGCATCAAGCAATCTGATACTGTAGGGGTGGGTGGGGAGTATGAGCCCTTTGGAGAAGAAGCAAATTTGTGGTTCTAAACACAATTGACTATAGACTTGGTTAAAAAAATATTAAGCATCTCATAACCAGCAGGAGCTGGCCAAGAACTGGCTATCAGAGGCACCAAGCAAAAAATAGAATAAAAACAAATACTAATGCAAAGCACGATTGCCCAGTCCCTGAGATAGGTATGTTTTCTGTAAATTTTCTAAAGTTGGAGACTGTATATTAAAAGACAACTCCAAATCTTGTTAAGGTTTACCTACTAAGAGGAGCCAGTTGCTTTGTGAGTTTACTCACATCAGCATCTTGATAATAGCAAAACTGCTGAGTAGCAGTGAACATTATAGCTGAGCCAAAGTAGTAAAATATGATTCTGAATATTTATATACATAGCACAACAGTAACAGCAACAGAAATGGTTCCCAGTTGCCTGCTACATTTGGGCCAAAAATTTCCCATGGCTTAGTTCCAGAAGAGGGAATGTTTTTGTTTTGGTGGAGTGAGACTAACCTAGGATTTGGCCCCTTAAAGGTAAGTGGGAGGTCATCAAAACTCTAGAGCCTGCTGGGCTGGCTGAGCTATTCAATCTCTTACTCCATCTACTGTTCCTGTGTCCCAGGGAGCATGCTGAAAAGCTGAGGAGCTGACAGACAAGGAAGCCAGGCCTTGGAGTTAGGGAAAAGTTCTGCTTTCAAATCTGTAAAATCAGTATCAAAGTACTGATGTAGAGAGGTCTCAGTATACCTCAGCTATGGGCAATGTATGACTGTCACTTTGTTATTTAAAAGTAAAGGAAAGAGAGAAGCGTATTGGATTAATGCTGACAGAGCACTTTCGGGATCCAGGAAAGATTAAACCGAAGGCTGGATGCATTGGCTAGGGAATGGGATATCAGGGGGCATTCAATTGCTGGAAGCAATGAATGCAACATTTTGAAATGGATGCAAAAGGGGATTAGACGAAAGCATAGGGAAAACCTATGGATCAGTGGGCAGATAATAAGCCAGGAATAGAAAAAGCGTTTTCTATTTTGCTTTCTCCATGTATCTCATCCATATTCTCCATGTATCCATCCGTCTTATGGCATGCTGGCTGGGGAATTCTGGGAGTTGAAGTTCACATATCTTAAAGTTGCCAAGTTTAAAAACACTGGTTTATCCCAAAGGAATAATTAAGTAGGACAGCCAAGTTTGTATTTTTGTTGTAAAAGAAAAAAAAAGAACCCTTGTTAAGCCTTTTTTTTTTGGTTTTTGATGGTGTTTAAGCGGCCGCTCTTTCAAATGAAACCTTGTTCTTTTTTCTTCTTAGAGATTGGTATCCCACAACTTCTGCGGTTCAAAATACAAGAACAACATCAAGGGTAATAAGGAGCAGAAAAAGGGCCTCACCTTATTTGGGTGCCAGAAAAGTTTCCCTGGGGAAATAATTCTAAAACCAGGATAGCCTGTCTGCTCTAGGAGAACACCCAGAAGTGCCTCCACAGATGAACCCCCCTCCTGTTGGATCTGGCTATCCCACAGCAAACAGCTCAGCCTTCCCATCTCACGTGGAACCCAGTAGCTCTATAAGCACAGTCCGTGTTTATCCATAAGTGAAGAAATCATTAAGCAATGAGTTATTACACAATGTTCAGCATGGAAAAATCAGCAATATAAAAGAGCCAGTCTGGTCTAGTGATTAAGGTACTGTATCAGACTAGAAAGCAGATGATTGTGAACTCAAAGCCAGCTGGGTGGCTTTGGGCTGGTCACTCTGTCTCAGCCTAACCCATCTTATAGGGTTGTTGTTCTGGGGAAAACAGAAGGAAGAAGTTGCATAGGCCATGTTCATGACCTTGAGTTATTGTAAAAATAATAAAGGCAGGAAACAAACAAACAAATAAATAAGCAAGCAAGCAAAATATACGATCTTAGTAGCCCATTATATTATGTAATCAGGAAACGGCAAAACCAAATGTTTTAAAAAATAAAAATATAGTTCATTAAATTCAGTTTAGTGCCTGTAAACCTATACATTGTTACACATGGACATTCGGGCTCTGCTTAACAAGTAAGATTGCTGGGGGGGGGGGTCTAAAACAATGTAAGTGACCAGTAACATATATTTTCATTCACTTGAACCTTAGCAGGAAATGAATATAAAGCTCACATTTCAGTGCCTAGTTGAGCATCCTGGGACAATTGATTAGTTGATAATAAATGTCTATCATCAGGCAATAAATCATACATTCAGGAAATGATAAAGAAAGCCTTTTTTGTCTGCTGACAGACATTTGCAGGGAAAACTTTTTATTTTCAGTTCAAAGAAAGGCAAGTTCTCTCTCTCTCAGCTTTCTTCCTGGAGTATAGCATTTCCCTTGCAGAATGATTGCGTAAAGGCATTTTCCCCATGAGCATTTTTAATGAAAATGCAGTTTAATGTTTTTGACATCTACAGGAGGGTAGCTGATTTATAGTCATTGAGAAACTGACCATGACCAAATTGGAAAAGATATTAAATGCATTTTGAAAGCTTGAGCTCCAAGTGTAAAATAAAATATTGCCAACCTTCCATTGACACACATGTTCCAAATTGCCTCTTGATCAGGTAGCATTTTTTTTTAAAACAGTGTCAGATATTTCAATATAGGTTGCTTTGGGCCTCAGGATTGCTATAGCAAAAGGAAAACTTTATAGGAGCCTATAAAATTTAAATATTTGGGTAATTATTTCCTTTAATGTATACTTTATAAGGATTATAATCTACACATCAGCTTTGACCATTGCAATGTATTTGGGATATATTTAGACCACAACACTCAAAAATTCTCAGGCAGTGTGCCCAGAAGCTAGGAGCTACAGGCCTAAGACATCTGGAGGGCATGATCTTAGAGAAGGCTGATATACGGCTTGAGAATAAATCAGTCTAACAGCCAGTAAAGGCCAGTTTATTACTGTATTTGGTTTTGCAAAACTTACTCATCTTATTCCAAATACTTAAACTATATGACTTGATACAAATCTTTATACAGCAGATATTAAAAAGTTAGGCTTTCAATGGTTTGACAAGGTTGATAAAGAAAAGGTATTTATTGCAATTGAAAAGGAAACTAATACTTGAAAATAACTAGCCACCTTACATATTTAATAAGGCTAAAGTCTTTAGGGAAGAATTGCTAACATAGAGTGATATTTATAAATTTTCCTACATACGATGTAGAGAAAAAGCTAGTCAACAGAAATTGCATCAGTAGCAACTACTTCCATAAGGAAGTTAATTATGGGCATGGCTATATCACAGACCGAATCTGGTAGAAAGCCCATAAGGGATCTTGGAAATTTGAAAGAATCTAGAAACATGGAACAATAATTTGTACACACCTTTTGCAAATTGTAATTTCCAACATTCTTTGGGAAAAGCCATGATTCTAAAATTGATTATCAGAATCTAGCATGGATTTGCAGTGTAGCAGTACCATAAGCTAAAAACAGGACATGGCCAGAGATAGTGTAATGAAGTAGAAAATGCCTATTTGTTTTAAATTGGTTTAATATATCTAATTGTGAGTTTTAAGAGTTAAACTTGTATTTGGATCACTATGTATTTCTAATCAAATTAATTGACCTTGTCGGTACAGATAGTATTAAAATACTAAAATACGGGTATTTGAGGGAACGTTGGGAGCATGTCCATGTGTTAAAGTCCTTGTATAGTTTCAGATGTGAAACTGGCATATATGAATGTAGTGCTCTTGAGATTTGTTAGTACTTAACTAAGGAAAATCATAATAATGGAACGATTAGACAGACTTAGCTCAATACATTAACAAAAAATTGTACAGCCACATACAATGAAAGGAAATACGTTCCAAACAAGAAGAAAGGCAGCATTATTAGATTTACAATGCTTTTGGACATATAGTGATGTATTTGGGCTATGTCAAATATATCCAGTGGAAGCAATAAAATATGAATAATTTTTAAAATACAGTAATACGGGAAAATGCTAAAATATCATGCACTTTTTTTACTTTATATTTCACTTTTGCATCGATTTATTTTTGATTAGGTATGCCACACTAAAACAAATAACTGAAAATATATATTTCTGAGACGTTCTCGATTATCCTTTGCCCATCAATCTGAGCTAGCATAGTACATTAGACAGAAAAAGCTTACAGGGCCTGATAAAAGCTGCTTCGAGTTTCAGCCATACTTTGCTTTCTCTGCAGCCAGAGCCAGCCTGCGGATGTTTGCTATGCAACCAGCTGCTGCTTCCTGAAGAGTTTCATCCGTGGAGCCTGCCATACCCAGCAGAAGCTTGTTAAAAATAAAAGTGCAGGGGAAAAAAAAATGAGAAAAGGTTCCAAACCAAAAACATTACACTAAAAATAAATTATTTTAAAATAACATGCCTGCAGAAATCCATCCAATAATGAGTGAAAATAGCCATGTGTTCCACATTCTGGAATCAGCTGCTCAAAGCTGGATTTTCAATAACCTCTTTAGAGAAAGTACAGTAGCCAAAAGCATAATACATTTTAAAACGAATGGAATAGATGCATTTAAGATAAGCATATCAGGAAAAAAAAGTTCAGACCAATCCTGTTATGTACAAAGACATTATAAAAATATTACATTGGTATTGTAGTGGCAAATGTGCAGGACTGGCATTTAAAACAACACCATTTTGAATGTTGGCCTTTCAACAAAGTTCCAAGTTTTCCCATTTCCAATGGAAACATTCCAAGAGTTTTTAGATGCTCCTGAACGGTTCTATTTAAAAAATGTTGCTCTTAGCAATAGAACTTTAATCCGTTTTTTGGTATAACATTGGCCAATAGATTTATGTCATGTGTGGAGAGCAAATAGTCCCAAAAATTCAAATACACTGTCTAAATCTATTTTAGACAGTGTACAGAGACTATTAACTCTGTTCAAACTCTGAATAACCAATGAGGATTAGGACTCTTCCTTCTCTGGTGAGTTTTTAAAAATGACAAAATAACAACAACAACAACAACAACAACAACAAATCAGTTACCTTATTTGTTTAGTCTTTCTTTCTGAAAGATGGTGGGACTTACCAGGTAGGTAAGAAAAAAAAAATCCCAACCCAGCAGATGGTTGGAAA
Source organism: Crotalus tigris (assembly GCF_016545835.1). NCBI lineage: Eukaryota > Metazoa > Chordata > Lepidosauria > Squamata > Viperidae > Crotalus > Crotalus tigris. Next base: position 1,595,022 of record NW_024096497.1, on the reverse strand, counting down.
ATCAGAAGGAAATATTCATTTGGGGAAATGTGGAGGTAAATGCAAAGTAGAATCATATTTTTAATTTATCTTATTGTGCGATCTGAACAGCTTCTTTCTTTTCTTAGACTTATTTTGTTTTGTCACTAGCATGTGTATGTGTATTTCGTCCTGGACGATTATGAGTTAAAGCTTGCAGGAATGAGAATATTTTCTCCTATTTTCTTCAAATCTGACCTGAGTTCTAAATTTAGAAAAAAAAAAACACTTTGTATTCAATTGGGAATTTAGCTTCCAATTTTTTAGTTTATTCAGGAATGACCCCATGATTCTGCTGCCATCTTGACTTTTTTGACTAAGCTTATAAATCCAGCCACTCTGCTAGCTATAAAATGGGAAGAAAACAGAGAGCAAGTTTTCACTCTTTTGTTATTGAATAAATGTACACAAAGGAATTTTCTCTGTAAAAGAGTAGCAGCCCAACTACAAAACAAGCTCTCCATATGAGTGGATGAGAGTACAAGAATAAGGATTATGGGGGACACCCCTTAAGTCAGCTATCCATTACAACCTCGGGCATGCACTGCAACTGTGTCCTATATTCATGACCCAATATAAACATTTCATGGAAAGCAATGTGGTCAATTCAGATTTAATAAAGTCTCCTAAATTTTTATTATGGCAACCTCAGGATTTTAAAGCATGTAGCCTTAATTAAAAATTATTTTTCAATCTGTAGCATTTAGTGTTTTGAATATAAGCAATATTGAACTAAACCACAAAAATATGTTACCATTCAATTCTTATGCACATTTTTTTTATATTGCTGCATTATGTAACTTTAGGAGCAGCTACGTATACAAACAAAAAGTTAACACAAATGTAAATACTAATCACTAATATTCATTAGCCTTATAACAGTTGGGAGACAGGAAATATAACTGCACACATTCGGGATATGCTTATCAAGATCAATTTTATATTTTAGGAAATATTTGTGTAGAATGTAAGCATCTTGTCAGTCACCTCTTACTCTCTGATCTTACAGATGTCATCCGTAAAACATTCAAGGTTTTGCTTCACTTCCATTTGTTTAGTTTGTACATCTTTAGCACTGAATAGCTATAGATAATCTTCGACTTAGAACCACAACTGAGCCCAAAATTTCAATTGCTAAGCAAGGCAGTGAAGTGAGTTTTGCCCCATTTTACGATGTTTTTTGCTACAGTTGTTAAGCGAATCACTGCAGTTATTAAATGAATTATGCTGTTCATTCACTTAATGGGGCAAGTCCCGCTTCTCCCATTGACTTTGCTTGTTGGAAATCAGCTGGGAAGATTACAAATGTATCACACGATCCTAGGACCGTGCATGTCATAAATACCTGCCAATTACCAAGTGCCCATATTTTGATCACATAGTCATGGGATCCTGCAATGGTCATAAGTATGAAAAAGAGTTGTAAATATTTTTTTCACGGACATTGTAACTTTGAGCAGGCACTAAACAAATGGTTGTAAGTTGAGGACTACCTGTATTACATCTGTTACAAATTTCTGTAACAGTCTACAGCAGGCATGTCAAATTGCCGGCCCGTGGGCCAGATGCATCATACTGAAACTGCGCCTACCCCATTACCGGCAATGGGGGGAAAAAAATCACGATATGTTGCACAATGTCATGTGACATCGCAAGTTTGACATACCTGGTCTACAGAATCACTGGATTTTGAGAGGCAAACTTTTCAGGACAAGTTATTGTTTGCACTGAGTCAGCTGAACTAATCTGAATGAGAAAAAGCAGGTTTTGCTCTAACCCCAAATATCATCAGTAGATTTCATTCAAAGGAAAATGCCAGTGCTACTGCAAGGAAGTAAGATACTAGCAATAGAATTACAAAACTCATATGAGTCAAAGCATCAAACCAAGTGATTAAAAATAATGGTGTTTCTATGAGCCTAAAACAACACCAAGCACTTATTGACAATTGATAGGTGTCAGGAATTGATCAGCCAATTCCAGCTCCAGCTGATGGATAAATTATTCCTTTCTGTATTCATAATGAAAGCTCAAAACTCTTGGATTTTCAGGCAGTCTGTATACTTGTGTTTGAAAATTGCTTATACTGAAATACTTTCTTTGAGATGTAAAGCAAAACAGTTTGATTTATAATCTTTAGATATGAGGTTCTCTGTGGATAACCATTCATTATTCATCTCCCTTCTTCAACTGTTCACAAAATATGTCTATTGAAAAATGATTTGGTAAATCAGGGAGTACTATATATAATATATCACTATACAGTTAATGCTTATCTCCTCTAAAAAAAGGAGTTAATTTCTATCTCATTTACACGTGCATGATCCAGCTGTTAATACATAAGATAATTGTAATAAGAACAATATGGTTGTATAGAAGAACAAAACTGCACAAAGCCTGTGGAACCTGGTCCAGTTATTTGAAGCTAATCTTTGAAAGGTTTGAAATGGGGGTTTGAGTATAGCCCTTTGCTGTATTCACAGAAAAATAAACTTCTTGGACAAAAAATTGAATCTCAGAGTTAGCATGGACCTCATTTCTTGGTTGTATTGCCCTCAAGGACTGGGAACAATATAACTTGCAAGAAACCTACAAGAGGTGTGCTTGACTGGGGGAAACTGCATGTTTTCAATTACAGAAAACTTTATCATCATTAAGATTGGGGAGGTTGTCTCATGGAGATGGTATGCAAATTGAGAGTTAACTAAGCACTCCATGGTTCCCTAACTTCTTTAGCAGAAAAGCTCAACATGTAAAGAGTTGAATGATTTGTTTTTTGAGTATAATGTTGCTATTCTATTGGAAATATTTAACTGGTCTACTGATTTGTCTTGTGATTATTTAAAATTGATATGCTTTTAACTGGACAGTAATTACATTAAAGTAATCTGTTTGATGCATAGTGGTATTTGTACCTGAACAACCTTCAAACTCAATCTGTTTATGAAAAATGCAATACACAAATAAATTGATTTTGACACTAATTATATGAACCCAACCAAAAGGCTCCTAATCAAGGCACAGCTGTTAATAATTTGTTGTTATTATGGAATGAACATGATTCCAGAGTTGCAAATCAGCTTTACCAAATACAGAGCCCACTGAATTTTATCAATGACATGAATATAGTGCTTTAAGAGCCTGGCCTTGCTATGATTCCTTGATGGATAATATAAGACACAACTTGGTACGGCTTCTTCCCATGAACCACTTGTGTTTTCTGAAGTGCCTTCCTCCATTTAGTTCCTGAAATTCACCTCCTGTTTTTATTTTCTGCCACAATCTTCAGTTCTGATGAGTTTTAACTGCTGTATATTGCTTCATGAAGCAATTTCCCTATGAACCCAACTGATGAGTTAAAGGCAGAAATATAATCATATGCCTGACTTAAAACCAAAGTTATGTATGTACATAGAATTACTACAATGATTTCCATAAAGTTTGACATGAAACAAGGAAAATACAACTCTTCATGATTATAAACTGTATATTCACAGATCAATTTTTGTTTTCTTAATATTTTAATAATCTTAATAAACCTCAAATATAACTTTTGGAATAATACTCTCTTCAGAGCTTGGGGGCTTGATAATGAAATCATTCTGCTATATTCCTGTGATACCAATAAAGGAGAATATTTGTAGCTCAGGGTTAAAATGTTCTTATCATATTCTTATGATCAAAAGCATTATTATTTTTCTTCTCCAAAAGATGTTCTTTAGTAGCATTAACGGAAATGGTTTTTTTATCAGACAAGTATGGAGTATCTCTATGGAGATATTCAATCATCCAGGTCATGGTTGTTCCAAAAATATTTTTCAAAAGGCAACTGGACTTCCTTGTTTTTTTTTCCTTGAAAACATTTCACTTCTCTTCCAAGAAGCTGAAGGAGTGAAGAAGAGAACTGAAACTTCTTGGAGGAGAAGCTAAATATTTTCAAGGAAAAACCAAGAAAGTCCACTTGCCTTTTGAAAAGCATTTTTGGGATTACCAGACAAGTCTCTTCTTAAATAATTCCATTCATCCCATTTCTTTTCCAGGCCATTTGATACCAGTTTTTTTAAATACACCTAATGTCTTTCTATAATTTTGAAAAAGTGATTTAATGAGCATGTGATGTGGTGTATTCAGCAGGGAGTATTCTTTAACACAGGGTATCAACAGAGTTAATTGATAACGTCATCTAATAAATTCTTATAAAAATGCTAACCTCTAGTTGGTGTGAAGCTTTTTCAAGATAGCATGCCTCATTTATATCTTCTACAGTTTTTGTAGATCTATAAATATTATATAATTATACATTAATGAATTCATTTTAAATAGAGAGCTGCTAATTTATTTGGTTGTTACCTACCATAACTTTATATGCAAAATGTTAGAGCTAATCTACAAATCCTAATGTTAAAGAAAAATTTAGAAACAATATTTCCACTTATGGCTAAATAAACACTGAGAGGAAATGGGAAAATAAATGCCATTTACAAAATACAGAATAACAGAGTTTGAAGGGACTTTGGAGACCTTCAAGTCTAATCCTTGCCCAAGCAGGAGACCCTATATAACATTCTGGACAAATGGCTGGCTAATCTCTTCTAATTTGAATTAGTCCTTTTTGTTAAATTTGTTAAAACAATGAACAAATGCAGTGAAGGGGGGGGGGAGAGATTGAGATGAGATTTGCTCTAAAGAAGCCCTTATGTCAATGGAATTGTGTCTGCCTATTGTGGAATGAGTTTGAATTCAAGATATTATGTTGAGAATTTTACAAACTGGAAATACAGATTAAAATCACTTACTTGTTACTTTTCACACTATCTGCTTAGCTAAAATGCATTTATTAAAACAATAACTGTTTTAATACAATTTAAAAATTATTTCTTCTGGTTTGACAGGCAAAAAATGGATCTAGAGAGAAACCACTGATAACCTGGAGTATACAGATTTTACATGCAAAATGCTTCCAGTTCAGTCCCTTGGAATCTCTGGATTATATTACAAACTTTCTTTTCTGGAAACCACCAATCAGAGCTAACTTAGCTACCTAAATAAATACCATGTCCTCATCAAAGAATTTATAAGTTTATAAATATAAAACTTTATAAATATATAAGATTACATATATTGCCTAAAATATATACAATTGAGGTTTATTATTCTGGTGATTCTAGAAATTACTATATTAATTTTTCTTTTTCAATTTAATAGTTGCTTGTTTTTCAAAGATGGTGAATTTTTTGACTCTCTAATTAGGAAGGAAATGGACTTCTAAGCTTTATTCCAAAAATTTACATACATAAAAATTGCCTTGAATAAAAACATATGGTCAAAATCCATCCAAAGAAGTATCAATCTAGATAGAGCTTGTGCTTGTTTTCAGCAACCAAAGCCTGGAACTATTTGAGACATCCAAGAGTATGTGTTATTTTACACATATAATTTGCTCCTTAAAAGCTTCTGTTTCAATTAAATGATAAATAATATATGTGGCATAATCCAAAACTAAATAGGATTAGAACTGAGTTACCATTTCATTGCTAGTTAATTCCATTCTTTTTCGTCTTCTCAACTAATAAAAGAATAACATAATATTTGGAATATATACTGTATGTTGTTGAAAAAAGTTGGCCTTCAAATATCGTGGTCAAAAGTGAACAGATTCCAGCTGAAAATGAACACGGGGAAAATCCCATGTGGGCTGGAACCTAACTTTTGGCTTACAATCTAAGGAACCATTAAACCAAAATGTTGTTAATTCTTCACTCTATAATAAGCAGGAGATGGTTGGTTGCCTTCTGTTTTTTTCTTTCATAGGAGCTAAGAAATATTCGCTAAAATTGCTAATGGGGGTAAAAGCGAATTAAGATTCATTTCTAAAACTTGAGATTCAGGAATTTTGAAAGCTAAGAAAAAAACATCATTTGTGTTCAAGCTGGACAATTACTTGTCACTTATTACTTTTATTACCTGATGTCCTATAGCAATGTATAATAAAATATACAACGGTAAAAATATTAAAATATCAAATATTAAAAGAAATCTATCAGTAAAAACCTGCATTAAAATGTGCTGTGTACAATATGTGATGATAAAGTGATTCAATCAATAGCTTAGGTAACAATAGGATGTTATAGATTTGATGGTAGGAGTGATGGTGTGCTAATGGAAGAACGAATGGGCAGACCGAGGATAAATCATACTGAAGAATTGTCTCCATGGTAAATAAAATTCAACACTGATTTGATGGCACATAATCAACAATTAGGTATCTGATCCTGCTATACTTGTAACAAAATTATGACACCAAAAAATCATGATACTATAAAAAAGGAAAAGGGGGAAAATCATTAAAATTTATACAGAATTGACAAGTTGAAAAAAAAATCAAATTCAGGTATTGCGAAGATTTCCATCCTGAAGGGATCACAAATATTATGAGAAAATTCTGCCATCTGTAGACTAGTTCTGAAAGGAAGCATTGCAAAATCCATCTTGTGGCCTTATTCAGCCCTAAATTGCCTACCAGCTGCTGCATTTCAACACTCATATAAGACTGAAGATTTTTAAAGATGTTGCATGACCGAAAGATTGCAAATAAATGTACATCCATCATTTGATTGGAGTTGCCAAACAACAAGCCGGCAAAGAAGCAACAAGGAATGAAATGCATTCCTTCCTTTCTTCTGCATCTATAAAAACATGAAGAATTTTTCTAAAAAATAAAACCTCTTCCTTCACCAGTTTCCTTTGTATAAATGTAAATGTCTAACAGCTGCCTTGGGTACATAAAAACAAACAAACATACATGTGTAAAAATATACTATAATATGATGTATTATCAAAGAGATAGTAAAATCTACAGTGTGTAGGAATCTTACCAAGAAAACAGCAAGCCATTTTGAAAGAAGATATTGACAACTGTGTTCTGATGCTTAATTACTACAGCCAGCAGCCAGAACTTTAATTCAATACATACAATATTCAGCTAATTGGTAAAATTAAACTTGCTGTTTTCAGGCAGAAATGTATCATATTTTTAATGATTGCCAAAAAGGCTAGTCAAGAAGTCTGAAATACATTATTATTGTTTTTTCTTATGTTCAGCTTCTGTGAATGCTCTTTTTTTCCCTCAAGGAAACTATTTTTGCTCAGCTCATTGCCAAAAATAATTACCTGGCACCTTGCCTCAGTGTGCTCAGTCTGCTATCTGCCAGTGAAAAGAAATTCATTTTATTAGCTGTACAATTATTTTTTAAGGTAGCAGTGTTTACAAATAGTATTCCTCAGGGAGTTTTGCTTTTCACCTACCTCAGGTTAATCAAGATGGGCATGCCAATTGCATAGTGGGTTTTCTTATAGCTTACACTCCTCTTTGCTCCTAAAAAGCTACATATGTGGATCAGGGAATTTTCTATGCCTGAATGGAAAATCAGTGACTCCTCTATGGATGTGTAGAAATGTTTTCCAGTTGTGCACAGGGATCTCTGGATCTCAGCCTGACTTTTCTACAAAATCTCCTGAAGTGGAATTTGTTTTTAGACAATTGCAAGAAGCTGCTCAATGTATTTTCTGTGGTTTAGATAAAAGTGCCAAGTCAGAAAAAAGGACATTCCCTGCATTCTCTAAAGCAAGATAAATACAGAAGAGAAACCTAGATGAAAGATCGAACTGTTATCAATGGCTCATGCCAGATTCTTTGGGTTTTTGGCAAATTCTGTTGAAGTTGGAAGAGTCAAAGAGCTACAACCTTTCCCGTTAAAATTTGGAGTATATGGTGGGGTTTAGCATACCTTGTTTATACATTTTGAACCTCAAAACTATCTATTTAAAAATGCTTTAATGATTCCTTCTTTATAAATTGGCTGCAGCGCCACTTATTTGAAATGGCTCATTTATCACTAAAAGAGCTGTAGGGCAAGCTTCTGTTGAATTGCTCCAACAAACCTACAACTTGGTGGGACAGGCTTCTTTTTAGAAGACTAAAAGATATTCAGAACATGCCAAATAGAGGATGCCAACATACAGGTTTTTTCTTCCCAAATGTTCCTAATTTAATTCCTAAATTAAAACGCTACCAATGAGGAGACTAATAACAATAATCAAAATTATTGTCCCTTACTAGGGATTAGACTGGAAATAATGTGTCTCACATATGCTCTTATGGCTGTTTACTTGAAACCTGTCCTCTAAATCCTACTCCACAAAGAAAGTTGTTTAAAGATGATATTTATGCAAAAGTTCTCTCCATAGAATTACATCTGTAATGGCCTATCTGTCTGTGTAAATCAGTTTTGAGCCATACTTTATTAATTTATTCATTAGAATAGTTTATATGGCCCCTCTTATTATACAAAATAATCTTAGACAACTAAGAAACAGGTCTACAAATAATAAAACAGATAAAAGTATTTAAAAGACCTCTGAACACTCCAGCAATGCCAAAAATGCTGGTCTCACCTCATTATCCTGGCCCAAAGCTAAAGGGAAAAGCCAAGTCTTAACAGCTTTCTAAAAAAAAAATAACATGCATGCAAGCGCACATCCACATCCATACACTCCTCCTCACACACATGCATCTCAAGGGAGAGACTGTTCTTTATGGTTGGAGCAAGCTTGGCAAGTGCTCACTTATTCATTCTTATCAACATGTAATAGAAGGACAGCATTTAAGAGAGGGGACCTGGAGTGAGTCCACCCTATCTAATACAGAAGAATCTCTTGTAAACCAATCTCCAGGTATGTTATCATTAAAAAAAATTAATGTTAGATGTACTTGTCAGCTTGTCAATGGAAATATCTGTGATAGCCAAGAGGGTAAACCTGACTGAAACACAGAATTTAATTAAAGCAATGCAGCTTTCATGAAGTATTTGGTATGTCTGTTATGTGTGTGTGTGTGTGTGTGTGTGTGTGTGTGTGTGTGTGTGTGTGTAGGTCTTTGGTTGTTCCGGTTTTCTCCCGCATAAAATTGGAAGTGTCTTGGCGACGTTTCGACGAAGTCCCATTCATCATCTTCAGGCTGGTCTTTTCAGCTTCGTGCTTCGAGAAGCAATGTGTAGTCTTAACTGTTTCTTCCTTTTAACTGCCAGTGGGGGTATGAACTGATTGGGTGGGAGCTTGGCTGTGTTCTGATTGGGTGGAGGTGTGTTCTGATTGGTTAGGGGCTTGGCTGTGCTCTGATTGGCTGGGGGGTTGGCTGTGCTCTGATTGGCTGGGGGGTTGGCTGTCCTCTGATTGGCTGGGGGAGTATTCTGTTTGGGTGGGGGCTTTGTTGTGCTCAGGTTAGTCTGAGTTGCAGGGAGGTTTAAAATGGTGGGCTGCCTTGCTATTTTTTGGCTTCGCGTTCGTGGTCGTGCCTCATCTTCATAGAGGGTGTCAGTTTGCTTCATTTATGGGTTGGAGGGGTTTAAAGTGGCTAATGATGCAGCTGTGGTCTGGCTTCTGGTTTGTGGTCGTGCCTCATCATTAGTGTGGCTTTGGGTTTGCTTTTTGCGTGGATGTGTGGTGGTGACATCCTGTGTGGTTTTTGTGAGTGTGGGTCTGGTGTCATTTTTTGTGTTAGGGAGTCGTTTGTCAATAAGGGCGGGTTTCCAAATGGCTGGTAGGTGGGAGGTATCATCTCATTTGTTCATGCTGTGTGGGCGTTTTTCTATCTCGATGGCTTCTCTGATTATTCTGTTATTAAAATGTTCACTTTTGGCAATGGTTCTGGTATTTTTAAAGTCAATTTCATGTCATGTGGCTTTAAGGTGTTGGACCAGGGAAGATGTTGGTTCCTCTTTTTTGACTGAGTTCTTATGTTCTTCAATGCGTGCACTTATTCTTCTGTTGGTTTGTCCGATGTATGTGTTGGGACAAGTGGTGCATGGGATTTCATATACTCCTTGATTTTCTAATTCAATTTTATCTTTGGGGTTTCTTAGGATGGTGGATATTTTTCTGTTTGTGCAGAATGCTGTTTTGAAATTGTGTTTATGGAGGATCTTATTGATTCTGTCTGTGGTGCCTTTTATGTATGGGAGGAGGGCTTTGCCGTTTTCTTGTTCTCTGTCTTGGATTTTAGTGGGGGTTTCTTTTTGGATTAGGTTTGTAATCTTATTTCTTTGAAATCCATTGGATGTTAGTACATTGGTGAGAGTGTGTAGTTCGGTTTTTAGGTGTTGTTCGTCAGCTAAGCGTTTTGTTCTAGAGATGAGTGTCTTGGCTACGGAGTTGATCTGTGCTGGCTGGTGGTGTGAGAGAGCGTGCTTGTGAGCGTACTTGTGAGTTTTGATGTCATATCCCTCTTCACCTAAGTGCCTATCAAAGAAGCCTTGACAGCTATCCAGAACAAATATAACCCCCAAACACATCTTAGATCTGACCAACCACTGCCTATCCAACACATACTTCATCTATAACGGACAAAAATACAAACAAACAGAAGGAGCACCCATGGGATCACCCCTCTCACCTGTCATTGCTAACCTCTACATGGAACACTTTGAAACCCAAGCTCTAGAAAAATCGGATCACAAACCCAAACTCTGGCTCAGATACGTAGACAACACCTTCATAATCTGGCCACATGGGAAAGAAAAACTGGACAACTTCCTCACACACCTCAACAGCCCAAAATACAGTTCACCATGGAAACAGAAGCTAATAACCAACTTCCCTTCCTGGATATCTTAGTCTACAAGAAATCCAATGGCTCCCAAGGACACACCATCTACCAGACGAAAACACACACAAACCGCTCTCTGCATGCTCTCTCACACCACCACCCAGCACAGATCAACTCCGTAGCCAAGACTAGAACAAAATGCTTAGCTGACGAACAATACCTAAAAACCGAACTACACACTCTCACCAATGTACTAACATCCAATGGATTTCAAAGAAATAAGATTACAAACCTAATCCAAAAAGAAACCCCCACTAAAATCCAAGACAGAGAACAAGAAAACGGCAAAGCCCTCCTCCCATACATAAAAGGCACCACAGACAGAATCAGTAAGATCCTCCATAAACACAACATCAAAACAGCATTCTGCACAAACAGAAAAATATCCACCATCCTAAGAAACTCCAAAGATAAAATTGAATTAGAAAATCAAGGAGTATATGAAATCCCATGCACTGCTTGTCCGAACACATACATCGGACAAACCAACAGAAGAATAAGTGCACGCACTGAAGAACATAAGAACTCAGTCAAAAAAGAGGAACCAACATCTTCCCTGGTCTAACACCTTAAAGCCACAGGACATGAAATTGACTTTAAAAATACCAGAACTATCACCAAAACTGAACATTTTAATAACAGAATAATCAGAGAAGCCATCGAGATAGAAAAACGTCCACACAGCATGAACAAACGAGATGATACGTCCCGCCTACCAGCCATTTGGAAACCCGCCCTTATTGACAAACGACTCCCTAACACAAAAAATGACACCAGACCCACACTCACAAAAACCACACAGGATGTCACCACCACACATCCATGCAAAAAGCAAACCCAAAGCCACACTGATGATGAGGCATGACCACAAACCAGAAGCCAGACCACAGCTGCATCATTAGCCCCTTTAAACCCCTCCAACCCATACATGAAGCAAACTGACACCCTCCATGAAGATGAGGCACGACCACAAACGCGAAGCCAAAAAATAGCAAGGTAACCCACCATCTTAAACCCCCCTGCAACTCAGACTAACCTGAGCACAACAAAGCCCCCACCCAAACAGAACACTCCCTCAGCCAATCAGAGCACAGCCAACCCCCCAGCCAATCAGAGCACAGCCAAGCCCCTAACCAATCAGAACACACCTCCACCCAATCAGAACACAGCCAAGCTCCCACCCAATCAGTTCATACCCCCTCTGGCAGTTAAAAGGAAGAAACAGCTAAGACCACACATTGCTTCTCGAAGCACGAAGCTGAAAACACCAGCCTGAAGATGACGAATGGGACTTCGTCGAAACGTCGCCAAGACACTTCCAATTTTACGCGGGAGAAAACCCGAATAACCAAAGACCTACATACAAACACCGCGAAAACCTCAGAAAACAAATATATATATATATGTAGGTCTTTGGTTATTCGGGTTTTCTCCCGCGTAAAATTGGAAGTGTCTTGGCGATGTTTCGACGAAGTCTCATTCGTCATCTTCAGGCTGGTGTTTTCAGCTTCGTGCTTCGGTTAAATTTATTCAATTTACCATACATCACTTGGAAATCAGATTTGGAAAGCTGATCTTGAATACCGAGATCAATATTCAATAGAGATGAATATTGAACTGGTTTAATTAAATATGTGGTCAGTGACCAGACTTGGTCAGTGTCCATCAACCTGTTTTAATGAATATGGAGTATTGGGTTGTATTAGACAGATTTCTCTGCTCATTGAAGATCATGAAAATGGGCATATATTCTGGATAGACAGATTTAAATTGCTTAGTAGTCACAAACCATAATCCTCAACAACTACCGGTACTAAACTAATCACTATCTACAATGAATCTAGCAATAATGCAGACAGTAACATGCCAGTCATGGTATGAGTATTAAATAAAGGAATTGGGTAGATGAAGGATGAAAAACTAGGAGTGTTATTCAAGACACCCTAATGTTTAAAGGAAGCACTAGTAAATTACCAAGAAATTGCCAAAAAATACTTTGTTGTAATACTTTGTACTGTTTTCCACCATATTATAATTGTGCAACAGCTGCCCCTCAAAGCATAAGCAATGATAGAGTTCTATCTTGTAAAAATAAAGCAAAATTTGTATTCTGTCTTAATTATTGTGAATCCTTGATGGGAGACTATGAGAAAAACCTTAGGATGTATTATACACTTGAACAAAAATATATGAAAACGTAGAAGACAAAAATTCTCTGAATTATAGCTTAACAAGTGACTGTACCCAGACATATATAATGCTCTCCAGAAAATGTGAAAAGGACTTGCCACTGCCTTCTCTAGGGATAATTTTTTGACTTTCTAGTCTCAGCTACAACCCCAGGATTTTTCTCATAGTCTCCCATCTAAGTACTAATCAAATGTTACCTTGCTTAGTTTTTTTAAGATAAGCCAAAGACATTTGCTACTACCATCTACTGAATTCTGAATTAAAAGGCATGGTTCATAAAGCATGGTTATTCTGTGTATAATTCGTATTCTTCTAGTTTTATTGCTACATCAATTCTTGCAGTCAACCATCCATTGCACAACTTGATGACAGATCACTGCTACTTATCAATATAGTTGGTACATAGGACAGCAGCACCACTAACTGTCCATTATTATGCAATGTTCATAGCTATTGGTATGTTTTATTTCAAAAAAGGCTCCCAAATTATATATAGCATCCAAATGTAACTTTTTAAAGCAAACAAAAGAAGGCATGAAAATGTTCAAATTAAATAATGTTACCTATACAAACAGGTTCATATTCTACTCTATTTGAAATAAATATGTAGGCTTGACTAATTTCCACAAAATTAAAATAATTTTTTCTCATACCTTGGTGAAACAGACTTAAGATTAGCCCACATATTAAAGATCAATTCTCAAACAATATGGAAAATTGCCATCCTATCTGGTGCTAGAAATTGAAATTTTCAGATTCTAAAAAGTTTTAAAAATCAGTTACATGTATACTATAAAAGTCCATTTTTGTAACTGAGAGTAGGATAAAGGGATTTATTTGTTCTTTTGAGTCTTTCAAAGTTGAATGTTACATGACATAATTTTAAGCCTTTGAGTCAATTATAAAATTCTTTTAAAAGTAATTATTTATATCTATTCAGATGTTCAAGTGTGATAATATTGTTATGAAGCAAAGTACAATATTGTTTATCTAATTTACAATGGAATGAGAAATTCTGGGGGATAGCAGGGTCACATATCTTATTTTTGTTTTTTTCTAGTTACATGCAGAGAAACTAAAAAGGTAAAAGCTAACATAAAAAGTATACTATATTAAGTATAATAAAATGCCAAGTAGATAAGCACAAAGGGAAAGCATTGTAAGGGCTGTGGCCCACAAACAAGAATATTGTGTAACTTGAATTCTACCGTAGAGAAGGTTGTTTCTGATAGTCATTTACCTAAGTGCATTGGACCACCAAAGATGAATCAAAGAGTTAGTTAGGCATGTTGGGAGGGGATATTTAAGAATCAATACTTGGATCTCCAGATAATACCAGTTCTTTGAACTAGTCCTAGAAGAGACTGGAAGCCAGCCACTGCAGTTTATGAAGTTCTAGCATTTCAAAATATACTGATCAATCTAAATTAATAACCTAATAGCCTTAGTTTAGCTTATTGCGATTTTCAAATTATTTTTAATAATACATTAAAAAATACCAAGAGATTATGAGAAGGATAAATGATGCTGTCTGTCTGTCTGTCTGTCTGTCTGTCTGTCTGTCTGTCTGTCTGTCTATCTATCTATCTATCTATCTATCTATCTATCTATCTATCTATCTATCTATCTATCTATCTATCTATCTATCTTACCTTCACCACTCCATTTTCATGCATAGTAATGCAATTGTTGGGATCCTCTGACAGTTGATACAGTGCTTGTGCAGTAGCTCGGTGAACCTCCGGATCACTTGATTTCAGGTAACGTACCAAAGGGGCAACGGCTTTGGTATCTCCAAAACCAATCCTGTTACTTCCCCACATGCAGCAGCGAGAAATGGCATCAGCTAAATGCCGTCTTAATTTGTCATTGTTCTAAACCAAGAGGAAAAATAAGTATTAATAAAAATGCATCCCGTGATGTCTTAATGGGAGACACTTCACATAACTGCAACTATTAAAATGAAAGGAGCTTAAAAAGAAAAAGGGTTGGCTTTTTTGTTCTCAGTGCTTTATTGGTTATTAACATCAGGGTTTTTTTTAAATATATATATTTAGGACCTCTGGAAAATTATATTTTATCAGAATATGCAGATTCTGAATTAACATTTTACTTTTAAACTGCACAAGAAAAGTAAAAAATGACATCATACAGTGTATTCCAGAATATTAGCAACAAGAACAAAGTTTTACTTACTGTATTTGCTAATTTGGATAATAAAGGAACAACACCATGATCAGTTATAACAGCTAAATTCTCTTCATCTTTTGCTATGTTGGTGATAGCAGCACACACACTTGCCAAAACTTCTTTATTTTCAGATTTTAAAAGATTAACAATTAATTCCAAACCACCAACAAACGAACGAACCATTTCCCCAGCATCCTAAGTAAAAAGCAAGACAAATTATAAAATTTTATTTCTGTGAGCAATTTTCAAAATTATAATTAGATCTCAGCAAATAGGGATGATAGAAATATCTTTGTAGATGCCCAGATTCTTCTAGCATCATGGCAGAAATCATTACTTTCTACCCTCAAAAGTATAGTAGTTCAATGTACTTCACAATCACACCTCTGAGTTGCATGTGATTTGTGAGACCAAATCATTACCAGCTACTGCTTTTCAAATGAACATACCATGAAAAACATACTTATTTGCCAAAATTCTAAAGTGTTGTATCTCTTTCATGTTTCAGAATCATAATTTTACATCTCATATTAGTCTGAACTCTTATAAACTAAATGCTGCTTTGAAAAGATACACTATTTATAAACATTATACCCTTACAGATAAAAGCATACCAAAAAAAATCAGTAGTATTTTCCATTTGGAGCATCTTAGAAAGCTTAAGATGTCAAAGCCAATTTATCAACTCTAGTTGCTTTTGCCCAAAAATGTGATGGTGTGACTGTGCAAATAAACCTGAGTTACCAAGAATCCTCTGTGGACTGTGATTCCTTCTGGAGAACCAGTCTTTGTCCAATTCCACTGACTACCATTTTAAAGGAAACCATTTTAAAGTCCATTTACAGGAGGATAGGAAAAAGAGAAAATTCAGTATGTCTTTTCTGCCTTTCATAAAACACTGTTATATAAGAAAATGAGCTTATAATATAAAGTAAGTAATTAATATGTGAGCCAAGCATCTTGGAAAAGACTATATACACATCTGAGGAATGTAATTCTGAAGCAATATTTTGTTAGTCCAGTCTGATGCCATACAAAATGAGTTCTATAATAAAGGTTAATATTGTCTACCTGTAAAAACTTCACCATTATGAAATATGAATACATATAATTTAATACTAATGAAAACATTATGGTAAATATTTTATGTAAAATTATAGAGAAATATTTTAAGTTTCTTTAAGATTTAGTATAGTTGCCACAGATCAGAACAACACATTTTCATTCTCTTGTCCTTAAAAATATTATTGTTGGGTAACAACAGCTAAAAATGAATATATTAACTTAGTTCATTCATTATCTGTGTCATACCTTGCAAAACTAAAGCCAATTTTGCTTAGAAAAGCTCAAGACAGAGTTAATCTGACATATATATTTCTCATCTTTTTATCATTGGTTCAATTTTTCCTATATTTATTTTAGTTATTTCTATGTATTCTAAGTCCCTGGAACAGCTTAGAATTTCATTTTTAAGTAAACCAATATTCTCTTTCACTATAAGCCTGAATTAAAAGATTTCTCAATTAACAAGGCAAGAAGGCTATCATCATACGATCAGTCAAGATCCTCAGTTTACAGCCTTTAATTTGTTAAATTTAACTATTGTTTTAAGGCATCTTTTTTAATGTTTAAAAATAAAAATATTTTTTCTATTACTTTCACATATTAAGAATCAATTGAGACATTTATATCAGTCCCCAAATAATTTATTTTGAACTAATTTGCCAGCTGTCCATAAATATACAAAGTCACTTATTAATACTTTATACCAATAAACTTTAAAATGTAGGGTATTTTCAGTATCCTAAATAATATACAATAGGGGTTTTCATGGGATGGTTCTGACAAAAACAGGGAAATTAACACAAAAATATTGGCATATGAAATATGAAAAACAATTTTATTATAAATATTATGTATAACAACTGTCTAATGTTAGATGAGATTATGTCTAACAACAGTGAGAAGATAAAAAGAGATTTTTGAGGTTAGTTAACATTTTTTAGATAAGAAGAACTGAAGAAGACTTAATCATGGCAAGATGTTACTCTTTAACAACTTAAATTTCAGTCACATGGGGGACAGCAAACAAGGAGAAGAACAAATAATTTGAAAACTTTATCAAAAGAAATATATAAATGAAGTAAGATAAAGTATATTTATTATATACAATAATAAAAATCTGCTCTGATCAGAACAGTTATCTGCTTCTTCCAATGGAAGTATAGTTCGCTGAGATTCCAAGAGCCCAGTGAAAGATTCATAAATCACTTTAATAGTTGTTTATTCACAAACAAAAATATAGTACTGGTTGCCCCTAACTACACTTCGCTTAAAAGCACATATGCTTTTAATAGTTTTAACCGCTGAAATGTGTATTTCTTTCATAAGCTTTAGTAATCAGATTACAAATTTATTACATTCTCTATCTGTCAATTACATGTGCTCAGGTGGTCAAATATAGCTTTTCTTAACACAAACTAGATCTTCATTCATAGCTTTAGGAAATATTGAAGATCTATAAAGCTAAAGTTAATCTAACTAACTGTTATGAACTGTATATTGTATATGCAGATTGTGATAAATTTCTTTATTTTCTGAAATAAAGGTCTTTGTTTAAAATTCATCATATTGCTATCAGCATTCTATGCAATTAAAAGTGCCTGAATCATTTTGGAACCTATCAGTCTTTGTTTGGGATCCACATGGCAACCTTCTTCTAACAAGGTAGACTTTGTAATCCCTGAATGTTTTTTTATGTTTACATTATTCACCACAGGGAATAAAGTAGTATCATGAGTACAAATTGACTTTCCAATATCAACAGAGCTCAGAACACTTTTCACTGCAATTCTTCATAATTATTTGCTTAGATTGGCTAATATACTTCCACTCTGTCACAGCAATTACTTCTACCGTTATGGTTTGTAGCTATTGAATTAACCAGCTAATTAATCTAAATCTACTTCTGTTAAGAAGATTCCGTTGCTCAATACTGCTCTTTAAGTATGCACACACATGCGCGCACGCGCGCACACACACACAGTTAACTCTGATATATACCACTGCAAAAAACATCATTAGCACCATGCAGGAACAATATTTGCCATGATGTACAGAAATGTTCTTCCATTGCCCATGCAGTGTGCCTTTTAATTCCTCAGTGCACCAATGCAAGCAGCCAAGGTACACCTGGATTAGCTTGACTGTGATGAAAGAGGAAAGCTTCCTCATAAATACAAAGTATCATTTATTATAACACTGGCTGTACTCCCTAGCTTGACATTAAGGAAGTGATCCTGTAAATTAATCTTAGCATCCGATAACTTCCACAAGTCAATTCTGCAATTTTTCATGTTTTCTATATAATCCTACATTCAAAGTTTTGAGATCTATCAATTCAATAATATTGTATAGGATGGTAATAAAATATGGGATGGTAATAAAATCTTCCAAAGATGATTCATTTTCAACTATAAATCAAAGAGAATGATAATTACATAAAAATTAAAAAGAGGGACAAATGATGACAACTATAGGTACACTTAACTCCAGTGATTTCCCATAGAGTTATGCGAACACCCTAAATCTTTAAAATATCAAAAAAATTAATAGGGCAATTCTGTTATAATTAAGCCAGTGCAAAAGCAAGCTTTTTTTTTCTGATGCTGAGAAAGTATATCCCTTGGGTATTGCTGGTATCTTCCTAAAATCTTTACTCCCTACTGTCTAAGATAAGAGTAGGACAGTATTAGAAATGGCAAAATCCTTGTATTAATGCAGAAGCAGCATAGATTTTACTCTCTATTTAGTAGTTGAGGGATATTGCAAAATGTAAACATCATATTCCTTGCTTATTTATCAATTCAGAGCTCTAAAAATAAAGAATATCATACAGAAAAGATGAGGAATACACAAAATACATCTCCTATTACTTGGAGATGGTGCATGTTTTATCAAAATTCTGGTAATTATTTTTATATTAAAGAAGCATATCCAATTGCTTCAAGTGTGTGTGTTTTTGTCTTGCTGCTCATTTCCCTTTTTGCCCTTGCCAAATTTGCTATGCCTTATTTGTATTCTAAATAGATTTCCCCGCCACCCTATATGTTCATTCAGTAAGTGAGTGAACAATGAGTAAACATGAATAGATGAATAAAAACTAAATAAACTATTTCCTGATTTGGAAGCATATTCTGAATTTGGTAATCACAAATCTTTCAAACTAAAAGTCAGCAAGTTGGTCAAATATTGTTCCTTTTAGGGAATGATAAACTTCCTTCTTGTTAAAAATTGTGGTATGAATCAAAATTGGATATTTTGATATCCAGTTTTATTTTCTCAGTGATACAGTCATGGTAGAAACCTAATATAAACTAATAATGTGATCAATGCAAGAGAATGCTTACAGATGTAACACTCTGACCAAGCCATGATCAACAGTTGTATATAGATTTAACTTCTATTTAGGACATATTAAAGATATAACCAAACATTTCATTCACATGCAAATCAATTGCCACCCATATTAAATATGTGCAAATCTAAAATATAGTTCAGAGGATTCTTAGAACATATAACACATAACTAATACTTTATGTCTAATCTATTAAGCAGAATAAAGTTTGGATATTATTGCATAATACATGCAATAAATGTTTAGAGAAAAAAGCTGAGCATCAAAGGACACCCATGTATCTCCAATATTATGCAAAAAGCATAGGAAAAAGTATGTACATATCAAAGTACAGTACAACCTAGATGATACCAATTCATACTTTGGACATATGTATTAGCTCTTTCATTCATTCTATCATATAATTGATCCTATATTTATATATTTCTCCACAAAGTGCTGATCCATAGAGTGGCTGAGGGTTGGACAAGGCCATACTTGAATACTGCATCTAGTTTTGGTCACCATGATGTAAAAAAAGATGTTGAGAGTCTAGAAATGGTACAGAGAAAAGCAACAAAGATGATTAGGGGACTGGAGGCTAAAAGGATCAGTTTCCGGAATTGGGTATGTCTAGTTTAATGAAGAGAAGGACGAGGGGTGACATGATAGCAGTGTTCCAATATCTCAGGGGCTGCCACAAAGAAGAGGGAGTCTTCAAAGTATTTATTTACCTTTGCATTTTCAATACAAGGACAAATAGCCCAGGCTGCACTGGCCTGAACACCTGGATGAGGATTTTTCAACAATGACCATAATAAGCGAACACCATCCAAGCGATCAATTATCCTATCAAAGAGAAATATGAAAGATATTTAACTGAAAAATTAGAAGATATAAAATAAGTGTTTGATTAATTAAATGTTATCTTATTTATCCAAGTTCAATTTATTCAATTCAATCATTAAGATCATGGATATTCTTTATGAATGGATTTATTATAATAATTTTTAAATAGAAATAAACTTAATTTTTTCTAATTGGATGATTATATATATATATCATTTAGAAATATAATTGTACGTATTCAGAAAAATATTTACTTTGTATCTGATGGGTGAGATATACAGTTTCATAATATTTTGCCTTAAAAATGATTTGTCAAGAAAATAAAAATAAAATAAATGGTACGATATAGAAGGACTCTAGTAAACTTTGCAAACAAGCCATGTGACTTTTTAACAAGCTTTATGCAAAGTCAGACCAAAATTCAAACATACTGGTTTCTTTCATATAGCAATAAATACTTTCCAAAACAAATATTTATGCCCAAAAGCTATGTATTTAACTCTATATTGAGTCTATGCTTAATTTATTTAACTTGCTCTATGACATATTTTAAATATCTATATGCTCACCTAACATTCAGAATGAAAATGGTCACACTATCACAGTGCACTCTTTGTTGCGTATGAATAACATACAACTTGTTTCTCATGCATTCCCTAAGACAAGACTAACACTGAATACTCTGTTATAATTGCTTAAACATACTGTAATCAAAGTATCTTCATGTCTAGCTGAAAAATGAATTATCATCAGAGCCATCTTTAAACCATCTGTCTTATGTTTATATATCAATCAGTCTAGGGGATCATAACTTCATATTAAAATCCACAGAGTACTTTAAAATAGAAAGGAAGACCAAACAAAACTTAATATCCTTTACAAACTTAGTTTTGTTCAGGAAGATATGCAAAATTCAAAGCAGATGAGGTGAAGATAAAGAAACTCAAGCACACTTTGATTTATAACCTCATGTTTAATTCTAAAGTTTGCCCATGCCTCTAATTGTGAATACATTTACTTTGGAAATAAAATAGAGATTTTACCTATGTGGAAATCAAACAAGAACATCTAATTTTTTTTTCATTATATAAAATGAGTTTGCAAGGAATGAAAAGGACAAAATCAGCCTAGTACATAATCATACAATTATTATGATCCAGCTAGAATGCTTTAGGAAACACAATTTTGTCTAATGTAACTGCAGCATTGCTTAAATCAATGCAACATGGTTATATAACTTTGCTTCCAATATCCAGGTAATTTGGAAAAGACTAATATTAATTTGTTGGAGAGGACTAATGTCAATTTCAGACATTACATAATGCAGACAAATTTATACTGCCAGCATAGATAATGCAAAAAAAAAAAAAGTTCGCTTGGAATGTAGAAAATAAAATTTTAGACTAACAAATAAAATGTTGATAGAAAAAGAATGAAAAGCTATTTAAAAACATGTGATAGAAGGATAAAAAGGAACATTAAAATCTATATAATGAATTCTATTTTCTAGTCCAGTATTTCAGATAGCTTGATAATATTTTTCAAACATTTGTATATTTTGTAACATTTTACAATCATTACACATGCACATTCATTAGCATTTAGTTTTAATTCTCTCAAACCATCCTACTTCTAAAATCCAGATTTTAGTTATAGCAGTTTAGAAGGAGGCAGCCAAGCCTAACAATAATCTGATCAAGATCTCTCAACAAGGCCATGCATGACAGTGGTTTACAGACTTATATGCCTTCTAATCAAAGATTTGCACAATATCAATTGCACCATACTTTACTTAAGAAGGTAAAGATTTACTTTCTTGATTTTAACTATTTAACACATCTAGTTACAGATTTGAAATATTCTGTTGCTATCGCTATAGCATTACATTACTCTGAATTTGCCTTCTTTGTTTCCACTATTTTCTATCCACATTTTCTACTTTCATTATCTGTACAAGTTCATTTGCAGTCAGCTCTGAACTACAACATCAGCAATTCTAAATAGGATTCGCATCTCACACGGCATCTGCTGGGACTCACTGTATAAATGGGGCATTGTGAGGGGTCTCACGTCAAACTGTAGATCACATTGTGACCTACTATATGCTAAGGGAATGTACTGGACCAGTATCTTGATTTTTTTCATGTAAACAATGCTGCACTTCAATGGTTAGCCGGCCTAGACGTTGGTATTAGAACATAGATCCTTTTAGCATTTATATTTTATTGTGTTTAGCATTTATATTTTATTGTGTTTTCAATCAAGGTGAAATGTTAATATATATTAGTAGTCCATATATGATATACTATAGGCTAAATAAAAAAATATATAGTCAGGCCAAGTAAGATATTCAAAATCACTTCTGATGAACCTATTTTTCTGTTTTCTACCAATCCCTTATTGTTTTAACCATAACACTCTCTTTAAAGTATCATTTACTCTCCATCCATTTATCAAGACATGAGTATCCTGGAGGTCTAATTCTTAAGAGTCTCAGTTCACAGAGGCAATAGTAAGATCCAAAAGACTGAAAAGATAGAATTCACAAGCTTGCAATAGAAAGACATTTTACAAATAATGGTTTATGCTGGGCTTGCTATTGAGATCAGCAATAGAATCCAGATGGTTTAGAGTGGAAGCTCAAGCCCGAATTGTCCAAATGGCCTGTTAGAGATAAACCAGTGCTGGAAATAATATCTTCACCTTGATGCTCTTATGACAAGTTGCCAGAAACATTGACTCATTTTCTAGCCTGATTATTTGGATGCAGACCCAATCTTTGCACTCTGGAGTAAGGAATAGTTTTGCTACCTCAGCTGACTCTTGAACTGCTAACTGACCTTGTCTTTGCTAAACTCCTTGGCTCATTGTTGTTTGACTAGGAGGAAAGCTTATTCATTTTCATTTATTTATGTCATAGACCAAATTTTTAAAGAATATTTTCTAGGAACCAGAAAAGAAGAAGAAAGGAAAGGAAAGGAAAAAAATTTTTAGATGGAATCT
Organism: Crotalus tigris; assembly: GCF_016545835.1. NCBI lineage: Eukaryota > Metazoa > Chordata > Lepidosauria > Squamata > Viperidae > Crotalus > Crotalus tigris. The sequence continues at coordinate 1,571,713 of NW_024096497.1, read as the reverse complement.
TGAAGTCTGGATTGTAATATTGAACACAGTCAAGAATGCCCTCTAAAAGTTAGCAGGTGATAGTGGCTTTTAACCATGCCAGCTTCCTTACTGATTTTCTAGGGAAACTTGCAGGAAAGAGTGCAAATGATGATCACATGATCATGAGGTGTGTAGCAACCAGTCCTAAGTGCAAACAGGTTGCCAAGTGCCCAGGTTGCAATCATGTGACTGCAGGAACCCTGCAATGGTAATAACTTTAGGTAAGGATTATAAGTCCCTTTGTTCATCATCATTATAATTTTGAACTGTCACCAAATCAATTAAGGGAGAACTACCAGTAGTTTGACTGTAAAGGATCTATCTTTCTGCTGGTTTCATTTGATCTAATTGTATAACCTGAATTCATAGTTATGTTTGCTTTTCCTAAAGAGCTAGAATGATTCCTTAATCATATGTACATGTTTGAGCTCCTAAAACATTATTCACCATAATTAATTTGAGTTCCCTTTGTGCTACTCCCATTAAGACTAGCTTTGATTACTTTCCACTAGCTTTGCCCACCTGGGCAAAGTTGTTTCCAGCTTTCAAAGAGCCATCAATAGTATAATCATCATTCTTCAAGAGAGATTCACTATAACCTCAGAATCATAACTCTCCTCGGTTTTCCCATCCTTACTTTGCAAACAAGAAAAACCATTAAACAAGAACAGAAAACATAAAAAACAAACTTTTTGAACAGTAGATATGGAGGCCAGTCATTCTACAAAACACTAATGGTTTCCTAAAATACTGTATATGTAAAACAATCTTGGGTCACAATGATTACTTTTGCAATTGACACTGGAATATGTCTGCTAGACCCTGATTGTTAGTTATGCAATTGCTTTCTAAACTAATACATGAGCTCATTTTAAAAAAATGGATTGCAGAGTTACATTTGTTTTACTGCCAAAGCAACAGTTCTAAGTGAATCTACAGCAAGCCAGTTTTGTGCTTTAATAATTTGATATTGAATATTTCCAGGGTAAACAAGCCTCAGACTTTCTCAAAGACACATGCACACACTCAACATCTGTTTCTTATAGCTATCATCCTTTTTGTTACACCAGTATATGCCAGGACTCTAAAGAAGTCTGACTGCATCTCCTGCCAATTGAGACCACATACACAAATGTAAACACTGTTATACTGAATATATATATTGCACTCCCTGGTAAGATTACAGGTTTCAAGTCTTACAAAGCACAATCTCATCTTTTGGAAAACCACAGTTCAACTCTTGTAAACTTAAACAAAAAGTTACAAACTGCTTTGATAAATAGTATTGTAAATCTGAGAGTCAATCTACATCTGGTTGGTTTAGCAAATCTTAAATTTTAGTTCATAAGACTTACTGAAAGAGTGGTTTGAAGTTAAATAAAATACAACATAAAATCTTTAAAAATTTTATAATGTGATTATGCAGGATAAACAAACACAAACACTCTCAAACAAATACATTGGGGAAATTTTTCTAAGGACATGTTTTACATAGTCTAGACCAGCCTCTAGACTAGGGGTTGGCAACTTAAACATTCAAAGAGCCATTTGGACCCCTTTCCCACAGAAAGGAAAACACCAGGAGCCACAAACCCTGCTGCTTCCCTCCCCCAGCACTCCACTATTGCTGCTGCTTACCCCCCTCCTGCGCGGAGCACCCTGCTGCTGCTTTCTTCCTCTACCTCCCCTGCAGAACATGCTCTGCCTCTGCTTTTCTCTTCTACCTCCCCCACATGGAGCATGCCCTGCCGCTGCTTTTCCCTTCTACCTCCCCTGTGCGGAGCGCCCTGCCACTGCAGCTTTCCCCAGCAGCAAAGGTGGAGTTTGGGAGGCAGTGGCATAGCCCAGGCATGGCCCAGCAGCAAAGCTCGTCCTTTCCACTCAGGAGGCCCCCAGCGGCTCCTCACTTCCATCCGAGTTGAAGAAAGCAGAGGTGCAGCAGCAAGATTGCTCTCAAACAATAAAAGCCGGGTGCATTGCTCACTTGTGTGTGCCTGCCTTATTTAGAGCAATCCCATTGCTGCGCCTCCACTTTCTTCAACTCGGATGGAGCAAAGTGGGGAGCAGAACGAGAAGAGAGGTGAGGCTTTGTGCCAGCCGATCGGCCAGGTAAGGAGTAGGTCGGGCGATGGTGGCTGGCTGGCTGGCTGGGGGGATCATGGCCATTGACGGGGATCTGAAGCCTCATGGCAGCAGAATTGGCAGCTCCCCCCACCCAGCCCATTTCCTCAACTCCGTACAAGATGTTTGGCAGAACACCTGATTGGACCCACACAGCACCTTCTTTCCAGCTGCGACGTGGTCCTCCATCACTTCCTCCATGCCGTGTGCAGCCTTACAAACAAAAGAAGCTTGTGGACAGTCCCACAAACTTCTTTTATTTGTGGGACTAAAAAAAAGTTCCATCAATCAATTCCAACTTCACGAGATCTTTTTTTTTATGAGAAGTTGGAACTGATTGATTGAACTTTTTTTAGGTGGCGGAGGACTGGGCAGAGGACTGGGAGCCGTAGCAGAGGGATGAAAGAGGCGCATGCAGCTCTGGAGCCACGGGTTGCTGACCCCTGCTCTAGACTATGGTGATCTGGTACTCACCAAATGCTTTGTACAAAATCTCCCAGATTTTTCAGCTAATAGGCTTTTTAGGAATGCTAGGAGAGGTCTCTGTAAAAAACTATTTAAGGAAAAGCTGGATGAGTTGCATAATACACTTTTATAAAACAAAAAGAGCATTCTGTTAAACTAGTAACAACATGCCTGTGCTCTATTATCAGCTTGAGGTATCTGTGTAACAAAAGATCTTGTCACCAGATTCAAACCTGTATTTCACATATTGGGCATTCAGATAAAGTTGTTACTCTGCTGAAATATTCCAATTAATAGGATTGTGTAAACTATTGGAGGAAAATGTCATCATACGCCTCCTTAAACCCAAAGCACTGAGCTGTCACATCCTACCAATGTCTCATTGTGGCCGCTTCCAATTCTTTGCATTTTTTGAGCATATACATGTACAATAAATAATTCCAGCTACTGATATGAGACACTTAGCATTTTGAGCAACAGGCTTTGGGGACACAGATGGTCCTCGACTTACAACAGTTCGTTTAATGAACATACAAAATTATAACAGCACTGAAAAATATGAGTTACGATTGCTTGCAGGCAAATGGCGTTTCTTACAGATCTTTCAATGCACTGTTGCTATTTTGTCATACTGTTGCTTGTAGTCAGGTGATTCACTGGAGTAACCATAGCCAATTTATGCCAAAATATTTCAATTTTGATTTTCAGATGTTAATACTTTGTGATCTTCCACTCTATTTTCTAGTCCAGAGGTCCCCAACCTTTTGGGCAGCAGGGACCGATTACATGGAAAGAGGTTTTTCTGCAGACCGGAGGGGGCGTGGTTTTGTATGCTGCCTACATCCTGCGGATGGGGCTTTCCTTGTTCGTGCGGACCGGTTGCTGGCATGCTGTGGGCCGGTACTGGTCCACAGACTGGGGTTGGGGACCCCTGTTCTAGTCTACTATCTTCTAGTATGGCCACATCAATTACCCACATTTTTTTCTTTTCAGCTACAATTAAATCCAGTGTTATGACTCAAGACTTCTATCAGTTGTATTAGAAAATCCCACAATATTTTAACTTGCACATTTCCAAATACTTTTTTAATTCTATGTTTACACCAATTTTTCATTACTGGAACATAATATTTATAGATGTGTCAGTAAATTTTGGTGACTGTGTTATATTGTTGTTTATAATCAGATCCTGTGATCCTCTTGCATGACCTGAACAAATAATCCAATGTTTCTTCTTGTTTCTTTGCAGAATCTGTACCTTGAATTGTTTGATGATTTTTCAATTCTGGCCTTGATTGCATTAGTTTGAATAGCTTAAACAGCCAAAATCAAGTCTTCGGTTTCTTTTTTTTTTTTTATGTTCCAGTTGTAAGCTATTACAAGTTTTACCTTTATCTTCTTTCCCTTTATTCTTTTTTAGAAATTGATCAAATAATACTTTTCCTTACCAGCATTCTATTTGTGGTTTTATTACTTTATTTTGATATTCATATTTTGTGAATATTTTGGACATTCAGTAAATTCCAATTTTTAACTTGCATCAATGTTTGTCCTAGGCTGTTTTTATGTAAAAGCCAATGCATATGTTTCTTCTTGACAGATTGTTTAACTTGAAGTAAATCTCTGGCCTCCATTTCTGTAGGGCAGATATATCAATTAATATAACTCCCTTTTTAAAACACTTAATTTGAGGTAGGGTTGAAGAGATTGGATGGAGCTGAGGTTTACTGGCCAGATGACCTTCTTGATGCCATGTGGAGTTAGTAGCAGATATCTTTTTTTCTTTGCACCCCTGGAAAGAAACATCTGCCACTACCTAGAATTGAACTTTTAACCTTTCAAATGGGAATTTTGACCACTAGGCCAGAGGTCTCTGACCTTTCCGGGCTCGAGGACCGGAGGGAAGGAGAGCAGCTTCAAAACTAGTGTGCACACGGGGCCATGCACACTGGCATGGCACTGGCAGCCCCGTTCGTGCATGCGGCATGCGCTGACAACATGCGCATGCGTGAGCAGCCATACATCCCAGGGCGGCTAGCAGCCTGTTTGTGCATGTACAAATGGGCTACACAAACCACCCAGGCTAGCGGCACATATGCAAATGGGCTGCGGACACCCGCCCTGCGCTAGCATCCATGCAGGTGCAAACAGGGCTGCGGGCGCTAGCATGAGTGGGGGAGGAAATGCACACCCACACGTGTGCACACTGGCCAGCCATTTCCTTGGCCCGCTGGCCCCTGCACTGGACCCCGACACTGTTCGTATCAATCAATATAACTACAGCAATATAATGCATAGTGAATAATCATTAGCTTTCTTGTTTTGTGGTTCAAACTGTCCAATTCAGCTTGTCCTCAGTTAATAATTCTAGATATTGATTACTCTGATGGTGTTTCCACCATTCATTTTTTTCTTTAACACTTTTCTCAGCCTTTGGATATAATCTTTACTAATCACATTTTTAATTTATCCATGCTTGGTGTTATCCAACTGTAAAATGCCCAGATACTTGAGGCCTTCATCTAAATCCTGATAATTTGGCCATTCAGCATTCCATTATTGTTTGTGATTTTACCGATTTATTGCTGTTGTAGTACCTTTGTCTAAGCCAAATAATTGTTATTATTATTGTAGCATTATTGTTCAAAACAGAGTTTTCTTCTTTAAAAAAATAGTAAAAGTTTGCCATATGTTAACACAACATACCTAGACACAGACTGATTATAAAAAAATACCCTTTGCGTCAGTACAGTAATAAAACATAAATCATATACTGGCAGCATGAAATAAAATATATTTGCCTTCAACCAGAAGAATAATGAACAGCTAGACACACCCTTTGGAAAGCCATTTCAAACTGAAGGAATACCACCAAGAAGGCCTACACCTTGATAACCATTTGCTACATCTCAGCATGAGAGAGAATCTGGAATAGGACCTCTGAGAACATGCTAAACAAAGCTAACTCAATCACTCTTGATGACACAAACTATACTTAGAAAGATGTTTGATTATTCTCCTTTGTATGTTCTTTGCTGTATCTTTTCCTCAAAGTTCCAGCTATCATTAGGGGTTGATAGTGATAGCATTCAGCAATGTTCTTGCATTGGAGAATCAAATTCGAAGAACAAAATAAACTAAGAGTGATCCATACCTTAACTCAAGATTCATTTGATTCCACTCAAATGATCAACAGTTCCTTTCCTTTTGGTTAAATAAAGTGATATCTTTTAGATCACAATTCACTACCATGCTTTGATATCCATTTTATTTACTAGTAAAATTCTTATGCCTATAACCTTTAACTGGGCAAACAGTACATCATGGGCAAAACCTTTTTGACCAAGATACCTCAAATGGACTTACAGAATGCATCCAAAATCTGGAACCCATGACCCAAAAAGAATTGTAATTTTGCAAATTTTATAAAACATTTCACGACATAAAACTTATAAGCATTTTATGATGTAATTCAAAATATTATTAAAAGTCCTGTAGACAACTTCTGTAGTATGACTCTCTTATACAGTTAAACATGAGCTATTTTCAAGGTAGATACATCTCTGAATATCTTTCAGAATCTTTAAGATTTTTTTTAGTGAAGGCAGTATAATAGAAGCACTGCCATTGTTGAAGGTATTGAGGAACTGAGTAAGAAAATATTTCTGAAATAATGACCAAGCAGGTCATGGGTTGTCTATTCTAGTATAAAACTGGAGACAAAAGCAATAGCCTCCAAGCAGTGTATTATTATTAATGCTCTACAACAGGGCTTTTCAACCAGTGGTACGGGTACCACCTGTGGTACATTGGCACCTGGCAGCTGGTATGCGAACATCCTAGAAAAGTGGTAGCTGGAGAGGGGAATGAGCTGAACCGGTGGCAGCACCGCACAAGCCTGAGTGAGAGATGGCTGGAGCTGCAGGGCTGTCAGGGCTGAGTCAAAGCACCAGGATCAGCGCCAGGCTCCAGCTGGAGCTCGGTACTGATCCTGGTGCTTCTGCTGAGCTCAGAAGAAGCGCCGATCAGCTGGAATGTTGCAGCATCTCCAGGGCCTTGTGATTTACATTCAGATGCTTGGTAACTGATTCATATTTATGATGGTCACAATGTCCCAGGGTCATGTGAAGTGACCAAAACCTGCTGCAACCACCCAGCAGACAGGGGGAATAAAAGCCAAACACCCCCCACTCCACCTCCACTGCCAATCCTCAAAAGAAATGCTCACAACAATGGAAACCTCAGACAGGAGGAAGAGCGCCACTGGGCGGGTGGGCAGGTGTCTTGCTCAGCTGTGGCTTGGGGGGCACTTTTTTCAGTGCCATTGTAACTTCGAACAGTCACTAAGTGAACTGTTGTAAGTCGAGGACTACCTGTACTTTATCACTTTTTTCCTTTGGGGGGGGGTCATTAAGTTTTTGACACCTTGCTAGACGACTGGTGGTACTCGGATATTGCCATATCCTAAAAGTGGTATAATGGGTAAAAAGATTGAAAAGCCCTGCTCTACAATATCTTATTTGGATTCCATTGCCAATTTATGATTCTACCAGTGTTGAGTTAATACAAAAATTACATGTGAACTAATCATTGTTTATGAGATATGATATACTAATAATTCTATGCATAACTTTCTACCATTGAACTTGCTTCATTCATCTATGCCATATTTACATTTCTGCCCTATCTTGCCACTGGGTGACAGCCAAAGCATGAAAACAAATGGTGCTTTCAAGGAAATTAAATCACTGCACTAAGAGAAGCAAGTGAGGCAAAATAAAATAATGGGAGGAAACAAGAGCTATATTCATTTGATCTTGCTTGTACAGAAGCAAAGAACTATACTACATGCCCTTGTCAAGACTTTTCCCACATAAAGCAAAATATTACTTGAAGCTTTTAATGAAACATTTATCCCAAAAGGAAATGCGTAAATTTCAGATCTAAGTTTTACATTATAACAGTCAAAAACCAATAACTTCGTTTATACTTAAGAGTGCAATGTGGGAAGAAGAAAAAAAGAAAATGTGGTTTGATATTTTTTAGTTTCCATGCACAGCTATTAAATGTTTAAATACTTCAGGATAACTCTTATAATGTCAACTATGCAAAAGATTTTTTAAAGCTTAGATGGGCAGAAGAAGAAACATATTTTGTGCTAAAGCACTTAGAAAGAAATATATAATTTGTTTTTTAGGTGTTATGATTCAGATATTATCAAAGAAGGAATGACAATTTGTTGGTGAAGAGTACAGTTTGTACTCAGAATATCCTGGAATCTCATCCAGAAACCCAACTTTCTACCTCAAACTTTAGAAGTGAAATTGTTCTAAATGAGTCTGATGTCTGTCTCGGAAGAAAAGCATAGGATCATTCATATGCTTATCAGCCTTAAACTACTTAAACTTTGGAAGTTACTATATACTTATTCCTAAATTGTTTTGCAGTATTTTGAAATCTGTACTACCAAAATGATCCCATTCTTCTGAATATAGAATTTTGAAAAATGATACGATCTACTCAGTATTTTTAAAATTGAGACTTGATATCACTATACCTGAAATGATCCCATATTAATATCATAACATGATACAGAATATAAAGTAGATCATTATTGGCACTCTTCCCAAATCTTTCCATTAATAGAGACCAATTTAGGTTTTAGGATTTTATTAAGGCAAAGACACAAAACTATTTTTTGTCATTGGGTCTTCATTCTTTTTAATTCCATCACCACACCACACCTCTTTCTCTCTCTCATACACACACACAAAACACAGAAGACTCCAAAAGAGGGATAGATTACTCCCAGCAATTTTGGAAATCATTCTTGTAAATAGCTTGTGAAATTAACTGAAAGCTACATTAGATCAAGTCTCTTTGTGACCTTAACACTACAAGTTATTAACTTTTATATTAATTCATATTTAACATAAAAGTTCAAGATCCAAAAACTGTACAAAATCTTAAAATTCTAGTAATGTTTCTGAAACCAGAAGTAGTTATTCATTAGTATGTCATTTTAGAAAAGACTTTGAAACAACATGAGTTTACAAAACAACTTGTGGCATTTAATGCTCCCATTTAAATAAAAATCAGGATTTAAAATTCCATTGACCACATTCTGCTAATATAGTCAAAGCAAGGATAAGTTCATATTCAGCCCATCACAAAATCACCAATGAATATAGAAAAGAGTCTCAAAAATATTGTGAAGCTTGATTTATTTAATTTTAATATTTTAGTTATTGAAATATTTCAAATATTATTTAGTTGAAATCTTTTATTTCAAACATACTAAATATTTGCTAAATGTAATTCTTATTTATGTGTCTTTCATAGCACTAATTTCAAATATGACAAATATGGCAATGTGCATATAATATATACTAAAGAGAAAAACTTACGCCATATTTTCTGGTTCAGTTGCACAAGACCCCACAGCTTTAGTCACATTCACAAGAAGAGCTTGATTGGTTCCAGTGAGTAAGGCAACAAGAGATGGGATTCCACCACATCTACGGATAATGGTCCGATTGGCTTGTTCCTGACAACATTCACCAAGGGCACCTACCACATTTATAAGAACCTCTTCTGGTTGATCTGTTAGCAAGCCAACCAAAGCTTCTATGGCTTTGTATTCTCGGAATCTAAAAATCAAAGTTTCATGACTAAATATACATATATTTATCAACAGACTTACTCCAACTATAATTAAATTCAAAGAATTTGGATTTCATTATTCTGTCTCATATTTTGGGTGGTTTAAAGGTAGATGAGCTATTATCACTCTATATTACAATAGGAATGACGTTTTTAAATAAATAAATTTAGTAGAAGTTTTGTACTTTCAGTATTTTCCAGAATTTTATAGTTCTGAGTCATGACTGTGTCTTATAATTAGAAATCATAAAATTCAAGATTCATAAACATTTGAATTGAAACTGGCAATACATATATACACAAACCCATTTCAGCCGAATCTTGACATTACTGCTACAATTACTTCTAATATGCCTTATTTTACAAGGGTTTGCTGCTTACTTTAATATCACAAATTGTAATTCTCTAACTTCCAGGCACATCTGTTCCTATCAATTATGATGCCAAACTGACAAAATATTCATCATGCCCCATGACACCAATTCTACCCTTTCATATTTCTATTGCAACACTGCACATAAATGCATAAAAGGCCGATCTGTCATTGCTTGCAGATATCAATAGCTCTTGGATATCCTTCCTCAATTTAGTGATCTGTAAAATGGATTAGACTGTGTTTCCCACTATCCTTACCCAACAGGGCAAAAACTACTGTAATTTTTACTCCAATATATCTAGGTGACATTAAAATAGAGAATACAGTCGATGATAACTACAGGTATTCTTGAAAAGTAAACGTTGGCTTAAACATATTATTAGATTACCAACTTCTCCAATAAATATTTCAACAAGTTTTAAGTTTCAGTATGATAACTGGAGTTAGACAGAACCCCATCTAAAGTGCACACACAACACCTAAATATTCCTGATGTTACTCATACATAACTATTAAATCTTAATGATTTTAAAATCCTAATGGTCTGTAAATTCTTATGGCTGGTTATAAGCAGGAGGTGCTAACTACAATACATATATTTCAAGACAGCAAATATTGTAAGTACTTTGTAACATTTTCTTTGCTGATTGCACATTTCCAGATTGCTCCAGTCACTGCTGCCAGAAGTTCTTTATTTCCAGAATTAGCAACTAAAGTAGCAAGAGGTTTCAGGCCTCCATGTTGCCTAACAAGGTCACGAGTTTCTTGATCTTCAGCACACTATGTAAAAACAAACGAACAAAAGAAAATATAAATACAAAGAGACATTGAAAACACGTTTTAAATCCAGATCAAACCCTACCATGTTCTGTTTAGAGATAGCAATATGATTTAAATGGACTAAATTTAAAATCCTAGAAGCAATATTTAGATTCCTAAATTAAATTAGAAAGATGCAAACAAATAGTATAGGCTTAAATCCTATAAAAATAAATAGATCTCAAGCCCATTTCTTCATCACTCTAGTGAGAAGTCTCAAAATGAACATTGGCAAATACAGTTTCAGTCAAGAAATATGGATGGCCTAACATTATTGGCCTTCAGAAAAACAATGGTTTTTCCTCCAGACACTGAAGTCAGGATGTTAATGAGGCTTGCATGGTATGGTTGATCTATGGACGTAAGTTTCATTGGGGCCTCAGCATTGTCATTTTTGCTTTAATGGTTTAAAATTCTCTCTAGGGTGTACCAGCATTTGCTGATGACCTGGTATTTATATTGGAGGATCCGTTAGAAACAAGTCCTAAATTATTAGCAAAGATTGAAGAATTTGGAGAAATAGTAGGACTGAAAATCAATAGAGAAAATATTAAAGTTATAGTTAAAAACCTCACAGATAAAAAAAACAATTATCAGAAAAAAGAGACCTTCAAGTAACTAAGAAAGTTAAATACTTGGGGATATATCCAACAGCAGGGTATGCAACAATAAAAGAAGATAATTATGTAAAATTATTAAAACAAATAAAACTAGACTTGGAAGAATGGAAAAATCTACAAATATCAATCTTGGGAAGAATAGCGACTGTGAAAATGAAAATTTTACCCAAGCTACTCTATTTCAAACAATACCGATAAAAACTGACAAAAAAAATTTCAATGAATTGAATACATCAATATTGAAATTTATCTGGCAAGGGAAAAAAGCTAGAATCAGACTGGAGATGTTACAAGAAGCAAAAGAAAATGGAGCTTTTGGGCTACCAGACTGGATCAAACAGCCACACTAACATGGTTAAAAAAATGGATAACTTTTAGAAATAAAAGACTACTATACCTAGAAGGACACAACCTACAACTTGGATGGCATGCTTTCCTATGGTATGGGAAGAACAAATTTCACAAATACTTTCAAAACCACTATGAAAGAAATGCACTGCTTTTGACATGGGAAAAGGTAAAATCAAGAACTTACATGAAAATAATAGGATGGATTTCAACAATGAAGACGTTCGTACACCCAAACTTAATTAATTATGAGAAACTTGTGACTTATAAAGATATTTTGAATACTGATGGGAAACTACAAACTAAACAAGAATTGGAAGAACAGGGCACTGAGCTATCATGGTAGCCACACCTGCAAATTCAAATGAGATATGAGAAAGATACAAAAATATGTGGTTTTTACAAAGACCAGACAGCGTTAGATCAAATACTATTGTCATCAGATGACAAATTGATTAAGAAACTATACAGCTTTCTATTAAATTTAAAGATGGAACATGAACAAGTTAAAGAAACAATGATAATTTGGGCAAAAAACTTTGGACACAATGTAGAGTTAGAAAAATGGCAAAACTTATGGAAAAAAAACTACAAAATAACAAGGACAGCTACTTATAAAGAAAATTTATATAAAATGTTCTATAGATGGTATCTACCACCTGCAAGACTAGCAATCTCAGAAAATTATAATAAAAATGTGTATACTTAATATTACATATATTAATAGCAGTGAGAATTACATTTGCTCAATACTGAAAAAACAAAGAAATACCATCTGAAGAAGACATAATTAAGAAAATTTTGGATTGTGCAGAAATGGATAGGCTCACATTGAAAATGAAGGGGAAGCAAGATTCAGAATATTTTCAAACATGGGAATTTTTTTATAAATGGTTAGAAAAATGGAATAAAGGATAGGAATGAAAATGTATTACTATTAATGTCAAACATATAAACCCAGACAACATGTTGCTTACTAATACTAAAGAGTGTTACTGTAAAAACATAATAAAATATACATTAAAAAAATTCTTTAATTTTTGTTCAGTACCCCAATTTTTTTATAGGTAGATGAGCAGCCATATTTATTTCCTAAATAAAGCAAGAATATGAAGGGAGATAAGTAGGAGAAAAAACATGGCAAGCTATTTACAAAGCAATGCTAACTAGACCAATATTCCAGAATTCTGCTAACTAAAGAATGACAGCAATAGAGAATTCACCATCCTCTTTAAATTATTAATTTGTGGAGGTGGGCTTGGAGTTAATACTATCCAAGTTAAAGGGCTAGTGGTTTTGGGGGGGGGATCTAAAGCTTTTATTATCATTTTCCTTTGAAAGTTTCATGGTGTCAAATTTAGACACATAGGAGCTGATAGATAAACAAAGTTATTCAAGACTGCATTTTCCATTGCAGATTCAGAGTCCTGTATGCAACTTCATGGGGAGAATCCTGACAAATTAAGCACTCTTAGAACATGGGCCAAAGAATAGTAAGACTATAGCCCAACAGGAACTTTTTAAATATAAGGCTTTGCTTATTCTAGAGGATTTGTAACTACTGTACAGTAAATAGCAATAGCATTTAGACTTATATACTACCCTAGAGCCAGTGGTGGGATTCAAATATGTGAACAACCAGTTCTCTGTGTGGATGTTGCTTCCGGAAGTCCATTCTGGGTGGGCCTGGGCAATAAAAAATTAGCTATCAGTTCTGCCCGAAGTGGTGCAAACTGGCTGAATCCCTCCACAGCTTATAGCACTTTACAGCACTCTCTGTGTGGTTTGCAATAAAGGCATTATTGCCCACAACAATCTGGGCCCTCATTTTACCGACCTCAGAAGAATAGAAGGCTGAGTCAACCTTAAGCCCTGTCAGGATTGAATTCCAGGCAATGGGCAAAGTTTACCTGCAATACTGCACTTTAATCACTGTGCCATCAGTACAAGATAACTGACAATATCTTAAAAATCAATAAATTGATAAATTTGGCATGTTACAAATTCAATTACTTACTGTTTCTTTATTTCTCCTTCCCACTCTAGCCCATTTGTATGTATTTTCTCATAAGCATCTTGTTCAGTTATTTCAGTTTTTGTGATAAAGAGCAGGTGAAGAAGTTCCACCATTTTTTTTCCTAGATAGGTATCCAGTTTGTCCCATTATTTTTTTAAAGAGAAATAGCACAGAGAACCTTTTTTGCCTCAAAAGATTAAAGTTTACCTTAAAGATTGCACTGGCACAATGCATTTGCAATTCTTCCTTTTCACTGTTCAGATTTTTCACAAGATTTTCAATCATTTTCTCTTGTTTGATTGCTAGTCTGTAGCTGGGCTACAAATACAAATAAACACCTATTAGAAAAGGTTTGAAAAAAATGTTTAGAAAATAAATTACCAATGTGGGCAAAGTTAAATTCTTTTTTTGTCTTTGCTATCTTCCTAACAATGAAAATTAGTAGAAGACTATAAAACTAGCAAATATTCCTCTATACTGCAAGGCCTCTTTTTCTTGTGAGTTAAGGAAGACAATTCCTGCCAAAACCAATCAGGAAATTTATATGTCCATCTGTCTACCTACTTTATAATTGTGCATAAGAATGTGTAATACAAGTAGTCCTCGACTTACGATCACAATTGAGCCCATAATTTCTTTTGTAAACTGAGACATTTGTGAAGTGTTTTTGCCCCATTTACAGCCTTTCTTCCACTAGTTGTTAAGTGAATCACTGCAGCTGATAAGCTAGTAACCCGGTTATTAAATGAATCTGGCTTCCCCATTGACTTTGCTTGTCAGAAGATTGCAAAAGGTGATCACATGACCCTGGGACACAGCAACTATCATAAATATGAACCAGTTCCCAAGCATCTGAATTTTGATCACATGTTTATGGAAATGCTGCAATGGTCATAAGTGTGGAAAATGATCATAAGTCACTTTTTTCAGTGTTGTTATAACTTTGAACAGTTACTAAATGAACTATTGTAAATCAAGGACTATCTGTACACATTGGTCAGAAACGTCCCTTCAAAAAAAGGCAATACTGGACCAAAAAAAGCCTGATACAATCAATAGGTTATAAAACAAGGCAATTCAATTTCAAAATTAACTGATCTCCCACTAACACCCATACTGATATACAAATATTTGTTATTGCTCAGTCAGAAAAGGATTGATTACAAAATCTGGAGATAATATCCTAGGGATAATGAGTTTTTTTTTCTCCCTAGCGTTTTCCCACAAGTGCAGGGTCCACTTTTTTTTTTAGTCAACTAAGTGTGGATCTGTTGGTTGTCACAGGAATTGACTGATCAGCTTGTCACCTGAGGGGGACTATATATCCCCTCCACCCTCCGCATGCACACACACACACACCCAAACACAAATTTCAGTTATTTCTATTTGTAATTATTCGGAAATGACAACTCCTATTCCTTTCAAGTAAATACCATAATTTCTATTAATTTAAAGAATTAAACATAATGGAATATAATTACAGGGAATCACTGAAATTACCTTATGTTGTAGTCAATTGTATCACTTTGTGATTGATTAGTATATAGATGAATGGATAGATAGAATATTGTTAAAATGTAATGTCACTATCTACTTTTGCTTTCTATTTGATCTGTGGAGGATAGACATTTGAATTTTCAGAAGCAACATTGCTTACCTCAGAGGCACACTCTTGCAAAGTTCCTACCACAGGTATTAACATATTTGAATGAGGAGACTTCAGTAACTGAGCCAGCAGAGGGATGCCTCCAGCTTTGCGGATTGCTTCTTTATTCCTAGCGCTTTTGCTGCAGCTCCACAGTGCCAAAGCACCACAACGTGCTACTTCAATTTCTTTTCCCTGAAGCTGATTGAGGCTTGCAGAACAGTCTAACAACCCAACCTGGTAAGAAACAATAATCCAATAAAATTGATCAGGTACACCCTGATGGGCACTAATCAAATATACATCCTAGCACTGAAAGATACCATAAAGATGCCTATAACATTTGTTCTAGAAATGAAAGAAGGAAATATCTTATCCAGTTCTAGCTCTTGTTGCCTATAAGCTTTTGATTGTAAAAAAATGGTCTGTAATCTTCTGGTGGAGCAGGGGGAGAAGAGTTCCCACATGAGATTTTGGGAAAGGCAAAGAAACACTATGGATGGGTCAAAGGATTAAGATTAGAAATTTATAGTTTTTCTTGGGATGCGGGCTCTTTTTTAAAAATTATCTTTGGTCTATTTTAGAGGTTATGTTTGTATTCCACTTCAAAATGGCAAGAATTTCAGAGAGATGCTACTGTTACTGTTCATTTTAAAGATAATTGTTGTTCTGACTGGGGATTGTTCATTTTCTTTTCAAGGAAGGCTACGCATAGCAATAGCAGTAACATTTAGACTTATATACCACTTCACAATGTTTACAGTCCTCTCTAAGTGGTTTACAGAGTCTACCTATTGCCTCCAACAATCTGGGTCCTCATTTTATCTACCTCGAAAGGATGGAAACCTGAGTCAACCTTGAGTCGGTCAGAATCGAACTGCTGGCAGTCAGCAGAATTAGCCTGCAATATTGCATTCTAATCATTGCGCCACCACAGCTCTACTAATGTCTGCTATAGGGTAGAGTAGGATAAGGTAGAATTAGAATAGAAATAGAAAAAAATAAAAATAGAAACAGGAATAGAATAGAACAGAACAGAATAATTATTTATTGGCCAAGTGTGATTGGACACACAAAGAATTTGTCTCCGGTGCATAAGATCTCAGTGTACATATAAACAGCAAAGTAATATAATCATAAGATACCAATAGTAGAAGATAATAGAGGAGAAGGATGATAGTAATACAGCCCTACCACATGGGTAAATATCTTTAGACATAAGACAGTGCTGTGGAATTAGATGTTCAGCAGAGTGAAGGCACTAGAGAAAAAAGTGTCCCTGTGTCTACTTGTTTTGGCATGCAATGCCTCATAGTGGCATTTAAAAAAAAAGCAGAATAACCTTTCTGTCACAGGGAGAGGAATTTATTTGACTACATTGATATACATTTAGTTCCCCATTACTGTTAGAGGAAAAAAAAGACATGATTAGAATGAAATTCTGATATTAAAACTTATATTAGTATATAAGCAACTTACCAGTCTCTTGATTCCACCATGCTGACGGACTGTTCTTCGGGCTCGTTTGAACCTAGCTACATTAGCTATTGTTTCAGCAGCCAAACACTTCAAATCTTGATCTAGAGAATCAAGTATATTAACCATGATCTGCAATCCTCCAAGATCGGCAATCGTACGTCTTATCTGAGCATTTTGACTAATTTCCTTCAGGATTTTTAATGAACCAATCTAATGGAACAAAAACGCATTGTTATGGATTGCTTTTTTTTATACTGGAAAGTTTTCTATGTAGGTAGTCTTCCACTTATGATCATAATCGAGTCCAAAACTTCTGTTGCTAAGTGAGACATTTGTTAAGTGAGTTTTTCCTCATTTTACTACCTTTCTTGTCACAGTTGTTAAGTGAATCACTGCAGTTGATAAGTGAATCTGGCTTCCCCATTAACTTTGCTTGTCAAAAGGTTGTAAAAGGTGATCACATGACCTTGGGACACAGCAACTGTCATAAATATGAACCAGTTGCCAAGCATTGGTCATGATCATGGGAACACCACAAAGGTCAAAACTGTGAAAAATGGTCATGAGTCATTTTTTTCAATGCCATGGTAACCTAGAAAGGTCACTAAATGAACTGTTGTAAGTCGACGACTACCTGTACTATGCGGATTTTCATGCCACAGGAGATGCTACATGCCTTTCCTTCTTCCATATAGTTTGATTACAGAATGAAAAAACAGAAGGCAAAGGGTCTTCCTCCATTACTTTCCACCCATCCAGGACTCAAACAGTGGCAGCACTGCCAATTCATATTCTGCTTCTACAACTTCTGTTCTGAGTCATAATCAAGTGGTGATGTTCTGACTGGGGATTATGCTATTCACTGTAGGCAGGGTGATTGTTTTCTTCTCTGGTTTTGTTGCTTTCCCCTTTAGAATTTCACCAGTCAGCAGAGAAAATATTCATCGAATAGGTCACTTCAGCAGGAAAGCTGAGGTTCTGACTGGGAACTTTGTCTCTCATCTGTGGCTTATCTTTGTCTATTCCTCCTACCTCTTTAGATCATCTCCCAAGTTTAAAATAAGAGCAAATAAAATAAAATACGGAAAGATGCTAGCGCAGAAATAGTAACAGAAAAGAGGACACAGGGTCTGTTGGGACTGTAAAATTGGCTAGAGGTTATATTGCCAAAGAACTGAAATTGACTAATTGAACTAGCCACATGGGTCAGAGGAGAGTGGAACAGTGATTGTAAGAGACAAATGAAAACAAAATAACAAATAAGCCCCAGAGTATCCCCTTTTCTGAAAATGAAATACTGGCAGTCTGCTCTTCTTTGCTCTACCTTCTAGAAAGCTGGAGAAAAGTTGGTGCCAAAGAGAAGGATAAGGAAAAGTGACAAGCATGAAAAGAACATAATAGTAATGAAAAGGGCAAAACCTACAAGGGAAGTAGCTGTGGCAGGGGCTGTTTAATGAGCAGATTATTGGGAGCGGCCCCATTGCACAAACACTCCTATAATCTTCCTTCTCAGCTGACCTTGCCTCTAAGATAATAGGTAACAAAACATTACAGATTTCATACACCTTGAAGCTAAGCTGGGATGGTACTGATTTAAAGTGTAATATATTACTTTAAAACTTAAGTACTCCTAAGGATGATTGTTTCACTCATGGAATGAGAAGAAGGTATTATCATGCTGTCAAATAGAAAATTGCTATTATCAATCATGACTGTGATGTGGATGACTGCAAGTGGTGACGAAGCTTTAGAAGCAAATTCTTTTGCTTCCTAGACATGATGGCAAAAGCCTCTAAAGAGAATTCATGTGAGGATGCAAAAAGGAAATAACCAAAGAAATCTTGATTTCCTTTGTCCCTGTACATGGAAGCCAGAAGGATTCTCCAAATTGCGCTGTAATTCATGCATAAGTTCTTAATTGTTTTAATTCCTTAAATTTCCCCAGTGGCTTAAATGTTAAGACTCATTATGAGGCTTCAATTAAAATACACAGTGTTACAAGATGAGTGATAGTTGCAGAACTGTTTAAAAGAAACAGAAGGATTTGGAAGACAAAATGAACACCCTGTGTGAAAGCTACTGGAATCCTAAAAAAAATTACTGCTCACTATGTAACTAACTCACCTTACATTTGATTTCTTCAGTATCAAGCAAATTAATCAGCACTTCGAGACCCCCAACATCTCTAATTGCCAACTGGCACGTTTCTTGAGACAAGTTGAAATCTCTCATTGAACACAATGCAATTACAGTAGCCGTCTGGTTACCTGCCTATAAATGAGACCATCAGTGTAATGCAGGGTACAATAGGTTTTACTATAGGCTTTACTGAACAGACACACCAAGATAAAAAAAAAATATATAGCAAAATTATAAGGCCAATGTGCATATTTCAATTTGGTGGGATTTGTTAGTGAAGTGAATAGATGAAAAACCTATTTCTATTAAATTATCACTTATAAACCAGTGAAATATTTTATTCAACTAAAGAAGAGAAGACACAGTTATGACTTTTGAAAGTTTCTTTTACATTAGTAAGACTCAGTATGTTTTTGGATGAAATTTGTATGCAAAAGTTGTTTCTACTGTTTAATATACATTTTAAAACAAACTTATAAAATATTTTTGATATGCTTTCAAACATTTGTGTTACAACATAACCATTACTACTGATTACCATAACGATTATTTTTCTGCCTAGTAGCTATTAGAGAAAGTTTTCAAGGGTAGATTTTAATCAGCATGGAAACTGTTAGTTCTCTATTAAATGTACACAAAAACTGCATCATGTTGTTAAAATCTTTGAAACTGGATATAGTATGGAGTACAACACTTAAATTTAAAGCTTTAAATTAAAGGCAGGTTTTATTTCTAAAAATCTAGCTCCACTTATAGAATGGTTCAGCACAAATATCCACAAATTGAAATGAAAACCGAATATAAACTCAAAAAAGAATTAAAGGCATGCTTGGAGAAAAAAATTCTAAGCATTTTCTGGATGATAGATGAAGTTCATAATTATACGAAGTAACAGCCATAAGTAAAGAAAAACCATATTTCTGAAATGAGACCTATATGGGCTTAAAGAACAATAACAAAGATTCCACTAAAACAAAAAATGTAGGTAGGTGTATGACAAGATCACAAACATTAGTTAATATAAAACAATTACAAATCTAAAACTGCCTTATTTACTTTCCTTCTGAAAAAGCCAAACTAAGTGGGAAAATAGAAAAAGAAGCCTCTGTTTCTCCTTACAGAAATTTCTCAGTCAGTTAATACAATAGGACTAGTTCACAAGCTCCACAGACTCCTTGGAGTCCATATGGCTCCTGTAGAATTCTGTTCAGGGTATTATCTAACATCCAAATCCCATCCAAAAAAGAAATGAAATGTCTTGTTTCCAACCACATTGCCCTCAGCTTTCTACCCCTAGTACAAAACAAGTTCTATAATTAGTCATATTTTACTTTTGCCAGGGAAAGACTATTAAAAGGGGGCATCAAACATACAAAATGTTTGCAGGAATACATTACAAACCATTGGTTTATCCTTACAATATCTGCCATTTTTTAAAAGCCTAAGAAAGAAACAGATATTCCTCTGTTCCCTAGTATTTGACTCAATAGGGGATTAAAGCCAAGAAAACCTGGCAGATAATTCTACTGTTTCAGTTCATTCGCATTCTAACCTCCCAAGCAGCCCTATTACTGTACTACCAGATTTTTTCAATTTTAATGTCAAGTTATCTTTAAAAGTTAGCTTTACAAATGAATCTGAAAAATCTAGATTGTTGTTTGAAATCTAACTTGTGGCTACCTGTTGTCTACAAATGAATTTTTGTAGGTAGCTTAGTTCAACTTCCATTCATTATATCAAAACAAAATACACTACTAAGTCAGATATATTAAAAGTATGAGCTTATTAGTTTCTCGTTTAGTTGCATAACTTTGATCTAAGCAGGTGGATATGCTTGTGATGATCTAGTCTCCTTTATTGGATATGCTTGTGCTACTTGCTAGAATAAACGCATAATTACTTCAGCTATGGTTTTATGGTGGATTTTTTAATAGCAATATCTTATTAAATATTCATTGTCTGATCCAACTTTTCATTTTGTTTTACAGAACACAGGTCAAGCTGCAACTTGTTAGTGATGAGTTATGGAGGAGTATTACAGAGTTATGGAATAACTTCTTGTCCCATTTCCTGAATCCTCTGCAGTTCTTGGGTTATAGCCTGGCAGTGAATGAAACGCAGAGATTAAAATAACCAGGGCCAGTGGAAAATCATAACCATGATAAAAATCACAGATTCCATAATGTTCACATTACATGTCTGTAATGCGTGGAAAATAAGTATTGTTTAAGAGCTAATTAAGCACTGACACCGTCAAGCCTGGTATGTCTCAGTAACAAAGGAATACATGGAGCAAACTTCAAATTAAAACCATCACCAGTTTTTTTTTAAATGAAGAATGAAAACAAAATTGCATGATATGGAGAAAAAAAATTCCAGACTGGGTTCAGAATGTAGGTTTCCACTGTTGCTCAAACTTCTCTCAGGCATTTTCTTTACATCCTGACTTTATGACCTTTGTGGAGCTGCAAATGTATTTATATAGGCAAAGTCTGAGTCTATGCAGGTTGTTACATCCCATTGGAATAGTGACCCATGTTGATGTTGGAGCATCTGATACATGCTCTATCTTGTTCCTTATTGCTATTTCTTTTTTGAATCATTTTTCCCTGATTTTTGTACAGTATTTTCAATTCTTATAATCTGCCCAATCCCTGAGGTCTATAGGCACACACATACAGCCATTTATGAAAGAACAATATGTAATTATAAAATCCAAAAGTTAAATACAAAGGGTGAATAATGCCACTGGGACCACCAGGAGCTAAAGTTCTCAAAGGTATCAAAGTATAGTTTCATGAAAAGAGAAGAGAATTCCATACAATGAGAGCCACCACAGAGAAAGAGTGTCATCTAGCACATAATCCAGTGTTACTGGATGCTTACTGAAAACAAGCAAGTCTGTTTTGATATGGTTTAATTTGAAATGTTTTGTCATACTAAGATGCTTATAACCTCCAGACACCAGTTCTGAACTTCCAGAATATCGCTGGTTTGGCCCAAGGTAGCAACTTATAATTAAGTGCCATCAGTCTGGTAATACCAATAACATATCACCTTGAACTGATAGATGATCTCTCCCAGTGGTTTCACACAGAGGTTAAAACAACATGAGAAAGAGTTCTGAGTCCTGTCAGGCTCTGTGCAGGCCTCTCATGAACTCAAAAACTGAATATGAATAAGGAACCACCGACTGAAGAACAGAATCATTGTAAAACAGTGCTCACTACTTCTAACCCTTGTAGATGATCCAGAATGATACTCCTATTGAGAGGTCTCACAGGATCAAACAATGTATTCTCCAATCAGCTACTCGAAAAAACAGAAAAAAACAGAAAATTTTGTTTCTGTCCCTTGATTTAGTTTGAATCCTGACTGAAAAACATGTAGGTAATTTGTTTCCTCTGTGATCCTCTGTAACTGATTCCCAATACCTTCATAACAAACTTGCTCCAAAAGATAGAGCTGGAGAGTAGGCAAACACAGCTGGCTTAAGGAATGGCCTTTTTAAGAAAGAGATTACTTACCTCCTTCAAACAAAGCAGAATTACTATCTTTCTCAAAAACAAAACAAAAAACTTGCATAGATTACCTCTCAGAGTTAGCTGGTTACATCCTGTCAAACTTCTTGAAAGTGAGAAGAAATGTGGGTCTAGCCTACAGATAGCAGCATTCAAATTACAGAGAACTCATATACTTGTGCAAAAGAAATATAAATTACATAATAAGAGGCTGTCTCACTCATCCCTTGGGCTCTACCAAATTAACATAAAGCCCAGAGTGAATAAAAATGATTTTATTTATCAGAAAGCCACAAACTCATTCAGCATGGTTTTAAAAAATGAGAGCTACTATACATAAGAAAGGCTAGCCTCACTATGCCCATCTATCAATTCCATATTGTTTTTTAAGTGAGAAGGGATCAACATTCAAAGAAGACAATAGATTTTGAGGAAAAGCAAAACACAGAATTATGCTGCTTTCTCCTTTATTTCAGTTTGTTTTTTCCACTCTGATCTCTTCTTTGTCATCGCAGATGTTATGTCCCGAGCCTTGCAAACGGCTCGGGCGTTTGCAGGCAGTCCCGGGCAGGTGTAAAGCTGCCCGGGACCAGACAGGCTGTCGCCAGCGCCGTGCGCATGCGCGGGTGCTGGCGCGGGAAAAGTAACCCATTTACCCGGGAGTTGCCTATATAAGAGGCTGTGAGGCGTTTGGGCTGAGCTGAAGCCATCTTCCTGTAAGCTGAACGCTGAATAAAAGAACCTGAGAACTCCAGCTGCTTCTCGTGTCTGTTTTCCCGCCAAGGACGCAACACTGGCGACGAAGGTGGGATGCCTTGCACTACCTGGAAAGGAAAAAGTGTAAGCTTACCCAAGGAGTCCTGAGCGGCGGAAGAGGAACGGTGTTGACTCAGCAGCTGCCCGCCAATCCAGTGCGCATTCGGGGGTAGGCTGGCTGATAGACCCGTCTCCTGAAGATCCGAAGATGGCGAAAATCGGAAGGCTTGCGGAATTCGACGTCTCACATCCAGAGCGGTGGGAGTCCTACGTATCCAGAATGGAGAACTACTTCAAGGCAAACCAAGTGAGGGAAGATAGCTTGAAGGCTGCCACCCTGCTTTGCGCTTGCGGCCAAGACGCCTTCGAAATCGCAGAAAACCTTGCAGCACCTGTTCCAGTAGAGTCTGTAAGCTACGCAGACCTGAAGAAGCTGCTGAAGGACCACTTCCACCCCAAGGTGTCCGTTATCTCATGGCGCCACACCTTCGAGCAGAGGGATCAACGGTCCGGGGAGTCAGCCAAGGAGTACATCGCCGCGTTACGGAAGGCCGCCAAGCCCTGCGAGTTCAAGGACCTCGAGGAACGACTGAGGGACCGATTCGTGTGCGGGTTGAGGCATCGAGAGCTACAACAGAGACTTTTCGCTAAGGAAGAATTATCCTTCCAAGACGCTTTAAGGGAAGCCACCGCGGAAGAAGCAGCAGGCGGCGCCGTCAAGAACATGCGGCCGATCAGAAGCAGTGCAGAGGGTGCGTCCGTGCACCAAGAAGACGTCCGACGAAACTCCGAGGAGGATCCGGACGAAGAAGTCGACCGTCTACACCCCGCGAAGGGAGAAAATCAGAAGGAAAGCTCTTCAGCTCCGCTCAAGTGCATCGGCTGTGGAGGTCGCCACAGGAGAACCGACTGCAAGTTCCGCTCCGCTACCTGCCGGGCATGCGGCAAACAAGGGCACATTGCAGCTGTGTGTCTGGGCCGACGAAAGGCACAACCTCAAGAAGAACGCCTGAAGGGTACCAGAGTCCCCAGCCAGAATAGGGTAGGTTTTTGCGCTTCGCGTAGAAACATTTGTAGGACAGGCACACACAAGCCCATGAAGAAAAAGCTGTCACTCAACGTGAAGCTACAAGGGGTTCCATTATCTATGGAACTAGACACAGGGTCCGCCCTTTCCATCATTTCATTGCATACATTTAGGAAGATTTGTTCCAGTAGTGGGACTAAGGCCAAGTTAAGGCCTTCTGATATTGTATTAACTGATTTTCAGAACTCAAGAGTGTGTGTTAAGGGGGAGGCCACCCTTAACGTGCAATACAAGAGTTTTGAAGGTCCACTAGACTTGTTAGTAGTAGGGGGTGAAAGAACGAGTCTCATAGGACTCGATTGGTTTGAGGCCCTGGGGATACACGTCACAGGACTCAACAGCTTACAAACACTCGACCTACAGGAAGTCTGCAAGGAATTTGCAGATGTTTTCAGCCCCCAGCTGGGCACATTCAAAGGACCACCTGTGTCCTTAAAGCTAGACCCCACTGTCACTCCCATTAGGATTAAAGCAAGAAGGGTCCCTTTTGCTTTAAAAAGTAAGATTGACACTGAATTAGACAAACTAATCCAACAAGGAATCCTAGAACCTGTTGATTCCAGCCCATGGGAGACCCCCATTGTCACGCCTCTAAAGGCAAATGGGGACATTCGCATTTGTGCTGATTACAAATGCACACTCAATAAGGCATTGCAGCAACATGCCTATCCTGTTCCTGTGGTCAGTCACATCCTGGCCTCTCTCAAGGGGGGGCGTGTTTTTGCAAAGCTTGACCTAGCTCAAGCATATCAACAGCTGCCTGTTGATAATGATGCTGCCATAGCTCAGACTATTGTGACCCACAGGGGAGCCTTTAAGGTAAAAAGGCTGCAGTTTGGAGTGAATGTCGCTCCTGGGATTTTCCAAAGCGTAATGGAAAACACACTACGAGGTATACCAGGGGTCTGCCCCTACTTTGACGATGTCTTGATTGCAGGAGACTCCACACACATTCTAGCTGAAAGGCTTAGGGCTGTCCTGTTAAGATTCAGGAAATCAGGCCTTAAGCTCAGAAAAGACAAATGCAAGATTGGGGTGCCTTCTACTGAATTTCTGGGATTCAAAATTGATGCTGCTGGGATTCATCCTGCTGAATCCAAACTAACTGCTATTTTAGAAGCACCCAGGCCAAAGTCTAAGGCCGAACTTCAGGCCTTCTTAGGCCTCCTGAATTTCTACAATTCTTTTCTTCCACATAAAGCTAGTGTAGCTGAGCCTCTTCACAGGCTACTAGACAAACAAGCTGTGTGGCTGTGGTCACAAGCACATGAGGCTTGCTTTAAAGAAGTCAAGGCCTTGCTCACTTCTAACAGTGTTCTTGCACATTTCAACGAGTCTCTTCCTGTGTGCATCGCTTGTGATGCATCCCCCTACGGGGTTGGAGCTGTCCTGAGTCACCTCAGGTCTGATGGAACTCAGGTTCCTATTGCATACTACTCCAGAACACTGTCTTCTGCCGAGCGCAACTATGCTCAGATAGACAGGGAGGCTCTGGCTGTTGTTGCTGGAATTAAAAAATTCCACGATTTTCTATATGGCAGGCATTTCACGGTCTTCACTGACCATAAGCCTCTGCTGGGACTGTTTACCACACGTAAGCAGACTCCCCACATCATTTCCCCTAGAATGCTTAGGTGGTCTATTTTTTGTCTGCATATGATTTTTCATTACTCCACAAGCCTGGGAAAGAAATGGGCCATGCTGATGGCCTCAGTAGGTTGCCTCTGCCAGTAGTAGAAGCTGACCCCGCGCCAGCTGTCAACATTCTATCAATCCAAGCCTTGCCCGAGCTCCCTCTTAGTGCCAGGGATGTTACCGCTGAAACAGGTACAGATCACACACTTTCACGTGTCCGCTCCTGGGTCCTGTCCGGGTGGCCTGAGCACTGCCCTAGTCCTGAGTTTCAGAGTTTCTGGTCCAAAAGGAACGAATTGTCCCTTTCTCAGGGTTGTTTGCTTTGGGGAAACAGAGTTGTCATTCCCACCTCAATGAGGCTAGGGTCTTAGAATCCCTCCACGAGGGTCATCCTGGCATTGTTCGTATGAAGGCTCTTGCACGCAGCCACTTGTGGTGGCCTGCTTTAGATAAAGATATTGAGGCTAAGGTACACGCATGCCACATGTGCCAACGATCTCGCCCAGAGATGCCCCAAGCTCCTGTGCATAAATGGGAGGAAACACAGTCCCCATGGTCTAGGGTGCACATTGACTACGCTGGGCCCTTTCAGGGCCAGTTCTTCTTGGTCCTTGTTGACAGCCATTCAAAATGGCTTGAGGTTGTGCCTGTCTCGTCCACCACCACTGCAAAGACTATTCAGGTACTGAGGGGGATTTTTGCTGCACACGGGCTGCCAGATGTCATTGTGTCTGACAACGGCCCTCAATTCACCTCCTCCGAATTCCAAGCTTTCTTACAGGCAAACCTGATTCGTCATGCCACATCTGCGCCTTTTCACCCATCCACCAACGGTATGGCTGAACGCATGGTGCGCATCGCAAAGGACGCCTTGAAGAGACTCACCTACGGGGACTGGCATCACAGGTTGGCTGACTTTCTCCTTTCTTATCGCACCACACCGTCCACTTCTACAGGGAGAAGTCCAGCTGAACTTCGTTGGGGGCGCCAACTTACTACGAGACTTGACCGGTTGCATCCGGACAGACTGCCTTCATCTACCTCACATCCTAGGGCACCTAGACAACTACTTGTGGGTGCCCCGGTTTGGGCTCGCAATTACGGGCCTGGTCATACATGGGTCCCCGCTTCTGTGTCCAGGATCACAGGTCCTCTCTCCTACGAGGTTGCCCTGGACAACGGTCGTGTCCTGCGTCGGCACATCGACCAACTCCGCTCTAGGCGGGACTTTTCTGCTGAAACTCCTGGGTCTTTTCCAGGGGGGGAGGGGGACCCTTTGGAGCAAAGGGAAGGGCAAGAGCTACTGCCCATCGCCACTGAGGGAGCCACAAACGGCTCGTCCCAAGGTTCTGCAATTGCTCCGAAAAGGAAGTCTTGGAGCTTACCCACACAACAGGCACTCACGCCTACTCCAGCCAGGGAGTTACCCCGGGGGCATACTCACTTTCCACACACAGCACACAGCACTCCAGCAACGGAGGATACCCGGGGGCATCCCAACAAATCATTCCCCGCAAGAGAGCTGGCACACAATGCCCAAGGTTGGCCTGACCTTACCCCAAATCCTACAGGGGGTCAAACATACACAGAGCTAGTCGAGGAACCAAGTCCCGACTACAACACCCCTAGCACAAATCAGGGGACACCTGAGTTTTGGGAGAGTACAGAAACCCACACGAGCCCAAACACAGAATGGGGTTCAGGGAATAGACAGCCTCCTGACAGGTCTTGGACTGACCTAGGGGGTTCTACAGAGACGCCCAGCAGTGGCTATCACTTCAAGGGGCCTGAGGGTCTACAGCTAGGTAGGACAACCAGGTCACAAAGCAACAGAAGCCCTGGCCTGACGAGCCCGGTGGGCAAGCAAGCAGGCCAGGCATCGGGGCACAGTCCTTGGAAGACACCAGGGCACAGTAGAGAGAACAGGCTCATGCCTCCCTCCAGTCAGGGGACTTATGCCAGTAACCCAGAGCTAAGAAGGTCACAGAGAGCAAAGAAATCTCCTAAGTACCTAGAAGATTACATAACATTGTTGGCAAGACAGAAGCCAGTAAACAGTGGGAACACTGGGGAGCAAATTGTCGTGTAAAATAAATGTTGTATGTTGATAGTAGTTTTAGCCCGGGGGAAAGGGGTGTTATGTCCCGAGCCTTGCAAACGGCTCGGGCGTTTGCAGGCAGTCCCGGGCAGGTGCAAAGCTGCCCGGGACCAGACAGGCTGTCGCCAGCGCCGTGCGCATGCGCGGGTGCTGGCGCGGGAAAAGTAACCCATTTACCCGGGAGTTGCCTATATAAGAGGCTGTGAGGCGTTTGGGCTGAGCTGAAGCCATCTTCCTGTAAGCTGAACGCTGAATAAAAGAACCTGAGAACTCCAGCTGCTTCTCGTGTCTGTTTTCCCGCCAAGGACGCAACAGCAGAGAACTGAGTATTAGAAAGGAGGTAAATATCCATATTGCTTCTATTCATTTTACAGGAACATTTAAAGTATACTTTACCCATTACTTGTAGGACATGGCATACAGAAAGCCATGGGTGCTACAGCATGGGTGCTACACTGAATAGATCTTTTAACAGTAACCTCTTTTCTTCCACCTTCCCTCCCACTCTAGGACCAGAATGTATAGAAGGCACATCATTTCCTGGCCATGTTTCTGCTTGATGTCAAACACCAGAGGAAACTGCTGAATTCTTCTTAAAATAGAGCAGATAATAGAGAGGAATCTGGGGAAGTTCTGCTCTTAGTATCTGGCAAGAGTTGCAACTGCCACAAGTGGGTGTGAGGTCATGGCTGGGCCTGAAATAATGTCTGCAAAAGACATTTAACAAGACTAATCTGGGAAGACCCATCACTGTTTCATACTGTCAAGAAAACAACAAGCAGCTGAGCTTGAATAAAAAATTGGGCAACTGAATTGCACTAAAGCCAACAGATTTTCTAAAGAAAAACCAAACCATATGAACAGAGTATTCAAATATGAGGGGAGCAATGCTTTCAGGGAACAAGCAAGACCAGCAAGCAAACTCCTTAAATTCAAAGAATGATGTTATTCATACATTCCAGCAAGTTGAATAATTTCTAAAAGATAGCATGCAGGCTTTGGAGTGATTAGCAGGTAACTGTTAGATGAAAGACTCCCTGAGTCCATAAAGTAGACCTATGGATAAAGAGATCTAGCTACAACGTTGTGGCTTGTAGCTTACAAGGGCTTTTTTTCTGTACAGGGAAATGGTAAGACTTTGGTAAGCTGATATCTGCTGCTTGGTAGTCTGTCTTTCAAACACAGGGGGCAGTGGGGTAGACTGTGATGTCCACCACCAGCTGCATAAATAGAACATAAACCCCAGTCTGCACTGATACCTCAAAAACTACATCTTTGTATTACCTAAGGCAAGTTCTCTTTTGGTATGGTAGGATATCATGACTCTACTTAGTTCCTATATTGGACTGGGCCCAATGTCTCCAGCAGCCTTCAAAGTTATGACAGTGAGAACAGCAAAGTAACATCTTGACCTAACAGTAACCATATCAGATTTCTGTGCATGAAGGTTTTGAAGCAATTTGGAACCGATCAAATGATGTTGCCTGGCTTTGAGAGCCAATTTTTTTTTTCAGTCTGTGGGGTTTATTTGAATCTGAAAAAAGCTCATATTCCTTTGAAATACTGTAGCTTTGCAAGTGATCCTTCTCTCCCTCCAGCTCCTGGGTTCTCTCTCGCCAATTCTTGTAGAAATTCACCATCCTACTTCTATCTATATTATTTATACTGCCAGCAGTATACATTTGTTGATATTTACTATTTGTTGATATATTATCACTTCACTCTTGAAATTTTTTATATGCAACAGATGATGCATTTGCATATTTTCTTTTTTTACAAGTGGTCTTCCTTTATATAACTTCTCATCATAGAAATATCTCCCTGATGCTGCTGCTGATGATGATAGGGAAGTTATGAGCAAGTTATGCATAGGGTAGGTTGAGATTTATTAGGAGAATTGTGATGGTTTGAAGGAAGGGTAAGGTTAAACAGTTTTCTTTGCATTCTCTTACTGGTTAGCTGAAATGAGGAATGCTGATTGGTTTAGGGAAAATTGGCTTATCTAACTATGAGGAAAGCAAACCCCCAACACAGCCTACAACTATTTGATTGGGCAGAATTGCTTCCCAGCACAGTCAGTCATATTAAACTCATTCACAATGTGAATAGATGATGGAAAACAAAAGGGCAAAATCTAGAATCAGAACTTCAAGATCATAGGGATGTCCCCAAAACAATTTTTTTATCTCTTTCAGAAGAAAGGATTTTTATGCACAATTCTATGTTTCTCTGTATTAGACTGTGTACACGACAGATAGGTCTTGGCACATGAAAATGGCAGATCACCCCTATAAATTAGGCACTTATTTAACAGTGATTTTAATCACTATTAAATTAATATTATTTTATTCAGTTCCTATAACTGGATGGAATGTGGCTTCTTTGAGCATTTTTCCTCTTCTAGTAGCCCTTCATGTCTTGAAGTTTGTTTTTCCTTTTCATGAATAATGATACTTATTTTCTATCTTTAATGATAGAATGATACTTATTTTCTATCTTTAAGATCATAAAAAGAACTCTTTCTAATACAACCCTTCCATAAGTCACTTTTCCAGCTGTTATCTGAGAAACTAATTTGATCCAGCAACATTATACATTATTTCAAAAAGTTCATCCAACAAAAGTATGAAACAAATTAAAAAGTCTTTTGTAACTGTTGACATTTATGGGAGTATATAAGAGATGTCTTGTGTTTTATTTTATTTTTTTGGTAAGCCAATCTAAAGCAATTCACTTCTACTTCTTGATTATGAAGGTCTTCATCCAAATAGATAACAAGTGGCAAACATTTATTTTGGAAAGTTTCACTGATACATCACCTAATTAGAAACACTGAATAACTCCAAGGACATTACAACCTAACTATTGCCATTTTTGGAGTAATAAATCATTATATATATTGCATTGCATTTATAGAGGAAAAGAGATGATCTTTCTTCATAATGTGCATTTTTATTTGTGTCCATTTGCAGATTATTAATTTGTCTCTGAGTTTATATTAGATTGTTAATAATAGTAACATTATTGTTATAATTGCTATATCAAAACATCTTGGACAGCATTTGGAAAATCTGTGCATTTCCATCTCTCAATTGCAACAGACTTGGATCTACTTGGATCCATATATATGCTACTTTGATACATTATGATATCCTAAGTTCTTGGAAAGAACTCAGTGTGTAGGAAAGCCAACACTAGCTATGGAATTGGCAGCTGTGATTTTACATTGTTGTGAAGATAATAATTGTATACCAGTTTTCCTTTTGATGGAGCCCAGAGTGATTTACAATGGAACAGCTAAAAATAATGAGTACAAACATTAAGGTTCATTTTTAAAAATAGTTAAAAAGACAAAATGACCACCCATGGGTACATCGTATGTTATTTGCTAGCTTATTAATACAAGATACTGTTTTACTCAAAACCCAATGCTATTTTAATATATTCTCATATTCAAGCAGAAGTGTTCTGGAATTAATTATATAAACACCCAGAGAGAACAAGTCTACTGTTTGTTCCAGTCTTCCAAATATGTCGTATTATTTAAATTTAATAGAAATTCCTCTATAGCATTTTCACAAGGAACTTATGGATAATTCAGTAAAATGAAACAAATAAAGGATTTGCTATTTTTTTTACATTCTTTTGTTTTCCATCACAGCAATTAAATTGATGCGATGTGAAGCCTTGTTTTTATGGAAATATTTTTTTAAAATGTTACTATATAATAAATGAAAAAATAAAATTATAAAAGTTTTTTTGCACCTAGTGTGCCTATAGTTACCAGAAAAGCCACATCAGAAGCATGAACTATTAAGAGTCAAGCTGCTTCTTTGGGGTATTTAATTCAAATCTGAAAGTAGGATTAAATCTTTCATAATTAGTCTTTTGAAATTATATTATTTCAAAATTATAACCTATTTTCAAAATTCTTTTCAAAATTATAATCTATTTTCCAAAGACATGAAACAATGGATGGAAACTAATTAAGGAGAGAACGAAGGAGAAACTTTCTAACAGTGAAAATAATTAACCAATGGAACACTTTGCCTTCAGAAGTTGTGGGTGCCCCATCACTAGAGTCTTTTAAGAAGAGACAGGACAGCCACTTGTCTGGAATGATATAGGATCTCCTACACAAGTGGGGGGTTGGACTAGAAGACCTCCAAAATCCCTTCCAACTCTGTTATTCTATGTACTATGTTCTATAACATGGTTTATATGTACAAATATAATCCAGCAAGGAATTGTATATAAAAACAAAAGCCATAAGTAGTACCTTAAATTTATAGACCTATCAATAAATAAATCCCAACAGAATGAAAAATAATAATAAAATTGGCCAGGTAATATCATGTGATCAGAAGGGCCTAATTCCAGATTGTTGCAAAATCTTCATGCACAGAGACCTGATATGCTTATTGTTAGGTTATGTTTTTACTGTTTTTTTTCTTATGTCACAACTTTGAAGGAAGCTAGAGATATTTCATTGAGATGGATATCTATATAAATTCAATAAATAATACAGAATTTAGAAGATTTAATATTTTGCCACTTTATAATAGGTACCACTGGATTACTTGTCTGTTTTGCAATATTTTGGGCTGAAAGGATATCGTTATAACTAAACTAAATGGTATTCTATAGATCTACTACAACAAAAGTTCAAAAGGTTCAAAAAGATTTTAGGATGCAAACTGATTAGAGAAATCAAAACAATATGAAGAGATTCTGAAATAATAATTTTGAATTTATAATTTAATTAGAAGAGAAGCAATGAAATTCTTTGCAGTCTTTTTTCAAAATTAATTTTTTACCTTTATATATTTCACTAATTTTTGAATTTGCCAATATTCTGATGGCAAATCAGTATTAATTTCCTGATGGCGTTCAGGCTGTTCATCCTCTTCTTCACTCTCAGAAGAACTTTCACTTGCATCTTCAATTTTTGGTGGAGGTTTACTAAACCAAAAAAGAAGGAAAAATGGAGCAAGAAAGGGAGAATCACAGCTAGAAATGATAAACACATTAAAACAAAAGCACAATCTGTAAGTATATGAATCTGAAATTATTAAGAGACAGAAATTTAATGCAAGCCACATTGAGATGGGAATAATCTATTTGACCTATGTATGTATTGAAAAAGATTGGTAAATGTGCTTCATAACAGTTGACAATATGAGTAACAGAATAACAGTGCTGGAAGGGACTTTGGAGGTCTTCTAGTGCAACTCCCTGTTCAAGCAGGAAACCCTATACCATTTCAGACATTTCAGGGGCTGCCACAAAGAAGAGAGAGTCAAGCTATTTTCCAAGGCGCCTGAAGGCAGGACAAGAAGCAATGGATGGAAACTAATCAAGGAGAGAAGCAACCTAGAATTAAGGAGAAACTTTCTGACAGTTGGAACAATTAACCAATGGAACAACCTACCTCCAGAAGTGGTGAATGCCCCAACACTGGAAGTTTTTAAGAAGAGACTGGACAGCCATTTGTCCGAAATGGTATGGGGTTTCCTGCCTGGGCAAGGTCCCTTCCAATATCATTATCATCATCATCATCATCATTATTATTATTATGGATCATCGCACAGTCAGCCAGATGTTCAGACTGGATTTGGCA
This sequence comes from Crotalus tigris, assembly GCF_016545835.1. Lineage (NCBI taxonomy): Eukaryota > Metazoa > Chordata > Lepidosauria > Squamata > Viperidae > Crotalus > Crotalus tigris. The sequence goes on along the minus strand of NW_024096497.1, from coordinate 1,538,283 downwards.
TTCATCGCACAGTCAGCCAGATGTTCAGACTGGATTTGGCATTTTGTCTACCTATCGAGTCCTTACCCAGGACCTGGGATAGGCAGATGTGGATGTTTGATGGTATTACAGGTATCGTCGCAGGATGGAAGCAGTTCCTAATAAGGCCGCCTTTTGCAATTGACTAATAGCGAATTTGTCAATGCCAATGGCGTTCAAGTGGTGCTCCAGTTGTTTTGGGATTGCACCCAAGGAGCCTATGACTATTGGTACTACCCTTGCTTGCTTTTGCCACAGTCTTTCTATTTCTATTTGTAGGTCTTTGTATTTTGTTATCTTCTCCAGTTCTTTCTCGTCTATTCTGCTGTCTCCAGGCACTGCCACATCCACTATCCAGACTTTTTTGTCTTTCTTATCGACAATTGTTAAGTCTGGGGTGTTATGTTGCAGGTGCTTGTCTGTTTGAATTCTGAAGTCCCAGAGCAGTTTAATTTTATCATTTTCTATGACTTTCTCTATTTTATGATCCCACCAGTTTTTGCTTACAGGCAAATGATATTTTTTGCAGATCTTCCAATGCACCATTGTTGCTACTTTGTCATGCCGCTGCTTGTAATCAGTCTGTGCAATCTTCTTACAACAGCTTACCAGGTGGTCCACTGTTTCTTCAGCTTCTTTGCATAGGCGGCACTTACTGTCTGTTGCTGTCTTCTCAGTTTTGACTTTATATGCATTTGTCCTTAAGGCTTGTCTTGTGCAGCCAGAATTAGTCCCTCGGTCTCTTTCTTCAATTTTCCTGCTCTTAGCCATTGCCAGGGTTATTATCTGCTTTCCCAGCTATTTTTTTAATGTATTGGCCATGTAGTGCTTTGTCTTCCCATGCCTCTATTCTGTTCCTCATTTGGTCTTTCTTGTAGGCCAGTTTGGTCTCTCCAGTAGTCAGTAAGCCTTCCTGATATACTAATTTCAGTGCATCTTCATCATTGTTCTTCAGATATTCTTCCAAAGCCATTTCTTCTTCTTCAACCGTCTGATGTGCTTGTACCATTCCACGCCCACCTATTTGCTTTGGTAGATAAAGTCTGTCAATGTCACTGCGTGGATGAAGGGTATGATTTATTGTCATTATTTTTCTGGTCTTACTATCCATTGCTTTTAGTTCTGCTTGAGTCCAGTCCACTATTCCAGCTGTGTACCTAATGACTGGAATTGCCCAGGTGTTGATTGCCTTTATGGTATTTCCTCCATTGAGTTTGGACTTTACGATCTTTTTCACTCTCTTGATGTATTCACCTCTAATCTTTTTCTTGGCTTCAGTGTGCTTGAGGTTGTCAGCTTGAAGGATACCCAAGTATTTGTAGTACTCTTCCTCATCCAGACTCTTAATGTTATTTTCGTGGGGCATCTTGATTCCTTCAGTTTTCACTACTTTTCCTTGTTTGATAGTAAGTGTGGCACATTTGTCCAAGCCAAACTCCATTACAATATCTTGGCTATATATACGGACAGTGTTGAGCAGCGATTCTATTTCAGATGATGTTTTTCCATACAGCTTCAGATCATCCATGTAAAGGAGGTGGGATAGTCTGGCAGATGTTTTTGATGTTTGATAGCCATGTCCTGAGTTATTCAGTATTGTTGACAGAGGAAACAGTGCAATAACAAATAGTAATGGTGATAATGAATCTCCTTGAAATATTCCTCTCTTGATATTAACCTCTCCCAGCCTCTCACCATTGATCTGCAACTGTGTCTTCCATTGTGCCATCGATCTTTGCACAAATTTTCTGATGTTTCTACTGACTCCTGTTATTTCTAGGCACTTGATTATCCAGTCATGTGGCAGAGAGTCAAATGCCTTTTTGTAGTCAATCCATGCCACATTCAGGTTGGTCTTCCTTCTCTTGCAGTTTTCCAAGATCATTTTGTCTATTAGGAGTTGATCTTTTGTTCCTCTGCTATTGGGGCGGTTTCCTTTCTGCTCAGGTGGAAAGAGATTGTTTTCAACTAGATGCTGTTGTACTGCATCAGCTACCACACCAGTTAGTAATTTGAAAGTTGTTGGTAAGCAGGTAATTGGCCTGTAGTTGCCTGGTGTTGCCCCTTTTGCTGGATTTTTCATTATTAGGTAGGTTTTCCCAGTTGTTAGCCACTTTTCAATTTCTCCTCCTTGTAGTATATTGTTGAACTGCTTGGCAATGAGTGGGTGTATAACAGTTAGATGTTTCAACCAAAACCCATGCAGTTCATCTTCACCTGGTGCTGACCAATTTTTGATTTTCTTTGCTCTTTTTTCTACCATTTTTGTTGTTATTACTAGTTCTTTCATTTCAACTTCTGTTTTATTTGCATCCACCTCTTTTAACCAAGCCGCATCCTTGTTGTATTTCTTTGGGTTATCCCATATCTACTTCTAGAACTGCACTGTTTCTTCCTTGTCAGGTACTGACTGATTCATTGCAGTTTCTCCATTGATGGATTGGTAGAAACGTTTCTGATTGGATTGAAATTGGAGGTTCTGCCTATAGTTTGCAATTTGAGCTTCATATCTACTAATTTTCCTGGCTATAGCTGTTATTTGTTGCTTTATTATTTCCAGTGCTTCCTTGATCTTCCTTGTTTCTAAGTGGTATTTTTTGATTAGGTATTCTTTGGTCTTCTTGTTCTTCAGCTTCTTTTCTTTCATCTGTTCTAGCTTGCTTGCATGTGATCTTAACTTGCTGATCTTATTTTCTAGTCTAACCTTCCATTTTTCTGGTGCACTGTTTGTTTGTTTTTCTTCTTTGCTGATTTTGCATCTCAGGTATTCAGTTATAACTGCAGCTCTGCTGTACATTAGTTGGTTTGTTTCTTGCAGTGAATTGGTGCTTATACTTGTTATTGCAGTATTTGCATCTTTTAATGCTTGTGCTAGCTATTTCTTTGGAACAAGCTTCAATGCAGGCAGCCTTATTCTGTTGTTTTTGTGCTGTTCTAGATACTCAATTATTCTTTGTTTCAATTCTTTTATTTCTTTAGTTAGAGGGTTTTGTTCTTCCTGAGGAAGAGGTGCCTGGTTTCCAAATGAGAACAGTTGTATATCTCTGCTGAATTCCTTCACTGCCAACTCCCCCTGGCTTGCCTCTACATTCTGAATTACTTCTGGTAAGGCTTTGATTTCTTTGCCCTGGGTAAACTTTTGCAGTTCGTCCAATTTCTGTTTCTGTGAATACTTTATTTCGTATTATAAATCGGCGTTGATCTGCTAGTCTCTGTTCTGTTATTTCTGATTTTGGATGTTGTTCTTTCCAGAACTGGTGCATTCATTTTAGATATCCACTTCTTGTTGGACTTGATCTGTAGTAACAGATCATTATTTCTTTGTTTTCAATCACTGTGTATCTGCGACGGGTAGAGACCTTTTCTTCCAGTAGTTCTGCAGCTGCTGGCCCTGGTTGCTCAGCCAACAGTCCTGAGTCCTGTAACCCATTTTTCACCAGATATCCAGGAACTCCAATATCTAGCACGGACCTTGTTAACCCGGGCGACATCCGAGCCGGTATGGCATTCTGCAATTTACGTCTCACCATATTTTTTATGGGAGAGACACTCTTTGTCTGACTCCTCTGATGAGACCTGTCCAGTATGGTTGAACCTCTGGCATAGCTCTCATCTTCCTCAGAGTACACAAGCCCCACAACCACATCAAGGTAGTGCCTCACTGGGGGTTGTTGTTGTTGTTGTTGTTGTTGTTGTTATTATTATTATGATGATGATGATGATGGATCATCACACAGTCAGCCAGATGTTCAGACTGGATTTGGCATTTTGTCTACCTATCAAGTCCTTACCCAGGACCTAGGATAGGCAGATGTGGATGTTTGATAGTATTACAGGTATCATCGCAGGATGGAAGTAGTTCCTAGTAAGGCAGCCTTTTGCAATTGACTAATAGCGAATTTGTCAATGCCAATGGTGTTCACGTGGTGCTCCAGTTGTTTTGGGATTGCACCCAAGGCAACTATGACTTCTTTTGCCACAGTCTTTCTATTTCTATTTGTAGGTCTTTGTATTTTGTTATCTTCTCCAGTTCTTTCTCGTCTATTCTGCTGTCTCCAGGCACTGCCATATCCACTATCCAGACTTTTTTGTCTTTCTTATCGACAATTGTTAAGTCTGGGGTATTATGTTGCAGGTGCTTGTCTGTTTGAATTCTGAAGTCCCAGAGCAGTTTAATTTTATCATTTTCTATGACTTTCTCTATTTTATGATCCCATCAGTTTTTGCTTACAGGCAAATGTTATTTTTTGCAGATCTTCCAATGCACCATTGTTGCTACTTTATCATGCCGTTGCTTGTAGTCAGTCTGTGCAATCTTCTTGCAACAGCTTACCAGGTGGTCCACTGTTTCTTCAGCTTCTTTGCATAGGCAGCACTTACTGTCTGTTGCTGTCTTCTCAATTTTGACTTTATATGCATTTGTCCTTAAGGCTTGGTCTTGTGCAGCCAGAATTAGTCCCTCGCTCTCTATCTTCAATTTTCCTGCTCTTAGCCAGCTGCTTTCCCAGCTATTTTTTTTTAATGTATTGGCCATGTAGTGCTTTGTCTTCCCATGCCTCTATTCTGTTCTTCATTTGGTCTTTTTTGTAGGCCAGTTTGGTCTCTCCAGTAGTCAGTAAGCCTTCCTGATATACTAATTTCAGTGCATCTTCATCATTGTTCTTCAGATATTCTTCCAAAGCCATTTTTTCTTCTTCAACCATCTGATGTACTTGTAGCATCCCACGCCCACTTATTTGCCTTGGTAGATAAAGTCTGTGAATGTCACTGCGTGGATGAAGGGCATGATTCATTATCATTATTTTTCTGGTCTTCCTATCCATTGCTTTTAGTTCTTCTTGAGTCCAGTCCACTATTCCAGCTGTGTACCTAATGATTGGAATTGCCCAGGTGTTGATTGCCTTTATGGTATTTCCTCCATTGAGTTTGGACTTTACGATCTTCTTCACTCTCTTGATGTATTCACCTCTAATCTTTTTCTTGACTTCAGTGTGCTGCTGCTGCTGCTGCTGACTATTATTATTATTATTATTATTATTATTATTATTATTATTATTATTATTATTATTATTATTATCTCTTTTTAAAAACCTCCAGTGTTGGAGCACCCATAACTTTTGGAGACAAGTTGTTCCACTGATGATTGCAGCATCTTTTAAAAAAATATCTTTTTTCAGTTTTCCAAGTCAGAAAACATGATACAAAATGCAGCATTTTAATGACCCAACTTATTAATATAATTGTGTCTTTAAAACATTTCATTAAAATAGCTACATATGACTTTTGCTGTTGGAAAAATACTTCCACTGTTTTAAAGAAGTGCTATGCATTTGTTCTCATATTTCATAAATCATTTTTAATTGCATACAATTCATAAAGGAAACTAGCATCTATTTAATCAGAAACCATTTATTCAGCTGAATCACTTTCTTCTGAACACCAAGGTATATATTGTGTTTTTATTTCCTGTTAGTTGCCCAGAGTAATATATTATATCAATTGAACAACAGAGTGAAATAATTTTTCTGAATTACCTGAATTACTGCAACACTGTTAAGAAAGTATAAGATAGATCAGTATTATTACTCCATTCCACATGGAGAAGAGATGAAATTGGAGAGACTGGATTATTATCTCATATGAACAAACTAAATGTTAAAACATTTCCAGTTTTGATTTTTGATTTTTAGTACAATTGTAGAAGAATTTGGGAAATGGATTGACTCGTTTTCCAAAGGCCTTTTTTTTTCCTTTTGAACAATTTTCCAAAGCTAAGTACCTTATCTCTGAAGCTAAATGTATGTTTTCTTCTTCATCTGGAACTACTGGAGAATTAATATATGTGCAATGTTCAGTATAAAAACAGCTTGTAAAAGAAGAAGGATAAAGTCCTTCATGGTTTCAATTATATTTGGAACAATCTTTTGCCACATAGTAATAATTAAAAAAATGATCAGAAGACATTATATGTAACCTATATATCATATGTAATAGGTTCTCACTGTACTATGCTATTATTTTATAAAATTAGCATGCAAAACTGTGCATTATTATCCTCATTAATAGATATCAGTTCTTAATTTATAAACAAATTATCTAAATTTACATAATCCACTTAAATGACACAGAGTAGAAAAAAATTAAAATCATTTGTTTTAACCTGAACGATTTTCTGCTGATGGAATACTGTGAAATTGGAGAAACAATGTGACTAACTATGAAGGTTCTTGGAATGGATGTATTAGTTTGCTTTTCAGATTTTGATACTAACTTGGTCCCAGAGCACAGAAGAAGAGAGAAAGCGAGATTACTAAAAATAAAAACAAAGCAATACAAAAACCTCTCCAAATGGGTATTTAAATTTCAGGGCACACTGTTCAAAACTGAGATCTGTTCCTGTATACTGCTTAAGAAATGTGAGCTAAGGAAATGTCTATTAAGAGCCAGAACAATAAGCCAAGCAATCATTATTTCTCTGTCTGTGATTGGAAAAATGGTAGCAGATGCAAATATAACACAATTCTGCCAGAACCAACAGGTTTATATTTTCAGCTTGGGAGTTCCCTGTTTGGTCATGCAGAGAAGTGGGAACACCAGAAAATTTTCCATTCGAAAACTTAATAAGTAAGATTCATATCTGAGACTAACACTGATTTTGCAGACTCCTGCACATAAAAATAGTAAAAAAAAAACCTTAAATAAATCCATCAATTTAACCATTTCAGTTTGCTCATTTGAGACGCTGAAATCATTTCTTGTTATCTTGTTCCTGTTGAAAAATTGTGCTTTTAATTCAAGCAAAAGAAAGCTATGCATTATTAAAACTGTGTACCTTTTAAGAGAGGCAGTTGGTGTTCCACTGGATCTTTTTTTGCTTTCTGGCGTGGCATGCTTGATTTCTTTTTCATCGGATTTTCTTGCTGATTTGCTTCTAAAAAGATTTAACATTGTTCATTGACAATTAAGGATATAATGAATATATAATAAATGTTCTAATTTCTGAACTAAGTCCATTAAAGGCTAAAACTGATTAATGTCATACCATTTAGATTGAATAATTAGTTAAAGAAGCATAAAGAACTGATGTCATCACAAATTATCAGCAAAATTTGCTGAATCTAGAATTATAAAGGGGCCATAATTCAGCTTAGTTAAGTGCAGCAAAGAATAAACCTAATGATTTCAATGGACCTAAGCACAGTTAATTCTCTTTTGGATTGTGGTCATGGCATTTTGATATTAAAAGCAGACTCAGATTCTTTTCTTCTTTAAACATTTTTTTTAAGTGCAGATATTGATTTGACTTTTCAAAATTACTTTTAACAGACATTTGTGTGAACCTGGGCAAGAGCTACAATGAAAATAGTAATGTTCTAATACTGTAGTGCATTTCAGTTCATGGTGCAATTCACAACGTGTACAGATAACTATTGCAATTGTTGCAATAAGTAATATATTTCTGATAAGAGTTACAAGCACATATTATACAACCTTTGTGTGATCTTTCTTGAATTTGCTGATAGGCAGTTACAACTGATGATCACTGATGCCAAAAATACTATCACAGTGAAAATCTATTGCACACATAATTAAATGTTGTAATACAGGTAGTCCTCAATTTACAACCATTCATTTAGTGACCATTCAAAGTTTCAACAGTACTGGAAAAAATGGACTTATGTTTTTCACGCAACCATTGCAGTGTTCCCATAGTCATGTGATCAAAATTTGGATGCTTGGCAACTGTTTCATATTTGTGACAGTTGCTGTGTCCCAAGACTATGTGATCAACTTTTGCAACCTTCAGGCAAGCAGTCAATGGGGAAGCCAGATTCATTTAACAACCATATTACTAACTTAACAATTGCAGTGATTCACTTAATAACTGTGGCAAGAAAGGTCATAAAATGGCGCAAAACTCATGTCTTGCACAGCAACGTAAATTTTGGGTTCAGTTGTGGCTGTAAGTCAGCGACTACCTCTACTTTTTTATGTGCAGTATGTACAGAATATTTGTTCCATTAAGCAAACTAGTTGGATATCATAGACAAAATGTGATTGTGCTAAAATCTCTGAACGGTGCTTTTTATCAGAAGACTTGCTATATTAATCCTCTACATTCCTTTTTTCAAATGCATACAAGTTGGTCTAGATTGAACTGAGGCCCTCAAAACCTCCTATAACTCCCAGACCATAGGTATGCAGACTTTAGAGACTGGAGCTCAACAGATCTGCCTCTGTCCTCTACCTGAATTCTTTATGACATGTCAGTCCTAATAGTCCTAGATTATATTGAATTTATTAAAAGTTTTATTTTAAAAGGCTCAATTATCTAATACTTTGCATAACTGTAACACAATTAAGAGTTATTTACTTAATTATCTTGTAACTTATACAACTGATAGCAATACATTTGAATTTTACTGTTGTTGGGCTTCTAGAGTTGGTTTTTATTTTTTTTATTTATGCTGTATATATTACCAATCATGAAAATGGAATTAGAACATTTCAGAGATCCAGTGAAAAAATGTCACATGTCTCAATTATCTTCATCTATGTGACCAACCACAAATAATTTATTAAATTTATATGCCACCCAGTTCCCAGTGACTCTGATTCAGAGATTCTTTTTTGAGCTTGTAGACCAAGCCACTTGTTCCTTCTGTCTTCTGCTTTGACTGGTTTTGGGTGGAATCTCAACCTAGCTTATGAATAGTCACCAATTATCAACATTACTCTTGCTGTTTGAACAAAATATTGCCAGTATTATCTGCACATATTCTGTTCTTTGTGTGAAATGGTAACTGGTAAAGAACCTGTTATGGTATAATCATTAGAATTTCAGTTTCTTGGAAGCAAAGTTAAAATCACTATTGTCTTGGGAAGGTCAGTTATACTTCTCAGTCTTGCTCCTTAATAAAAGGGATGGAGAGAGAGAAATCAACATATATGTGAAAAGACAATACGATATAAATGAAACAACCAGCTAGACTGGTCAATCACAAAGCACTAAAATTTCAAGGTGTCATTAAATTGCTTGTCAAATATGAAAATTTGGAGCCACAAGCTCACCTCTTGGATCCTAAATGTTCCATTCTAAATTCTACATATACAGTTATTCCTACCCACATTTGTAAATCCTGTGTCTGCTTATGGGATATGTACTTAAATGGAAGAAATATGATTTGAATACAAAACTTTACTAATTGCTGAGAAGTCACAAAATAAGGAAAAATAATATTTTTAGAAAACACAATTTATTTAAATAAAGAATTTAAATTATAGCAAATTTAAATTTGTTCAGTTTCAATTTTTTTTAAAAAAATAGTGATAACAATATTACGCTGCAAAAATTCAGGTTAATTAATTATATTTGTCAGGAAATCTAAAAGAATTACATACTCTCGAGTGCCTGTTGTAGTCTTCCACTTAAGAGATGGTTCTAATTTCTTGCTGTCAGGAGTTTTACTTTTTACAAGAGGACTCTTAGGCTTTTCAAAAACATTCTTTTCTGCATAGTCGTAAAATTTTGGGGCTTGGCCATATTCATCTGCCTCAACTGCTTCCATATGCTGATAATGCTTTTCATACTTTGGTTCATCAAAAAATGTGTATTTCTAATAAGAGATGAAAATGTTTAGGAAAAATCATATTTCTAAATGAGTAAAACATGCTAAAATTAGTAAATCAGAGGATAGCTAGGTAGTTTGATTTTCTTAGCATATAAAAGTTGTCAATCACAATTCTTGATTTTAAAAAAGATAATCATAATGAAACAAAATAAAACTTTTGATTAAAAAATATAAACTTGATTCTGTATTTTAAGAAATAAACTTATTAACTAAAATCCTAATTAATGGTTTGAAAATAAATATATTAATATTAAATAACTTTTGCTATATGAACTACATAGCAGATATTTATGTAGATAACCAGTCACTTTGCTATTAAAATCTTAAACCTCCTGTCAGAACCCTATGTTCTGGGTGCATGGGATTTCTTATTCTTTTCGGGTTCTGCCATTCTCCTGGGGGGAAGGGGGAAGCTTTTACCTTTTTCTTGATTAATCTGAGTTCCTCTATTGGTAGTGAGGCCAGCTAAAGATTTGTTTCCCTTCTTAGAGCAGATATAAAAGATGAATTAAGAATGCTTCCTTCTTGTCATCACCTGTTACCAATCATTTCTTTCTGATGTTCCTGAAAATGTTTTCTGAGTTCTTTGGGGCATTTCTTCACTTTACGTTTTTTGATTCAATCCCTACCAAACTTGGCAACTGCTTTGTATCCTTTTTTGAATGAACACTCCCTGGACATTTGCTATACAAGTCTTTTTCTTTGCATCAATTTGAAAAGCACTATGTATATTCAGAATGGTCCCAATAGATATCTTTCATTTTTCTTTCACATATGACTATACTGTACTATCATGTTTTATAGGATCTCCCTCCCTAATACACTTTTTTTTTCAGGATGTAAAGACATCAAAACTGGCCTACCATCTGTTTAAATTTATTGAAACAGAGGGATAGAATCAAGATCACGTGAAGTATTAATACCACTTTACAATGCCTTAGTAAGGCCACACTTGGGATACTGCATCCAGTTTTGGTCACCACGATGTAAAAAAGATGTTAAGACTCTAGAAAGAGTACAGAGAAGAGCAACAAAGATGATTAGGGGATTGGAGGCTAAAGCATATAAGGAACGGCTGCTGGAATTGGGAATGTCTAGTTTAATGAAGAGAAGGACGAGGGGGGACATGATAGCAGTGTTCCAATATCTCAGGGGCTGACACAAAGAAGAGGGAGTCAAGCTATTTTCCAAGGCACCTGAAGGCAGGACGAGAAGCAATGGATGGAAACTAATCAAGGAGAGAAGCAACCTAGAACTAAGGAGAAACTTCCTAACAGTTAGAACAATTAACCAATGGAACAACCTGCATCCAGAAGCGGTGAATGCTCCAACACTGGAAGTTTTTAAGAAGAGACTGGACAGCCATTTGTCTGAAATAGTATAGGGTTTCCTGCCTGAGCAGGGGGTTGGACCAGATGACCTCCAAGGTCTCTTCCAACTTTATTATTATTATTAATTATTATTATTATTAATTAGAAATTTATTATTTTGAAGCTCAGCATACAAGTCAGACTCTTCTTCCTCCCCTCGCTATCATGAAATCAAAGACAACAACCCCAGATTCCTCAATTATTCAACAAATTTCTATCTATTAGTAAATATTAGATTTGGGATAGTAAATCCTTATTCCTTCTTCCATATTTTAACAAATAAAGTTGTCAACAAGAAAGGACACAAATCTGTTGAACTTCTGACTTTTGGCAGAGTTACATTTCTAGCAGATGTCAGGGAAGTTTAAATCTCCCATTGTCAAAATTATGAGCTCCTTTAAATTTTTAGTCATTTTACACACTACACCTCATCTGTACTTTCTGCTTGTCCAGGTCTACAACAAATCCTTACTACTGCATGAATTTTATTTTTCTTATCACTTATCCAAACACTTTCAACAGGATTTTCATGGTCTATGAAACACTCCTTTTATTTATTGATGTCATTATTTCTCTATAGATTATGACAGATGATATTTTATTCCCTTACTTCAAAACTTAACCATTTTTTAGCTTACTTGCAATGAATATTCCTATAAAATGCAACCTCTAAAAATATGAAGAAAATATTTTGCCATAAATACCATTATAACTGCTATCTTTTATTAAAAATATTATTCTGATTTGCCATATTTAAAAACTAGAGCTACTACATTGTAACAGCAATATGTGCTGTGTCAGCTTGAAGTACTCCTAACGTTGAAATCAAAGAAAATTGTAAAATAATGAATATTCTTTTTATTCAAATCATAAGAGATGAAGTTAGAAAGAGGAATGGTTCTGATTATTTAAAGCTTTGTCAAAGACAGTTGACCTTTTTTTGTTAAAATATGATATTTTCCTGCTTTAAAATTATACTACTGCTTAAAGGAAAAACATGTGTAGAAAGATGAGCAGAGACTTTTTGCCAACTGCTGCAGTCCTAAGCTTGGAATAAGTTCCATTAAAATCAAACAGCTTCCAAATAAGTGTGCTAAAGATTTAGGAAATAAATTTATTGGCAAAATTCCAGACTTATAGATAAATTCCTGAGCCAGCCATAGATATTTTCTAAGGTTCATGCACAAATGAAAAAAAATTATAGATAAAATATTTAAAAACTGATTCCTAATAATTTCATTCAAAATACTTTGTTACATTTGGGTTTTGATAATGAAATGAGGATTGTATTTACCAATGATTTTCATCATCAAAAAATAGTTCCATTTTTCTACAAAGCTTCTCATAATCTCTTATATTACCCACTCTATTCTCACTTCTAAGTGACTTAGTTTAGCATTAGATTATTTAAATAAATGTTGAAATATAATTTTTGACCACTGTGTTCATGTTTATGAAAGCACAAATAATGCAGTCTATAATACACCAATGACTTGTTGTGTACTTCTTTAGCAGAATTTAAATATCAGCCAGATTTAATAATTCTGGGCAATGTTCCTGAAATAATTAAAATTTGTCTCTATATACTGAAAATTACCAAAAGAACTTAGTCGAAGAAACCAGTGGTGGCCTTACATGTAATATTGAACCCTGGTTATTTAACAATGCTTTATTGGATTTACATGCCATTTTGGGGGGTACTGAGTTCAAGTTCACATAGTGTTCTCTACAGATGTTTTTTCCCCACAATCTTGTATGAGGTCTGAGAAAGAGTCATTAACCTAAAGTCACTCTGTGAGTTCCACTGATGAGGGTAGATTAGAATCTAAGTCTCCCTGCATTTAATCCAACTTTCACACAACTTAATAAACCGAACAGCCCAGACTGTGACTTAATATGTGTGAACTTGGCCAATGTGTGTTTGAATGTGTGCATGTATAAATATATACTGCATAAACAGATCGAACCAAAATAAGATACAGACAAAGTCACATAAAAAGAACTAAGAGCTGTTCACATTATGGTTGATAACTAGAAGTATAACTAAAAGTATAATAACAAGAAATGCATACCTGTTTAGCCATATTTTCTGTAAATGCTGCTGATCGTTCTCTTAAAAATGTGACTAGATCTTTATGTATGTCACTCTTCCTCTCATAATCAATTTCATCTCTCTCATTGCTTCTTCCCTATAAGAAAACCAAGTTTTATGTAGTTTTAAACTGTTCCACAGATTTCTCAGAAACATAAGTTATACTCATTCCTAGTAAGTTACACTGAATTTAATGGAACTTATTTCCAGGTTGTTTACATATTGCAACCTTCAATCCATTCTGTTCTGAAATGTCTCTTAAAATTTAAAGTGAGTGAAGCTATCCATATCATATTACTTTCAATATTATTTATTTTCTTGTTTCAATACAATCGTATAATTATAATCCTTATTTCTCTCAGCAGTATTAAAGCTCATTATATTTAAAATGTTGTATTATTACACTGTATGCATAATAGTGATCCAGTTCACAATCACAAGTGCTACAATAAAAGAAAACAATTTGTATTCTAATTCATAACTAGAATAAAAATAGCATAATTCAGTATAAAGGAACAGCAGGAATGGAATGTAGGTGCACATTACTACAAAATTATTCTGGTGTAAAAATTGAAAACTAAGCTAATTATGTATTTGAATGTCTTATTAAAAGAAAGATATTTATGTTATTGACTTCCAAGTAGCCTAACAGTTTTAGATCATATGTGCAATCTCTGAAATAAAAGTCATGAAGCTTTGTTTGTGAATGTAATTACTTACTCCATTTAAGAATACTCCTGCTGTGCTACAAGTAACAAACATAATATCTGTGTCACGTGGTTTAATTGATAAATAACAAATTTCCCCATGTACTTGTCTCCAAGGTGGGGCACGGCATCCATTGAAGAATTCATAGTCTAAAAAAACAAGAGCAATGTTTTAGCCCACTTTAATTTACCCGATAGAGGAAAAAGGGTAATAAATAAACTTCCACTGTGATGTTAGTGCAAATGAAATATTTCATATTCAGTCAGTGCAGATTACTAAAAAAGAGAGCCAGTTTCATATAGTGGTTAAGGCAGCAAGATAGAAACTGTAAGACCATGAATTCTAGTTACAATTTAGGCACAAAGCCAACTTGATGACCTTGGGCTAGTCACTCTCTGTCAACGGAGTTGCCCAGGCAGTTGCCAAAAGTTAACACTGATTCCAAAACACACACACAAAAAGTGGTAAATAGGTCATCAACAATGACCTCCAGTGAGAACAAGATAGAGGTTGTGCATCTATCCTATCAGTAGCTTTCAATATCATCAATCTTTAGCAGGAGCTGGAAGTGGGCGGCACCATATTATAATAATAATAATAATAGTAAAGTTGGAAGGGACCTTGGAGGTCATCTAGTCCAACCCCCTGCTCGGGCAGGAAACCCTACACCATTTCGGACAAATGGCTGTCCAGTCTCTTCTTACAAACTTCCAGTGTTGGAGCATTTACTGCTTCTGGAGGCAAGCTGTTCCACTGATTAATTGTTCTCACTGTCAGGAAGTTTCTCCTTAGTTCTAGGTTGCTTCTCTCCTTGATGAGTTTCCACCCGTTGCTTCGTGTCCTGCCTTCAGGTGCTTTGGAAAATAGCTTAAGTCCCTCTTCTTGATGGCAGCCCCTGAGATATTGGAATACTGCTATCATGTCCCCCCTTGTCCTTCTCTTCGTTAAACGAGACATACCCAATTCTCGCAACCGTTCCTTATATGTTTTAGCCTCCAGTCCCCTAATCATCTTTGTTGCTCTTCTCTGTACTCTTTCTAGAGTCTCAACATCTTTTTTACATCGTGGTGACCAAAACTGGATGCAGTATTCCAAGTGTGGCCTTATGCTGGTTCTCTTTCTTCAAGGCAGGTTCCAGTCAGTATTTATAAGAGATTATTCCCTCATCCCTACTATGTGGTGTGCTACCAGGCTTGGTATTCTCTCTATTCCTATTTAACATCAACCATAAAGATACTGGGTGAAGTCATCAGGTCTGGGGATCCATGGAAGTGTGGAGCGCATTACATGGCTACATTGTCCGTAAGTTTTCCTAGTTTATATTAAGATTGTAATCATTGTAACCATATTTTAATAGTTTTGTTTTAATTATGTCGTTGTTTGGCTTTGTGTTTTTAACTGTGGCACAGTCCAGAGACAAGTATGAGTTGGGGGGGGGGGAGAGGCTACAAACGGAAATAAATGACAACAGGTATAGCAACCATCCTTAGAATTGGTTGTGAAAATATTGAAATCACTGACAATTTCTGCCTTTTAGGATCAACTATCAAAAAATAAAGGAACCAAGCAATCACAAAATATGCCACAGATTAGCAGTTGTAAGGTAGCAAAGAAAGCCTTGGAAAATATACTTAGATGTCATAATATCTCTATAACCTAGAAAGGTTAAAACTGTGTAGGTAGCAATTTTCCCTGTGACACTCTGTAGAAGTGGATTTAAAAGTTATAAATAGTAAGTATAAATAGATATATGTTGTTAACTTCCCTCTTCCCTAACAAAGTCAGTTTACGGTGGGACTCCTTTCAATTTATCAAATTCTGCATTATCATCATAAACCCAAAAGGTTTGACAGCCTATCTTTTATTCTGCATTTAATATACATTTTTTAAAAAATAATAAGAATAAAAAACACAATTTGAACCTGATAAATATTCTAGTGATTCAAGGACTGCATCTTCCATCGTCCCAGAGAAATGCTTAAGCAATTCTACTTCATTTTTCACAGCAGTTGGAGTTAATCTCACTTCTCTGTAATTAGAATAAATTAATTACATTCTAACATTTAAAGATTCAATTAAAGAATATGCTGGGTTTATTTTTCAAAGCAATTCCATATTCCACAGAAAGACTATAACTGCTTGGCTAATTAGCTTTAAGACAGAAATTCTCATACACAGGCCTGGACCACTTGGATTGGGAAACAGTATACAAGGGCTGTTGGGCAAACAGGAAACTATCAAAAATTAGGCTTAGATTTCAGATTAACATAGGACATAAAACTTATTTTAAAAAATGTAAAAGTATGAGATTTGCCCTCTGAGAGGGACATAATTCATTTTAGATAAACAAATACTATCTGAAATAGACTCACTGTGATATCTGTTTCAGCGAGCTGTTCAGCAACTGCATATCCAATTGCTGAAGTAGTAGGGAAATTTTCATTTTAATTTCATTGTCCGATGCATCATCCTTTTTAATTTTGTCTAGTAAACGAAGCATGGACAAATCCTCTCCTTCAATTGTTCCATATCCAGGGCCAAGGATTTTCACAATGGGATCTCTGTTGGCTATAAGTTATTCATATTACACATATTATTGAAAGTCTTGATTAATTACAAATAAATATTTATGAATTTGGATGAAAAATTATCTCATTAGCTGTAAAACATCTAATTTTAGCATTATATAGCCTACTTTTGATTTTGAATCATGATAAATTATCTCTTCCAGATTTGACTAGCAACAAGTTCCTTCTGAATTAATTACGGAAATAGAACAAGGCCAAACAAGGCAAGAATGAGAAAAGGCATATTAAATCATCACGTAATTCAGAAATATCCAGGTTTTCAGAGAACGTGCAACAAAATTTCATTTTAATGTATGCCAATTAGTGTACATTCAAAGTGACAATAAAGTTATTATTTATTACAGAATACCTTCAAGACATGCCTGTGCTTCTTTTAGTCTTTTTTTCCCAGCAACAGAGAGTAAATGAGACAGCTGCCCAAAACTGCGAACGCTAATAGTTGATCCTTTGAGGAGGAGCAGTGGCTGTCCATTTTTGTCTCTTTCTTGAGACTGGACAGTTTTTTCACTGAAAGAATAAAGTAATAATTTAAAACGCAGTAATTCTTAATAACTAGATATAGCTTGTTTTTCACTGCAGTTATTCCAATAGAATATAGATTTCCTTTTAGCCATATATACCAGCTTCTTCAGTTTCCTATCCTCTGTGCCAGACATGTCAAACTCGCGACGTCACATGACATCGCACAATGTATCGGAACTTTTTTGCCATTGCTGGCAATGGGGTGGGCATGGTTTCTCGATGATGCATCGGGCCTGCAGACTGGCAGTTTGATATCCCTGCTCTATGCATTTTTTTAATTTAACTTTTTTCTAATTTGGCCAGAGGATGTGAAACCCAATTCTTGGAAACTGAAATATAAACCCAGATCTTATTCAGATCCTCTTTCTCAATGATCATTTGTAAATCATTTTCTCAAACTGTTTTTAATCCATCTAACAGTAGGATCTTGCTTTCCAATAAAATAGTGTTAGGGTTGAACGTAAATTCTTTTATTAATTTATCAGAATTAATTTATTAAATATTGTGAGCAGTTTCTTAATAGCTTGGATTACATTGAGAAGAGAATAAAGAATATTTTTGTACCAAATTAAACTAGGATCAACATCTGAACATCTTTAGTTTATATACTCCAGAGAAACTAACATTTCCTTACAGTACATTCTAAGTTAGTTGACCTTTGCCTTTACATTCTCACTCCAAATATTTCTTCACGAAGAAAATCCTTAATAGCTACTTACTTATTGGAATATATATGTTTGAATTTGAAACATTTTCCCCAAAATGCAGCCCGGAAACTACAGATGGAATAAAATACAGAAGCTATACATCTGAGGGGTCAACCTCATCAGGCTATTTGAGGCCACTACATAAATTGCCAGTTGGCTTCTGAGACCAATTCAAAATACTGATCATTATCTTTAAAAGACATTATGGGATATATCAGGCAATAACTTGCCACAATGGAATTCTCTCCTGTTGTAGGAAAGAAACAAAAAAAGAGGCCTGTTATAGGTCCATGTTTCTCATGTGGTCCATGGGGCAAAGATTGACAGTTCTTTTTGGTAGCTATTCCCACTTTGTAGAACAAGGTCTGACCTTGATTTTGCTAACATTTCGTAAGTAGATCAATACAATCATATTCCAGTGTGTGTTTGGCCCTTAATTTAGTTTGCTTAGTTTTGAAGGATACCCATCATGTTTATTGTTAACTTTTAAAATTTATTATTTTTTACATACTAGGTTTTTATTTATTTGTTTTCATCATGTTAAATGCTATCCAGCATTTGCTAAGAATAGGGTATGCAATAAAACTATTTATCCTTAAACTAAGAGAACATTATCCATTATTATATTTTATAATAAAACTAAATTTGCTACATATTTGTGTTTTGCATTTCTGTATTTTTTACTATTGTCAATGTCAACAGCCTTGAATGATGATTATTTGTGAACAGAAAACATTACAACCTTCATTAACCAAAACATTGAATACCCCATTAATTGATATACAGAATCTAGAAATTACGCTGCACCTATTAGTTTTTCAAAAGAATATAGCCTATCCTTCTATGACAGTTCATTGTAGGCAATAAGTCTCTTTTAATTTAGGATCTCTTCAGTATGTATACTTGGTACATTCAAATGCATCATAGGCACATCTAGCCAAATTTAAATTTTATTTCTTTTTAGATTTTAGATTTAAATCACTTTATTTTTACTTGACTTATGACCATTCGTTCAGTAAGAGTTCAAAATCACAATGATGCTGAATGAGGGAGACTCATGATTGGTCCACAAATTAAATCATAGTGTCTCCACAGTGACAATTGCGATTAGGGTGCCTGGGTCCACTTTATGGTTACAACATTGCAATGCATTGTGTTCATGCGATTGCCATTTATGACCTTCCCTACCAGCTTCCCACAAGCCAAGTTAATGGGAAACCGAAAGGAAGATCGATTGGACTGAGAGTGCGTGATTGGCCCAAAGTCATTCAGTTACCTTTCATGCCTATAGGACAGGGGTGTCAAACTGCCAGCCCGCAGACTGGTTTCATCATACCGAAGCTGTGCCCACCCCGCTGCCAGAAATGCAAAAAGAGTCACAATATGTTGCGACACATCACGTAACATGGCGAGTTTGACACCTGTGCTATAGGAGAACTAGAACTCACCATTTCCTGATTTCTAGCTCAGCACTTTAGTCACTATATCAAGCATTCTCTTTGTTGAACTTCACCCTATCCCTGTGATTATATTTTTTACATGTCTTGAAATTATCTTAAACAATTCATAAAATAAAAATGGTGGCTAATCCGAAAATCTGAAGATGCAAAGTTATGCACATCTATTAAGACATCACATGGGAAGAAGAGCCAAATCACAGCCTAGTATTTTTATTAGGAAATGGGGAAAACAAAATCTGCACTTATAGAAAGGTACCTTGAAGATATATTTTATTCTTATACTGTATATTCTGGAGAGAGCGATCTGGTCACCGTCTTACCTGACTTCATAGCCTGCCTCAAATGCAGATGGTTCTAGTTGTGTATGCCATTCAAGTGGTTCTTTAAAGACAAAGGCTGCTTCCTGGGGATGCTTGCTACTAAATGTTTCTGTAAACTTGATAATTTCATTTAAAAGAGATTCGTTCAGGGGAGTAATTTCTAATGTGCCGGTTCCAGATCCAGCCGTGGTCCACTGAGCTGCTCTAGTCAAGGCTACTCCCATGGCTTATGACCATCCCAGAATCTTGCAGAAAGATGCTAAAAACAAGAAAAGAAATATACAGCCCAAAGAGTATTATGTTGAATATATGTTGAATATACAGCACACCCGCTTCTTCGCAGCTGCTTACCAGACTGAGCCGATGCCGGTTCGCTCCGTAATGGTTAGAATCTAAGAAGATACGGCCTAGTCCACCGCTCTTTCTGTTGCATAGCTAGAGCTGGTTGCCATGGGGACGTTAGCTCTTCGGTTGCTAGGAGTTTTCTCCTGTAGTAAACAACGCGCGTTGTAGGTTAGACCTTCCCCTTTCTCTCGCGCCGGAGTTCTTCGCCGCCGTTCATTGGTTGTTTTGGATTCTACCAGAAGAGCGTCTGCCGCCTTTGGGACTGTTTGGCTCCTTCATATTTCTTTTCTTCCTTAACCGACTGTTTGAACTGTCAATCATTTCGCTCTCGCCTTTACATGCATGCTCGCCCAGGTTTTTTTTTTTGCGGATTTCCTAGATGACATTTATTGTTATCATCTGTTTCAGTGACTTCGACAAACGAAAGGCATGTGCAAGCAAGAGGCTGCATAAGACGGAATGCATTTCCCATGATCCTTGATCAGCAAATCAAATAGACAAGAGTTAGGGGCTTGCAATGCAAAATATTAAAAAAGCAGCATGTCGAAAAAGACTAGGATTAATTCGGGCAGTTGTGCAATATTAGAAGTAGGAGTTGGTTCTTCAGTTTTTAAAAAACAGTGGGCTAAACTTCTGATTTGCAATGATTTATTATGTATTATTTTTGTTAATTGATCACATATGTATCGCTGTCCATTTCAGGTAGTGACTCTGGGCGGCATACAAAATAAAGCAATCTAAACACATATGAATCAATTAGAAAACGACTGCTTTAAATTTAAAAAGATAAAAAATAAGATAAATAATATATTTCTATGGCCTTTTATGTCCCAAACTCAGTCAATTATATAACTGTTTCTGGACATTTTCCAACTTTAAATTATATATACTAGTTAAATTATAATTTTAAATTAACATTTTACAAATGTGCTATGTTTACATACTGCCTGATAAATTACTGAAAGAAGTACTTATATGAGAGCATTTTCTGTCATGTCTGTTTAGTTCTCTGTAATTATTTCATTACAAATCCATATCAAGTTAAACATATTTTTTCTTTTTAAAAATGAACCCAACAAAATACATTGCAATTCTAAAATAAACACTTGTGAGCCCCCAACAAGGAGCCTAGCTTAGTCAAGACTGTTTTCTTTTTTAAAAAATATGTGCAAACTTCAAAGTGTGTTCATTGAAAAAATTAAACTGAATTTATTTTGCTACATTTTATATTCGTATCCTATACATTCAAACTAATCATTTTTATTTATTTATTTAGGGCATGGCATCTACAGAGGTCATGAAATCACTTATGTATAAATTTAGTTTAAATTAAAAGTAATCAATAACATGACAAATCTACATAGGCTCTAAATCTTGCAATAGCTTTTTTTTAGAATATTTAGGTGTGATCATAAATTACGTATATAATTTATACTTACATTACACAGAAATAAGCATAATGATTTTTTTCCTTGAAAATTGCTAAGTTTTATACAGAAGAGATGTGGAATCAGAGGAGATTTATAACAGAAAGCACAGATAGTTATAAATATTTTATTAATACTAATCATCTATAAATATATCTACAGACATATTTAATAAGTGAGCTGATCAGCAGATGTTTCATAATACGAACTAACATTTGCATAACCATTGTTCTTTAACAACGAATTAAGGCATCATTGTAATTTTGATCTTGGTCAGATGTCCCAAAAATTCGTCTGCATTTTTTCCTCAGATTTTAAATACAGTAATTTATATTTAGCTGTATGGTATATGATGTAAAATGAAATAATAGAGCAATGTAAAGTTGTACAATAGTCTGAGGCTGCCAATTCCTTTTTATTATTATTACATTATATGTGACGTGCCCATTTTTCTTTCCTTCCTTCATAAAAGGAAGCTTTGCCTATGAATGACTGTTGGATAACATCTGATGATAAATGAATTCTCCCAGTTTCTTTAAAAGTACAGAAATCCATTTAAATCTGTTTTAGAGCTTATTGCATTCCGATAAAATAGTGCTTGGCATTTAATTTACTAGCACAAAGGGCAGAGCTGAATTCAGAAGAATTGAAGCCTAACATAAGAAAATACAGAGAAGACATTTCTTAAATTCCTCATTGGGTACAAGTATGAATCAGTAACATGAGATTTAAACCAGCAACTTCATAGTTGCTCCCAATCTTTTTGTAAGTAAAGTTGTTCCTGGAAGCTGTAAATTCTGAACAGAGTTGGCTTCTATACAGTAGTTTTCTTTGATACATCTGGGGAAGTAAATATTACAAGTTACAGCCTGTATATAAATCACCTTGTTAGAAAAAGCTTGTTTAAGATTGTCTATGGAGATTCTCAGTCATCAGGTCATAGTTGTCCCAAAGATGCTTTTTCAAGAGGCAACTGGACTTTCTTGTTTTTCTTTGAAGACTTTTCACTTCTCATCCAAGAAGCTTCTTCAACCACTTGTAAATCTGCTTTGGGGGAAACGTGATTTCAGGACAACTAATTAAATTACAAGATGCTCAGGTTCTAGTTGCATTTGATAGGAAATTTTCAATCCCTCTTAGAAAAATAACAATCATAAAAGAATATGTTAATTAAATTAATATATGAGGTGGCATGTAGTATTACATACATATTTCATTCTTAAAAACTGTACATATATAGATAATTAGAATCAGAATCAGAATAGAGCTGGAAGGGACCTTCAAGGTCCTCTGTTCCAACCCCTGCTTAAGCAGGAAACCTATACCATTTTAGACAAGTGACTGTCCAGTCTCTTCTTAAAAACCTCCAGTGATGGAGCACCCACAATTTCCAATGGCAAGATGGTAATTGTTCTCATTGGTAATTGTTCTCATTGTTAGGAAGTTTCTCTTTAATGCTGGGTTGCTTCTCTCCTTGATTAGTTTCCATCCATTGTTGCTTGTCCTGCCCTCTGGTACTTTGGAAAATAAGTTGATCCTTCCTCTTTGTGACAACCTCTCAAATACTGGAATACTGCTATCATGTCCCCCCTAGTCCTTCTTTTTTTTAGACTAGCCAAACCCAAATCCTGCAATCCTTCTTCATATGTTTTTGTCTCCAGGCCTTTAATCTTCTTAGATGGTTTTCTTCGCACTTTTTCTAAAGTCTCAACATCTTTTTTGTAATGTGGTGACCAAAACTGAATGCAGTATTCCAGGTGTGGCCTTACTAAGACTTTATAAAGTGGTAGTAATATTTCATGTGATTTTGTTTCTATGCCTCTGTTTATGCAATCAAAAATGGTATTAGTTTTTTTGGCTGCTGCCTCTCACTGCTGGCTCATATTTAATTGATCATCCAGGTCCCTCTCGAGTTACTGTTTTTAAGCCAGATTTTGCCTAATCTATAATTGTACAGATTTTTCCTGCCTATATGTAAAACCTTGCTTTTCTCCACATTAAATTTCATTTTGTTGGACAGGGCCCATTGTTCAAGTCTGTCAAGATCTTTTTGGATCCTGAACTTGACTTCTGGGATGTTGGCTATTCCTTCCAGCTTAGTGTCATCTGCAAATTTGATGAGTTCCCCTTCTGTTTTTTCATATAAGTCATTTATGAAGATATTGAAGGGTACTAGGCCTAAGACGGAACCTTGTGGTACCCCACTGCTTATTTCCCTCCATGTAGATATAGTACCATTAAGGACAACTCATTAAGTACGGTTTGTCAGCCAGTTACAAATCCATCTGGTGGTAATGTTGTTCATCCCATATTTTTCTAGCTTACCAAGAAGTAGGTTGTGATTTACTTTGTCAAATGCCTTGCTGAAATCTAAGTATACTATGTCCACAGCATTTCACTGGTCTACTAATTTAGTCATTTTGGCAAAGAATGAAATAAGATTGGTTTGGCATGATCTATTTTTTAACAAATCTATGCTGTTTTTTAGTTATAACTTTATTTGTTTCTAGATATTTGCAATCTGTTTTTTTATTATCTTTTCCAGTATCTTCCCTAGTATTGATGTTAGGCTAATTATGGGGGAAGGGAGTAGAGATCTGTTATTAATCAATCAACCATTTCCATTGCAGTGTTTCCCCTACTGAGGTCCCAAAGCCGATTAGCACAGCCATGTCTTTAGACCCTTAAGAAAAGATAGGAGATTTGGGGCCAACTTCACATTGAGGGGTAGGATGTTCCAGAGGACAGGAGAAAGGGCAGAGAAGACTCCTCCTGGATCCCACCAGCTGGAATAATTGGGCTGATGTGGTCCGCAGCATGCCTCCTCTACCAGCACAAGTCATACGGGCCAATCCCAGTGGGGTGAGACAGTTCCACAAGTAGGACACATGCCATGATCATCAACACCTTGAATTACATCCGGAAGCAGACTGGTAACCAATGCAGCTTATGGAGCAGTGGCATTACAGGGGCCATTCTTGCCCCCCCCAAAAAAACTACCTGTGCTATTGCACTCTACACCAGCTTTTGAATGTTCTTCAATAGTAGCCCCATGTACAGCGTATTACAGTAGTCCAGTCATGACATGGCTGAGGACTGAACAACTGAGTGCAGGGAATCCTGGTCCAGGAAAGGCCACAACCGGCACACAACACAAAGTTGTTCAAAGGCTCTCCTAGCCCCAACTGCCACCTGTACTTCAAACAAAAGTCATGAGTCCAGGAAAACTCCTGCATTGCAGACTGGGTCTTTCTGGGACAATGCCACCCCATCAGAATCAAAGAGGTCAAAGACCCAGATCCTGGAGTCCCACGTACCCAAAGCCATTCAGTGTTACCAAGGTTCAATTGAAGCCTATTGTCCCCCACAGCCTCCAGGCACCGTGAAAGGGTGGCCACAGTATCACTTGGGTCATCAGGAGTAGAAACAGAGAGTAACGGTAATCAAAGTATCTTTCCTCATTTGCATGCATTTCAGAGTGCAACACACTCTGAAAAAAAAAGGCATGGGATTTTGAATACATAAATGCATCTGTCACCCTTACTTTTTCTCCCATCAGTCCTTTAGATATGTGTGCTACCAATAAAGGAGGATATTTGTAGCTGAGGGTTAAAATGAGGGATCCTTGGTGCTCTTTGAGCTTGGAGGTTTTCTTGCAAACATTTTATTATCCAAACTAGATAATATTATCATTTGGCATTGATAATGTTACCTAGTTTGGGCAATGAAATCTCTGCAAGAAAACAACCAAGCTCAGAGAGCAGCAAGAATCCCTTAGATGCATGTGCCCTCAATAAAGAAATAAAATATCTTCCTGGTGACCTTTTCACATTTTTCGGAGTATTTATTTCTGTGCTTAGCTGGTAATTTGCCAACACTTCTGAACAATTATATATAAGAGAAAACTATATATTCAGTTTATAAAAAGGCAAGCATGACTATTTCAACCCTGTAATGGTTTCCTGGCTGCTAGTCCCCTCCTTGCTGAGGATTGTGAAAATGAAATGATAGCACTGGTCATTTTGCAACTGTGGGCATTTTCCACAGTATCATTAACAGTGGTTCCTTATGTTTGCTGGAATAATAATAATAATAATAATAATAAAGTTGGAAGGGACCTTGGAGGTCATCTAGTACAACCCTCTACTCAGGCAGGAAACCCTATACCATTTCGGACAAATGTCTGTCCAGTCTCTTAAAAACTTCCAGTGTTGGAGCATTCTCCGCTTCTGGAGGCAGGTTGTTCCACTGGTTAATTGTTCTAACTATCAGGAAGTTTTTCCATAGTTCTAGGTTGCTTCTCTCCTTGATTAGTTTCCACCCGTTGCTTCTTGTCCTGCCTTCAGGCGCTTTGGAAAATAGTTTGACTCTCTCTTCTTTGTGTCAGCCCCTGAGATATTGGAACACTGCTATCATGTCCCCCCTCGTCCTTCATTAAACTAGACATACCCAATTCCAGCAGCCGTTCCTTATATGCTTTAGCCTCCAGTCCCCTAATCATCTTTGTTGCTCTCTTTGTACTCTTTCTAGAGCAGTGGTTCTCAACCTGTGGGTCGGGACTCCATTTGGGGTTGAACGACCATTTCACGGGGGTCGCCAAACAACGCAGTCCGCCATTTTCCCCCCTTTTCCTTAGCTGTGCTACTCCCTTTTATTCTATTGGCTTTTGAAAGCCAATAGAATAGACTCTCTTGAATAGAGTCTAATTCTATTGGCTTTCAAAAGCCAATAGGAATTGTCCAGGCTGTCTCTGCCCTTCTGAGCCCACCAAAAGTCCCATTCTGCAAACGGTGCTGCACCAGTTGAGTTGACTTACGACCGGTTGGGGGTTGCGGCATTAAAAAGATTGAGAACCACTGTTCTAGAGTCACAACATCTTTTTTTACATTGCGGTGACCAAAACTGGATGCAGTGTGGCCTTACCAAGGCATTGTAAAGTGTATTAATACTTCACGCGATCTTGATTCTATCCCTCTGTTAATGCAGCCCAGCACTGTGTTGGCCTTTTTGGCAGCTGCAGCACACTGCTGGCTCATATTTAAGTGAATGTCCACTAGGACTCCGAGATCCCTCTCACAGTTACTACTATTGAGCCCCTTATACTACACCTGTACATTTGGTTTTTCTTGCCTAAATGTAGAACCTTACTTTTTTCACCATTGAATTTCATTTTGTTAGATAGTGCCCAGTGTTCAAGTCTGTCCAGATCCTCCTGTATCCTAAGTCTGTCTTCTGGAGTGCTGGCTATTCCTGCCAGCTTGGTGTCGTCTGCAAATTTAATGAGTCCCCTATCTATCCCCTGGTCCAAATCATTGATGAACAGAGCCCTGGGGCACCCCACTACACATTTCCCTCCATGTAGATGCGGTTCCATTAAGGACCACTCGCTGAGTATGGGCGGTCAGCCAGCTACGGATCCATCTGGTGGTGATGCTGTCTACCCCACATTTTTCTATCTTGTCAAGTAGTAGATTGTGATCTACTTTATCGAATGCCTTACTGAAGTCCAAGTAAATTATGTCCACAGCATTCCTCTGATCCACTAATTTTGTCACTTGGCAAAGAATGCAATAAGATTTGTCTGGCATGATCTATTTTTGACTTTTAGGAATCACTTTGTTTGCCTCTAGGTGTTCGTTGATTCGTTGTTTGATTATCTTTTCCAGTATCTTCCCAGGTATTGAGGTCAGGCTGATAAATCTGTAATTTCCTGGGTCCATTTTTTTCCTTTTTTGAAGATGGGAACTACATCAGCTCTTTTCTAGTCCTCAGGTAGTTCCCCAGTGCTTCAGGATCTTTGAAAGATATAGTTCAGTGGTTCTGAGATCACATCTGCCAGTTCCTTGAGAACCTTGGGGTGTGATCCATCTGGTCCTGGCGATTTAAACTCATCTAGGCTGAGAAAACTCGAGTGGCAGAGAAAACAGGAAGTGAGAGATTCCACAGAATATGCTGGCTAGAGAATTTATGTGAGTTGAAGTTCAGACATCTTAAAGTTGATAAGGTTGAGAAATACAGAGTCAGAATGAGAAAAAGTTAGGAGGCACACTGAAGCAATGACTTCTCCAAGAAGAAAGCAAGCTGCCCTCAAACTCTGTAGAGTCACAGCAATTCTAAGGAAAGCACCCACTTTTCTAGTTTCAAATACATCAGAGAAGACTCAGAAATAAATTAGTTGGATCTAATTGACTGGGAATTGATTTGGAAGCTGAACTGATTTAGTCCTAAGTTTTTTCCAAATACAGAGTGGTAGAAAAGAATGCATTTGTCAGCTTAAGTTAATTTTATCTTTGTGAAGCTATAGTCAGGCTTACAGCAGCATCTCTCAGAAATACATAAGCAGAGGTTACTATTTTGGTCCTTAATAAAGCATGGAACCAAACAGACCCAAAGATTTTAAGACTTTATTTCTCAGCCGGGGAGATTCCTGATCTGTTGGATCTGCTTAAACTTCTTTGGCTTCTTTTGGATGGAAATTCTAGGGATTGAACTCCCACCTCATCCAA
Organism: Crotalus tigris; assembly: GCF_016545835.1. NCBI lineage: Eukaryota > Metazoa > Chordata > Lepidosauria > Squamata > Viperidae > Crotalus > Crotalus tigris. Next base: position 1,510,588 of record NW_024096497.1, on the reverse strand, counting down.
GAACAGTCAATTTGGGATGGCAGTTTGAAAGACACAACACCAAAACACAAATGGTCTCAATTGTGAATTAAGTTGGTTGCAGTGGGAAATAAAGTTTTTTTTAGATAGGATTTAGTATGACATGGGGCAAGTATGTAATTTTCTGAGCAAATTGTCTAGCCAAGGGATGATGCCTTCAAAAAACTGCAGGAAAAAAAAAGGCCTGCTTGAAGTGAGACATACTTTTGGGGGGATAATAAATCAAGGATTTATTAATACTCAAGCAGTTGCTTCTTTTCTGCATGACAGAGCAGGAGATTTTGCAGGACACTTCGAGAAATGGATTCCAGATGGGAATGCATGGCAACGCAGTGTCCAAGATTTAGAGGAACTTAACCAGTAAAAGAGAAGGAGACTAAATCAGAAGACCATCTTGTGCTTATTTTCCAGCTTCTCAGCTCTGTGGTTCTATTGACTTCATATACAATCACTTCAGCATTTGTTTTATAAAGAAGAGTGACAAACAAGATCACAAGAGGAAATCATGGCTGAATAAGATTCATTTCCATCCTTGATGGAATGATGAGCTATAGAAACATGCCCAATAGTGGTTGCATTAAAATCAGCATGGTCATCTTAGTATAAACAATCCATGAATCTCTTTTCAGCATTATGGTTTGTGCCTCTTCTTCTTTTTTTTTTTAATTTTTATTATTTTATTTTCATTACAATCATAAGAAAAAAAATTCAGATACATAAAAAGTTAAAATACAACACACAAATTCCGACATTGCTCACCCATTTCCCCCCAGACCGCGTCCCCCTCTCATCTCTTCACTTCCCCCTTTCTTCTACCTCCTCCTCCTCTCCTCCCCTCCCTCTCTCCTCCATCTTTCGACTTACTTATCCCTCTCCTCTTCTTCTCAATCGGATGCGGTCTGAGGGAAAATGCCCGAGCAATTCTCTATCACCAAAATCTATTGAACATACTACCCATACTCTCCCCTCCCCCTCCCCCCACCCCCTTCCCCCCCCAACTTCCCAGAGCTCAGTACAGGGTTACAAAAAAAAAAAGAAAAGAAAAAAAAGAAAACTAAACATAGTCAACTTAAATTTACTACTTATACAATAACCGGAATCATAATAACCCTTAACTCTCTGCAAACTTCAATTCATAATTAATAAAAATCCATTATTCATAAAGTAAATGAAACTTCGTTGTTCCATACTTCTTCTGAATATATTCTATCCATCTTCTCCATACAGAAACATATCTCTTTTGTGAATGGTCTTTTAAGTAAGCAGAAATTTTAGCCATTTCTGCTAAGTTAGAAACCTTGAATACCCATTCTTCTAAAGTAGGCAGAGAACCTTTTTTCCAATACTGACCCACCAATAGTCTTGCTGCTGTTATTAAATTCAGCATTAAAATAGTTTCTTTAACATCAAAATCCACAAAAATACCCAAAAGAAATAATTGGGGAGTAAATTTAATTTTCCTTTTAAAAACCTTTTGAATGTTCCACCAAATCATAATCCAAAAAGCTGTAATATTTTTGCAAGTCCACCAAACATGAAAATAAGTTGCATCCAAGGAACCACATCTCCAACATTTGGGTTGCAAATTCGGATACATACAAGATAACTTTTTAGGATCCAAATGACATCTATAAAACATTTTATAAAAATTTTCCCTCAAATTTTGTGCTTGAGTAAATTTAACATTTCTGACCCAAATTATCTCCCAAGAATCCATTAAGATTGGTTCCTGTATATTCTGAGCCCATTTGATCATACAATCTTTTACTAACTCTGTTTCTGAATCCAATTTTATCAACTCATAAATTCTTTTGATATGAGCAAATTTCTGATCTTTAATCTGAATTACTAAGTTTTCATCTGTTAAAGTAATTCCCACCTTCTTATCTACCCTCCATCTCTCCATTATTTGTAAATATTGAAACCATGATTGTAAAATATTTTCTTGCCTTAACAAATCAAAAGACTTTAATTGCCAATCTGTACCTGACCAAATGAGCAACTCTTTATAGGAAATATTGTCAAAATTCACCCCTTTAGAAACCCCTTGAATTGCCTGTCCAGGAATCCCCCAAATGGGTATTTTATAGTTCAATTTGTAATAATACTTCCTCCAGACTCGAAGTATGGCATTTCTTAAAATATGTGACTTAAACACCCAATCTACTTTCTTATCAAAAACTAAATATGCATGCCAACCAAATAATAAATCCCAGCCTTCAAGAACCAAGATATTTTTGTTTGTTAAATTGAGCCAATCACTTACTAAAGTTAAGGTGGCCGCATCATAATATAATTTCAGATTAGGTGCTTTAAGTCCACCCCTTTCTCTAACATCTTGTAAAATCTTAAACTTAACCCTTGGTTTCTTGCCACCCCATATAAATTTATTGATACCCTTCTGCCACTCTTCCAAATTCGCATCCTTTTTCAAAATGGGTAACATCTGAAATAAAAAAAGAAACTTTGGTAGAACATTCATCTTTACTACTGAAATTCTCCCCAACAATAATTGTAGTTTTTGCCAGTCATTTAAGTCTTTTTGTACCTTTATCCATAATTGTTCATAATTATTCTTATACAATTTCCCATTAGATGTTGTGATATATACTCCTAAATACTTAACCTTATTAACTACATCATAACCTGTTGCTTCAACTATAGTATCTTTTCCCTTCATAGACACATTTTTAAGTAAAATTTTAGTTTTATTCTTATTCACCTTAAAACCAGAGACCTGTCCATACTGTGCTAAAATTTCAACCAATTTGTTAACCGAATCTGTTGGATAAGATAATGTCACCACCAAATCATCAGCAAAAGCTTTCAACCTATAATCAATCTTATTTATTTTTATTCCTTTTAATCTAGAGGATTCTCGAATTTTAATAAGTAAGATTTCCATAGTTAATACAAATAACAAAGGGGATAGAGGACAACCCTGCCTAGTACCTTTTTCTATTGCTCTGTTAATCCCCCATTAATTATAATTTGTGCTGATTGTTGCTGATATACAGCTTTAAGAGCATACAAAAATTTATCTCCAAAATTCATTTCCTCTACCACTTTCAATAAAAATTTCCAATCTAATTGATCAAACGCTTTCTCCGCATCTATAAATATTAAGGCAGGAGGAATTTGATTATTCTTATCCAAATATTCTATTATATTAACCAATTGTCTTATATTATTTTTCATATATCTTCCCGTTATAAATCCTGATTGATCAGTATGAATCAGTTGTTTCAAAACCTGCATTAATCTATTTGCCAATATCTTTGCAAAAATCTTATAGTCCATATTTAACAAAGATATAGGCCTATAATTTCTAGGCTGAGACAAGTCCTGATCTTCCTTTGGAATCAATGATATGAAGGCCCTTTTCCAAGATGGAGGTAACTCTGCTCCCAGCAAAATGTCATTAAAAAGTTCCTTCAATGGTTCTATCATTTCTTCCAATAGCATCTTGTAATAAATTGCAGTTAATCCATCAGTACCTGGCGTCTTACCAACCTTTAATTGTTTAATTGCAGAGGTAATCTCTTCAGCAGTAATTGAAGCATTAATTCCATCACGCTGATCAGTTGTAAGTCTGGGGAAATTGGCTTGTTGTAAATAGTTTTCTACATCTGAAATTTGTATAATTTCACTAGTATATAACTTAGAATAAAAATTTAAAAAAGCCTTTTTAATCAAATTTTGTTGATACACCTCTTTACCTTTATAACATATTTTGTTTATAATCCTTGATTTCTGCTTCTTACGTAATTGATAAGCCAACCATCTACCAAGTTTATTTGCATTACAAAATGTATTATACTTCATGTACCTCAAATTAATTGCCATCTGATCTGCTATTAACATATTAAATTGTTCCTTAAGCAGAGTTATAGAAGCTTTCAAATTATTATCCATTGGATTTGATAATAAAATCTTTTCCTTACATTTAATCTCATTTTCCAACTCTTTACACTTCTCAGTTTGTTTACATCTATGAGCATTATTCATAGAGATCAAAATCCCTCACATATATGCTTTACTGGAATCCCAAACCATTGGCATCGAGGTGCCCTTATTCATATTCCAAGAGAAAAATTCTTTTAAATAACCTCTACATTTCTGTATATTCTCTTCATATCTAAATAAATTCTCATTTAACCTCCAAGACCTTCTAGACTCTTTATCCAAAGAAATTTCCAACCATACAGGACTATGATCTGAAAAAATTCTGGAAAATATCTTAGTATTCTTCACTCTGAAAGAAAAGTCATTAGTAACTAGAAAAAAATCAGTTCTAGAATAAAATTGATGCCTGTCTGAAAAAAAAGGTGAAATCTTTTTCCTGAGGGTTACGTTCTCTCCAAATATCGCTGAGTTCCAAATCATCCTTTAAATCAAAAAAAGGTTTCGGAAGTTTAGCCTGGTTACACACTTTAAAAGAACCCTTCTTATCTTTGCTTGGATCCAAAACACCATTCCAATCTCCCATCATAATAACCGATTTATAATCCAAAGAAATTAGTTTCTGATGACTCATCTTGTAAAAATGTTTTTGTTGCTGATTGGGAGCATATAATCCAACAAGAAGAGTTCTGTTATCATTTATTAAAAGATCAATAGTAACATATCTGCTTTGTAAGTCCAAGTCAATTAATTTTGGTGAAAGCTCTTTTCTTTCATATATAACTACACCTCCTTTTTTCTGCAATGCAGGAGCTATAAAATGTACCCCAAGCCAAGGGCTGAACAAGTATTTTTGATCTTTGGAAATAATATGAGTCTCTTGCAAATAAATAATATCATTTTTATGTTGTTTCAAATAGTAAAAAACTTTCTTTCTTTTCTGTGGAGTGTTAAGCCCATTAACATTCCAGGTTAGAAGCTTTGCCATTCTTGGCAGGTTGAAGCCTTTGGAACAAAACCTCTAGACTTGCAGTCGATGACTTCTTTGGCCTTGCTCCGCCCACTGGCTCCGAAATAAAGTGTAATCCATCATCAACCTTTGTTGATGTTGTTCTTCTCTTTCTCTACGTTTATAGGGAGCACGTGTAATTCTCTGTTGTTTTGGGTCATCAATTGATTAAATAGATTCAACCAATAACTCTTCTCCTGGGAGTGGCTTTAAGCCTACATTAAATTGTGTTTCTGCCTTGCTCTCATCTTTTTTTGATCTTGGAGATGGTGGTGCCTCAGCTTTTAACACAGTCATATAAAAATCTTTTGCTTTAGAAATTGTATTAAGACGATAACGTAAGCCAAGATAAGTCACCACTATCCCCACAGGTATATCTCATCTGAATTGAATTTGTTGTTTCTTAAGTTCATCCGCCAAAAAAGCAAAATCTCTCCTTCTCCTAAGGATTTTTGAAGGTATTTCTTTTAAGATTATCACATCTTGAGTTGCAATCTGAAATCTGTGCTTATAAAAAGCCTGAATAATTTCATTCCGCAATGATCTTCTAGCAAAATAAACCACCACATCTCTTGGTAGCTTCCTCTGTTTTGCGACCCATGAGTTAACTCTGAAAATCTTTTCTATATCTCTCAATATTGCTTCAGGGTCGCATTCCAAAATAGAAGCCAATTTGATTGCAATTTCTTCCTTCAAATTCTCCTGAACATTCTCCTTCAAGCCTCTTATTCTCAAGCAAACTCCATTTCTCTATATTGTGACATTAAAATCTCATCCTGTATATTGTCTGCATTATCTTCTATCTTATCAATTCTATCTTGTAGTATTTCAACCTTCCCCACCATTTCATCCACCCTGTCATCAATTTTTTCTACAAGTCCAGCAAACCCCTTCAATGCAGAAATAATATCTATTCTCATCTGGTCATTTTTTTTCTCAATAAGTTCTGCTGTCTTTTGTATAGTTTTCTCATAAATATTCTCCAAAGCATCTTGCAAATCTTTAAGTGTTATTGACTGTGGTGGTGGTAGGGTGGAGAAAGTTTAAGTCTGGGTTGTTGTAATACAGTCTGAGTTACTGAAGAAGGAGTTGCAACTTTAGGAAGAGAAGCAGGTCCAGGACGTTTTGAGGCCATTTTAACAAAGAAATTTTTTTTTAAAAAAAAAGAATTAAAAACTAGTAAAAATAAAAAGAGCAAGAACAGCAAAAAAAAAAGTTTACTCCTTAAAAAAAAAAGAATTCTCTTAAACAAATCAAGTCCATTACGTTGTTAAAGCTCGATCAATAAAAAGTAGAAAATGAAAGTGTTCAAACAAGAAGAGTAACAAAGAAACAATATTCCTCCGCCATATTTCTTGCTCCAGCAATTTGTTAAGATAATAACAGGAGAAGATGTTAGTTCTCCCTGAGTTAAGTTAGAAGTAAAATCCAGTCATTGTCCTCCTGAGAGCTCTGTCTGCTTTAAAAGTCACTTATAGTTTTCATTAGGAAAGCAGTGGAGGCGGCGTCTGGCTTCGTTCTCTTTGGAGAACAAAGACATCCCAGGAAACGGAGCAACACCTGGACTTCGGAGGAGCTCTCACACTTCACCTCCTGAGAAAAAATCCCTGGGAGGTTGGTGAGGCTCAACTCCTATCCAGGAGAAAGCTCACCTTCTTCCCTTCACCCGGGAAGAAGGTTTCAAGCCATAAAACAGCTGATCGTCGCTGTTTAACCGGCTTTTACAATCTCCCAGGAGAGGCAGCTATAAAACAGCTGTCGTCAACACCAACGCAGCCTCTTCTTAATACACTGTTTCTTTTGGAGGAGTTAAAATGTACAGTGTATAACTAGTAGAAGATAACAGGGATTTTTGCTAAATAGATCAGTTAACCAAACTGGGCATGCACGATTTGTTTTATATTTAATCCGCACTTAACAACCACAATTGAGCTGGATTTTGCATCGTAAGTCCATAAGTCATTGTGGTGGGATTCAGCTGGTTCACACCAGTTCGGCAGAACCAGTAGCTAATTTTTTGTTGTCCAGGGCCAGAATGGACTTCTGGGAGCAGCATCCACAGAGAGAACTGGTTGTCTGGTTGTTCACACATTTAATCCCACCACTGGATAGATAGATGAGAGAGAGAGAGAGAGAGAGAGAGAGAGAGAGAGAGAGAGAGAGAGAGAGAGAGAGAGAGAGAGAGAGATTTATAGCTTAAAATACAGCAGCTTTCCTTTTTCTCATTGCAGTATTTTGAAGTGAACTTTTGTTACTTTTGTTACTTTTTTTAACCAGTTTTCCTATATTTGCCAATTTAATATTCAAGAAAGAGATATGTTTCCAATGCAGTTAATCAATTGTTGTTCTGTGCTTTAGGACCTAGTTTATTGTACAGTCTGCCGGTCTTCCCTGTGAATTTATTTTTGCCCTGGTGTATTCCTAGGTAAATTCTTAAAACCTGGAAGATGTTCAAATGGGATATGAGTCAAGCCAGTCTATAGGAGCCCAACTAATGTTAATGTCACCTACCTAAGTTCTGTTGCAGCATGCTGATTGCTGGATATGATAATAGAAAATTACAGCAAACACAGAGAAGAAAACTACAATTAGTATCAGTATCAGTATCAGGACAGTATTCAGCCGTGATATATAGTTATAAGGAATAAGCATCAGCAATGGAACAGCAGATTTCATGCCCAGCTTTATTTTAGGCTGTTGGTTCAACAAATGAGAAACAAATAGGTTTAGTAGTTAAGGCACCAAGCTAGAAAGCAGGAATTCAAGTCTTGCCTTAGCCATGAAAGCCAGCTGGATGACCTTGGGCCAGGCACTCTTTCACAGCCCAAGTCATTTCAAGGTTTGTTGTGACGAAAACAGAAGGAAGGTGTATTGGATAAGTTTGCCACTTTGAGTTATTTGTAAAAATAACAAAGGCAGGATACAAATAAATAAATTAAAATTGTCAACTCTCCCAGGTAAATCAGACGGAACATGACTTTTTTTTTCCTTTTTATGATCCTGTTGTCCCTTAATTTGGGGTACAGTCCAGGTAACTGGATGGAGCTGAGCATTTACTGGCTGGATGCTCTTCCTGATGGCACACAGAGTTTGCCGCAGATATTTTTTCTTTCCTCCCTAAGAGAGAACATCTGTTGCTCCCTAGGACTGAACTCTCCGCCTTCCAAGTGGGAAGGAAGCATCTTCATCCCTATGGCCATCATGCCGCTCATAGACATAAACATGGCTACCTAAGTCAATTCTACTTTATTGTATAGCAGCTACATTAACAGAATCTTGCAAGTTGAAAGTACAAGTTTCCTGCCATCACTTTTAAACACCCAATCAACTGGGGTAGTCCTTCCTAAGTTTCTTCCTTTGATCTTTAAACCATTTGGAGACCCTCCCTTTCTTGTCTGATTATTTCCTAAGCAGCATCTCATCCCTTTGTCCCTCAAGGTCATTCTCACATACTATTACAAGGATACATGGCTTGTTCTCGCCACTTGTAATTTCTACTCATAAACTGGAAAAATCAGATCTGAAAGAAAGGACATGTTGTGAAGAAGAAATGTATCTGTGGGGACCCAGGAAGGAAGCCTTTCTACTGCAGCATTTGCTCTGTGGAATATTATATAGCCACCCAGAGTTGTTTCAGCAGTGAGACTGGTGGCATATGAATTTAATAAAATAATATCATTCCCTCTTGGGGTCAGATTGGCCCCAATCTTGCTGGCCTTTCTGGAAGTGCCTGAACAATGGGTTAGCCATCTGCCTGGGGATTTAGGAATAGGGGTGTGGCATCTATAAAAGGACTGTATTATTAGGAAAAATGAGTGCACTATCTCACAGAGTAATATTTTTAATGATTTTTGTTGTTCCTTTTTGGTAATTTTGTTATATTGTTTTTGAGGTTTTTTTTAACTTTGGAGCTGACTCAGAATCCCACATGTGAAATGGGCTGTTACATAAATTTACAAAATAAACAAATAAACTATTGTTGTGCTAGTATAACAATAATGATAATGACTTCATTATGACGTGATAAAGATGGTTCAAAATATTCCTTGAGAAATGGTACCAGTAGTGGAGGGAATATCTCATGTAAGGAAAATAGGCAAGAAATTTTACTTAATAAAGAAAAGGGGAAAAGAGGAAAAAGTCCCAGCTCCAATGACTTTTAAATCTAAATATCTGAGCCACTTGTAATAAATAGAAATATGATGAGGTTTAAGAGCATGTTTTGAATACCGCTTGACCTGGAACAGAAACTGTAGTTGTGCAACCATAGCCTGTGATGACAAAATCAACCTTTATTTCCACTAAGAAAACAGGTTCTAAAATAAATTGGACTGAATGCAGCTTGGTTAAATGTAAGTTCAGCTACTGAGAGGGGAAAAAATCTATTGCAGTTGTATCTGGTTTCCATCACCATCCTGATCATATTATTTCAGCAGTCAAGCAAAACAGAAAGAAATATTATTTTAAAGTAAAGGAATACATATTCTCCCCGCCCCCATACTAACACACTCATCTTGGATGACAGATGTACACTGTTAGAGAAGGAAATTAAAAATTATTTTACATCTATTTCAAGTAGTTAGCCAAATTATAGAACAAAAGTTACCCTTTTATCAACACGGTTTCTTTTATTGTTTAACCAAAGCAGAACTTAGTATTACAATACGTGTCTCCCTGCATAGTGTACATTCTGATACTCTTTATTCAGCCAACTTTCTGTTATTTTTTTTTCAAAGTTTCTGCCATGGATATTCCAATTGTCCATATGGGTATATTTACTCCTCCCCCCCTTCCCATTTCCTTTTTCTGGTAAAACTCATATAAATCAAGTTTTTTAACTGGAGCCATGCTACCCTGCTGAAGGAGCCAACGCCTTCCAGGTTTGGCAGCTTCTTGTTTTATTGTTGAAGGAACCAGATCTAATGATTTCTTCTTCTTTTTTAATTAAGAATTTAGAGAGCCCTAGTAATTTGCTCTTAGACTTCCTTCACTGGGTGCTCAGCAATGCAGGGAAGACGTGGATCTGAATTATTCAAACTGTTTATTTCTGGTGTTCCCAGAAGTCATATAAGCAGGTCCAGAAAATTATTTACTCTGAATTGCTTAAAATGATGGTATTTGAGGTTTAATAGTAAAACTGATTTACTGTGTTTTTGCCAGATAGTAAAAGTATCCTTTTTATATGAAGAACATCAAATTAAGCTTTCATCGGTATGGAAAAGAGAATGTATTTTATAGAAAATAATGGAAAACATACAAATGCTTTATTCAATGTGGAGTAAATAAACATTTGTTCCTAATTGTATTAAAAATATAAGGTATGTTAGGGCACAGAAATGACTGAGACTGGGCTTTCCTGAAATGCTTAAATGGTCAAACTAACCATGGTTTATTCAATTTTTATCCCAGTTGTCATACATCAAACCATAAAACTATGAATTTGGGAAGAATTCACTGAGTTCCAACACTAATTGCTAGATATGATCAATCCCAAGGAAGTTTCAAGGAATTCCATAAAACTCACCCAACAGGAGGAAGAAAACCAAATAATGTGAATACACCTAGTAGTTATAAGTAGAGATGGGCAAACTCTTATTACTCTGAGGTCACCTGTAACATCTGTGGGGATAATGAGGATCACATTTGATTGGCAATGATACAAAATTAAGACGGCTGTTATATTCATAGAGCCAGATTTTTCTATTTTCTTGAGGCTTTTTTCTTGATAATGCAGGTTTTTTCCCCCTCCATTATGATAAAGTCCTTGGTTAACAGCCACTTGTTTAACAACTCTTCAAAGATATAATGATGCTGAATGAAAGGTTGTTATGAATGACCCTCTGAATTCAAGCAAGTTGTCCCAGCAAACCCATGGTCACGTGATCATAATCTGATGCTTGGTAACTGGCTCACACTTATAATGGTTGCAGCACCCTAACATGTGATCATTCTAGCTTCCCTGCTAACTTTGCACAGAAAAGTCAATAGGGAAGTTAGCGGGGAATGATATAAATTGCCTAGGTAGGTTTCCCCCACATAAGCCTCCTCCCAAAAATCTTGGTTTTTGGAAGCTGGCAGAAAGTTGCAAAAGGGGCTTGCTTAGCAACTTGCAATTTTTGCTTAACAACAGCAATAGGGCTTGGAGGGATTTCTGTTGTTGATGCAGTCGTGTGACATTGCACTTTATAACTGCATCATTTATCAATGGAATTTCCTGTTCCCATTGTAGTCATAACTTGAAGACTACTGCATTTTAAAGGTTACACTTCATTTTCATGTACTTCTTATATCAAGTTAGTTTTTAAAAAAGTTACTAATTTATAGCATTTATGATGGAGCGGCTGAATGTCCACAGACAGCCTGGAACCTCACCATTCTGTGATCACACCCAATAGTATAACCTAGCTGAGATACAATTCACTGAAAACATCAGCTGATTTTGACTAATCTTCAAAAGCTAAACTTTTCAGTGTCATAGCTTTACAACAGATTGGGTAAGAAAAAAAAGACAATGATAACTCCTTTTTTAAATACTGCCAAGAAAGCTACATAGATGTGCTCATTAAGTTATCAGAAATCAAGCTCAACTTGAAGATGATACATTAATTGAACTGAAGAAAACAAATCTATCACATGGATAAAGTTTGCAGCATCCTATGCTCAAATAATAATGTTTTACAAGAGTTTTGTTGAAAACCAGCATTTACTTCCATTCTTTTGGCAAAATCGTGGCCATAGCAAGTCATTGGTTCACTTAATGACATCAGATTCATTTAATGACTGTGGTGTTCGCTTAACGACTGCAGAGTCACCTAACCATCAGGGTGATTTGGTCAACATCTGCTGCAAAAATATTGTAAAATCAGTAAATTCTGTTTTGCAACTGTTATGATCGCAATAGGTAGGCTCATTACAGTCGTAACAATAGGACTACCTCTAATCAATATTAGGACAGCTTCAAAATGCTTTGATAAATGCACAGCATCTTTCCAGTTTTAGTTAAAGCAGCCCAATCTATCCTAGGCTTCAGCATAAGTCTTGGGGAAGGGGGAAATGCTACTATTTTGAGGAATTAACTTGGGCAAATTAACGCAACTCTAAATAAAACTTGCCTCTTTTTTCAGGCTCATGCAGAAGTCTGAAAGAAGATATAAGTGGTTTAATTAATAGCAGAGATGCAAGACTCAGAGTCCTTTCTCTAAATCATTTCTGAAGCATGCACAACCTGATTTAACATCCTTACTTTACACAACTTTCTCATTATATTTTATTTTACTTTGCATACATTTTATGTATATTTTATTTTACTTTGCATACATTTGTACAAGAAATTCATTCTGTTTTTACTTGCATTCAAAATGTGTGAGGTTATAATATAGTGCAGGTTCACATCAACATTGGTTTTAAGGGATTTTCATAAGTGTCTTAGGGAATTAAGCTGAAGACTGCTGAAAACAAACACGTGCCTCTTTCCTCACATAGTGAAGAAAGTAAAAGGAATATGTTTTGTTTAAAACTACTTGTTCCTTTAATGTCAGGTTACTATTTTAATCCAGAAATGTTAGATTTCTTTTACAATGCAGTAATTCGGGGGCCAAAAGTAACAGCATTTTGTGCCAAAGTTAAGTAAGCAAAATCATTAAAAACCTTGATTACTGGTCTGAATCCCAACAGTTGGTCTTAATTTTCTGATTTGAGCAATCTTGGAATATACCTAAAAGCACCTTTGGTTGAATGGACAGTATTAATATTTAAATATAGTACAATTCTAGTATCTCTGGAAACAATTACATTACTTAGAAAACAAGGCAATATCTAATAAAGATTCGATCCTTTTCCCCAGATTAATTAACTTCACAGGAAAATCCAGCTTTAAAAATTGGGAAATAGATTATGATATGGAAAAATTGGAGGGAAGAGAGATATTAACGTAGACAATTAATAGATGAAGATGAATTTTTTTAACATACTATGTATTAGGAGAGAAATATTATTCTTGAGGTGTATCCCAATGGCATTACTTACAATTACAACATTAGTTAGTAACATAATTTGGATGAGCAGCACTTTCTAGCACTTGAGGTACTAGAGCAATTTGCTAAATTATTCAAACTAAAAAAAACTACCGTTAGTTTCTATAGATATTTGTTATCAATAAATCCATTTAATATGGAGGTATTAGTAAGTGAATGCAATAAAGAATTAAAATTTATTTTATTATATTACTTAGACAATGGGAGAGTATTTTAAATACTCTAACAAGAGTATCAATTGACCTAAAACCATTACTTATAGAACCAAAAATATTTAGAATTTATTGGACTCTTTTGTTTACGTAGAACAAAAGGACCATCAAAACAAGCATTTTATTGGTGATGTAATAAGACTAATGCTTATTTTAAATACACGAGGTTTTTTTACATTTTTTTACATTTACCAAGTTTCAGAAAAAGTATTGGATTCTATATTTATAATTGTGTGACGAAAGCTAGAAGTTTCAGATGAACCACATACCTAGTACTTGGCATTTGAAACTAAACACTGTAAATGGATGTTCTGTGCCCTTACTATTGGTAAAAGATGGATACAACAGCATTGAAAAAATAGATGTATGGCTCTTTTCACTCAATGGATTGAGAACCGGATTGCACATGGCACCTATAACCAGATAATCTAGAGCAGGGATGTCAAACTCACCACGTCATGTGACATATCGCAACAAATTGCAACTTTTTTCCATTGCTGGAGCTGGGGTGGGTGCAGCTTCGGCATGATGCATCTGGCCCGTGGACTGGCAGTTTGACACTCCTGATCTAGGGATGTAGACTTTCTAGAGATAAATATAATTAAATATGTGAGACATTTATACAAAATACAGTAAGTTAGAAATACAAATGTATTAGAAATATACAAGCACTTGAATAATTGCCTTAAATAAGCAATATAGAATTGTAATTATTTATAGCTAAAATAATATATTATACCTTTTTTCTTTTATCACACTTTTCACTTTTTTAATAAAAACGCTAAATATTTTTTCTTTGACAATGCTTTTTTCATCTTTGTGGGAGGGTCTTTTCACTTAGTAATAGTAGTAAAGTTGGAAGGGACCTTGGAGGTCATCTAGTCCAACCCCCCGCTCGGGCAGGAAACCCTACACCATTTCGGACAAATGGCTGTCCAGTCTCTTCTTAAAAACTTCCAGTGTTGGAGCATTTACTGCTTCTGGAGGCAAGCTGTTCCACTGATTAATTGTTCTCACTGTCAGGAAGTTTCTCCTTAGTTCTAGGTTGCTTCTCTCCTTGATAGTTTCCACCCGTTGCTTCTTGTCCTGCCTTCAGGTGCTTTGGAAAATAGCTTAATTCCCTCTTCTTTATGGCAGCCCCTGAGATATTGGAATACTGCTATCATGTCCCCCCTTGTCCTTCTCTTCGTTAAACTAGACATACCCAATTCTCGCAACCGTTCCTTATATGTTTTAGCCTCCAGTCCCCTAATCATCTTGTTGCTCTTCTCTGTACTCTTTCTAGAGTCTCAACATCTTTTTTACATCGTGGTGACCAAAACTGGATGCAGTATTCCAAGTGTGGCCTTACCAAGGCATTGAAGAGTGGTATTAATACTTCACGTGATCTTGATTCTATCCCTCTGTTAATGCAGCCCAGCACTGTGTTGGCTTTTTTGGCAGCTGCAGCACACTGCTGGCTCATATTTAGGTGATTGTCTACTAGGACTCCGAGTCCCTCTCACAGTTACTACTATTGAGCATGGTGCCACCTATGCTGTACTTGTGCATTTGGTTTTTCTTGCCTAAATGTAGAACCTTGCTTTTTTCACCATTGAATTTCATTTTGTTAGTTAGTGCCCAGTGTTCAAGTCTGTCCAGATCTTCTGTATCTTAAGCCTGTCTTCTGGAGTGTTGGCTATTCCTGCCAGCTTGGTGTCATCTGCAAATTTGATGAGTTCCCCATCTATCCCTTCATCCAAATCGTTGATGAAGATGTTGAAGAGTACTGGGCCCAGAACAGAGCCCTGGGGCACCCACTACACACTTCCCTCCATATAGATGCAGTTCCATTGAGGACCACTCGCTGAGTACGGCCGGTCAGCCAGCTACGGATCCATCTGGTGGTGGTTCTGTCTACCCCACATTTTTCTATCTTGTCAAGTAGTAGGTTGTGATCTACTTTATCAAATGCCTTACTGAAGTCCAAGTAAATTATGTCCACAGCATTCCTCTGATCCACTAATTTTGTCACTTGGTCAAAGAATGCAATAAGATTTGTCTGGCATGATCTATTTTTGACAAACCCATGTTGGCTTTTAGTAATGACTTTGTTTGCCTCTAGGTGTTCGTTGATTCGTTGTTTGATTATCTTTTCCAGGATCTTCCCAGGTATTGAGGTCAGGCTGATAGGTCTGTAATTTCCTGGATCCATTTTTTTTCCTTTTTTGAGGATGGGAACTACATCAGCTCTTTTCCAGTCCTCTGGTAGTTCCCCTGTGTTCCAGGATCTTTGAAAAATATAGTTCAGTGGCTCCGATATCACATCTGCCAGTTCCTTGAGAACTCTGGGGTGTAATCCATCTGGTCCTGGTGATTTGAACTCATCTAGGCTGGACAGGTGCTCACTAACCATTTTCTTGCCTATCTTAACTTGTGTTTCTGTTTTGTTTTTTATGGCACTATTTTTGATAGGTTGGTCTGTTTTTTCCCTTTGTGTAAAGACAGATGCAAAAAATGAGTTAAATAGTTCTGCTTTCTCCCTGTTGCTTGTCACCTTCTTGCCACTTCCACCCACTAATGGACCAATCATTTCCTTCACTTTTTTCTTGTTTTTTACATGTTGAAAGAAGCTTTTTTGTTATTTTTGACTTTGGTCGCAAGCCTCAGTTCATTTTGAGCCTTGGCTTTCTTCACTTCATCTTTGCAGGCTCGGGCTATTTGCTGATATTCTGACTTAGTTATGTTCCCCTCTTTCCACTTTCTATACTTGTCCTTTTTATTTTTCAATTTGTCAGAGAGTTCTTTATGCAGCCATGCTGGTTTCTTTTGAGAGCTGTTATTTTTCCTCTTTGTTGGTATTGTGCTAGACTGTGCTTTTATTATCTCATTTTTCAAAATTTCCCAAGCTTCTTGAGTTGTTTTCCCCCTGAGGATTCTCATCCATGGAATCCTTCCCAAGCCCTCTCTAAGTTTATTGAAATTAGCTCTCTTGAAGTCCAAGACTCTAGTTTGACTGTGTTCTATTGGTTGTGCTTCTATAATGTTGAATTCTAATATTGCATGATCACTTCCTCCCAGGGTTCCTATGGCTCCAACACCGTCTATCATTTCATCTCTGTTAGTGAGAATTAGATCCAAAATGGCTAATCCCCTAGTTCCATTCTCTACTTTTTGGGAGACAAAGTTGTCTGCTAGGTTTGCCAGGAACCTGTTTGATCTTCCACTTGGTGCGGAGTTTGTCTCCCAGTTGATGTCAGGGTAGTTAAAGTCCCCCATTACTATTGTGATGTGCTTCCTACATACCTTAGTTAGCTGACTAGCAAAAAGTTCATCTATTTCCTCTGTTTGGTTGGGTGGTCTGTAGTATACACCTATGGCAATGTCATTTCCCCCCCCTTTTATATTGACCCAAATGCATTCAAGACAGTTTTTATCATTGTTGTACTCTATTTCTGTGAAGATGTAGTTATTTCTTATATAGAGAGCAACTCCACCTCCTCTTTTATTTGGTCTGTTTCTTTTAAATAATTTAAATCCCTCTAGCTGTGTGTTCCATGTGTGAGTTTCATCCCACCATGTTTCCGTAATGGCAACAATATCGTATCTGCCCTCATTAACCTGAATTTCTAGTTCACCCTGTTTGCTGTTCATACTTTGTGCATTGGTGTATAAACATTTGAGTCCTTTGTGGGTGGCCCTGTGTTTCCTTTCTACATAACCTGTGTGGTGCCTGAGTTCCCCTATTGTCTTACCACCTATTTGGTTAGTGCACTTTATATGGCACTCGCTATTAGAGGCTTCATTTTGATTGGTAGCAAGGTTGGTATTCTTGTCCACACACACATCTGTGCTACATGCACTGATAGCCCTATAGTTTTTAAATTGCCGGGGACAGGGTTGTTCCGTATCAATTAACTCCCTGTCCCCGCTGTTTAGTTTAAATTTCCCTCCAGAAAATCTGTGAATTTATAGCCGAGTAACTCAGTCCCTTTTTTTGATGGATGCAAACTTCTCTGTCATTATTTTAAAAGCAATAATAGAACAAATTAAAAAATCCTAGATTGTTGATTATGTGCCATTAATTTGGTATCAACTTTTTAGCAACCACATATAAAAAAATTTTTTCCATGATGTGTCTCACAAAATTGGTTTTTCAGGTCTTCCAACAATGTACTTATCACCTTAAAAGCTTCATTTTTGCAAAATTTTTAGATATTGTTCATTAATTAGTGGTTAAAATGTTTATTCCCATCACCACCATCATGCAACAGTAGCAAGAAAAAAAACTTGTAGGCAGCAAAGCACACACAAATAAGAAGAATAGAATAAGACATTGGTCAGTATCAGAGCACATAGAGCAACTAAATCCAGTTTGGCAGACCATAACTGGGAGTTTCCTCAGTTTCTGAAAAAAAGCAAGTAAACAGTGAACAGTTTTAAGCATTTGGAGAATATCCCTGGAACTTAGTGCCCATTATTTTCACTCTCCAGCTGGAATTTTCCATGCTTTGGTTCTTATCAAAGATGCCCCCAAACCAGGAGATGGAAGAGTTAAATTTATTCCTTGGCCTAGCGTGGGATTGTATCAGAATCATCTTCCATTGCAACTGTGGTCTCTGGTTCTCCATCCAGAGACATAGCTTTCCAGGCTTTGAAATGTCAGCACCAATTTATTATATTTATATCCTGTATTTTGAACAACTCAGTGATGTACAGATCTTTCTCCTATTGTTCTCACAATCAGCATCTTGTGAGGTGGACTGGGCTGGATGGAAGAAATAAATTCAAAGTCACTAGCGAGCTTCCAAGCTCAGGCTCCTCATTTCTAGTGTAGCACCTTGGCCACAACACCAAACTGGGTTTCTGAATTAATGATCAATGGGTCAGCAGGCTGGTGGTACAGGATTACATTTCAAGACATGATCATCAAGGAGCTACTTTGTTTATCGTTTGTCAAAATATGAAAAAAATACTTGGTTGATCTAGTTTTGGTATGGAAAGAGTAAGTAAAGATCAGAAGAGTAAAGGACATATTTTGTTGGGAAAGAGATGAACAACTTTCTGGGTCTTGCAAGTC
Organism: Crotalus tigris; assembly: GCF_016545835.1. NCBI lineage: Eukaryota > Metazoa > Chordata > Lepidosauria > Squamata > Viperidae > Crotalus > Crotalus tigris. The sequence goes on along the minus strand of NW_024096497.1, from coordinate 1,492,354 downwards.
AGCAGTGAAAAATATTACATGCCCAAAGTGGGCATGGCCACTGGCCAAGCTAAAAAGGGGAAATTTTTGTAAAGTAGGCAGAATTACGTAAGAGCTCCACACTTAATCTCTTGAGAAATAATGTAGTATAAAACTTCTGTGTGAGGGAAGGAGAGAAAGCAAACCTACAAAGTACAACTGAAGCATCTATTTTAATACTTTCCTTTTCTTTTCCAAATAAACCAGGATATTTGTATTCTCACTCTGAATAAAGTGTACTTTCTCTTTCTGACTAGATCTTGCTTGCATGCCACAAAACAGCTTTTGAGATTTATAGCAATGTTGATCTATCCACAGAGAATTTTTTCCAACTGCAGAGGATTTCAGTGTCAGTTTTGCAAGCTCAAAATGTTCTTTCAGGTGACATCAGGGCCATGTCTGACAAAGACACTTATTTTTAATCAGTTGCAGGAGTAAAGCTTGGAGCATTCCTTGGGCCAAAATTCTGTCAGCTTTGCTCAGTATATTTAGATAGCATGTGTCTGCTAGGCTGTTTTGAACATACTGTCAACTGGCAATGTATTTTATTAGATTTGTAAAGAGTGTGTGAATGTATGCATGCATATATGGGTGAAAAAAATACAGACTGACTGCTAATTTAGAAACAATATTTGGGACAATATATTAAATATGGTTACTGTTCAGAGATTTCAACCAGAGTAGGATACATTGCTGTTTTAATTCTCTTCAACATTAGCAGATGTGTTAAATATTGAGTTTTCTTTAAACAAGAAATTGCATGAAGTCACAGGTAATGTTCCTCCTCTTTTAAAACTGAAATGCTACTTCAGGATCTGAGGGTGCTTTGGCACAAAGTACCCTGCATCTTGTTTGCTAAAGAAGGAGCTTATAGTCTATTAGCTCCTGCAGATTGAAGACCATCGTGATGGAAGTGGGGAAGAGAGGCAGAAAATGTCAGCCATCAGTCAGGTTGGAATAGTTTCTGAACAGCAAGCCTTAGCATGAAATGAAATGGTTGGGAACAAATCATGACTGTGAAAAGGAAAAAAAAGAAAAAAGGAAAGGAAAGGAAAGAGTTGAACTGCAAAGATCTAAGAGAATATAAGCAATTCAGAAAGAGCAATGTTCATTGAATTAAGAAATGGTTGTACTTTGGACATATGGTGAGGACTCATCGTAAATTAGATGTCTCTAAGGAAGTGGAGATGGCATTGGGGTGAGACTGATGGCAAATTGACATTTTCTGCCCAACCAAATCTCTCTGGATAAAGGAGAGATTGTGAGAGCCCCACTTGCATTCAAGACAGCTGCTCCTTGTGAGTAAACTGAAGGAGCTGATATTTCTATAGGCAATTTGTGAACTGAATGGCTGGGAATCAAGGGATATCTACCAAACTCAGTGTAACATAGCCTTGAGGACACAACATTCTGCTAAGCATCATTTCTTAATTACTTTTGGAAATAGCTTATTATTTGCTTTTCAACTATAAAGAACATCTTGATTAACAAGTTTGATAAGATGAACTGGGTGAGCTTCCTCTAATCCTTTAAAAACAAAAAAGATAAATTGAACTATACATTTTTTAAATAAGCAACAAAGGGTGATCAGACAGTTCTCTTGATGCCCGAAAAGGTAAAAATAGAAAGTAAAGGAGAAGAGAAGCAAAAGGGTGATCACATCATTGATTTTGGAAAGTTATAAATGGCATAGAAGCACAGAGAGATTTAAAATAAGATTTTGATTTTGAAATTCATCATGGGAATACTTTCCATGGAAAAATTCTGTTGTTTTGAATTCTTGGAAGAAAGCATGATAGCAGGGGAACCTGAACACTGGACACTAGAGGGAACCTAAAGGACTGAAGATTATAATTAAAGGAGAAGAACATTTAAATTTGACTAAGACAGATTAGAGTAATATACTTTAACATTGGACATATTTGAGGATATTTGTAAGCAATGGATCAGAAGTCAATTTTAAAAGTGTCTGCCGTTATAGATAGATGGTCTTTAAGATGTTTGCAGGATAGGACTGGAACTGATCTGAAAGTGGATTTAAAATAACATGATGCCAAGAATGATAGAGGAAAAAAAATTGGCTTTTTGTAAAATAAATGACATGGTGTAATATGTCATATGTTGTTGTTCATCTGAGATTGTATTTATCTACTTTTAATAACTGCTAGGGACCAGATGATTTTTATTACTCTACAACAGTCTGCAAAGGGAAAGAATGGCCCAGCTGGTTCTCAACTGGCTAAGGCAAGACTAGAATCACGGTCTTCCACTTTCCAGTCTGATATAACTTAGTTCTATCCCAGGTATGAGATTATCACTGGAAAAATATAATTAAATGCATTTCTAAGTCTTAAACCAAATCCTCCATTCCTATACCCCTTTCCCATGACTGCACCTTTAACTAGGCAGCCCATTTTTACTGTTCTATTTTAGCAGGTACAAAAAAAACTTAAAATTGTATGACTCCTTTAGATGAGCTCTAAGCAGAATTAAGCATGCTGATGTTTTGCCTATTTCTAATACAATTCCTGAAAGGTTTATATTTCATTGCATTTGGCTAATGCAATATATAAAACAAGGCCCTTTAAAAAAGAAAAGAAAAGAAAAAAAAAACATTTGCATTAAAGGCTGCCCAAATTTCATTTTGAGTTTGGAGTAGAAATATTTTGCCTGGATTCTGTCAAATTTCATCAATTTTAATAATGTAAGAAAATGCAGTGTCTTTGGAAATATGATTATGTTTCCCAAGTTTGTTAAAAGTTTTACTTCTGAATAAAATGTAACTTTGCCAAGCTAAATCAACTCGATTTTAAGTCAAGAACCAAAAATACTAAGCACGCAAATAAATGCAAGTAGATTAATAGGCACCACTTCGGTTGGAAGATAACAGCATTCCTTGTTCTTTGGCATATAACTGTGCTGGTCACATGACCACAGAAATTGTCTTCAGACAACATTGGCTTCTTAGGCTGAGAAATGGAGATAAGAATCATGTCCTAGAATCAGACAAGACTGACAGGGAGAACTTTAGGTCTCTCTCTCTGTGTGTGTCTGTGCATGTAGGAGAGTTATAACAAATGTACAAAAATTGAGGAGTGCACGAGATTGATTTCTAAAAATATTTGTGTATACAAAATTTAGATTTCAATACAACACCAAGAATCTCTTAAGCAGCCATACAAATGGAACAGAATTTGGCCACACATCTAGCAGCAGAATACAGTATTCTCATCTTGCAATGGTTAATTAACAAAGGCCATTGTTAAATCAGTCTGCCGTTAAGTCAGTGGTTCTCAACCTTTTTAATGCTGCGACCCCAAGCTGGTCGTAAGTCGAGGACTACTCAACCGGTCGTAAGGCAAGGACTACCCAACCGGTCGTAAGTCGAGGACTTTCCCTGCCCGGGAGCACCGCGCCTGTGTGGTGCTGCTCCCTGCACCGGCCAAGGTGTAGCTGGCAACGGGCAGCGATGGCACAGGGCGACCACTGGCTGGGCCACCAGCTGGCCCAGCCCAAGGGAGGTAAGGCACCCGCCGGGCCCCACGCCCGCCAGCAACCCTCCCTGCGCCCGCCGGCCTCCCATCTCCCACCCCTGGCCCTCTTTTACTTACATTTTTAGTAGTTGTTCAGCAGGGAGGGGTGAAAACTTCCAGACAGCTCGCCTTTGCTGCAGACAACTTGCAGCACCATTTGCAGAATGGGACTTTTGGCAGCTCAGCAGGGCAGAGATAGCCTGGACAATTCCTATTGGCTTTTGAAAGCCAATAGAATTAGACTCTATTCAAGAGAGTCTATTCTATTGGCTTTCAAAAGCCAATAGAATAAAAGGGAGTAGCACAGCTAAGGAACAGGGGAAAAAAATGGCGGACTGCATTGTTCGATGACCCCCGTGAAATGGTCATTCGACCCCAAATGGGGTCACGACCCACAGGTTGATAACTGCTGCGTTAAGTGATAACCTGCCATGAGGGACATGCACCTTGAATGGGAATTGGAATAATTTCCAAACTGGGTAACAACAAAGGTAATCTCAAATTGGGGGTAATACTGTACCTATTTTAAGAAAATAGGTAGAAAGGCATTATTTACACCTGGCTGATGTAAAGGCATTTTTATTGTAGCGCAGCACATATAAATGCTATATACCAATTAGGCAAGAAGCCTTTGCAGGTGACCCCTTTTTAACAGAACACAACCAAAACTAATTAGTATTCCTAGAAAACTGCAGGAAAAGGCACTTATTCACAGTGGGAATTCAGCACTGTTTGTTCCTTACTGGATTCTTAATTTTGGGCCCATATTGAAATATGAATTAGAGGAAAGCAATACATTATTTAGAAAATTAGTCTCAACTTTTAATTGTAAAATCACAGAATGAAGTTTACAATGACTGTTGCATTTATTATTGTGGGTGTCAATTAATACATTTCTTTTCCTTCCTAGAGAACTGTGGCTGAAATTTAGGTTATTTATTTTTTAATGTATTGCAATTATTTTATTAGGGGAGCAGCTAATAGAAAACTGATTTTACTTTTATATGATTTTATTAAGTGGAATGACTTGAAATCCAGGAAGATGTGGTGTTTTTAAGAACCAAAATTTTCTTGAGTAAACTTGCATCAATAATTTATTGTTTTCTGATGAAAGAGCTGTATTTCAAGCACATTATCAGTTTAAGTTGATGACATCTTCAAGTATTGCTCTGAATTCAGCAGTATAAAAAGTTTTAACATTGTTTTACAATGACAAAACAGCAAAAATACAATACAGGTATTTGTATTTAATATATAAAAACACAATTATCAAGAATCATGCAATACAATTTGGTGAGGCTTATAAAATGGTCAATTTCACAGTTAGCAAAACTGACTTTATTGTCTCTGTCATTTATTCAAACCTCTGGATGCTAAGTATATGATCCAAAGTGCCATACAGTGCAGATGTGCATGCATAGAGAATTCCAGTGTGCTAAAAAAAAGCCCAACTCTCACTTATGAGAAGCTCCACAGACACCTGTGATAGTAGACCAAGGCAATTACATTCTCATTAAAATAAACATCAAAGCCACCAACAAGCTTGGGCCACTCCATCCAAACTACCAAGATGTTAATTTTTCCCACAAAACAGAGAACAAAGGAATCCTATACAGAGTAATAATTTCCACTATCACTAGTATGAACACATTGTTGATGTAGTTTATGTGTCTAGGATTATGTGTCTAGAGATTCCCTGGGCTATGACAATATTTTATAGTAACAGGCCAAATGTTTATTCTCAACAAAAAACATTTTAAGAATATTCTTTCATGCTATATCCAAAGAGAAAAACCTATTTCTAAAGAACCACTTTGGATTATCGGATATACAAAATGTAGACATTGGCAGATACCAGGCACTTCAGCACTCTGGATATTGTGGTATCCACTGCTAATCAAAGACACTTAGGACGTAATAGTTACAAGAACCACAATGATGTGATCAACTAAATTAAAATGGAACATTTCAGTAGAAAAAAGATAAGTAGTCCTAGACTTACAAATGTTTAATTACAGCTTGAAGTTACAATTTATTTATTTTATTTTATTTATATCCCATCTTTATTATTTTTAAATAATGGAAGGCAGCAAATGTATGTACTACTCCTTCCTCTTCTTTTTACAACAACAATCCTGTGAGGTGAGTTGGTGTGAGAGAGAGTGCGACTGACTGTCCTCGAAGTTGTAACTGTCACACACCCCATTATGTGATTGAAATCTGGCCATTTGGCATCTGGCTAGCATTTACAGTCTCACAATTCTGTTTTGTGATCTTTGCAGCAGGCTTCCAATACGCAGTATCAATTGGGGATTTGCAGAATAAATGCACGATTCACTTAATAACCACATGATTTGCTTAACAACTGCAGTAAAATGACCATATAATCGTATCCGGTCATCTGATGCCTTTCTTAATAACTGCATCCCTATGGGACCAAAATTCTGGTCCAAATGTTGGTCTTAAGTCAAGGACTACTTTTAATCCTAATCAGTATTTTCATGCAAATGAAATGGTACTGAAAAACAACCATATTTAATTCACCAAATACAAGAAAGCCTGAGGCATTTGAAGAGCACATTGCATATGTTCAGTGCCAAGTTACAGATGTGTCAAACTATTGTATATTTCCAAGACTACATTATAATTGTTGGCACTTCCTGTGTGTAATACAATTTGAAATCATAAATGCAACCACCTATTTATACTGCTTTGGCAAAGGCCTGGTGAGTTTTCTCTACCTAAACTAAAATATTTACATGGAATGTTGAACTGTCAAGTCAGTGTTCAAACTACAAAGATGGATTTGTTTAATAAATTGCATCAAGAAATATTTAAAAATCTATTTAGATCTTTTGTCATAAACTCGCAAGTCTGTCTGTCTGTCTTTGGTTATTCGGGTTTTCTCCCGCGTCAAATTGGAAGTGTCTTGGCGACGTTTCGATGAAGTCTCATTCGTCATCTTCAGGCTGGTGTTTTCGGCTTCGCACAGCCAAACCCCTAACCAATCAGAACACACCTCTACCCAATCAGAACACATCCAAGCTCCCACCCAATCAGTTCATACCCCCACTGGCAGTTAAAAGGAAGAAACAGCTAAGACCACACATTGCTTCTCGAAGCACGAAGCTGAAAACACCAGCCTGAAGATGACGAATGGGACTTCGTTGAAACGTCGCCAAGACGCTTCCAATTTTACGCGGGAGAAAACCCGAACCACCAAAGACCTATATATATATATATATATATATATATATATATATATATATATATATATATATACACACATACATACATACATACATATATAAATTCCTAAATTTCTTTGCCTTTATATAAGATGCTAACACTTTAAATGTTAGCATAAAATAACTGAGCTTCTTCTTTGCATGCTAAGGCTATGAGGCATAATCATCACATGCTCTTGGTAAGACAGATTCACTAACACATAACATATATTTCTCCTTATCCAGTAACTCATTTGGTGTCTAGAGAAAAATTTAAAGTTTCTTTCTTCATTTGAGAGATTAGAAGCTTTAAGTATTACCTGTGACATGTGTAAAATGGGAATGATTCACAGGTTTTTCACACTGAAACACAGTTTGTTGGTTCTTCTCAAAGGCAGTTTTAAAAAGATATATATTTAAATTAATAAAATATAAATACATGTATACAACTGACTCAATTACAAAGGCTACGATCCTCCACCACATTATTTTATTCTTATGTAACAATTATTCAAACAATTTCAAGCTTGATTTAAATGAAAATCCCATTGTCTTAAATCCAACAAGACAATATACAAACACTCAAGGTGTAAAATATTACATATTTCTTATTGAAAAGAAATAACTTAAATTTATTCCATGTCAAGATGAATATAGAGGAGCAATTTGCATTATAGATCAGTACTAAACAGACACTTATATTCTTAAAAAATAAATGCTCCAGTTATAATATATTCTCAAGTGCTAACCGAAATCAGATATAGTACTAGTCATGATCTTGCATGTTAAGATCTTTTTAGTTTAAAGGAAATGTCATGGGGAATGCAAATTATTTATGAAAGATAGTACTATAGTAGTTGAGGACACTTTAAAAAAAACAAGAAGAAAACAATTAAATAAAAATAAGGCTTCACTTTGTTCTGCTGCCTAGAAAACTGTTATTATCAACCCACAGAAAATAAGGTCAATCGTCTTCTGCAATGTTCATCCAACATGTCATAACTAGAAAAAGACCCCTTAAACAATATGTCCACTTAGACCCAAGCTAACTACCATGAAGACATTTGTGTAGCATTAGGAATGCACCCAACTGACTGGGACCCAAAATGCTTCTCTTTCCAGTTTCTCAAAAATTGTTTTCAATTCATTGTATGCTGTGGTAAGATCATCATTCACTACAACTTTGTCAAAAAGATGGCTGTATTGACTTTCCATAATCTGGGAAGATTTAATCATTTCTTGAAAATCTTCTTCCTAAATAAAGAGAACCAATTAGCCAAGTGTAAAAGCAAATCAAGTCATAGCACTATTAAATTTACAGGAAATTATAATTTATATCTTGGATACAAATCTCTATAATTGGAAAGCATCATTCATATAGAGGTAATCCTCAACTTACAACCAGAACTGAGCCTAAAATTTCTGTTGCTAAGTGAGGCATTTGTTAAGTGAGTTTTGGCCCATTTTATGACCTTTCTTGCCACAGTTATTAAGTGAATCACTGCAACTGTTAATTACACAGTTTTTAAGTAAATCAGGCTTCCCTATTGAGTTTGCTTATCAGAAGATCACAAAAGGAGATCACATGACCCCAGGATTTTGCAACCATCATAAATATGAGCCAGCTGCCAAACCTCTGATTTTTGCCCATGTGACTGCTGCAATGGTTGTATGTGTGATAAATGGTCATTAGTCACTTTTTTCAGTGCTGTTGTAACTTTGAACAGTCACTAAATGAACTACTGTAAGTTGAGGATACCTGTATAAGGCATGCCCCATATACTGCCCCTGCTGTAAATAGCCCAATATTTAGTTTTCATTAGCCACAGATGGCAAATCAATGTCCCCTTCTCACTGTATCTTTCAGTACTGCTATGTGATTTAGGATGGACGTTTAACATTATCTAATAATTCATTAAAATTATAATTAATTAATAATTGTAATAATTATTGTAATTATTACAAAATGTTATCTCAAATTAAAATTATTTTGAAACTTTATTCTATCCAACTTCCAAACAATCCCCACTCTGATACATATAAGACATTAATAGATAATTATAAAATGCCTGTGTGTTAGAAACAGAAATAGAAAAAATGTTTTTAAACTGTTTATATGAGTGATGCCTTGAGATGCATATTATCTAAAATTAGGTCTGCTGTAAGGAAGAGATTCAATAGGAAACTATATTTATTTTTGAAATTTTGAAAAGAATCGAAATAGTAGTTATAGTTCATTCAATGTTTATATCAGTGTTTTTGGAAAAATTGAATATAACCATATAAAATTAATTTGGAAAAAAAATCAGTTTCACAAGTATTGGGCGATCGTGCCTGAAATGGGACCATTTGAAGATAACCAAATCTTAAAGGAACAAAAATTAAGATTTATTTTCATATTTCTAGGAAAGCAAAATATACTCACTTGAAAAGGCTTGGCAGCACCTTTTTCATCCTTGCTTGAAATTATTTTGGCATTTTTTCGTGTCTCTCTTAAACGCTCAATTGATGGAGGTTTTATAAATATCACAAATGGTTTGAATTCCAAAGTCCTTAGATGCTTCACTGTCTGGAGAGTTGAAAATATTAAGAAGAACATGTTTATTTTAAAAATTATTTACTCTGAAACAATACAGGTCATCTCTAGTTTTTATGTGGCATTCCTCCCTAATAACAGATACTGCTATATACAATTTATATAGCATTTTAATTGTTTAGCATAACATACACTTGTTTCATTCAAACAATTCTTTGCAGAATTTGCTGAAATGCCAGTCATTTTTGGTTGTAGTATCTTTAACATGAAAATGTGAATAAGGGGTGATATAATTCTGAACAAGATTTTAGGCTAAGCAGGCTAACAATTCTAGTACAATTGCTAGAATGTTACTAATTTTCTTTCACTAATAATTTCTCCCTGGAATTGTTAATAGAGAGTGAAAGACATATTATCTTAATGGTAGGAAAACTAAATACTTTATTGCTTACTTACATGAGGCTGTACATCTAACAAACAAACTTTATTTTTTGCCAGAACAGCTCTAACTGAGTCAATGCTGGTACCATAGTAATTATTTTTATATTCCCCATATTCAATAAACCTGAAATAAAAAATAATATTTTATATTTCTTTTACAAATCTTATTTCCATATATCTTTTTTGTTTTTTAAGAAAAACAACCTGATATCTTTATTGTATCTATTGACAAAGACGATCTTGCGAATCAAGTGCCAAATAACACTTTTTAAAGAAATTCAGATATTTAAAAATTGAATGAATATCATAATTATTACAAAATATCTTATTTCAAATTCAAATTATTTCAAAATTTTATTTGTTTAGCTTTCAAACATTGAACAATTAGTGTAAATCTTCACAGTATATATGCTGGACACAAAACAAGTATGATTAATTCTTTTCTATTTTCAAAATATCTTTTAAATACAGAGACTGAAACTTCTGATAGATTCATCTTGGGTTTGTCTTTAGACAAAACTTAATTTCAAATGATGGCACGGTAATGTGCATTTCCATCAGTGTTCAAGCTGCCCACTAAAGTGCAATACATATGGTTTATGCTAGAAACTGAAATTAAACTATGCTTTTGTCATCCAAGAATTCTCATTCAAGTTAGCTCTGGCATTTGGCAGAACACTCAGATGAAGAAACATTCTCACATTAGCAATGCAAAATGGCACACACACAAACAAAGACATGAATTTCGTGCTTTCCACATACTTGTTATTCTGTATATCTGTCTCGAACAAGTGCTTGGAAATAAAAGTGTATTCAACACCATCACTTTCTTGGCTTCTTCGAGGTCTTGTTGTGTCTGGTTTTATTGAAAGAGCATTAAAAACCACTTTGAGAGTAAATGAAAATGAACAGTTCTATTCTACTGGTTTTAATTACCAACAAACTGTTGAAATTCAAGCAGATGGAATTCAACTCTCAGAAATTCGTATGAAAATTTAAGAAATCTATCCTTTCTTCTCAAATATTAATATGGAACTGGTTTTGGTTGGTACATATCCTCTCCTTGCTGTCTTGCACCATCTATATCAAAGAGCAATAATCCCATTATATTTGACTGCTCAGTCTACTGTAACTGTGATATCAAATTCCCTTTCTAGTGATTTCCATGGTTATAGAAGGCTGGCAAAACAAGAATACAAGGTTTCCTCGGCATAAAAAAGTCCTTTGTCTGCTTGTTTCCACCATGCAATAATGGAGAACTAGAGCCATTTACGTTCCTCATGAAGTGGAAGACGCTTTAAAAACTTAATTCAGATAATCCTTATCCCTATTCAACTCCAAGCAGATTATATTTATGCTAATTAAAAGGAAGCTGAATCATACATTAGGAATTTATAGAGCAGACTTTTTCACTTACGTGGAACTGTTACACCATAATAGTGAGTGTCACTGATTAACAATTTCCGTTTTAGTTCATTCAGTCCTACACCAACAGGACCTGAAAGTTTAAATGTGTTCCAGTTAATTGTTCTGATTATTAATATTATAACGTAATACAGTAGCTCTGATTAAAAATCCAAAATGTTACTCAAAAGTGTTTTATTGGAACAACTCCAGTGTCTTCAGTATTCACTAGGCAGATAGGATTTCCAAAGTCTATGTATGGGTTTCCCAAACTTTGGCTTTTTACTATCTCTGAAATCAATAGCCTGTCATTTATTCTGCCAAAGATACACAACCTTGAATGGTCAATTGGCTAATGTTAAAAAAGAATGTTGATGGAATATAAAGATTAAGCTGGTACTAATCTCAAAATTCATGATGTTATATCCTTCCTTTTTTTCTCAGTATATTTAATATGTACCATACTTTGACTTAAAATAGCAATGCGTGATTACATCTTCTTACGGAGAAAAAAAAAAAGCTGTTTAAGAAATCTTTGGTTTACCTCAATAAAAGTTGTGTGCTATTCAGGAATGCATTTAGTTAATCTACTTGTTGGGTTTAGATGAAAATACTCAGAAAGAGACTAAATATATACTTTCAAACAAAACTCCAAATTATACAGGAGTTACTTATAATTTAGGCAAGATTAACACAGGAAACACATTACTGAGGAATACTAACAAGTTTAAATGTATTATAAAAGTCTAAAGATGATATATTTCAACTACTGCTAGCTGTAGAACCCTATGGATTCCAATAAGATATTCACAGTGCCCTCAAGCACAGTGACATATAAAATAGGATTAGTATTTCATGGTTTTCTTCTCTCCAACTTTGTTTTAGTTCCTGCTATGATATTTTTCTCATCTTTATTTGGAACAACATTCCAATATATAACGCAGTGTTTCTCAACCTTGGCAAGTTGAAGATGGGTGGACTTCAACTCCCAGAATTCCCCAGCCAGTCACCGGTATAAAGGAAAAGGGGTAATTACCACTTTTTCCTCCACTGTCACCTGCCCCTCTATTTGTACCTGGATTCTAGGGAGAAGATGCTCTCCTCGATGGCCAAAGATTAGGCCAAAAGCACAAACAGAAGATACCTTACACAATTAAACAAGAATTAATGACAAGATAATGAATTCTTACTTTATTTATGGTTTGTTATAGGACATGTTGCTAATATACCCTTGACAATAATAAAAATTTAAAACCTGATGAGATCTATTATCCTTTCAAAATGACATATAAAACATTTTAGGTTGGATCCCAACTTTTTATTATATAAGCAGAAGTATTGTTATATCTATGGAAGAGATCTCTCTGCTCATGGGAGAATTCCTTCTTTCAGTGCCACTTGCTTTTTGCTTAAAGAACTGGCATTTTATTTCTAAAATTGATTCATTGGGAATAAATAGCTTGCATGGTATGTGCAAAAGCTATCAAAATAAAAAATTACCTAAACCTGCAAACACCTAAACAATTAGAAAATGGATGTGTCTGCAGATTCAACTAACAGAAGAAAGTCTTATTTGGAACATCATGAGAAATGACCTAATGATAATAGCTAAGGCAGTTCTACTCCATTAGTCGCAGTACTACTCTGGAATGGGACAACTCATTGTGGCCAATTTGCCATGGCCAATTTGCCACGAACAACTCGCCATGGGACAATTTCATGCAGGATAACTCAATGCAAGCTGTTTTTTTTTTTTGACATTATTTTCATTTTGATGAAATTGGACAACATTTTGTGGTGGATAACATTTATTACATTGCATTTGTCCCATAGCAAGTTGTCCTGTGATGAACTGGCCAGGACGAATTTCCCACGTTGAGTTGGTCACAGTGATATGACCATAGTGAGTTGACTGGAGCAAACTGTCCTAGATCCATATTACTCCATATATCAGCATGTTATGTTCATGATATAATAAAATACCGGCCAGACATGACTAAAGCCTATGTCGGGGTCATCATCCAAAGCAACTAAACAAGCAATCACCGGCCAGACATGACTGAAGCCTATGTCGGGGTCATCAGCTAAAGCAGTGGTGGCGAACCTATGGCACGGGTGTCAGAGGCGGCACTCAGAGCCCTCTCTATGGGCACGCACGCCGTTGCCCCTGTTTTAGGCCTTCAGCTGGATTTTATAAAACCTTTTCACTTTAGGCCTCCGCCACCATGTGCAAAAAAAAAAAAGGCTTCAATCAGTCAATTTCAACTTCTCACAGGAAAAAAAAGATCTTGCAAAGTTGGAATTGATTGATTGAACTTTTTAGTCCCACCCAGTCTGCCGTTACCACCGCATCCACGCCCACCCAATGGGCCATGCCCAACCAATCAGCCACACCCAGCCAATGGGCCACACCCACCTGGCACTCGACGGTGCATAAGTGAGTTTTGGGTTGCAGTTTGGGCACTCAGTCTCTAAAAAGTTCGCCATCACTGAGCTAAAGCAACTAAACATGCAAGCAAGCAAGCATTCTCTGGCAGGGAATGGGATATATGTATGTATGGTGTTTTAATTTTGCATTGTTCTGAGGATAACACAACTATTTTAAGTGCAAAATAGGCTGTTTCAACTATTTTAAAACTCCCAAACATCCCTATGTTTCAGAGTTTCAAGCCAAAAATACTTCTGAAACAGTCTATTTCATATGCAGCAATAGGGTATTTCAAAAATTCAAAATCATCTACATTCTACGTATCACTACTTAAAAGCTGAATTATGTATGGGAAGAATGATAAAACAGAAAGAAGAATGTACCTTTTTTCATCCCACTCCACCTCAATAGATTGAAATACCCCTCTAAAAGGAAATAAAAACAGAAAAGACATGGAGGGCTTTTCTCCACTGCTATTACTATCCCCACAGGAATGAAGAACAAGGGGACTGCAATCTAACAAAACAGAAGGTTGCACTAGTGAGCTTTTCAAGAACCAACACAGAATAGTATACAGGTAATCTTAAACTTACTCAACCACAATTGAGCCCAAAATTTCTGTTGCTTAGCAAGATAATTGTTAAGTGATTTTTGCTCCATTTTACAACCTTTCTGCCACATTTGTTAAGTAAACTACTTCAGTTGTTAAATTAATAACATGTTGTTAAGTGAATCTGGCTCCCCACTGACTTTGCTTGTCAGAAAATCACAAAATATATGTAGCATCATTATGCATTATGTAGCATCATAAATATGAACCAGTTGCCAAGCATCCGATTTCTGATCATGTGACCATGGGGTTGTTGCAATGGATATGTGAAAAATGCTGTTTTTTCAATGCTGTTGTAACTTCGAACAGAAAGTGTACAAAAAAGCAAGCTTGTGGTTTCTGCAGACCAACACTAAAATCAGTAAGACTACTCAGGCTTATTTTAAAAATGAGATAAACAGGGCCAGATAAGGTTGAAATCATGTTATAAAAAAGTTATGCTTGGTGAGGATACTAAATTTAATTTAAAAGAACTAGGCAATATTTTTAAACAGATTCCAACAAAAATTTTAATCCGGTTTTGCCTCAACCAACTATGTAAAAAAATTAATTAACTGACTTTGATAATAATATTAAACGTATTTCACACGTCATATTAGATGCGACTATTAGCTCACATAAAGCTTTTAAAAATCTGATAATCTGTATTATGCTCCAATTAATACTGCCAGTTTTTCCACATTTTACCAAAGACACTTTTATGATTTTGGCCAGACTTATGCTGTTTCTAATACCAAGAGAAAAAAAACATCAAAATGACTGAGGACTGCAATAAATTTGTGAACTACTTTTGTTACTGTAAAAGCACACTTTCTTCACTTGATTTATTATTTCCAAAATAAAATAAAATTTCTAGATATTTCTTAAAGCTAGCATATGTTATAAAAAGTCTACTTATCACACTTTTCACAGGGTTCTGTTGATATAGGTGTAAAAGCAACTCAACCATATTATTACTTACTGTGTGGAACCCACAATTTCTTGCTCACAGTAGTAGATGCCTGAATTTGTGCATTAGAAAATGGGAAAGCTCTTTTTAAACACTGATTTTAAGTGTCCCCTTGGATATAGGTTTTATAAAAACAGCAGCACTAGGGTCATATTCTTCTGGTTTGCAATTTTTAAATGGAAAAATTCTACTAATGAAGCATTGGCCAGCAAACATGTAATGCAACAAATACTAGGAAAGTTGAAAATATTGGATTTTGAATTAGATTAAGAAAACATCTTAAAGAAAAGTGCTGTTATTAGTGTGAAAATACTAAGGGCTTCTAACTCTACTTCACTTTGTAATTGATTAGACTCCTCAAGAATTCATGTCCTGGAGCACAAGTACATAGCTCAGTTAATTCCAATGGCTGATTTTGAACATTTAATTGTTTTAGTTATAAGGAGAATATAGCAATAGCAAGCACAATAGGGCACAGCCTCTACCTATACAGGCAACTAATAGTCCCCACTAATTATGACAGAGCAATTTGCATAATTTTAAACCACAGTATCTAGAGAAACCACCTGGTATCTAGAGAAACTTCAAATTCATATATTTATATAACATAGTGCATTAGTGCATATGAATGTGTTGTTTATAAAAGGTATCATTCTTGACCTTCAGAATTTATGCAAGATTAGAGAGTATTATTAGTGGCACATAATAAAGTCCTAGCAGTTTACTCTTGACTCACAGAAATGATAGGAACATGACATTCTAAAGCTCTAAGGAAAGAGTAAATGATGATAGTTATAAAAGCTACTACAAAAGCTATTCAATGCCACTTTTATTTTAACATGGCCAATTGGCCCATTTAGAGAACAGTAACAAATTAAGACAGTAAAAGCAATTCCACATTGCATCTTAAATTACTAGATGTTTCTGAAACCATCTTGAAATTCCAGTCTGGACTGTAATGGGTTGATGCTCAGATTAAGGGGACCAGAGGCCCTGAGTGATCATGCAATGGCTTTTTACCCTTCCCATCTATAGAATAAAGGCAAGTCTGTCTTGACAGGACCATGTTTGAATGGATCTTCCAGTGTCTGCCCTTTTCCTTTTAGGAATGTTTCCACTTCACTAAACGACATGCTTTTCCTTTGCTTTCCCAAAGGTTTGCATCTATAGACTCTTCTTCTTCAACATTATCACACTCTTTCTTTTCCAGCCATCCATTTTATATCTTAGCCTATCTCATTTTTATATGACTCTAGCCAGCTTACAATAAAACAAATGCACATCATTAATATATCGTTGTTGCCCGATACAATAATATTCCAGGGTGTTCTTTGCTTCTATGTTCTATTGTGGGACTAGATAAACTTCTAGGAAGGGAAGTACCGATGTTTCAGTTTTATGGAAGCGAATTCAATGAAGCTTTGTAGTTTTATTCTAATATGACAATGCTGCAACTTAAAAGATTTGAGTAGGTAGGAAGGTTTACAGTCTGCAAAAACAAGAGGGAAATGAGTTACCCAGAAGGATCATAAATTGAAAGGAATTTGCCCACTGGGAAATAGGAGATGCAAGGAGAGGAAGTTGGAAAACATGGGAGAAGGTTCATTATAATGCTATCATTGCATCAACCACCAGATGATAATGAAAATGAGGAGGAGGAGGAGGTGGTGGTGGTGGTGGTGGAGAGGTGATGGTTAACCAGTGCATGGTTAACATGCAGAGTAACAGCTCAGGATGAAATGGCTACATGGGAATAGGAGCCACCAACTACAGGAGATGAGAGCCAGATGCTGTAACTAATTGGAACTGGATTAGAAAGAAGTGCTGTAGACCATCTGCTTGAAAGAGCTTGTAATAATGTTTATGATGGGAAAAAAGCAATTCTGAAAATTTGGGCAGGGAATGTATTTGTGATGAGTTGAAAGGTTGAATGATAGTGTCATGTACTATTGTGTTCAAGAAAAAATGAGTGCACTGGACTGCTGAAGGGGTAAACAGATAATGCAGATCTGTTCTGGGAAGGGTGAAAATGACCAACAGTAAGTACCATATATTCCGGCGTATAAGGTGACCCGGCATATAAGACAACCCCCGACTTCGGCACAGAGTCGCATGCCTAGAAAGTCATCTTATATGCCGGAAACTACCATTATTTCTGCTGTATAAGACGACTCGGTATATAAGACGACCCCCGATTTCGGCGCCGATTTCAACGCTTTCAACAGTCGTCTTATAATACGATAAGCATATAGAAACAAGATGACTTGAGAAAGCAAAAGCAGAGAAATTCTTTAGGGATTTTCAAACTATTGTTTTGGGGTAACAGAATTCAGAATTCTTAGGCAGAAATCCAGCACTTTCCTTTTGTATAAACTATACATATACTGTAGCCTCTAATGAAAAAGCTACATGTTGCTGAAAAGCTTGGAAACTTGAAAATCCTGATTTTCAAATAGTGAAATGCTTAATATAAAGCAGGACCTTAAATACTGGCAACTATAACCATGAAACATCCTTTCTGTGAAAATTCTAATATTCAAATGCCTCTTAAAGCCTTAAAAACAGAACAAGCAATTATCTTGATTTGTTAATTTACTGCATTATTTGATTATAATATTAATTAATTTTTTCAAAAGCAGGAAATTGTAACAGATGAATCAAGGTTGAAATTTATAACATTTCTGACATCTATATATAACAGTTTTTGGTCAAGATTTGAAATTTTTGCAAATTTAAAAACACAAAACAGGCATGGCAATGAAAAACAACTGTAATAAGACTAAAAGCAATGCAGCTCAAGTTCCATCATTTGACTTAACCTCTTAACTTAGGAATTAAAACTTACCAACTAAAACAATAAGTCTATATTTTTCATTAGGCTGCCGCCTATATTTTGCTACTTCTTCATAGGTAGGGACATCTGCTGTGTCGTACTGATCACTCTTCTTGCATTCATACATTGTCTTGTTTGTTTTTTTATCCTTTCTGCTTAGGCGAAAACTTCTCCTAAAGCCAGCTGTGGTTAAATTTAAAAAAAAGCAAATATATGTTATTAGCCAATAAAGAAAACCACCTATAACAAATGTTCTTCCAAGCAAATTAATTACTACTTTTGCTATCAATGTTTTCACCATTATTTTTACATATAAATATATACAGATTATAATACAAAATGCTTCTATTCCTCCAAATATCATATATTATTTTGCTCATGCAAAGTCATACATTAGGACATTGAAATAAATGGTTTTGTTTTTTTTTAAATCTGTTGACTAATAAGAAAATTCTTTAAAGACACTGCAGTTCATTTGGATTACTCAGTTATTTTTTCTTGAGACTCTTATTCTATAAATATGTACTATTGATAAAAAAGAGACATTATCTAAATTTTGTTCAGTTTCACATATGAAGCATATTTGTCTTAGGCACTCAAACCAAGAACATACTTTGCCCTTCAAATCTGCACTATTTGCTTAAAAACTCTCCACCCTCACTAAAAGATATCCAGAACTGTAAATAAGTAACTATAGAACGCATGCAATGGGTTGATCATCTCTCTCTATATATGCCTATTAGATCCAGCAAAATTCATATAGTTGATATCCATCGTGGTTCAAAGTGACATACTGTGTATTTATAGACAGCGATTAATAATTCCATGGTCTAGTTTCATTAGAAACAATATAATCTTTTCAATCACAATAAGCAAGTTTTTAACAACAAAATCATAATATATTCATTAAAATGACATAAAGAACAATTAAAGAAATTATCATGTAATATAGTTTTGAAATTAAAAGGAGTAAAAAATTAGAATAGTCAATATAAATAATATACAATAACATTTTTGGGGTATTTTCCCCATTTTTTCCCATATACAATTCAAGGTGTTGAACACATCTAATACTCCTTCCTTCTCCTATTTTCCCTACAATAACTATTTGGTGAGATGAGTTGGGCTGAGAGAGAGAGAATGATCCAAATTTTTCCTGAACTGTACAACTGGAAATCACATGATCATAGGATGCTATGACTGTCTTAAACAACCACTGGTTGCAAAGTGACCAACTCTTGATCATGTGGCTAGGAAGACACTGGCAGTTGTAAGTGCGAGGACTAGTCATAAAACTACTTTTTCAGTGTTGCTCTAACTTTGAATGGTTGCTAAGGAAGCAAGTAATCAAGCAAGGTCTACCTGTATGTTCCTTTAAAGGTAGAAATCTGCAAAAACTTCAGATATACAGATCATCTACTCTCCAACTGGGATTCATTGTTGTTTCTTATGATGAAAATTATATCTGATAAAGAATCATGTGGCATAGATATTGCTGAGCAGATTACATCAGGAGGTGGTTTAGATACTGTCAACACATTGTTATCAGAACCATTACGAACCCAAGGAAATCCTATTTTGTGAAGATGGAACGGCCATAGTATTGTAGTGCTAAGTATCAATTGTATTTTGAATGGTGTTTCTCTGGGTGACCAATAATGATGTTGCTAAGAGAGATCCTAGAAGTCATTTAAATTTTGATGGTTTCAATATTATGAGCTTCATGAGATATTGGGGTAAGAGGGGCTTGAGTAAAGTTTAGAATAAATAATTAAGAATTGGAAGTTCTTATCCTAACTGACTGTTTCACAAGCTGCCTTCCTAAGGAAACATGAATCCATGATAGTGGCATGACATTTTGGCCTACGTTCTAAGGCAGTGATCCACAAAGCTGAAATAGAAATGTATAGTGACTATTTGTGAAGAGGAAAAGCTGCAACATTCTTAAAAAGTAGCTCCAAAGCAAGATACAATACAACTAAAGGAGTTCCGAAAGAAACCTGGGAAAGGACAAAACACTGAAAAGAAATCCAGAGAAAAAAGGAAATGAGAGGAAAAAAAGATCTGCAGTAGGCAAACCACAAACACTTTTCAATGTTGAACAGTGTTGTGGAAAAAACTAGAGGTTTTGACAATAGGGCTGAATTTAGGGAGTTAATGAATAAAGCTCTTGCGTTTTCATCCTAGATGAAGGATGTTAAGAACCAGCTGTTGTAGAACTGATCTGCACAGGTGCAACTTTCAAGGTGATATGTGGAGTTTACAAAGAGTATGAATGATTTAACTCTAGTAAGAGTGAAAATGCAAATAACCTTATGGCTTTTAGAAATAGAGATGGCCTTCATTGAACAACACTTGTTCAGTGACCACTTCAACTTACAATGGCACTAAGTGAGTGGTACTCATGACCTGTCCTCTTATTAATGTAAGTTGCAGCATCCCTATGATGACATACTTGCCATTTACAACTTTTTGTCAGCTTCCTACAAGCAAAGTTGATGGAGAAATGGGCAGGACGTTGGAAATAGCACTCACTTAAAGTGCACAAAGAGTGATTTAATTAATGACGGCAACCAGAAATCCTGGAATTTCCATGTTAAGCAGAGTGGTAATGTGACATCAGACTTTATGACCATCTTGCTTAATGACAGAAATTTCAGTCCCAATTACAATTGTGACATGAAGACTACCTGTTTGTAGGCCTCACTTTGGAGAAATTTGAATAAAATAATTTCATGAGAAAATGCCTGCAGTTTAATAAATCATAGCAGCAATATAAAGTACCAGCTACAGATATAGTCAGGTCCTTACAACATTTTAGTATTTATTTGTGCATTTCTTTCTTTGCTTGACTTGTATTCACTGAAATCACAAAGATTTTTAGACATTTATATACTTGATTATTGTAGGTATGCTTCATATTTAATTAATAAAACACCTGCACAATCTATTGTTACCAAATCAATGCAGTATAAGTTCAAGTCACAAAGTATTTATTGGTGGAAACATAAGCTGATGGAAACTTACAAATAAAGATCTGGTAAAGATATCAGGCTTATTATTAACATAGGGAAGATATTTGTATATATGTGTGTGGGGGGGAACTAATATGTTATTCTACATAAATAGAGTGAACATCACTCTTCAGAGAAACTAATATCATTAAGAGCCAGTGAACATGGCCAAACATTCCTTCTACTCAACTGTTTTCTAAGGGTAATACTTCTCTTTTATACACAGAAACGAATTATTAGTCTGTCGTTCACTTAAACAGAGAACATGGAAATTAAAAAAATGAAAGAACTTCAATTGGGGGAAGCACAGAGTAGAAAGTCAAAACTGTTTTATATACTGTAATGCTAGAGTCTAAGAAAGAAGGAAAAAAATATATTGCAATGGTTTCCCCCGTGACACTATGAGAGCAAACTTGAACAAGGAAGAAGCCGGAGAGAAAGACCATGGATACCAAGTCTGTAATGTTGAGAAAAGAAAGAGAAGAGGATGACCAAGGAGCAAGGTGGATGGAACCTACTACAGCGGTAAAGAGCACACCACCAGTAAATCTGAAGGGCCAGGTTGGGAACAGATTATCCTAGAAAATTTTTTATCTCTGTGGTTTCTAAGAGTAGACTCTGTCTTGACAGCATGTGATCAATCAATCCAACAGAGGAAATAAATTTCAAAACCACCAAAATGGTAAGTAACTTAAGTAGCATTTCTCCATAGTGCCTTAGGTACGATGCTACTTCATGATATACTGTAATTCCTGAGACATTGTTGAGGGGGGGGGGGAAAGGGTACTCTTGCCAACCCCATCCAAATTTCAACAGCAAAGCAATTTTACTTAAAGAAAAAAGAACATGGTTACAATTTGATCCAATAAGTCTCTGTCCCAGCATGAAAATTCTTCTCTCTTTTTCATTTGGCGTTAACTTTCCAGAAAGTACAGCTATTGCTGCAAGTTTAGGCTCATTGCCAGTTCTAAAGTGCATAGCTGAGGAAAAGCAAACTCTTCCCTAAAGGGCTTTGTCCCACATAATGTCAATGAAAGACCCTGAAAAGTCAGCTCCTATATGCAGAAACCTCATCCTTGGCCCTCATTTCTCCTGCAGCCTAGAGCACAACAGGTTTTACAGAATGTTTATGTCTGCTTTTCAACTAACATTTCACAGCCAATACATCCAATAAGGTTTTTAAAAAATGTTTTATGAATAATTCAGACACTAGGAACAGATATGGAGCAAGACTAAACATTTTCCAGCTTCAGAAAGGATGCCATTTAGTTTTACAGCTTAGATCTCAAAAATTCTT
The DNA here is from genome assembly GCF_016545835.1 of Crotalus tigris. Lineage (NCBI taxonomy): Eukaryota > Metazoa > Chordata > Lepidosauria > Squamata > Viperidae > Crotalus > Crotalus tigris. Next base: position 1,470,064 of record NW_024096497.1, on the reverse strand, counting down.
TGAAGTGTGAGTAAATGCGCATACACACCCATGAGCACAGAAACCCAAAATAATATATCATCAACAGCAGTTTGCACGCTTGACATTTTGGCCTTCCATGACAAACAACGTACCTAAACGCAGCAAAGCAATATACTAAACATGCTCAGCTCTTACTAAATTGCAAAGTTTATTATGGGAGAGCTGCTAAATTTAAACATTTGAATCCCGCACAGAAATAAATATATAAATAAACTTGCTTTCAAATTTGAGAATAAACAAAAATCAAATTTAAAAACTATCTTCTAAAATTTCATGCTAGGAATGTTAAGCTTCATGATGATAAAACAAAACTGTGTTCCTCATTATAATATATCTGTAATAATGTACTTTATTTTTGCTTTATATTTGGTTTAAAGGCTGATCTATAGGACACAAGTTTTAATCTTTGTAACTTTTACTTATAAAAATATTATCCTAATTGAGACAATGATGCATCAATCACAGTTTTAAAAAATGCACAAAAATGTAACATGTATGCAAAGATTCATAAATAACAGCTTTATACACAAAGACACACACTAAGTATTAAGTAAGTGAAAAATCATTTTTTAAAATATTGAGAAAGTCTAATAATAAGAAAAATGTGAGTTAACATTTTAGGTATCTCAGCTTGCAAGAAAATATATATTATATGGGAGAAGAAACAATCTCTAATACCTAACTCTTGACTATATGGCCATTGGCACATATCTATTAGATGAATGAATTCACATGGAAACAAACCTGCCCACTATCTCTTATGAAAATTTTCATATTGAAGGGGTTTCCCCCCTCCAAATACACCAATGGTTCCCAACCTTTTTTATACCCCGCACCCTTGGAACGCTTCTGATATATTCTTGCATCCCTTATAAAAGTTCAAAACAACGGCAACGAATTATGCATATATGCTATAATTTTGAAAACTCAAATTTTCGCACCCCCTGGAATATTGTCTTGCACTCCCTGTTGGGAACCCCTTGAAATAGAAGAACGACTCTTCCATATATGGGAATTACTATCCAATAGAACCTTAACATCAGATACACTGAAGAAGCAGTCGGTTTTTCTCTATTTTGCAGTGTCCTACAAAATAATCCATTCAGCCAAACGCTATTATCATCATGCCCTCTAAAACAGACTCTTCAGCTTGTAAAGACTATAAAAAGGAAGAGAACAAAATATTCCTTTTTTTCCCCTTATTGGCAAATGTGGAATATTTTTCCACTGTAATAAAACAGTCAAATCAGTCAGTCAATATTGCTTAAAATGTTCTACTTGTCAAGCCAACGATGTTGTAGTCAATGAAGTATGAATAAATATAATGAATTGGTACATGGACTAGTCCAGTGATGGCGAACCTTTTAGAGACCGAGTGCCCAAACTGCAACCCAAAACCCATTTATGCATCGTCGGGTGCCGGGTGGGTGTGGCCCATTGGTTGAGTGTGGCCAATTGGGAGTGTGGTTTATTGGATGGGCATGGCTGCAGTGGTAACAACAGACTGGGTGGGATTAAAAAGTTCAATCAATTCCAACTTTGCAAGATCTTTTTTTTCCCCTGCGAGAAGTTGAAATTGACTGATTGATTGAACCTTTTTTTTTTTTTGCACACGGCATCGGAGGCATAAAGCAAAAAGGTTTTATAAAACCCAGCTGAAGGCCTAGGACTGAGGCGATGGCGCGCATGCCCACAGAGGGGTTTGCCACCACTGGACTAGTCACTGTGTACAACACTCCTATTGGATCATTAAGATAGGATGCAAACAAATATCAACACAGTTATTCAATTGCATTACTTTTGAAACGATTTGATTTACAGTGATAAACAGCTGAACAACTGCATAGGCCTCTATATCTTCAAACAATTACAAGGACCAGGGAAGCCCATCAATCAAGATCTACTATTGATGGATACAGAGCAGGCATGTGCAATCTGCAGCCCATAAGTGCACGTAGCCCTGGACAGCTAATATTGTGGCCCCATAAGACTGTAAACTTTTAATATTACTATGTGATTTTTAGTGATGTTTCTATGCATTAACTATATATTTTTATATGTGACCCATGACAATTCCTCTTCATGCAATGCAGCCTAGGCAAATCAAAATGTTGGATACCCATGATTATAGATTTTTTTCACTAAAAACTAGTTTAACAATCACAATCTGCTTTTGTCACATCTGATCAAATGGGATCTTGTATTTTGCCTAAAACAGATCTAACACATACTAAACATACAGCAATTAAGATGAAACAAGGTACAGAAATGACCAAAAAGGACATCAGTGTATTCTCCAGATCATTTTTTATCCCATCTGGAAAGTTAATTCAAAAAGAAAAAGGGTGGGAGAATTATGGACTTTCTGCCATCTCACAAATAAGAGACTCACCCAATATATTATTATCAGATGTTTGACTGCATCTTGCATCATGACAAAATACAGAGACAGGCATAAAGCTGTGGCATCTTATGGAATCTACTTGAGATTTTAATACATTATTTGGAAAAAATGAAGTATACTTTGGGATACACATTTTCAGTTCCTTAGGCATTTATATATAACTCACTCATTAATTGTATGATACATTTAACCATGACTACGCTTGGCATATAAAACAAAATAAGCTTTGTTTTGTCAACTCACTGAGGATGGTACTTCATGAAATAGGTGGACAACAATGACAAAAAGTCCCATTGTATTGTACTATCTTCATATATTGGTGCTACTAATATGCAGGCTAATTCTGTATAAATTTTCTGTTACATCAGTGGTTCTCAATCCTTTCTTCACCACGGATGCCCTTTAAATAACTTTTGGGGCCATGGACTATGGCCATGGATCCCAAAGACTTAACTCAAGATTTAAATAGTAACATTTCTTCATGGCTTAGTGGACTCCCTGTGACATTGTGGTCCCCCAGGGTCCACTGATTTTAAAAACGTATGTTTTTCATGCTTTTAATTAAATTATTCTTATATTGTATCCAAGCGTAACCTCTTCCTAGTATATGTATAACAACAATCACAGTATTGACCATAATGTGGAAGGAATTGCCAATGATAGTATTTCCTGAAACAGGAGGTTAAGGATGAGTCAGTCTAACACTAACTTCAAATTTAATTGAAATGCTGTAATATATACTTTTAAAAACTTAAGTCACTTTTTTCGCAAATTAAAGACAATATTTCAATAATTTCCCTATTTCTAAATTAATAAAATAGATTACTTTTAATAGATTAATCCTTTGTGTCCAATCCAGTGAGCCATTTTTTTTTATTCTAACCATTTCACAACATGCAGAAATGCCAATTTGTTACCTGCAAATTTGTAGCTCATCCAGGAAAAAACTGAGAAAGAAAAGAGTCTTATGTAAACAATGGCTCACCTATAAGGACTCCATTGTTGTGACCAGCACATTCAACTTCCTCTGGATGAAGTGTAAAAGCATACAGAACAAAAGCCAAGAAATAAAGCAGAATAGTTAGATGCCCAGCCATAAATGCAAAAGAAAAGTTACTTTAGAATGACAACAGTATAAAGCTTAGCATGGAAAGCCTTCAATAAATCATTGTTTAAAAATAAATCATCATATTTTCTATAATATTTTTCTACACACAACAACATGCATACTCCGTGTCTTTATTGCCTTTTTGTGATAGAAATTAAAGGTGTTCTATTTAGCTTTAGTGCTAGATAAAAACGCAATAGCAAAGATGAAATTATTTACAAAGAATATCAAAGAGGTTTTATATTTGGCTCAATGGATCAGACAGAAAGGGTTTTGATGAACATATAGCACATTTGCTCAATCCAAAATATTTTCACGCTTGTCATAATACGCCAGAGGTCTCTTGACAAAGCAGGTTAAAGGTTTATTTTAGTTATACTAAATAGTTGATTTGGTGAATTAATGACTGCAATTGTTATGTATTCTGCAAATGACAGCAGCACAGACTTAAAAAGAAGGAAAAGGACCTGTAAATTGAGAAAATAGGTTCTAAAATTATGTCTCTGAAATCTGCAATGGAAAACAACTTTTTTTTTAAATGAATTCTTTTAGAATCATGCAACAGCACTGACTCTGTCTTTAGGCCAACTGTAATGTTTTGAATGATAGCACCTGTTTATTATCTTGTTTTTTTTAGTAACATTCAAATAAATTACCAGAAATTTAGCCAAAGCCTGCAAATTCAATCCATACACCAAAACATATTTCTGCAGGAGAATTTTTCTTTCCAGAGTATCTTAGGTGGGAAGAGAAGTATGTAGGGAATAATAAATAGAAAAGGCAAATCTGGCAATGAGTAATACCCAAGGAGCTCCGTGCCTTATCCCACAGTTATCATCATGCATGTTACCTTGCACATGACCAATTTGCTTACAGCCTTCATAGCACACGGCAACTCACTTTGGAACTCTATTGCAATAGCTAAATTACTAGTCTGTATCACTAAATGTGCTGTTATAAACCACATTTAATTTTCTAATTGTTTCTAAAGTAGAGATGCCTAGCTTTCAGACCATCTCTACCACCAAGCAGGGAAACTTACATGTGTACCTTCAATTTTCTCTGAAAAGCAAAAAAGGGGAAAAACAGGAGGCAAGATTACACAGACTGAGAATGCAGTAAAAAAATGAAAACTTTAAAACTCAGAAGAAAGACACCTACCACACTCAACTGTCTCCTCAGCTTAGAAGAGCCAAAAAACAAACAAGTAGACACGATTTATTTAAAATAATATATTCAGCAAATAATAATAAAACTAGGAAAGACAACATATAATCGCATAGCATTGAGAATGCATTAAGAACATAATTTTAAGTAGTTTTCATTGGGAAGTAGGTTCCCAAAGTTTGTTCTTTTAATTGATGCAACATCTGTTGTAGGACAGCCAGTACCAGAGAAATGCTTAGCCACTGCTAAATTTGCCAAAATCTGTTTTCTCTCATTAACAAAGAATTCAGCTGAGACAGAAGAAAAAAGAGGCTAGCTAATTTTTTTGGGCGGAAATACTCATTTGTTTAGTTTAACTATGATATTGAACTACCAGGAGTATTATACCAGTATTATGGCTCCTTCAATCACATAATTGTGTGATCAGTTCATTACCTAACTGCTGCCCCAATGATCTGGAATTCAAATAACATGTTCAAACTTCTCAAGGCCAGGGCTGTACAAAGAGTTCCTAATACGGACTTGAGCCATACAGTTATATAACTAATTTTGTACCTGTTTTTCTGTAAGATGTTTATTGTAACTATTTTGCTATAATGGTAAACATGAAAAAAAATCTCAATTCAATAACAGGAGGAAAATATTGTTTTTGAGATAATAGGGACAGTGTATTTTACAATAGTGATGAATATCTATAGTTGGGATATAGGATGAGGTGAAGGTTCTTTCTTCGAGCTTGTGGCTTCATCCACACAGTGTATTTTGCTACTTGACAAGACAGAAATGTTGATGAAAAGTGAGATCACTTTTACTAAGAAAAATGAATTAGCAGATTCTAAAATTTAATAGTTTTGCTATCAGTTATGCCAGCATATAAATTTGGTTCTACTCATTCAGATTTAATAAAATACGTAAATACTTCTTGTTTGAATACCACCTTTTGAATTTAACATCTGCTCATGAAGATCTGGCCAAACCATGTATTGTTTTTATTTCTTTAAAGGGCATGTGAAATCTAAAATTGTGCTGAATGTTTGTAAGAACTATAGATCTAAGTCCTCAGGAAAAGCCATCAAATGGATAACATGCAACTGAGACACCTCATATTTACATACATGAATCTAGGTTCTAGGTCAGGGGTAGGCAACCTTGGCTTTTTTATGACTCGTGGACTTCAACTCCCAGAATTCCTGAATTCTGGGAGTTGAAATCCACGAGTCATAAAAGAGCCAAGGTTGCCTATCTTTGTTCTAGGTGCTACTTATATGAAACATAGTCATTTACCACTGGCTCCATGATGTCTGACAAATCTATTTTTTGCCTGATTGTACCTTCCAAAAATTTGTGATTAATCCATTCCTGGGCTTAGTTACTTTTCAGACCTAGTCTGAAAATCAACACTGTTTATTTCTTCAAATCCAGAATTTTAATGAAACATTAGTAAACACTAGAGGCTTGACTGTCATTATAATTCTTTCCTGCATAACACACATAGGGGTCCTTGGTGCTCTTTGAACTTGGTTGTTTTCTTGTAGACTGTTCATTAGATAACATCATTAGTACCAGTTATAATAAGACATATATTAATGGAAGTTGGGACCCCTCATGGAAGTTTTTATTTTCTTATTTCTAATTCTGATAGCGCGGAAAATATAAAATTAAATATCTCCTGATCTTAAAGTGTTTATTTATTTATAGAATTTGTTTTTAAGCATGGTTTGCTTAGCTTTATCAAATTACCTATCTCTTATGTTTTCCACCTCTTATTTTCTTATATCCTATCATCCTTGGATTCTGGCAGAATGAAAATTGGTGAAGCATTGAGCATGGTGCTGAGGTAGATATTTCAGACATTAAATGTTTTGCACAATATAGAACAGAAACTTCAAGAAAACAGAATAATTGGCTTGATGAAGTATTTCTACTGATTCCAGCATGGAAAAAAAGAATAGTGGAAATATGGCTACAAAATATCATTTATTTACAATGTTCTTAATAACACATCAGTGAAGTGGAAAATTGATACACAAATATGATCATATGATTCTAGATGTGATAAATATTTTTATAACAGAATTTTTTTTAAAAAAAGGACACATTTGCAATTTAGTGGTAATTATATTATAGAATGTTTGTTTTTAGAACTCAAACTAACTTAACCTGGAATTGCAAAAAAGAGTGGTACATTAACAGAACAGTTTAAATGATTAAGGAAACAATCTATTTCCTACATCTATTTTATTTTCTTTACTATAGTAAAAGCATATACTTTAAAATCTGGAATCAGCAACAAAACCAGCAATTTCTCTTATACAAGTAGAGAAGGTTGGGCCTAAAGAATGAATAGCATCACTCCTTTACTGCATAATTTATAAATGCAAAAAGCAAATTGTGCAGCAACAGACTTACATGATTTCTTATTTGAAATCTTCAAGGGCTGAAACTGTACATCTGATCTTCTTAATGCAAGTCTCCTATCAAGTAGTTTGAGGAGGGGAAGAAAACAAAACTTTTAAGCTTTCTTATTTTTAATGCTCTTTTAGTAACAGTATGTATAGGTAGTCCTCACGTTATGATCACAATTGAAACAAAAATTGCTGTTGCTAAGCAAGACCATTGTTTAAGAGAGTTTTGCCTCATTTTACACTTTTTCTTCGCACAGTTGTTAAGTGAATCACTGCAGTTGTTAAGTTATAACACAGTTGTTAAATGAATCTGGCTTCCCCACTGACACTGCTTGTCAGAAGGTCGAAAAAGTTGTTCACATGATTCTCGGGACATTGCAATTGTTATGAATATGAGTCAGTTGTCAAGCACCTGAATTTTGATCACGTGACCATGAGGATACTGCAACGGTTGTAAAGCGGACATAGGTAGCTTTCTTCAGTGCCATTTTAACTTTGAATTGTCAGTAAACAAATGGTTGTAAGTCGGGGGCTATCTATCTTTTTTTTTAAAAAAAAAAATCACCCAGAATTTTAAAAGCTATTATAATAAACAGTGCAGTTTATTTATACTCTCCTAAAATGAAATTCTGCAGTTATCTTCTTTTTATGGAAGTGGTAACATTTTCTTAACATATCAGCACATTCTACAAGTTTTCCATCGGTTTTATTCTTGCAAACAAGTTTATCAATGCTGTATCGGGTTTTGTTATTATCAATATAAGCAATTGAATAATAATATCCAATTTAAACCAGTATTTTTCAAACTTGGCTACTTTAAGAACTCACGGAATTCCCTAGCCAGAATACTGAGTTCAGTCTTTGTACTGCATTTCAGTGCAGCTCTAATGGTTAGACTGATCACATTTTTTAGTGTTGGGAAATGAGGATGGGAAATCAGTTTAGTAATAACATACCTTTCCTGGAAGTGTTTTGAAGGAACTAAGCCGGCTCTGGGATTGGCATCACTTTCCAGCTTGGCTTGCCACCAGGTTGCATCATCTTGGCTCATGATTTGAAGAATATCACCTTTTCTGAAAGGAAGTCCAGCTTCTTTACAAGGAATTGCTTTATCTTCATTGGGATTATAGTCAAAAAGAGCTTTCATGAAGATCTGGAGAAAAGAATACATTTTTTACACTGAATTATTTAAAATATATGGAATTTATTGTTGTTACTGCTGCTTGTTGGCATAAAATAAGTTTACCTATCATGATAAAAAAAATATTAAATATGGAGAAGCAATGCTGGATTGAACTGGCATTTAAGCCTAAATAAGTAAGTGATGAATTTTACATAGCCATCACATGAAGAACCTTAGTTGAATCCAACAAGTATTTACCTTGCCTTCTTTTGATGAGACTTCTTCTTTGATACTGGGTACAATCTTAAATGTAATGGCTCCTTGGGACAGAGACTAAAATATGTAAATATAAATTATTAAATTATGTTCTTAAAAAAACAAGCAAAAATAAGACAGAATAAATTGATTCCAGTCCAATTCCTATTATTTAATAGGAAACAATTTTGATCTATTGTACATGCATTAAAAGCTACTCTGTTTTCTATCAGAGGAAATTATGTATTTATGTAATACAATGTAATTTAGAAAATGATAGCTGTTTATTAGATATACACTATAAATATACTATAAAGTTTTTTTTCAATAAATTATTTCCTTGAACTTAATTCTGCACTGAATATAAGTAATTATTACTCAAAAGTGTGCAACCTCTCCAAAAGCTAATAATGGATCTTTCAAGTATGATATGACCCAATTGTGGAGAGCAGAATTTAACCTAAAGAACAACACTGGGAGGAGACTTCTTTTAAATTACTATTTTTTGTGTTGGTCTAAATATATCTAGTTTATATTTTATGCAATATTTTATGTAACTAAAATAAATATACATTTATTAGCTTTGTACTGTTCTTTTACCATAGAGTAACTTAGTTGCTTCACTTTTTTATGGAGACTGCTTTATACTCTTTCTCTTTATACTCTTTTCTTTATAAACATCTACTAGAAACTTCAGAAAATAGCATAAAAACATCAATACTGAAAAACTACTCTTCTGTGTTTTTCAATTAAATATTTTATTTTCAACCTACCAGAATTTGTATAATTTCTTCTGGTTTTTTATCCTCCACTGAAATCCCATTGACCTCCTTTAGCTCATCACCTACATGAATGAGACCTACGAAACAGTTATGTAACGGTCAAATAATTCTTATATTGAATGAATCACTGCAACCTGAACATTCTTTCAAATCATGTTCTTTCCAAATAAATTTTAGCTTTACTTGTTCACAAGCCTAGTTGTGTACTGATGACTTACATATGTGTGTGCATATGTACTCACGTGTGTCTATATCAACAAGGAATTATATCCAACATTAAGCTAATGAACTTCCCTAACCACTTCATCCATCACCTGGCAGCCCCTAAAATTTCCTGAGCTAGTTTTCTTAAGGATTGGGAGGTAATGATGAAAATGATTGCTTTTGGCAGAGTTGAAAACTGAGAAACATCTAGAATTAGCTAGATCTATCTTCACAAGAAGAAACTTCACTGATTAATGGAATGACGTTAGACAGAACCAAAGATAGTGAAATTCTTTTTTCAGTAAACATTCTCCAATACTGTATAAACTGTATTCTTTTGGCAAGTTTTTAAAAACCTCTTTGTTCATTACCAAGCAGAATTTCTAATTATTAATATATTAGATATACAATCTACATGAAATGTGATGCATTGTTGTAAAGTGGCAGGAATACATTGATGCTTAAATATGGAAACTGATTTTCCAAATAAAAATAGTATGACAATATGAAGAAAATGACAATTTCCTCCTTTTTTAAGTACTGCATGCATAATATACACAATATCATAATTGCACATCTGTTCCAATAATCTAATCCTGATAAAAGGTGAATTACATTCCATGATATATTAAAATATAGCAAGATCCAATTAATAGATTTTGCTTGATTTAACATTTAAAAGTTTAGAAATTAAATTCTGCATTCAATATTTATAACTGTAGTTTAAAAATTCTTACCACTTCGGTCTGCCGCTCCCCCACGCATTATCCGAGCCACAACAACAGCACCGGTATTTTCATCCCTTTTAATAGTAGCTCCCTTTAAAAATAAATTTAAGAATTACAATAAAATTAATGTTGAACCACATAAAAGAATTTTCTAGCTGCTGTTTTTTGGTAACTTGAAAATTTTTTTAACTACTGCTGATGTTGTTAGTTCTTCCATTTGATTTTTACCAAATTCATCTTGAATTTGGTAAAAATCAAACGGAAGAACTAATAACAGCAACACTAGTTAAAAATCAAGTGAAAATATTAACAACCGAACATCTCCTGGAAATGATCAATTTCATGGTTTCTGGATCGAAGATCTGACAGATTTATGTCTAACTATAATTAAACAGCTAAATGAAAAACTGCATAAAAGAGACGTCAGTGATTGGTTAGTAACTGGCAAAACCTGCATAAAAGAGACGTCAGTGATTGGTTAGTAACTGGCAAAACATAGTGATTTAAAAAAAAAAACACAGGAAAAAAAATCACACCAGGAAACTGTAGGCCGATAACATCCTTGACTACAATATTTAGCAGAACAGAAAGGAAATGAAAGGAAATGCAGAGGCACAAATGATAAACTCTTGATTGATATTTTGATTTGGGAGAAATGCAAAAGCCTAAGAACCAATTTACATATGGTGTGGATTGATTATAAAAGGTATATTGTTTGATCATAAAATATTAGTTTATTATATTGTTTGATCATAAAATATTTGGAAATAACTGGATTCAATAAAAAACATTAGAATGGTTTAGAAAAATATGGGCTTGTCGACATTAGGACAGGTATCTTCCAGGGAGATTCATTATTACTCTTATTATTTGTTCACTACTATGATCCATTTTCACATTTTCATATCTTGGATACCAAACAGCAAAAAATCCTAATGCAATCTCACACTTGGTTTATATGGATGATCGAAATCAAAATCCAGTCATTGACAAATAAAAAATTTAGCAATGAAATTTGGCTTAAATGTGCTACTGTTACTTCTAGGTGAGATGGGCAGCATATGTGGAATAAATAAAAATAAATAAATTGGGGTAAAATCACAAACAATAATGGAATTGAATGCAATCAAGAATTAACAAATCATCAAATGATTTAAAATATAGATCATACAAAGGAACAGAAGAAACAGTGCATCATAAAGCCAGCTTGTGAAAAAGATTGTACAAACTGATATAAAAACAACGTAACACATATGGTCTTTTTGGTCTTCTTGGCTCTCTTTGAAAATAAAGATGCAGAATACAACAGATTCTAGATCCTGATTCCATTATTTTTTCTTTAGCTAATTGTGTGGAATCAGCATGGCTTAAATATGACTGACTGTTCTCACCAAACTGTATGGCAAAGAATAAAAATAAAACCATGTGATACCATCAACTCATTTTTAGAAGATTAGTCAAATGCTGCTGCTATTGCTACTGCTTATTATTATTATTTCAGTGCTAAAACTTACCAGAGGTTCTCTATTTTTTACGAGCCTGATGATTTTTACAGAATCTTCTCCATTATCAATATCGTCAGGCATGGGAGGCAATACAGGATCATAGCTTTTCTCAGCAACAATATCATGTACGGAAAGCAAAGCCTGCAAAAATTGGGTTAAAAATAACCATCAACTAAAAAAGCATAAAAACATATCTCCATTGGTAATTTACCACTACTGCTGCAGACCTTGATATAGTTTGCATTTCATTAGCAGTGCTTTGGCATGAAGTGTGCCTCATAGCTTAGGAACAGTACTTTGTTCCAGAATAAAATCAAAGGAGCTGCATTCTGTATTGTTGAAAGGATGTATTTATTCAATTTAACAAAACTACAACACAAACATAAACTTCTAAAACATCAGTGAAGAGAAGCAGAAAACTGGATTGTTTTTGTTCATGAAAGGAAAGAAAATGTTTAACGGTTATAAGTATTTTAGAGATCTGGTCTTCACAGGATTGTTATTTTTCTAGATTCACCATCTAAAAGCTATTATTCACATGAAAAGAAAAAAAAATTAAGTATATTCATTAATATAACCATGCATCACATTTAGAATGTTAAAGCTAGTAAAATTCAAATTCTTGTAAGAGCTAATATAAATATTGATACTGAATTTGTATGCATGATCTAACTAGAACAGGGGTAGGCAACCCAAAACACTCAAAGAGCCACATGGACCGGTTTCCCACCAAAAACAAAACACCGGGAGCCGCAAAACCCTTTTGATATCTAAAATGAAGATAACACTGCATATATCCTTTTTTACCTTTATTATAGGTGTGTGTGTGTGTGTGTGTGCGTGTGTGTGTGTATGTATATGTATATATACACATTAAAAATAAAAGTAAAAATATGACTCTTGGGAATATCCATACTATTAAAACAATGATCACCAAGAGAATGCTTTAAGAGAATAAAATTACATACACACATAGGTAAAAAAAGGATATATGCAGTGTTATCTTTATTTTAGATGTCAAAAGGGTCTCTCTCTCTCTCTCTCTCTCTCTCTCTCTCTCTCTCTCTCTCTCCCTCCCTCCGTCTCTATCTGCCCTTGGTCTGCCACTCCTCTTCCCCCCCCCTCTCTCTTTCTTCCCCCCCCCTCCTATCTGCTGCTCACCTGGCAAGCTTCAAGCTGTTGTCCAACAAGCTCATGGGTAGGCAACCTCGTCTCTTTTATGACTCATGGACTTCAACTCCTGCCCTTCCTGCTTCCTGCAGAGACGCAGCAAAGGGAGGAGCTCCGCCCAGTAAGCTTTTCAGCTCCTCGGAGAACACTGTGAGTGTACTCTTTTACACATACACACACACACACAAAACACACACACACAGAGACACACACACACACAGAGAGAGATAGAGAGAGAGAAGCAGGGAAGTGCAATTGCCTCTCTCTGTCTCTCTCTGCAAAGGCAGAGGGAGATGGGAGCCACAGGGGAAAGGCTCAAAGAGCCACATGCGGCTCCGGAGCCGCAGGTTGCCGACCTGTGAACTAGAATATTGAAAATCCTGTATCAGACATAGTTGATGTACAATATTCTTTGGACAAAGGCACTGGTACCAATTCTCATTTAAATGTATAAGAAAATATATTAAAATCTATTCTTAAACTGAATTTAGAACTCAATAAAATTGCAATCACCATCATTGTTCCAACTATGAATACATAGTAGGTCTTTCTATCCATTCTCTCTCTTTTGCAAATAAGATATATACTACTGCAGCTCAACAATATCCATACGACATAATATGCTTATTATTTTAAAACAATGACTGCTGCTGAAACAGTGCGGTCTGTGGTTTTTCCTTACCATGTTAATTTTATTTTTACTTGTAAAAAAAAGATAATTTTCTGCACTGAAAGTTTTAATCACTGAACATCTACTCTTCTGCACTGGTGAATTAGTCTGCAGCTCTTACTAATATGGATATAGTACATATGAAGTTAGACACTTTTTTCCATCTTTAAACTCGTTTCCTCTTCTTTGGGATTGTTAATATCAGAGGACACTGGATTGTCTACATATTCTTAAATATCCACGCAAAGCAGCAGCTACTTCATGCCATATGGTTAAAGTACTCATTTTCTTTTCTATGGCACCTCTTTTTCCTCCCTTCCTAATTCAATCCATACTTTCAGAAGGATTTTTAAAAATTATTTAATCAGATCCATTTGCTTAAAATAGAAAAATCACAACATGATACAAAGGTGGCTACCATATTTTTTTCAGCTTTCCAGTCTAATTTACAGTTCTATTAATCCCTGAAAGTCTTCCTTCCAAGTACTAACTATGCCTGATCCTGCTGATTTTTGAGCCCACACAAGGTCATTAAGTCTTTCGAATAAAAACAATTAAATTAGGGAGTCTTTAAAATTCTGCCCAACAGTAGAGTAAGCGTGACAGATGATACTGCTGTAACAACATCTAGTTAATCAATTTTTAAAGTTCTAAAAAAAGCTTTCAAGTGGTACAGGAAAAAAACAAATTCTGAAAAGCAGAAGCAAATTTGAAACAGATGCCCATTATAGCCACCTAATGGGTACACAGAATGAAAAAGAGAAAAGTGGGCCAATGGTAAGCCACGGTGCTCTCTTCTTCCTCTCCCCCTCCCTTTTTTGGCCACCAATCGCAAGAGTTCAGTAGGATTCCAGGATGGATGGAGTGAGAAGGAAGAGCAGCAGTTGAAGCCATTGCTCAGCAAATGGACAGAACTATGCAAAGAGCCTTCATAGAAAAGACTAGTCCACAAAGCGGAAGGAAAGAGAACTGAAGGGCAGGTAAGTAAAATGAAACAGAAATAAATAGCAAAAAGGCATCCAGAACCAGAAAATAGAGGTGTGTGTGTGTGAGAGAGAGAGAGATAAGAGGGGGGAGGGAGGGAGAAGGAGAAAGAGAAAGAGAGAGGGAGGGAGGAGGGGAAATTAGGGTTTGAATAGTTGGCCCGACTCTAACAGATAACACTCATGACTAGCAGACGATTGGATTCCGGCCACCATCAGACCGGTGATGTTACCCAGGAACCAGTGCAGAAGTGGATGGTGAAAGGTAGCCTGGATCTCCAAAGACCAAATCTGCCAGGTGAAGAACGGGACAGGAGGATATCCTAAGGAAGTCACTGCCACCATGTCAAGAAAGTTAAACTTCTACTAGGGGAAGGGGAAGGGAAAGAGAAAAGGAAAAAAGGGAAAGAGAAGAGCAGACATGATTGGTTTTCACCCAGTGTTCAGCCTATTGAGGTCATACAATTATGGAATAGTGTGGGTGGAAAGAACTAGGAGAATTAGACCAAAGAGAAAAGAGATTTGGATGATTTAAATAATTAAATATAGTAGAAAACAATGTTATTTTTTATTTAGAACACAACACTATAATAATTGCACAGACTATAGTATAGTAAATAAAATAGAACTGACTAGAGAGTAAAACAGAACACCACAGGATAACAGAAAGAATAATTTCTGAGAATAAAACAAAATAAACTCTGTATTGTAATGTGATAGATAGAGAGGAAGGGTGGGAGGGATTTTTTTTGGTCTTGGTACATATGGGCATACATACATGCAAGCTATGTTATTATAGTATTCATTTAGAAACTTTTAAACATAAAGATTTATAATATTTTTGGTAAGATACATAGTAGTCTAGCTTATACCAAATGTTCAAATTTAGTTCATTAAACCACTTACTGAAAATGGGTAAGCAACTGTAACCAGGAAGATAACAGACTTGCATGGATATGAAACTACACTGCTGAAGCCGGGGGGGGGAGGGGGAATAGCATAAAAGGGAAAAAAAAATCTTCACTGCTCTATAAAAATCTCTACTTTTTTTTTCTTACTTTATATTACTTTAAGGAATTGAACTGTTCTGGTTTTCTTTCCTGAACAATTTCAGAAGACTGCTTGATTAATTTTTTTAATTTTTTTGTCATTCTCAAAACTATAGATTTATTGCTTGATGTATTTGCCCTGATTTTTGAATTTATTTGCAGCAATCTGACTGCCAACTATTTAACAATTGGGATATAAGAAGTCTATGCTTTTCCTGAAGTCCTTCCCAAAATCATACACAAAGTGTAACAGAATTAGAACATTTCATCCTGATAAATGGAGCTCTTTCTCTTTTCTAAAACATAAAATTAATTCAGTGTATTGCTAATCGCACGAGGCAGTAATGTTCCAGTTGTTATTAACACTGACGCAGGAAAGCATGATGTGTCTCCTACATTAGCCACACACATGCCAATTTTCCTTTGGATACATACCAACACCATTATCATTGTAATGCCTCAAAAGATTCATCTAAATGCTATGCTTTTGGCCTATGTACCTCATCAAATTGCATTTAGGAAGCATACTGTTTCTACTGTTTTTCACAACTTTTATTTTAATCCACATATTTTAGAAGCAGAAATGTCTACTTAAGCGGAAACTGCAAAAGCTAAGAATCCCCCAAACTAGGTCACTATAAACCAAGCACTATCCTCACCACGTGATAGGGTTTAGCATGGAAGAATTTACCAGATAAATTTGAAAAGGTGAATTCTTTTCAAAATGAAGATTCAGGATCACATGATGGACCTATTCAGATCATTTTCTTGGCAGCAATATGGAAATATGAATTTGTCATTTCCACATCCAGCCAACAATCTTTGTAATTCATAGAGGCTTCCTATTCAAGTGCTAGACGAACCCCACTCTACCTAGCTTCTAAGCCCAGATAAATTTGTGTACCTGTGAAAGTGATAGCATAACTGAATGTAAACCAAGTCAGTTTATTACAAACTGAACTTAGCTCTTGTTGAAATGAAAACCAATAGAAGTTAATAAGGGCGAATCGAGACCCAACACAATAATTAGATTAACACATAATAAACCATGGTTTATTTATTCTTGCTTTATTTAATATATTACAATTGGCAAGGTTCATATATTTTTTACCTTTCATTTGGGCGGATCTACACAAATTGCATGTCAATACAAATAACATTATGGCTTATGGAATGTGAGAGCCTAGTATTTGAATGTGGAACTGCAATACTTCAAAGGTCATTTTTACACTTATAAACCAAGGTGAAGGAAGAAATGCAGATTCACTGACAGCATTTTGTGTGTAACATGTTTACATGTATACTTATGTTAACTGAGGTTCCTTGCTTCAAGACCCAGTTTAATGACTTACAAGACTGAATAAACCTGTAGATTCTCTCCAGTTGTTTTGGTAAATTCTTTGGATATGTTTTGTTAAAATCTGCATATAGACACTGGATGGCCATTTGTCCAAACTGCTTTAGCAGATTCTACATTGAAGAAGCGCTTGAACTAGATGACCTCTGAGATCCCAAAAAGTAGAGAAGGGAACTAAGGGATCAGCCATATTGGATTTAATTCTCACTAACAGGGATTAAATGATAGAAGGGTGTGGAAGTCACAGGAACCGTGCAATATTGGAATTCAACATTATGCAAGCACAAGCAATAGAACATAATCAAACTAGGGTCCTGGACTTTAAGAGAGCTAATTTCAATAAACTTAGAGAGAGCTTGAGAAGGATTCTATGGATGAGACTCCTCAAGAGGAAAACAACTCAAGAAAGTTGGGAAATTTTGAAAAGAGAGATTATAAAAGCCCAATCTAGCACAATACCAACAAAAAAGAAAAATAACAGCTCTCAAAAGAAACCAGCATGCTGCATAAAGAACTCCCATAAATTGAAAGACAAAAGAACAAGTATAAAAAGTGGAAAGAGGGGAACAAAACTAAGGCAGAATATCAGCAAACAGCCCGAGCCTGTAAAGATGAGGAAACTAAGGCTCAAAATGAACTAAGGCTTGCAACAAAAGTAAAAAACAACTGCTTTCAACATGTAAAAAACAAGAAAAAAGTTAAGGAAATGATTGGTCAAATAGTGGGAGAAAGTGGCAAGAAGGTGACAAGCAACAGGGAGAAAGTAAAATTACTTAACTTGTTTTTAGTATCTGTCTTTATACAAAGAGAAAAAACAGTCCAACCTATCAAAAACAGTACCATAAAAAAACAGATTAGAAACATGTTAAAATAGGCAGACAGAGAATGAGATGGCTCGATGGAGTCACTGAAGCAGTAGACGTGAGCTTAAATGGACTCCAGAAGATGGAAGAGGACAGCAAGGCCTGGAAGAACGTTGTCCATGGGGTCACAATGGGTCAGACATAACTTCGCAATTAACAACAACAAAAATAGGCAAGAAAATGGTAAGAGAGCACCTATCCACCTTAGACGAGTTCAAATCACCAGAACCAGGTGTATTACACCCCAACGTTCTGAAGGAACTGACAGATGTGATCTCAGAACTATATCTTTCAAAGATCCTGGAACACTGGGGACCTATCAGAGGTCTGGAAAAGAGCTGATGTAGTTCCCATCTTCAAAAAAGGAAAAAAAATGGATCCAGGAAACTACAGACCTTTCAGCCTGACTTCAATACTTGGGAAGATCTTGGAAAAGATAATCAAGCAACGAATCAGCGAACACCTAGAGGCTAACAAAATCATTATGAAAAGCCAACATGGTTTGTCAAAAACAGATCATGCCAGACAAACCTTATTGCATTCTTTGACCAGGTGACAAAATTAGTGGACCAGAGGAATGCTGTGGATATAATTTACTTGGACTTCAGTAAGGCATTTGATAAACCTACTACTTGATAAGATAGAAAAATGTGGGTTAGACAGCATCACCACCAGATGGATTTACAGCTGGCTGACCAGCCATACTCAGCATGTGTTCCACAATCGAACTGCATCTACATGGAGGGAAGTGTGTAGTGCGGTGCCCCAGGCTGTCATGCCTCGAGCCTGAATCTGCTGAGGAAAATGAGCTGGAACAGGACCCTAAGGAAGTCAAGGGAGAGGTGTCTGTGGCTTCAGAGGAATGTGGGGAAGAGCAGGCCGAGGCAGGCCAGGGCCTTTCAGGATTGGGACAGGATGAACAGGAGAGACAGAGCTCAGGCAATGAGCAAGGGCCACCCCCTCCTGATCCTAGAACACGGAGAGTGGAGAGAAGGAGGGAACAACACAGGCAGCTCAACCACTCAGGAGGAGAGCACCCCACCCCTCTCCACAAGGCACACCTAGAGACTGAGACTTAAGGAGACGCTGTGGGGAGGGACATTTGTCGGGAACAAATGCTGATATCTTGGAGTTTTATGTATTGTTGCTGATCTTGGAAACAACTCTCTGATCTCTTGTTCTGTGTTGTGATTTCTGCTTGGAAACCCTGAAACTCTGACTATTGGACTGGCTGACAAACTTGGTGTTCAAAGACCTTGGATTATATTTTGGCTTCTCTTCTGAAACTGTTCAGGCAAACTTGTATTTTCACAGACTCGTTAGATTTTGGATGTATGTTTCATTCCTTGTTATCTACATGGCCTTGAGTAAATTACTCTTCTAATCTAACTGTATGTGAAACTACTTGCAGCCAGAGGCTACTGAAGGTGTGTGTGTGTCTTACTTTGTTCTGGGGCTAGCCAGAAATGTGGGAGCATTTGGGGAAAATAGGAGCAAATAAAGGGCGGTTTGAACTGCCAGTTGACTGTTTTGCTCTGTACGGTGCCCTTGGTCATCACAAGGGCTCTGTTCTGGGCACAGTGCTCTTCAACATCTTCATCAATAATTCGGAAGAGGGGATAGATGGGGAATTCATCCAATTTGCTGATGACACCAAGCTGGCAGGAATAGCCAACACTCCAGAAGACAGGCTTAAGATACAGAAGGATCGTGACAGACTTGAACATTGGGCGCTATCTAACAAAATGAAATTCAGTGGTGAAAAAAGTAAGGATCTACATCTAGGCAAGAAAAACCAAATGCACAGGTATAGTATAGGGGGTACCTTGCTCAATAGTAGTAACTGTGAGAGAAATCTTGGAGTCCTACTGGGTAATCACTTAAATATAAGCCAGCAATGTGCTGCAGCTGCCAAAAAAGCCAACACAGTGCTAGGCTGCATTCACAGAGGAATAGAAGGGGCGTTGTCTTACCTGAACGCCTTTTCTCAGCATGAAGATGTAGCATCCACCGATGGGTAATCAAAGCCTTCCTGCTCAGTTTAGACTAAGACCAAACTTTAGCCATGCCTCCCTTGGGCGGTCCTTTCCCAGTTTTGACGAGGCAAAGCATTCATGAGGTCTGACACAATAGCTCCTCCTGTAAAACATCTGCCTAGACTGACTGTTAAGGGTGGGTGTGGATGCTACATCTTCATGCTGAGAAAAGGCATTCAGGTAAGACAATGCCCCTTCTTTAGCATGATAGATGTAGCATCCACCGATGGGACATACCAAAGCCACCCATGTCCCTGTCGGGAGGGAAAGTCTAGGCTTGTGATTCGTGAGTAGAAACTACCTGCTGCAAGACCCTTCTGCCGAAGGATGCATCTGTCGCAGCGAACTTATCAAGCTTGTAATGCCTTATAAATGAAGAGAGGGAAGACCAGGTGGCTGCCTTACAAATCTCCTCAACCGAAGCCTGGGTAGACCAGGCCGCAGATGTGGCCGCGCTACGCGTTGAATGAGCTGTGATGTTGGCAGGAACCGGGAGAGACTGAGCCTTATATGCATAAGAGATGCATGCCCTGATCCATCTTCCAATGGTTGAAGATGACACCTTCAGGCCCATGGAAGAAGGTTGGAATGACACGAACAGTGCCTCCATCCTGCAAAATTTTGACGTTCGTTTAAAGTAGTTATGCAAAGCTCTGCGCACATCCAATGTGTGCCATAGCTTTTCCAGGCGATGTGACAGACGCGGACAAAAGTCCAGAAGAACTACATCCTGAGACCTATGGAACCAGGTATTGACTTTTGGAATGAAAGAAGGATCCAATTTGAGGACCACTCTGTCATCCAGAAAAATACACAGGTCACTCCTGACCGAGAGCGCGGCCAGTTCCGAAATACATCTTGCCGATGTGATGGCTATCAAAAAGGCTACCTTCAAAGAAAGAAAGTGAAGAGAGCAAGATCTAATGGGCTCAAACGGAGACCCAGTGAGGACTTGCAGCACCTTTGGCAAGTCCCATGTGGGATATCTATGAACCACAGGAGGACCAGTGTTAATGGCTCCCTTAAGGAAGGCCGTAACTGCCGGGTGATGTGATAACTGGACCTGGTTCTCACAAGTGAGCACAGTGGATAATGCCACAATCTGTCTGCAAATGGTATTATGAGACAGTCCTTTGTTCAGGCCCTCTAAAAGGTAATCCAATATAATCGGGATGGTGACAGCCAACGGGTCAATTTTTTGAGTGTTACACCATGCGTAGAAATGTCTCCACGTGGCATCATAAATCCTATTGGTTGAAGGACGTCTGGAGGCTTGAATTACGGAAATCACTCCAGATGAATAGGACTGCTTAGATAAGCTCTCCTGCTCAAGTGCCAAGCAGCTAGTTGAAGCCACTGTGATTCTGGGTGTTGGAGTTGTCCCTGACTGAGTGAGATGCGATGTGGGGGCATCTTCCATGGCGGGGAGATCGACAGATCTACAAGGTCGGCAAACCAAGGTCGCCTTGGCCGGTGTGGGACCAGCAAGATTAATTCTGCCTGTTCTAAGAGAAGCTTTCGGATGAGAGCTAGAATCAGTGGAAGTGGAGGGAATACATACAGAAGGCCCCTGGGCCACCTGCTGCGGAGAGCATCCGTTCCCTCCGCCCCCCATGACAGAAACCTCGTGAAGTATCTGGGCAGTTGAGTGTTTGCTGGTGAGGCAAACAGGTCCACCTGAGGCTGTCCGAATTTGTCTGATATCTCTCTGAAAAGAGATGGATCCAAGCGCCACTCCGAGTGGTCTACCTTTACCCTGCTCAGAGAATTGGCTTGGTGATTTGCCTCCCCGGATATGTGTTCTGCACTGGTGGATTCCAGATTGGACTCTGCCCAAAGACCCAGTGCCAGGGCCTCCTGCATGAGGGACCAAGACCTGGTCCCTCCCTGCCTGTTGACTTGGGCATTGGCTGCGACGTTGTCCGTCATTATCAGGACATGTTTCCCTGTTACTATGTTGGAGAATTTGCGAAGTGCCAGGTGTACTGCCCTGAGTTCTAGCCAATTTATGTTGTGTGCGAGATCGGACTGGGACCATTGGCCCTGTGCCGTGTGTCTCTATGTGTGCGCCCCATCCGAACAGACTGGCGTCCGTGGTCAGGATGAGTCTGTGAGGCTCCTTGAAAAGGGACCCCCTGTGTATAGCCGCCGATGCCCACCATTGGAGTGACAGTAGTGTGTAATGTGGAACTCTCACTTTCCGAGTGAAAGCACTCATCTTCCGCTTCTGGAAAGGGAGTAAGAACCATTGGAGATGTCTGGAGTGAAATCTTGCCCACAGCACTATTCCCAGACATGAAATCATCTTTCCCAACAGCTGAGACAGCTGGACAAGTGGAACCACCTTCTCTCTCTGGATCTTGTGAACTAGAGATCTGATGCTGTCCTTGCGTTTCTGGGAGAGATAAACCCTGCATTGGTTTGAATCTATCACTGCCCCTAGATGTAAGATCCAAGTGATCGGAGTGGTGTGGCTCTTTTTGAAATTCATGGAGAAGCCATGCCTCTGGAGTGTATCTATTGTGATCTGTAAATCTATCTGGGCAGAACAGAAAGAACTAGACTGGATAATTATATCGTCCAGGTAGCACTGCACTCGCACAGGCATCAGTCTGAGATGTGCTGCTAATACCGCCAGTAGCTTTATGAACACTCGAGGAGCCGAGGATAGGCTGAAGGGTAGGACCCTGTACTGATAATGTCTGCACGCGTGGCAAAACCAAAGTAATCTGCGGTGTTGGGGTCAGATGGGGACATGAAGATAAGCCTCTGTCAAATCTATGGAGGAGAGGAAATCTCCCTTCCTGATGCTGGCCAGAATGGACCTGAGGGACTGCATCTTGAACCTCCTCTAAGTTAGGAAGTAGTTTAGTCCCTTCAGATCCAAAATCACCCTCCAACCCCCCAAGGCCTTGGGAACCATGAACAGAATGGAATAAAACCCCTTTTCCTTTTGGTCCAGAGGTACTGGTTCTATGGCCTCTATTTCTAACAAGTGGGATATGGCCTTGGATACTAACTCGGCCTTGCTTGCGTGCCTTGAGGACGGACACTGAATGAAGCGGTCTGGGGGAATGGATCTGAATTCTAGGGCTAGACCGAAACTTATGGTCTCCCTTACCCAGGTATCATTGGTGGTGACCTCCCAAGTGTCGCTGAACAGAGCTAAGCGACCGCCTATGGGAGGATCCAATTTGGCGTCACTTAGACTTCCTGTATGGGTGGCCCCCAGCTCCTCTGAAGGGACACTTGGTTTGGAATTGACCCCTGGTTCCTGAACTCTGGTGGTCCTGTTGGCAATCCTGTCTGGGGGGAAAGGATCAGGAACCTCTGGGCCAATCCCAGGACTGCCCTGATTGAAAGAACTTCCATTCCCAAGAACTTCCGGCATGAAAGGACTGCCTGCGAAATTCTTGTTGGGGTCTCCTATTCGCCTTCTTGGAGGGGTGAGCCAAGGTCTTTCACTTGTCCTTCCCTTCTATTAGGTACGGTTCCAGGACCGGACCGAACAATTGAGTACCACTGTAGGTGTCTGTAGCTAGATGCCACCTTGATTTTAGATCAGCCCTCCACTGTTTGAGCCATAACAATCTGCGAGATGCTACCATGGCCACGATAGACCTAGCGGAATACTTGGTTGAGTGGAAGGATGCATCTGCCATATATTCCGCAACAGCTACTAGCTTACCTAAGGTCTGTTGCGCACGCACCTGATCCGGAGGAATTAGAGCTTGTAACTCATGGATCCACATAATGGAAGTCCTCGCGAAAAACGACGAGGATGTTGCCGCCCTGATTGCCCAGGCTGAGGCCTGATGAGTTCTGCGGAGAGAAAACTCAAACCTTTTATCCTCCGCCTTAAGGTTCTCTGCCATGTCTCCAGGAACCGTGGATGTGGAGAACAAAGAGGTTAAGGGAGCATCCACTGTAGGTACCTCTAGGAGGGAAGAGAATGTAGATGAAACATTAAACAGTTTCTTTTCCGTGCTATTGGGTGGAGGTAGAGTGGCCAAAGAGGTCCACTGCTTCTCCACCGTAGTGCAGAAAACAGCTGGACAAGGAACCTGTTTTTCCTCCACAACCTGTACCACAAACAAAGGATTAGACTCCTGTGCAGTAGAGGTAGATGGTTTAGGCTCCTGCTCTGTAAACAAATTGGCCGTGGTGCAGGCCTTTAACAATAATGATCTAAATAGAGAGTGATCAAAAAGACCCGATGTTGGGGTCGGATCCGGATCCACCTCTTCATCCTCAGACATAGGAATGTCAGTTGTCTCCAGGTCCACAGACTCAGACTCACCTAGCTGAGACGAAGTCTCAGAAATACCTGAGCCAGCTGACTGGAGCTGCCCAGTGCGACATGCGGGTAAGGGTGGAGGAGGAGGAGATGGTATCTGTGAAGACCTTTGACCCATGGAAGATGCCATAAATTGATAGAAGGCCTGGTGCATAAAAGAATTGAATTGTTGTGCCTATAAATTTTGCTCTGCAGAACCCATACCAGCTGCGGTGGCTTGAGAAGTCTGTGGGGTGATAGAAGCAGAAGGAACTGAAGGAGTAAGAGTGGAAGGTGGAGAAATGGGAAGGGGAGGAGAGAGACCGACCTGTTCAGTTCCCCCTTGAGGAGACCAAGCTCTGGGGGCTTGATAAGATGGCACTAGTGGAGGCTCAAATGGTGAACTATCCAGTGAAGCAGGAGGAACCACTTCAGTTTCGCTGGACCTGAGCCTTTGACTCTGGAGAATTCTTTCTCCAGTGCCTGATGTCTCCTCGAGGCCTCTCACTCTGGAGGGTTCTTTAGTGGTTAAATGCTTGGTTTTAGCCTTTTTCTCCCCCCCCCCCCCCGTGCTCAAATCAGAAGATCTGCGTTTAGACTGTGGGGGGAACATCAGAACTCTGCAAAGTCTGAGGAGTTTCACCATCTGCCATTGCGCACTGGAACTTCCAGATAGGAGAAGCCCTGGAATGGGGGTAAACACGCAAATCAAGTTATCCGGGAGGGAAGCTTCCTGCGCCCTAAGACAACCACAATGGCAAACAGCCAGACAGCTCCCTAGAACTGTCCGCTTAGGACCTGCTGACAGAGCGCCGCGAGCTAATGAAAACAGGTCTGTTAAATTCTCCCACAGAATTAAAGCTAGCAATAAAATTGGTTGTGAGTGATGCCACAAGGATCAGAATAAGGAATACCCCTCCCTCCTGTGGAATCCTTATGAAAGAAGGTGGAATAAATATGCCTGATGAACCCCCTTGAGAGTCTAACACACTAGGCTACTGGAAGTAAGCGGCCTGATATCAGCCTTGAATGTAAGCCTCTTCAAGATGGCGACCACACTCAGCACCGTATTCAAAATGGCGTCGCCATATTAGGCGAGTCTCCCTGCCACCTAAAATGGCGACACCTGCGAGGCCAATCTCAAATTAAGCCTCCACAAGCCCATTTTTTGCCCTTTCAGGGAGCCCAAGGGAGCTTGAAATAGCCTATTCTCTCCCCCTTTATCTATAAGGCAACCAAGCACTTGCGTTTATGCTGCGCAGGCAAGCTGCGGCCCGATCGTCGCTGGAGCCTCATGGCCATGAGGCAAGAAGGAGGCAACTCGGCCCTTCGACCCGATCTTCCGGAGCACTCATGAAATCGCTCCCAGGTGCTCAGGAAACTCCCATCGTAGCGCCAAACAGCTGCTAGGAGCTGAACTCGCTACTCCAAGGCGTAGCTCCTAGCGATCCGCGAGGCCAGGCAGGCCCTTTGGGACGAATGCTCCCAACTGACTTGAAATCCTGTCTTCTTACAAATACTAGCTACTGCAATTAACTAATCACAAAACTAAATGAAAAATCAAACCTATCTATCCTAAATCTGACTATTTAAAGTATGCTATTTGAGGAGCTACCAAAGTTGTGTCCTACTGAGCTGAAACTAAGACAAAACTGGGAAAGGACCGCCCAAGGGAGGCGTGGCTAAAGTTTGGTCTTAATCTAAACTGAGCAGGAAGGCTTTGATTACCCATTGGTGGATGCTACATCTATCATGCTGGAGAATCAAGATTACATGAAGTGTTAATACCACACTTAAGGCCACACTTGGAATACTGCATCCAGTATGTAAAAAAGATGTTGAGACTCTAGAAAGTGTACAGGGAAGAGAAACAAAGATGATTAGGGGACTGGAGGCTAAAACATATAAAGAATAGTTGCTGGAATTGGGTATGTTTAGTTTAATGAAGAGAAGGACTAGGGGTGACATGATAGCAGTGTTTCAATATCTCAGGGGTTGCCACAAAGAAGAGGAAGTCAAGTTATTCTCCAAAGCAGCGGTCCCCAACCTTTTGGGCACCAGGGACCGGTTTCGTGAAGAGAGGTTTTTTCCATGGACAGGAGAGTGCGTGGTTTTATGTGCTACCTGCATCCCACAGATGGGTCTTTACTTGTTTGCGCGAACCGGTTGCTGGCATGCCACAGCCCGGTACTGGTCCATGGACCGGGGATTGGGGACCCCTGCTCCAAAGCACCTAAAGGCAGGATAAGAAGCAATGGATGGAAACTAATCCAAGAGAGATGCAACCTAGAACTAAGGAGAAATTTCCTAACATTTAGAACAATTAATCAGTAGAACAACCTGCCTACAGAGGTTGTGAATAATCCAACACTGGAAGTTTTTAAGAAGAGACTGGACAACCATTTGTCTGAAATGGTATAGGGTTTCCTGCCTGAGCAGGGGGTTGGACTAGAAAGATCTCCAAGTTCCTTTCCAACTCTATTATTACTATTGTTATTATTATCATGTCCAAAATTGATATTACTCTAAGAATGTAGGAAGATTTGGCTTAATAGCAATAAAGCTGAGACAGTCTTTCATATAAGGATTTTGGATGGTAGCAATGAAATGAATTTTTAGCTATGAATATTTATATTTATGTTTTAAAACTTTATTGCTTTTTGTTCTGTCTGTATGGTATAAGATATAAAATCTATTATTAAGTTACAATCAAACAATGCACTATATTATAGATTTTTTTCTCTATCTCCCTTCAGCATTTTATTCTAGCAATTCTGCATGTACACATGAACACAAGAATATTCATAGAAATGTCACCATACTTTGAAAACAGAGGAGTAAGCAATTCTGTAGCTTAACGGGTACATCCTTACCTTCAGACTAGGTTTGGACAGCAGCTGTAAGAGTTCTCTGATCTCATTGTTTAGTGGTTTATTCTGCAGTTCTTCAGCCAGCTGTGAAGGAGATTAAAACAACCCAAAGAACATTAGCCAATAGATTGTCTTATTCAATGTGTTGATGACAACCCAAAATCAGTCTTGTTCAAATTTATTACTTTCAAGTAGTTTTAGCATGAAGGAAAACAGATAATCAATCACTGCTCTTCATTTTCTGTCCTTTTCTGTCCTTTTCTGGGCAAGTCTTTCAACTGAATTTGAGTTAAGTGACCATTTCTGGCAGCAGCACCCAGATCACATTCTGATTTATAGCAATAAGAACAAATCCCAGAACACTCGTCTAAGTGAATGGTCCTTTGCATGCAAACAAAGCACTGCTTGTAAAAATGGTTGGATCAAACTTATAGTGGTCTATAAAAACTAGCTTGCGAGTGAAGAGATGAAATCTGCACTGCTTCCAAAAAATCCACAGTAGCTTTTATTGTTTAGAGCTGGATTACAGAATCATGGTGCTTCTGTTGTGTTACTACTCCAGATTTTATTATGTTTGTATACAAGAAGCAAATACTTTTTTAATGTCTGACAAGTGAATCACAGAGATGTAATTAGAATCAAATCTCCAGATATTCAAGCATTTTAAACAGTCTTTGAAAATGAACTCAACTATGTCGGAGTATAATCCAAAGCAGTGATCTAGATAATATAGCAAGAAGCTCTAACTTCATATAACAATAATTGCATTCTCGTTATACAACAATATGCATGCCACAGAACTTATATCTGCAAATCCATAATCAGAGAAGCTAACATTCTATAATCATCCAGTCCAATGATTATGACCTGTAAAAAGAAAAAAGTTGTTTTCACACCCTCCCCATTTTCTATTTAAAAATGTTTAAATAAAAATGAGTGAAAGTGTCAGTCTATAATAAAATTACAGCACTGTATCAAAAATTGTCATTAAGTATGCATCACTATATGTATTTTTCCTTTAAATCAGTTTAATTTTTCTCCCAGCATCTCATGTTCAATTTACACAACTATGCACACAATCAGAAAATACAGGGTTGATTTTTATTAATAACAATTCTAGTGACACCAGAGGACATTTCTTTCCAGGGAAGAAATGGCAAACTTAAAACAACCCTGCTAAAAGTGGAGCTGATAAAAAGATTGGAATGAAGAACTGGAAAGCAGATTAGCTCTTTATAATTCCTTTCCAGACAAGGAGTTGCCCACAAGTGCTCCAGACAGTAAATACTCACAAAGATTGCCAGACAGTGGTCTCTGATGGATTTAGACACTGGGAGATGAAGAAACAGCAATCTTGCTCAAACCATGGTTGGTATATATCTAAAATGATACTGGGTTCGCATATAGTAATCCTCAACTTATGACCACAATTGGGATTAGAATCTCCATCAATGAGCAAAGCGGTTGTTAAGTGAGATGCCACATGATTTTTTTGCTAAAATCCTGGTTTTCCTAGTCATAAAGCAACCTCATAGGTTAGGTGGATGAAGCAAAAGAGCAAAGGAGGGCAGGAAGTTCCCTCTATGAGCAGAAGGGAACTCTTGTCGTGTGGCACAGAGACGGAGCTTGGATCTCCAGGATTCCCACTTCATTTCTCCAGCTCAATGCAGAATTTCCCTTCCATGCATGGATGGGGAAAACTCCTGCACTGGGATGAAGAAATGAAGCAGGAATCTTGAAAATCTGAACTTCATTTCTGGAGACAGATGAAGGATATCTGCAGCCCCTGGGCATGGAGGAGAATGGAGGGGAAGCAGGAGACAGGACCTTGAAACTTTCCCTGCTAGGTTTCCCACTGACTTGCCAAAGAAGTCAGCAAAGAAGATTGCAAATTGTCATCATGTGATCATTAAGGTACTTGGCCACTGGTTGTGTAAACAGGTTGCCAAGCACATAGATAACAGTCATGTGAGATGGGAAAACCTGGTATTTTATAATAGCTGGAAATGCTTTATGGACTGTAAAGCACCCTTTCTGAGCCATTATTAAGTTTGAATAGTTATTAAACAGCCAGTCCTAAATAAAAGACTACCCATAGTTAATTTTCAGATAATTTTCAAAAATTGATTGATTTTCAGCTATTAGGAACCCAGTTAATAGCTGGTTAATTTTATGAATGTTTGCGATTACAATTAGACTTTGTTTAAAACGGTGGTTCTCAACCTGTGGGTCGGGACCCCATTTGGGGTCGAACAACCATTTCACGGGACAACGCAGTCTGCCATTTTTTTCCCCCTTTTCCTTAGCTGTGCTACTCCCTTTTATTCTATTGGCTTTTGAAAGCCAATAGAATAGACTCTCTTGAATAGAGTCTAATTCTATTGGCTTTCAAAAGCCAATAGGAATTGTCCAGGCTGTCTCTGCCCTGCTGAGCCCGCCAAAAGTCCCATTCTGCAAACGGTGCTGCACCAGTTGAGTAGTCCTCGACTTACGACCGGTTGAGTAGTCCTCGACTTACGACCGGTTGGGGGGTCGCGGCATTAAAAAGGTTGAGAACCAGTGGTTTAAAACATGTTGAAGAGGAACAATTTTTACTAGATAAGATTGAGATTGATCTGAAAGTGGATTTAAAAATAACAGACTAGAAGAATGATATAGGAAAAGTTGCTAGGTGGATATACAGTGGGGCAAAAAAGTATTTAGTCAGCCACCAATTGTGCAAGTTCTCCAACTTAAAAAGATGAGAGAGGCCTGTAATTGTCATCCTAGGTAGACCTCAACTATGAGAGACAAAATGAGAAAACAAATCCAGACAATCACATTGTCTGATTTGGAAAGAATTTATTTGCAAATTATGGTGGAAAATAAGTATGTGGTCACCTATAAACAAGCAAGATTTCTGGCTCTCACAGACCTCTAACTTCTTCTTTAAGAGGCTCCTCTGTCGTCCACTCATTACCTGTATTAATGGCACCTGTTTGAACTTGTTATCAGTGTAAAAGACACCTGTCCACAACCTCAAACAGTATAAAAGACACCTGTCCACAACCTCAAACCAAAGAGCTGTCGAAGGACACCAGAAACAAAATTGTAGACCTGCACCAGGCTGGGAAGACTGAGTCTGCAATAGGCAAGCAGCTTGGTGTGAAGAAATCAACTGTGGGAGCAATAATTAGAAAATGGAAGACATACAAGACCACTGATAATCTCCCTTGATTTGGGGCTCCACGCAAGATCTCACCCCGTGGGGTCAACATGATCACAAGAACGGTGAGCAAAAATCCCAGAACCACACGGGGGGACCTAGTGAATGACCTGCAGAGAGCTGGGACCAACGTAACAAAGGCAACCATCAGTAACACACTACGCTGCCAGGGACTCAGATCCTGCAGTGCCAGATGTGTCCCCCTGCTTAAGCCAGTACATGTCCGGGCCCGTCTGAAGTTTGCTAGAGAGCATTTGGATGATCCAGAAGAGGATTGGGAGAATGTCATATGGTCAGATGAAACCAAAGTAGAACTGTTTGGTAGAAACACAACTCGTCGTGTTTGGAGGAGAGAGAATGCTGAGTTGCATCCAAAGAACACCATACCTACTGTGAAGCATGGGGGTGGCAACATCATGCTTTGGGGCTGTTTCTCTGCAAAGGGACCAGGATGACTGATCTGTGTACAGGAAAGAATGAATGGGGCCATGTATCGTGAGATTTTGAGTGCAAACCTTCTTCCATCAGCAAGGGCACTGAAGATGAAACGTGGCTGGGTCTTTCAGCATGACAATGATCCCAAACACATCGCCCGGGCAACGAAGGAGTAGCTTCGTAAGAAGCATTTCAAGGTCCTGGAGTGGCCTAGCCAGTCTCCAGATCTGAACCCCATAGTAAACCTTTGGAGGGAGTTGAAAGTCCGTGTTGCCCAGCGACAGCCCCAAAACATCACTGCTCTAGAGGAGATCTGCATGGAGGAATGGGCCAACATACCAGCAACAGTGTGTACCAACCTTGTGAAGACTTACAGAAAACGTTTGATCTCTGTCATTGCCAACAAAGGATATATAACAAAGTATTGAGATGAACTTTTGATATTGACCATATACTTATTTTCCACCATAATTTGCAAATAAATTCTTTCCAAATCAGACAATGTGATTGTCTGGATTTGTTTTCTCATTTTGTCTCTCATAACTGAGGTCTATTTATGATGACAATTACAGGCCTCTCTCATCTTTTTAAATGGGAGAACTTGCACAATTGGTGGCTGACTAAATACTTTTTTGCCCCACTGTACTAATAAAATCAATTGATGTTTTAATAGTTAAAAGGGATATACAAATAAAAAAAACAAGAGAGGGATCTGTATAACATTCTTATATTGGATTCTTTTTTTGGATTTACAAAGAGGTGTAAAATTTTAACAATTTTGTGAGAAGGGACCAAAAAAATGAAAAGAAATCAACTTCTAGGACATTATTTGAAATGATTAAAGCTCAAGATTGCTAAAAGCAAAAGGAAGGAATATAAAGTTGGTATATTTAATCAAAGTTAAAACTGATACATTGGTATCTCTTCTAAACTTTAATGGACTTTAGCTGACATGGACTGAACAATGTTTTAAGGATTTGTTTATAGATAGGAGATAGGATATAGAAAGAAGAGATCATTTGTTGCATTTTAAGAAAAGGAGATAAAATTACTAAAATTGTTTATACTTTTGATGAAGTGGATGCATTTATTTATATATTTCATTTCTTTTTCTTTACTGTATTCTTATTTTTTATATTTTTCCATTTTTTTTTATTTTCTGTACTATTTTGTGTCCTAATTCCTTTATTTTTTTATTGTTTTTATTTTAATTGTAATTTTTGATAAAATTACTATAAAATTGTAGCAACAATAAATTAAATAATGTGCCATTTGGCATAATTTCATTTTCAATTAGGAAAGTAATTAGAAAAGATGTCTCATTTCTTTAATTATTATTAGTAATTTCTCTTATTCTCTCAGTTAATTAGCTACTTCATCTATATGTATTTTTGGAAAACAATACTCTATTCACTTAACATATTAGATGGAAACTTTTTTTTCAAGATATATGATAAAATGTATCTTGGTTATCAAGGCAGAACCAGAACCCTTCAAAGTGCCATGTTTTTAGAATTCAAGACTTAATACAATTCAAAACAAGATGATAAATCTTATGACCATAGTTCTTTAGAAACTGTTCTCTATTTCAGATGATCTACTTCAATGATGGCAAACCTTTTAGAGACCGAGTGCCCAAACTGCAACCCAAAACCCACTTATAGATCATTGGGTGCCGGGCGGGTGTGGCCCATTGGCTGGGTGTGGCCTGTTGGGTGGGCATGGCTGCGGTGGTAAAAGCAGACTGGGTAGGACTAAAAAGTTCAATCAATCATTCCAACTTTGGAAGATCTTTTTTTTCCCCACGAAAAGTTGAAATTGACTGATTGAACCTTTTTTTTTTTTTTTTGCACACGGTGGTGGAGGCCTAAAGCAAAAAGGTTTTATAAAACCCAGCTGAAGGCCTATGACTGGGACAATGGTGCGACTGCCCACAGAGAGGGCTCTGAGTGCCGCCTCTGGCATCCGTGCCATAGGTTCGCCACCACTGATCTACTTCATATGCTTATTCTATCCACTGCTTTCAGTCTTTAAAATCTGTGATATCAATAGACATTTCATACACACTTACATCATCTGCCAAAGCTGATGCATCGTGCAACATGGGCACGGGGCTCTGTTTTTCATAGTGATGCAATTTCTCATGAATCTAGGAAATAATAGAACAAAAAGGTTTAGTTAGCAGCAGAAATAAACAACTGCAAAAAAACCCCCCCCGATTTTACGAAGCATCTAATAGTGAACATGTTGATATAATTAATCATCACCCTTTGGTGAAGTGATGTAATTATGAAATCAAATGGAAGAAAATAACCATTGTAGACCAATATACAGTCAAATTAAACATTCACATTTCTTTCTCTTGTTTTTTACTTTGTAATTCTTTATCTCATCAAATGTGCAGATGACACCAAGCTGGCAGGAATAGCCAACACTCCAGAAGATAAGCTTAAAATACAGAAGGATCTTGATAGACTTGAACATTGGGTACTATCTAACAAAATAAAATTCAATGGTGGAAAAAAGTAAGAAAAACCAAATGCACAGGTACAGTACAGGTGGTACCTCACTCAATAGTAGTAACTGTGAAAGGGATCTTGGGAATCACTTAAATATGAGCCAGCAGTGTGCTGCAGCTGCCAAAAAAGCCAACACAGTTCTAGGCTGCATTCACAGAGGGATCGAATCAAGATCACGTTAAGTATTAATACCACTTTATAACACCTTGGTAAGGCAACACGTGGAATACTGCATCCAGCTTTGTCACCACAATGTAAAAAAGATGTTGAGACTCTAGAACAGGGGTAGGTAACCTCGGCTCTTTTATGACTCATGGACTTCAATAGCTGACTCAGGAATTTTGGGAGTTGAAATCCATGAGTCTTAAAAGAGCAGAGGTTGCCTACCACTGCTCTAGAAAGAGTGCAGAGAAGAGCAACAAAGAAGACTGGGGTACTGGAGGCTAAAACATATAAAGAACGGTTGCTGGAATTGGGTATCTAGTTTAATGAAGAGAAGGACGAGAGTGGACATGATAGCAGTGTTCCAATGTCTCAGGAATTGCCACAAAGAAGAGGGAGTCAAGCTATTCTCCAAAGCATTTGAGGGCAAGAAGCAATGATGGAAACTAATCAAGGAGAGAAGCAATCTGGAATTAAGGAGAAATTTCCTGATAGTTAGAATAATTAACCTAGTGGAACAACTTGCCTCCATAAGTTGTGAATGCTCCATCACTGGCAGTTTTTAAGAAGAGATTTGTCTGAAATGGTATAGGGTTTCCTGCCTGAGCAGGGGATTGGACTAGAAGACCTCCAAGGTCCCTTCCAACTCTGTTATTCTATTCTGTTCTGTCCTGTCTCCCACCTTACTTACGATTTAGATATAATTCTTCTGAAAACAAAAATACATAGCATACTATACTTTACCAATACTTCTGAAGTTACCAACATAAACAAGCAAAGAGCTACATTGTTTTCCTAATATTTATTCAGAAAATATACTTAGATATCATGTTTCTTAGATTTTAATAGCTATGTCACAACCATCTGTTTTTATCCTCTGTACATAAAATTAAACATTTTTGGACAAGCTATGGAATAAAATACATTTGTAAAAAGAGGTCGTTTCTACAAGTCTTTTAAAACATATAAAATATCAAGTTATTTAAACATGCAACATATTCTGCATTTAAACAAACTAACATTAGTATTTCCTCATATTTCAACACAATCAAGTAATGATTGTTTAGTTGGGTTATAAAATCTAGACATTGTCACAATGATTTACAAGCATTCCATTTTGCATAAAATGTTTCTTCAATGCTAGAATATTTTCCAACATTTTTTAAAAAATAACCAAAAGAAGAAAGCGATAGATTTATTTTTAACATTTCAATAAGTAAATTGCTTATTTACATAACTTTTTTGTTGGGCTACACCAAGTCAATATAATTTAACATTATCTCTGCCAAAAATGGACTTAATAACATGTTTGGAAAATCTGCAAGAACGCACCTTCATGTTTTCCCCCACATCTACTTCCCAAAACATACTGCTATTAAATATGATTTCTATTTACCTGTCACACATATGATTGAAGCCATCTAAAGAAGATGGATTTTGATTTATCTTGGGATATTTATATTGATACAATAAAATTTGTTGAGTTATTTATTATATTTCTATACCCAGAAACCCAATATGCAAGTTATTTGAAAAAGCACTTTATTTATTCTAAAGGAGAAACTGATTATATGATCCACCCTTCCTTTTTATAAATTCTTAGAAAATGGTGGTTTAAGAGAGTTACTATAAAATTGTAAAATATTATACAATAACTCTCCTAAATTACCATTTTCTAATTGTGTATAATTATCAGAACAAATTATAAAATTGCAAATGTGTCAACATGGGAACCCTTAAGAAATTGCTACTTTCTCTAAAATTTCCCTAAGCTTAACAGTAGTTAAAGCTTTCATTGATTTTAACCACTGTTAATCATTGATTTAACCATATCAGGATTTGAATTCAGAATTTAAAGCTCCTTTGCAATTTTGATTAGCTGTATTTTTAAAATTATAATTGCAGAAATGATAATTATACTAAATATTCTGTTTTGAACTATAAACCAGTGTTTCTCAATCTTGACAATTTTAAGGCATGTGGACTTCAACTCCCAGAATTCCACAGCCTGGCTGTGGAATTCTGGGAGTTGAAGTCCACATGCCTTAAAATTGTCAAGGTTGAGAAACACTGCTATAAACCATTAATGTTAGGACTATAGTTTTATTTGCAAAATGGTGTTCTGTTTTATTCATTAAAATTAATGTTGGAATTCTCTTCTAATTCAATGTATTTGCCTTATCTGACCTGCAATATTATTTTGCATCCCTTTCAATTTTCAGTCTATAGATGTAACTGAAAAATCTAGACAAAGCTGAAATTCATCTTCTAAATTAATAGTTAAGTTATGCAGACTGTTCTATTTTTGCAAGTGTATAATCTAAACACTATTATAAACCCCTTACTTCTTGGACAGTCTCATTAAAAAACCAAACGTTGGTCTTTCTGAAAGAAACTAACTTCTTTGTTCCTCATATAACAAAATAAAGCAGCTATTATTTGAGATTTCAGAGACTTCATTCAAATGAACCTTTTTGGTCAATAAAGAGAGTGTTTTGATGACTCTGCTTATAGGAAGAGGTCCCCATGGTAGATAAGAGGAAATTCAGATTAAAGCCAAATAAATTAGCTTTCCTCCAAGATAAATTTCTCTATCCTTTTACAGCCAAACTCCCTGCTCAATTGCTGAAAAAACTATTTTCAAAATTGGATGGGTTTTTGTTGTGTACTTTAATCTCAAGTTTTTTTTTTATAATTTGGACACTTTCAGAATACTCAAAAATTGGAAGAGAAATTCTTATCTTGTCTTTTTTGACATGAAATCATGAGGCTCAACCAACAATCTTGTTTTATAAATGCAGTCAACATACTAAACTTGAAATCCTTGAACAGCTATATAGCTGTAAAGCTATATAGCTCTCTTTCTTTAAATATATTTAAAAGCTCAAAATACATCTTTCTGCTATATATTTATATGCTTGTTTATCAATTACTGCATATGCAACCCATAACAACTTGAACACAGACTGCTTAAAGACTGGAACAGGTGTGTAGCATGGCTGCATTGGTCCATCTATTCAATTAATACATGGAAGCAATTTTGAGGCACCTGTTCCACTCCCTATCTCTCAAAAGCATTCACTGCCAGATGTTCATTGCTGAAGACAAGGAGCACAAAGAAACCCTATTTTATGTCCTCAAGCTACACAGGTCTTTCAGGAAAAAAATTATCTTCACTTCTACTTCATGGAAAAAGAAACATTTCTTATCCCTCTTCAACAGCCCTACAGTTGGTTGTATAAAGGTATGTTGGATTGCTGCTCCAATCTTTTCCATGTTCCAGTGGAAGTAGAAGGCAATCTTCAGAAATCTTATTTATATGGCCAGAAGGGAGAAAAGGCATTTCAAAAATGATTCTTAGGATATAATTCTTCAAGGATATACTGTAATTCTTCCAAGAAGGTTCCACAACCATTTGCATTCTGATTCAGGTAGGCCTGAGGCACAGATAAACCCCAAATAGCCTCGTGACTCTCAGAGAGCTAAGGACCAACCTTCAGAGTGCTAATGAACAGATGATAAATCTTTCTATTCTCCATTATTCAGTCAGAACTGAAGAAGCTTCTTGGATAAGAAGCGAAACAACTTCAAGGAAAAAACAAACAAAGAAAGTCCAATTGCCTTTTGAAAAGCATCTTTAGAACAATTTTGAGGCAACTTTAATTTAAAAGAATCAGAAATTGCAGTCAAATTTGGTAGGAGAATTTTGATATTTTAAGATATGCAGATAACACCATTCTATTGCAGAAAATGAACACTGTATGAAATATTTTATCCTAGAGGTCAAGGAAGAAAGTAAAAAAGCTGGATTTAAACATCAAGAAGACTAAAGTTTCCACAACAATAGAAATGATATGGACAATGAAAAATTGAATCACTCCAAAATTTCATTTTTCTTGGTTCCAAAATTTACCTAACAGGAGTTACTGCCCCAAATTAAATGAAGCTATATTAGCTGCACATACTGCAATGATTAATATTAAAAAGATCTGGACAATAATAATAATTTAAAAAGCAGATAGAAGAAAACTAGACTTCAGATTATAGTATTTCAGGTACTTTGGGCAGCAAAAATAACAAACAATGAAATGACGAACTGGAAATATCACTGGAAGCTATGAGTACTAAACTATGGATACATTATTTTGATTCCTTAGAGAAAATGGATTATGAATGGTTGGAGCTGCTGAACAGAATGGGATAAAATATATAATCAAGTGAGATACTGGTTTAAATCTAGAAACTTTAAACAAAGTTGAAAAACTCTGCAACATTATCACGAGAGATCTAAATCTATAAAGTATCTGAAAGTTGGATATAATTGAAGAGGTGAAGATAGGGGTATAATCATAGGTGTCTCTTGTTTTGTACTTCCATTCATGAAAATAAGTAAATAGATGTGACATGGAGATCTTACAACTAAATATGTGATTGCTATGTTTAAAAAAATTTATAGTAATATTTTCAACATGTATGGCTGGCATAATTTCATAGAGAGAAACAATAAAGCTAGGAGAAGTATGTTTTTAGAAAGAATTGTGTAAACTAGTGTTTGCATTCAAAAAAATTATTCAATAAATAATGCTATGACAGGAAAGCCTATACTATGAAGCCTCAAAGATTAACCAGGAGTGATACATCTTCCATTACAGGGGACTGCCAAGCAAAAAAAGAACCTCACATTATAGAAACGACAATCACCTAAAGCACCTGAAGGCAGGACAAGAATCAACGGGTAGAAACTAATCAAAGAAAGAAGCAACCTAGAACTAAGGAGAAACTTCCTGACAGTTAGAACAATTAACCAGTGGAACAACCTGCCTCCAGAAGCGGTGAATGCTCCAACACTGGAAGTTTTTAAGAAGAAACTGGACAGCCATTTGTCCAAAATGGTATAGGGTTTCCTGCCTGAGCAGGGGGTTGGACTAGATGACCTCCAAGGTCCCTTTCAACTTTATCATCATCATCATCATCATCATCATATTATTATTATTATTATTATCATTATCTATTAAAATATAGTAATTCCAATAAGTTAAAAACTATTTTATGACACACATCACCTTCAAAATTCAGTTTAATTGCCAACTGTTACATAGAATTCAGAGCCAGAGATTCTCATTTTAGAACACAATTTTGTTAGCATCTCAAACAGAAGATCTAATGTGATCTAGTATCATAAGTATTATAGCAGAAATTGTGAAGATGAAAAAGAAGTGACATCACTGTTACTAACCTTCACAGGTCACAAATAATTCATATGCTATTAATATGATGGGCATTCTCCTAGAACTATTTTTCCTAGGTCCTGATATTTTGGCCTTGACAATTAATGTATAGGTATTTTCACAATAGACAAAGTGGATCTTAATACAAAACCAAGACAAAACAGATTTTTAAAAAAGAGATATGCAACTCACATTACAAGTGTTTCAATGCCTTTCAGAAGGACCGTAGTACAGTTAGAAATGCAACATAGGTATTATAGTTTACAATTCCTTAGCTTCTTGTTAGATGTTAGGATGAATGGGGACTTTATGCCTAATAAAAATAAATACCCCATGTCACAATTGGCAAATGAAATGAAAGTTTGAAGATTTTTGTGACATCATGCCATATGCATAGCAAACATATTAAACAAATGTAGTGCAGACATGTTAAACTCATGATGTCATATAACATCGCGTGATGTATCGGAACTTTTCCCCCATTGCCGGCAATGGGATGGGTGCGGTTTCTTCGTGACGCATTTGGCCCACGGGCCGGTACACTCCTGATGTAATGCATTAGATACATATAAATAATAAAATACGATAGCAGAATAGAATGAAATAAAAATCATCTTTATATAAAGTAATAGTATCAAATAAATTTAAATACAGGAACTGAAATTTAGTTGATAAAGATGTTAAGAAGAAAATATGAGCACTCAAAACATGTTCTTCTGCAAAATATATTCCCTGTATTTTCAACAGCTCTAAAGAAGATATTTATGACTGTCAATTGGCACCAAATATAATTGGAATACTGAACTTGCCATGACATTCTCTGAGGAATTATTGGTTTTTATATTTTGAAACAAGCATGCTAAATAGAAAAGGGTACTTCCATGTCAGACAAGGCATATTGTCTGTATTTTGGATCCAGTTTCTTTTCTTTGCTTTCATTTGTTCAAGACAGCAATTTTTAAATTTATTTTGATTTACAAAAATAGAAATGAAAAAGGTCCATAAATTATATATTGTATATATTAAACTGCGAACATTCTATATTTCATATGTTATAAAAGTAAATTACTAACATTTAAATTAGTTTATTTAACTTTGGGAAATATGGGATACTAAATATATAAATCAATATGTGCTCTTCAAGTGTCTGAAACATTCCCATGGAGATTTCATCAATAAATACAAAAAAGAGGAAATAAGGTCTTTCTAGACTTTATATAAATGATTGGGAAAGATGAAGGATCCTTGATACTTTCTGAGCTTGCTTGTTTTCTTGCAGATGCTTCATTACCCAAAGTGGGTTACATCATCAGTGCTAGTGAGGGGTGGGGTTTGCTCTCAGTTTATATTCTAGTGCCATGCCCTGCCGGTGTTGGTGGGAGCGGTCTTAGAGATTCTTTGGTTGGGCTGTTTACTGTTTGCTTCTTTGGCAGTTTCTTGACTGGGGTTATTGTTTACTTGACTGTTGGTCTGATATTGACCTTGGAGTTCATCTATGCTGATCTGGGTGCTGATTGCTGGTGGATAGATGCTTGGGTCTTTTTGTTCCCCTTGGGCTGATTGACTGTCTCTTTTGAATAGTCTTATAGATGTTGTTAATGTTTATGTGTCTACTGATGGCTAATTTGTCAGAGTGCCTGAGTGCCCACTCCTTACCAGCACTGATGATGTTACCTAGTTTGGGTATTGAAACGTCTGCAAGAAAACAAGCAAAGACAGAGAACACAAAATACCTTTCATTTCAACCCTGAGCTACAAATGCTCTCCTTTATTATTGGGAAAGATGTCTTAATACTTTGCAACTCTAAAAATTGCAACAGCCACCTTTGTTGGCTTTTATTAGATTTGTATCCGGGTTTATATCTTGAAGCACAAGATGATGTACATAAAGACAACATTTCCTCTTCCTTCCCCCCCCCCAAAGCAGTTCCCCCAAAGTTATGATGAACTAATAAAAAGTTACCAAGCCCAAAATTAACCAGCAAGCTTCTATCACTGATTATAGACTTGAACCTGGGTTTCCCCAGTCTCAGTCAAACACTTTAAGTATCATCTGAAATGTTCCATTTTGAATAAATCTCCAACAATTAGCTAAATTTCCCGTTTTTTTCAGAAGTGTTTCTTCCAGATTAGCCTTCTATTGAGTTCTATGTTAACCTTTAAGAGAAGTTTTAAGTGCTTCAATGATTGCAGTTACTATCTAAGGAGTAAACCATATGGCCAAATAGAGTTAAAGATGCTTAGGCATCTTTCTGATGTAGTAATATATCCCAAAGCACTCCTTTATTGCAACCTAAGAAAAGATTTATCAACCCAGAACATCTTAAAGTTACTGATTTGTATTTTTTTAATTGTCTTTTGGCAGAAATGCAGCCATAAATATTGCCTTGTTACTTCCAGGATGAGTGCCAGCCAATACATACTAGCCAACAGAGAGCTCTATGGGATCCTTGAAACTGAAAAATTAGGAGACCTAGAGGATGGAGTTCTTAGCAATAATCCCCTCGCTGTAGAACAATTTGACATCCCCCCACCCAAAACTAATGTTCAGGAAGGCATGAACACCATGATAAAAAAAATCAGTTAAGCCAACTAGTGGCTTTGTGAGATGTTATTCGTTACTGTATTTTTACAGTAGAGTCCTTGACTAAACAACATTCAAATAATTTATAAATATGTAAATGAGCATATAAAGAATTGTCACAGTCTAAAAAAATATTTTCCCCTTTGTTTTCTCCTATATAAATACACAATATTTCTTCAAGAAGCTAGGGATCCCAAATTTAGTATAAAATCAAAGTAGCAGTCTTGTTTTACACATTTCTTTACAAGTCTAATTTTCAATTTCTAAACTAATAGCTGTGTAATAATTATGAACATCAAAACTGCAAATAATTTTGTCAATTATAAAGTACAATATACATAAACAGCTATCATTTTTGATGACACATACCCATTATTTCATTTCAATTGCTTTAGTCAATTACTTATTTAATCATACAAGTTTAATATATTTATATACAAAACACAATCTTTGATGGATACAAGCCAATTAAAGAACCAACTATAATTTCAGTTGATTTTGTTAAAGGAAATTATTTTAAATTAATGTGGCTACTGAATAGTTGCCATACTTCACCTCAAAAATATATGCCATCTAATTTCTGCTGTGAACATTTGTTTATGTAAGCTAAACTCCAGGCCATGAATGTTGACCATGAAGGAGTCTCAGATTTCCTGCTATTAATTCATGCTGCCTCGTTCTAAACAAGGGCAAACATCATATGTTTGTTACATTAATGCATTCTGCCAAAACATCACTATTAAATGAAATCATTGCAATATTTTTGGTAGAAACCTTTAACAACTTCCATCCCTCACAGAAGCACAGAAGCGAAACAAGGCTGTTTTGTTTCCACAGAGTAACTGATGCTTGGTGTACTAGAGGTTGCTCAAAACGTTTTTCCATACATGTTTCTCAAAAAGAATGAACATTTAGTGTGGTTTACCTTTACCAGAGAATGAAGGCTTTTTTCACCAAACATATCCCAGAGGAAGGTCATGTCTTCTTGGTTGTCCACATGTGGCTGCAGCTGGGCTGGCAGTGAAGCCAGCAGCTCATACAGACCTATAAAGAATAAATAGAACATAAAGTGGAAATTAAAATTAATTTTATTAATTTCGTTTAGTAGTCTAATGTAAGTTTCTGCTTTATACCACTTTATACTGAGACAATGGAGGGTATGGATATACCTAATAAAAAAATGAAGACAATTTAGTGTGTGTTTGTGTGTGTGTGAGAGAGAGAGATTTGGATTAAAAGAGAAAGAAGCTACAATAGTGGTGTATTCTCTTACTTTATTAACCATGGCTAAAGTGTCTATGGATGATATATTTATTTAACACTGAATCAAGAATTCATAAAACTTTTTGGAAAGGGACAAAACCCAGAAACACATGCATTCCTTTGCTTAATCGTTATTCCAGTTCCCTTGATGTTGGAATGAAATGAATCATGAACAGAAAAACATCCTTGTAAGTATAGAAAATGGATAGGGTGGTTCCTTGAAAAGAGTTTGCGGTTTCTCTGAATACTTCTGATACATTGCTTTTTAAAATCATCTTGGGTATAATAGATGCATGGATAAATAACTCCTGAAAAAACCCTTGTATATTTAATTTTTTATTGTTGCTGTTGTCATTAAAAAGAGTGCACCTGCAGAACATTTTTCCAAACTCCTTCACAGAGATTAAAGTAGTGGCTGCCCTAGTTTGTATGGTCACGTCCCATGGCAATTTCTTGAGACATACAGTAGCATATAGGTTCAGTAACAGGGAGCATAATATTATCCTTCAAAAAGCTGTCCAAAGAATATAGCAATGTGATTTCCCGCCAAGACTTGGCCTATTTATAGCATGTTTATCCAGTGGAGAATTTTTATGGCTAAAAGATACAATACTTCCCTCTCATAATCAAAGGCGGCAAGCACTGATACCTTTTTGGCTAATCCTATATCAACAATTATTTTTCTTTCATTGTTGGCAATCCTGAATATACTAAGATATTATGTCTATTAAACAAGTGTGATTTTTTTTTATGATCAGACTAAGCACTATCCACCACAGGAATAGCTTTTCAAAGTAACCACCAAAAATACCTTTCCAAAATGACTATTAAATTATGTTGTATTACATTACATTGATTTTATTAAATTATACTGCCTATTAGGTTATAGTGAATGATCTATAGATGGGATCATTTCACCTTGAAGCCTGTAGATTAAACTCTTTGAGTCAACAGCATTGCACAATTTTCTGTGGCACTCGATGATGGTTCTAAAATTAAATGCAGAATTTTTTGGAAGCAATGTATTGTTTTCTTGTCTTCCTGTTGTTATTTAATAAAATATGCTAGGAAAAAAATCCTTCCAGACATAATTTTCTATGGTCTTTTGTGAGGCAATGCTCATATTTCAAACTTTGATTTATTTTAAAGCTAATTTTCTTTATAGTAGCTTTTAAGCATAAAAATAGAATGCCCACATTGCTGTAGTTTTTCCTGAATATAACAAGCACTGAATCTACATCATGAACCTCTTCCAACAGCATTCACACTAAAAGATTATAGGTTCAGACTTCAGGTCAGCCAAGTCACTTACAGAAGCAAAGCACTAAGTGCAAAGTTTATGTAAGAGCTATAGGCAATGAGGTGCCTTCCATCTGTTTCACATTATAGTTTTTGTAAGGCTTACTCAGCATGGCAATTGAAAAATACTGGGAAGTACTAGATGCTAAACCTATATCTTACACATGGATGCTACTTAAATATTTCAAAG
Organism: Crotalus tigris; assembly: GCF_016545835.1. Lineage (NCBI taxonomy): Eukaryota > Metazoa > Chordata > Lepidosauria > Squamata > Viperidae > Crotalus > Crotalus tigris. The sequence continues at coordinate 1,426,203 of NW_024096497.1, read as the reverse complement.
TGAGAGGGAATCACATTTGTCTGAAGTATATGCTGCGGCTTGCACTTCCTGCAACAGTTTCTAACACAGCAAGAACTTAGCAAAAGGAAATATAGTATTGGATTGCTTTTTTACAACAGTAAATAATCCCTGCAGACAAAGAATTCTTCCTACCTCATCAGCTTAAAAGGATTTTCAGATAGGTATTAAATCTAAAGTGGCGCCAACTTACTTATGACCTTCCCTTGATTCCTTCCTTACCTACTTGACATTTTATTTTTTAAAAGGTCATTCTATTTTTAAAAAGGGAAGCTAAGAATCAGCAGAGCAAAGGGCCAAACTTCAGAAGGAGAAGTTTAAAGAATACCTTTGGGACCCAACTGTTAGAAAATAAAAATGAAGGGCAGCTGCAGCCCAGGTCTGTTGGCATTACACCCACCTCCCTATGAAAAGCATGAAAGAGGGAAAAAAATCAGAAATAATATGATCCTGCATAATGGGGTGGCAGGAACTATTTTGTTAACTGCTGCTTGTATCAGGCCATATTTGTTGCGGCAGCCATTTGTGCAAGATCAAGTCTTCTCAGTTCTTTGAAAATTATAAAAGATTAGAAAAGGTAAGTATCAAGAGGGCATATTTCATGCTGTTAGAACCAGAAAACAGGAGATTCTTTTTCAAAGCTTTGCAAACATACTGCCATTGTTCAGAAACAGAATGAATAAACAATACATTTTAGAGCACATTCAATGTCCTGCGGTTAGCACTGCACAGATAGTAGTAAACGTGTTCATCATTATGATGTCTTCAGTGAGGAAATAAGAGGCTCTCTATAGGAGGGAATAAAGGAAGCTCTGAAGCCACTGCTGTGTTCTGTACATTTGTATTTGCTTGAAATTAATTTAACTGTTGTGGATTTCTAGTTTGGTAAAGTTAGAAATTCCTAGTCTCGTTTATAGGTCTAGAGTTTTAAAGTTCTCTAAGGAGTAGTAGTACCTGTTAAAGTAATTTAAGTTTCTCTCTAGTATTGTTCTTTCTCTTGTGATCAGATCATGTTAGTAACATCACAGAATTTTTTTCAGAACACTGGTAATAAAATCCACCAAAATGTTTGAGAATGTGTTGTTACACAGAAGACATACTTATGGCATATTTTGCATTATTAAACCTTAGTTTCAAGTGTTCACTCCAGTTTGAAGATTTCTGCCGTGAATTATCTAAAATGGATTAATGAAGTAATTATGATTATTCAAAGAATCATAGAATATTAGAGTTGGAAGAGTTAGTGTAGGTCATCTAGTTCACCCTACATTCAATGGACAAGTCAACTAAACCATACATGACAGCCATCCAACCTCCATTTGAAGACTTCCTGCAGAGAAGTCTATTGTTGCTGTGGACCAACTGTCCCACTGTTCAATAGCTTTTACCACATGGAAACTTCCTTCCTTTTATATCCATTTGTTCTTGCCCGCTTTCAGTTTCAATACATGTATGCTCTACTTTTCATGTAACAGCTTTTTATATATTTGTTGACTACTGTCATATCCCCAAAACGTTTTCTTTTGCAGACTAGATATGTCCATTGTTCTTGAATCCTTATTATTATGCATATTTCTTATGCAGACTTAACAGCCTGGAAGATCATCTCTGAACCTTCTTCAGGATCTATATGTCCATTTCAAAGTCCAGTGCCCAGAACTGAACATTGTATACCATATTTGGTGTAATCAATTCAGATTAACAAAGAACAAGTATCTCTCATAATTCAGAAACAGTGTTTTTATAATGCAGACCACGAGTGAATTTGCTTGCTTGCTCATGTTCAGCAAGTGCTTTGCTGCTTTCCTTATATACTTTTCACATGAAGTTCCTCCAATCATAGACATTAAATCTGCAGGACTTCACTTTTATCACAACTGAACATCATGCTAGAACTGACCCCAATGTTCATCAGTCCTCGATTTGACATCATTTACTAATGTTACAAGCATTCCATTCATTTCATATTCTTTATAAAAATCCTGAATAACGTTGGATCAAAATTTCCATATTCAAGGGTATTAGACACCTTCACATACAAAGTCACTCCTCTTTTTTATGGATATAGTCCTTTTTAATAAGTACAGTTTGGGTACATGGCAGGTGGATGAACCGTATATGCTACACTTGAATGTATGCATGATAGCAGCTATAGGGAAGGAAGGTCCTGTGAAAATCAGGGAGCGGGTTTATTTATGTTATGATAACTCAACATTATTCAGAACCAACAAGGCAGGGAAGACATATAAGAACTGGCTTCTGGATTTTTTTCCCAATCTTTCTATCAGCAACAGTGGTAAAAAGTATCTGTAATTACTGATGTGTTGCTGAGTAATAGATAGATAACCTTTATTGTCATTTTTTACTGTGGGCACAATGGCACACATTAAAAATGAAATTTAGTTGCTGTATGAATGAATTAGAACTTTATGTTTGTTAGCATGCATATACTGCATTCTAAGGGTGTCTGAATCTGTGCGCAACAGGAAGCACAAAGTGGCTGCGTACGCTCAGCTCCAGGTCACATAGCCAGGGAATTTATCTTAGAATGGGGGTGAGCAGTACTGCTGCTCAATTGCCTCTCCCATAGGGATGGTATTTATTTTAATCCACATCCCTGATAAGATCTGGCCCATTTTTCAAACTCAATCTTTCTTTCTCCAGTTTCTTCCATCATATCAAATTTGACATACTTCTGTTCAGTCTTCATAGTTACCTTGATATTGGACTGTTAATCCCAAGTCCTTTAACACACTTTTCAACATTTGGTTGACTTGGAAAAATGAGACTTGAATTCATAGTACTCTTAGGATTTTCTGTATTTTCAATTCATTTATGATCCAGAAGCTAGTTTATGTATTACATCAAAATGTAGCTACCCAAATCTGGAAAGCATATTTCAAAATTTTAAATATCCATTTTTGTTTTTAGAAATCTAAACAATCAACTACCTGAAATACCCTTAGTCATCACGCCATAAATCAGAACTTATGCAAAGTATATACATTCTTAGTGAGGCAGTTGCTTTTATATAGACTTATTAGCTTTTATTAAGTTGAACTAAAAATAAATAAAATGAACTTTTTGGATTAGCACCCAATATCTATGATGGATATTATTTTGAATTATTTGAATCTTGCTTTAAGTAATATTAAGCTTGCTCTTGATTATATATTTTATCAAGTCTTCAATATATAAACTATTTAACAAACCACATTTCATTGTTGCTTATAATTACACCATTGAGACATAGTTTGACAGCTTTCTTAAGGAGTGTAATCCAATAATGGAACATGTTAAGTCTGATATTACTGTATTTAGCTAGAAGTATTTTCTAACTCAATTTGTCACAGAAAAGACACTATATGAGAATGGCTTTTTTCATTAATTACATCTGAAACAAATATTTGATTGTTTATTAACAGCAATTTATACTGCCCATTTGAACAGATGCTGAGTGGCTCATATAAAACATTTGGAGTACGTATATACTATGTGTGTGTGTGTGTGTGTGTGTGTGTGTGTGTAATCATTAAATAAATAAACATAAGCATCTAGAATTACTGTTTATTTAAGAAATGAACTATAGGATCTTTGAATTTTTTAAGAACTGATTCAGCAATTTAAGCCACAAAATCCAGTGCATTGATAGAACTATAACAGCAAAAGAATAATTACATGGTATGTTATCTGCACTCACTATAATACCGTTTTTTCTAAGTCTCAAGAAATTAGCCTCAACAAGACATATAGCTTTTAGAAATAGTTTCTTTAATACAGGAACTTGCTGGGGACAGGATGAGGGTTCAGAGAACAAAATAATAGAACGGTAAACATTTAATTTAATTATATTACATTTAAACTACCAATTCCCTGAATGATTTTACTGAATACATGGACAGCCTTATTTGGAGACATATAATAAAATAGTTTTTACAAATACAAATGATCAACGCAAAATATATTTTCCAATTTTAGAAACTAGTTTCTGTTACTGCAATTTTCTATCTAAGATTGAAAGTTCTTAGGAAAAGAATAAAAAAAATGGGGAAAGTGCTCACGTGGTAAACTACTCAAGAGTCCAGATGCTCAACATTCTTGACATCAGAATGGAAAATTTTACTATTAGTCTAGAGAAATTTAATATCACCATTTTTGTCATATCCTTCATAGCTTCATTATTAGAACAAGTCTGTGGAAGCTATAAAATAGACTTAAACGATAAAAAAATATGGTCATTTTGTTCCATCACTTTTGTGTATTACAATCATGTCTGGAGGATTTTAAATCAACACAATGACAAGCGGTTATCTTCCTTTATTTGTTAATTACCTTATCAGATTTTTGAACCATGCCAGGCTAATGCTTCAATATTACTGTAATTTGTGGTAATGAACTCAAAGAATATTATCACTAAGCCCACTGGATGTTTAATGAATTAATAGATCAAAACATATTAACATGTAAATTTGTTATTGTCACAAAGATTAATTAAAATTCAATTAATAATTTCTATTTCAGAAAGTTTTAAGATGATTCCTATTATTCAGGATGCTGTACAATCTAAATATGAAACATTAACTGAAAAGAAATTGGAAAATTCTGAGGTCAATTGACCCCACACTACTTTTGCTTAGAGGCTATAATTTTATTTTCTAAAATTCACAAATGTTTTAAACTGTACTATTCACAAATGTTTTGAACTATACTATTGAATTGTAAGTGATAACCATGCAACTTTATTCATAATGCTTTAATTACAGAACAACCACCCATTAAGGAAGAAGGTAATAGCAAGCCATCTCTATATTGTTCCTAGCTGAACAATAGAAGCTACAAAAGCATCCAACAAATTTTGAATTCAAAGTATCTCAAATCTGAAATGCCCCAATTTGAATGTTAAAATGGCTGTTCTGAGCATTGATTTTTACCATTCTGAAAAGTTTTGAGCTCCCAATAGTTCAAAATTTAAATGCATTGCACATGCTTAATGAACGTGTGCATGAAACCACTCAAAAATGTTGTTTCAAGCAGATTTTTTTTTCTAAAAATACAGGGCTTAAAAAATTTACTTGAGTTAGGCAAGTGATTTACAAAGTTCAAATACAACATGACTTAGGCTTATACAGCATTATAATCAGCCGATTTTCCTTAAATTTTTAGTTAATTTCAAATTCATTAACATAACTGGTAGAAAAAAGTCATACCAAACTGTTTCATTTATGAGGATTGGTTTCTTATACATAAAACTTAATGTAATAAAGCAAAAAAGATCCACAGATGGGAGATTATTTCTACAGGAACTTGATATACAGCTGAGCCTATCTAAATATGGATGCAGATCCCTATCCACATTCATGTTTACCATGAGATATTGGATATACAGATAACTACACAGGACTTAATAACTAGTAGTTAACAGTTACTAAATTAATAATAGTTAATAATGTACAGAAAACCAGAAACCCTACCTGCATCTCCACTAGATCCAGTTGATAAAGCTGGCATGCTTAAGAACTTCAGTTGGAAGGTCGTAACGTCACTTCAATTCTTGATAGACACCTTCCTCAATAAGGTTTAGACAAGTACCCTGAAAGCATATAAGTGTGGATAAGTTAGATAACTAAAAACTGCAATTGACTAAACGATAGAAATTTAAAATACATTTCTTTAAGCCATTACAAGATGTCATTATAGAAACCTAAAATAATACATGCATTATTCTTACAATGTTTCATTTACTCATGTCTGTGTATGAATGTGGTATGTCTAGGGACATGCAAGGAAATCTTGATTTAGTATCACCATAAACTTGATTCAGTATAAACAACTGCCTGTTATAATCTGTACATTTTCAAAATTAGCTTGTTTTTGGCAAGTTATTTAAGAAAAAGCTCCTTGAGTTCAGATATTATCATTAGTTCTACCACTTTCTAAAAGGGCTCTTAGGAAAAAAACTTGGTACAATAACCTTGTTCCATTCTCAGTTATGTAGGATATTACACATAGCATGGGCATTGGAAAGCACCAAGGAACATATTGGTGGGCCAAGTCAGAAGCAATTACTATAACAGTACCATCAGACTAAAATATTAATATACTTCTAAAATGTAGTTTAAACTGATTGAAATCTTCTAAGTAGAATAATCACAGAGTTAAGAATGAAGCCAAAAGTATGAACTTTTTTTGGCATGTCAACAAAAACTACGAATATATATACCGGTATATCCCCAAGCTAACTCTAGCATTATATGTTCTCAGCTGGGAGAATTTAGCCACGTTCATATTGTATTACTTAAATTATTAGCTTTAAAGCATTATTTTATACACCTTACTTGTTTTATACTGTTTCCAAACAAAGTGTAAATATATAATTTTGGGTTTTGCTAAATAATTAGTTTCAGCATCTGAATACTCTTTTCTTTTTTTTAAGACAAGTTTTATTGGTTTTTTGTTTTTTAAAACAAAGTACTCAAGACATACTGTGATATTAGGGTGGTCAAACATCCGCAAACAAAACATATATACATAATTCAATCAATACGTCAAATATTCCCTCTCTTTTTCCCTTAAGTAACGTATTTTATTTAAAATAACCCAATTCTAGCTTAAATTTATTCAACCTAAACCTGTTTTTAAAGCTTTATAAATTTACACTACCATAATCAAAATAACTTTAAGTACAAACCTTATCAGTTCAAATATCTCTTCCAAATATATTCTAATTCTTTAATTTTATCATAGATCTTATTTATTTCTTCTTCCACTAATATCCCTTATTTAAAATAAAATATTAATCTATCCTATACGTATCTAATCCATCCATCAATCAATCTCTTTAAAGTGACAAAATAAAGTCCAACCTTAAATCATTTCAATCCATTTGACAGAATTCAAATTTCATCCAGTTAATTTTCATAACTAATCACATCCATGTTATCAAACAAACAGATCATCTTATTAGGTTAACTCAACATTACGTAATAATTTTCTTACAAATAAACTTATCATTCTAAAAAAATAATAAAAAAACCACATTCTTAATCAATTTAATATATATATTCCATTAATCACCCCCTTTTCTCTTACTTTTTAAGCTTAAAAGATAATATCAAACCTTAAATCATTTCAATCCATTGGACATCAAACAAACAAATCATCTTATTAAAAATAATAAGTTTCATATCGATAAACCCATCAATTCAAAAAGTACATTCTTAGTCAATTTAATACATATCTTCCATTAATCGCCCATTTCTCTTACATCTCGCTCATACTTAGTCCTTAAATCAGTCCATAATTCTAAATTGCCTTTAATTCATTACATAAAATTTTAAATTTCACTTCTTTTCAGTGTTGAATACTCTTTTCTAACAACTTTTAAAATAGTTAGGACTTATTTCATATAAAGAAACTGTTTATAAAACAGAATTTAAAACATTTTCAATCTGAGGTTTTTTAAAAAATAGGAATACAGAATATTCAAGAGGCAGATGCCCTATGTTATGGATTATTAAGTATGTTTTCTTGTGTGTACATAATTCTGCACTGAATTATGGCTGTTACGCACAACTCCATTTATGCAACCTTGTATAAATATCTCTACAGATTAAGTTTTTAAAAGTTACCTGAAATCAGGCCAAGGACAGAGCGTACAAGCATTGCAAAGCATCAATTCACTTTTCCTGGTATAAATGTAACACGCACATAGCAAAGCCAAAAAAATAAAATTTAAAACTTGGACCCCAAATTATAGAGTTATTAAGGAATCAAAATGCTAATTGAAACCAAACAGCTTTTCATTATTTCTCACTGGATTGTTTATTAATTTATTAGCTGTCTTAGGGTTCTTTGCAAAGTTAATAAAATTTATTTAAAAATGAAAGTCCCACAAATTTAGAAAATAACTATTAAGAATAGATACCATTTACCATTTTTATTCTGATTAAAAACTTTAATATTTACTTTCAGAATGTCTTATTTTAAAGAGTTGTGTGGTGTATAGCAATGTATATGCAGTACAGTAAAATGACCTGCTGAAATCATTACCAGTAAAAAGCTTAAAATGAAATAAATATTTTTCTCATAACTTAAGTTACATTTTTTATTGAAGCTTCCTATGGTGAAACTGGTTTAGAAGTGCTTTGTTATTTTGCAGTAGAATACAGCTTATAGTATTGCTAACTACTGCATAAAACAGATTTGTTACAACACAGAAATACCAGCTGTTATAGTATGTTCTAAGAAGGATTATCAAATATTCTTCAACTGAAGTTCAATATGTTTTTCCATAAAAACACAGCCAAAAACCAGGAATGTAAAAGGAATATCAACTGCACCTGAGGCATTTACAGTGCCCAATAGGACTGTTAAAACCAGACATTTAAAGGGCTTTAAAAAAAAACAGAAAGAAATCTCATTATTCCAGTTATATCTTGTTTCTATATCACACTGTATCAGATTCTTCTGGCAGCTACTATGTGGAAACAGTGAAATATGTGTAGTTCTACAGAATGTTGAATTTCCACCAGGCCCTTAGTAACCTCTCAGGCTCCTGTAGTACCTATGCCATCTAGTGGTTAAGGGGGCTAGTGCAACATCTTCTTATAAAACAATAACATTCAGGGCAATGACTGCTACCTGTTGCTCAGTGGAGGAATCCAAATCAAAGCATCTAGATTATTCGGATACTACCTGAATACATCCAGAAAAACAGTTTATTAGCATCTTTAATATATGATATAACAGTTGATCAACTCTAAATATTGAATACAGGTAGTCCTCGACTTAACAGTCTTTTGTTTAGTTACATTCAAAGTTACAAAGGCACTGAAAAAAGTGACTTGTTACTGTTTTTCACACTTACATTCATAGTCATGTGATCAAAATTTAATCCTTCGCAACTGGCTCATATTTATGAAGGTCCCGGGTCATTTGATCACCTTTTGTGACCTTCTGATAAGCAAAGTTAATGGGAAAATCAGATTCACTTTATAAACGTGTTACTAAACAACTGCAGTGATCCACTTAACAACTGTGGCAAGAAAGGTCATAAAAGGGGGCAAAATTCACTTAACAACTGTCTTACTTAACAAAGGAAATTTTGGGCTCAGTTGTGGTCGGAACTCAAGGACTATCTATAGTTCCCCCCCCAAAAAAAAAAATATTCAACAAGAATCTGCTTCCTTTAAACTTGGATTATTACTTTGCATCCTTCCCTCTGGGATAATAAAGAGTAGGCTGTTGCTGTCTAGCAGACTTGAAAAATGCCACCATATCTTTCCTCAGTCAACTTTATTCAGGATATCCCATTTTTAATTTTGGGATTATGTTGTCATTAAGTTGTTCTAACTTCTAATAATATATAGATTTTCTGCAAGACAATCCATTCTTAACTTGTTCTTTCAGGCCCTCCAACTGTTGATTCCTTACTGCTGGTCCTCTTTTTCGTCTCTTGCCTTCGTCTCTTGCCTTATGTTTCCAAGTATTACGGCCTTCTCCAGACAGCCAGGTCTTCATATAATGTGCCCATAGCAGATATTTTGAGTGAGACCTCTGGGTTGATTAGTTTGACTCATTGGTTTGTTTTCTTATCTTGGTATATCGTCCAACACCAATGTTAAAAAAGCACCAATATTCTTCCTACCCTGCTTCTTCAAAATTCAACTTTGCTTCAATAAAGTGTCACAGGGCTTTACTTGCTTAATTAAGCATGTATCTAATACCTTGCAAGTTGGATGAATATATACAGTAAATGTATTAAATAAATTAACTAGCAGAAATTTTACTACAGTGAAAACATTACAGCTGAGACCATTTAAATGTTACAATTCCCTTACCATCACCACCACCGCCAAATTAAAACGAACTTTTTAAAATCCAATCTTTCTTTTTCATCAAACAAAGAAACCTTATACCTACTTCTTTTAATAGCAGAAACTTAAATTACCTCACCCAAACACCCACTCTATTTTCCCCCTTTTCTACCATCTTATTAAATTCTGGACAGATGGTTTTCTTCTAATACCAACGCATGTCAGAACTTATTTACAAAAAGGGACAAAACATTAATTTTAGAATACTTAAGAGGTATTGAAAGTGCTCATCCAATACACTGAACAGTCCTAAAGAGGGGAGCCCCACAGATAATGCCCATTCCTGTACCCTTTCTCCTTATTTTTAATGATAGCGACCTGGTCCTGCAAAGTGGTAGGCAAAATCATAAGAACAGTCCCCAGGGTACCCTATTCCAGGTGAGGCCACCATTGTTACACTATTTGACCCAGGGTGCAAATACCTAGATAGGTGTCATCTGAATGGTACTTAACTCTGCATTAGCAGAGTGCTGGTATCTGGGTCTTATCATGCACATATTAAAGAGAACTTGAGAAAAAAAAATGAGCCCTGGAAATCCTATAATGGAATGCTCAGCAGCCCAGTTTCTCTCATCCTGCTCCACAAACTGCCATTAATATTTTTACCTGCTTTAGACAGCACTGATGCTTGTTTACGGAAGGAAATTCAAATTAATAACCAAATGCAATTTGGAGGGTACCATCCTTCAACAAATGCAAACTTGTAGTGCATATGACTGTTGCCAGCCTGGACTAAAATAAAATCAAGGATATTCCAACTTTCCCTTTCAAAATCCAAATGCTAGAAAGCATTATTTCACAAAGTATTCTTAAACTTTTGCTCACGCGTCCATAGACTATTAATGAATCATTACATGTGGAAAATATGAAGCTATTCACTGCGAGAAATTTCAAATAACTAGGGAAACAATGTCAGCATAATTAATTTAGCCAGTAATTCAAATCCATTTTAATAACTTTGAAAGTTCTTTCCATATTACACACTGGGTTACAGAAAAAATATTAACTTTTACCAGGAGAGGGAGCTCAGACTTCATAAACTGTACAATTTCATAAGTGTATTTCCCAATGTACTGAAGAACTATTTCTCAACTCTTTAATACATTAAATTTATTACCTTGTTACAAATACATGAAGACACTCTTACTTCCAATGAACAATATAAATAATTATATAAATAAGTTTTCTCCAAAGCATACATACATATACACATAATGATTGCTGCAGAAGCTAATAACTCTGACTGCAATACTGTTATATTTGTAAATAATGACTAAACATTATGACTATACTGCAGTTGAATTCTAGTTTTATTTTTTACTTCAATACTAGAATACTGTCAATTTGCAATTCAATTCAGAAATTCTTTTACAGTTGATCAAACAATAAAACAATTACACAATTATGGCAGCAAAAAAAGAAATAAGGGGTATATTCGCCAACAGGGAATGGGATGGTGGTGGTTATTGTTTATTGTTGGTATAGTGGGTTTTTTCTTTTGCAAGCTGCCCAGAATCACTGACAGTGAGTGGGCAGCCATACATTATGATTAATCAAAAGGCTCAATGATCTCCTACAACATAAAACATTACAGAGAATTCTGTCTTACTATGTATGTTTGATAGGGTCATTCATTCATTTAAATCAGAGGTGTCAAACTGCTGGCCTGCAGACCGGATGCATCATAACAAAACCACACCCACCCCAATGGAAAAAAAGTCATGATATGTTGTGACACGTCACATGACATTGCAAGTTTGACACCCCTGATTTAAATGATTTGTGAAACAGATGTTTGGTAAATACGTTCATTAACAATAAAATAATTGCACTACATATTCATTCCATGTTTAACTTCCCTGCAATGTTTCCAAGCGCCTAGATTCTCTTTGCTGGGTTGGCAATAGATTCGCCCAGGCAGTTGGCGCTTGAAGATTTCAGTCTGTCTGGTAATGTTGAATCCAGGGCAGGCAAGGAGATTGTGGCATCCATGGCAACCAGGGACTTCTTTCAAGTAACTGATGGCCCAATGCATACCAGAGGTTGCACCCTGGATATGGTTGTAGTCTAAGGGCACTTAAGAAGTCATCTAGCAGGGGAGAATATGGAGAACAATCCGTTGTTATGGGCAGATCATTCTGATTGCTTTTTGATTCACCCGTATCACCTTTCCCTGCAGGGAGACCGGGCCTGTTTGATCAGCTTGTCCCAAGTGACTTCTGAAAAGAACTTGGAATTTTTCCTGAGTATCTGGTAGGTGATTTCGCCAAGCTTCCAGGCCAGGGGTAGGCAACCTTGGCTCTTTTGTGACTCATGGACTTCAACTCCCAGAATTCCTGAGCCAGCCATGCTGAGGGGAAAGGGAGAGGTTTCCAAACTGACCCATGCTGGCTCCGGAATTCTGGGAGTTGAAGTCCACAAGTCACAAAAGAGCCAAGGTTGCCTACCCCTGTTCTAGGTCCTGCCTGGAATGGAATCAAGGACAAGGACTGTATCACCCTTATGCAAATTCTGCATGTGCACCAATTCTGGTTTACCGGGAGATGAAATACCAGGACAGATACCTGGAACACCATCTGAAGAAGACTAAGGGAAGCTAAGTGTCAATGTTTCTTCATACTTATTACATCTGCAGCTCTGCTCAAGGTGTCCTAATCCCAGGACCGCTGTGAGGATTAGCCAGGATATCTGGTGAATGAAATCATTCAAATCCATTCCGGCATGAACGATGACTGGAGAACACAGACTAAGGTTTCCGAGTTGCTATAATGGCACATGGGATTGATCATGAGAGACAGGCCAAAGAAAGGCAACTAAGAGAATGATCAGATAAAGGGCAACTTAACTTGCAGAGAGAATGCGAGCAGGACATGTAGTTCAGAAGGGACCCTACATAGTTTCTTGGGCTGTAAAGGGGACAATGGGGGGGGGATGTACTTTCAGTCTTGCAAGATTCTGATAAGCTAATTCTAGTTTATTGTAAGATTACATTATCTGTGCTTCCTGTCTGGTCTACCTCACAGGGCTGACAACACATCCTGGCAATATGATGTGGGATGAGTTTAAGCCAGTGACTCCTAAGGAAGTACAGGAAGTTCTCAACTTCCAATCACAATGGAGCTCAAAAGTTTTGTTGCTAAGTGAACCATTTGTTAAGTAAATTTTGCTCCATTTTATGACCTTTGTTGCCAAAGTGAATCTCTGCAGTTGACAAGTTAGTCACATGGCTGTTAAGTGAATCTGGCTTCCCCATTGTCTTTGCTTGTCAGAAAGTCGCAAAAGGAGATCACATTACCCCGGGACACTGCAACAGTCATAAATATGAGTCAGTTGCCAAGCATCTGAATTTTGATCCTGTGACTACGAGGATGCTATGACGGTTGTAAGTGTGAAAAACGGTAATAAGTCACTTTTTTTAGTGCCATTGTAACATTGTAAGCCGAGGACTACCTGTAGACTATGTTGGTAGTTCAGCAATCTGTTTACTGGATCCAGATCCCTCCCCATAAAAAGGACCATGGAAATGACCCGCAGTTCAGTACAATCTTATTGGAGAAGGTGGTGCCTTTTGCTTTGAAAGTGGTGGTGCCTCTCCTCAAGAGGCCTTCCTTGGACCCAATGATTTCAATAACTATATCCAAGACTATATCCAAGCTTTCCTTTCTGGGGCATATTATTGATAGGTGGTTGATGTGAATTTGATAAGAATCCTAAAAAAACAGATTGTCTAAACTCTTTTCAGTCAGGTTTCATGCCAGGATGTACTCTTGAGATGGCTTGGGTCACACTTGTATATGACCTGAGGTGTTATAGGTGATATATGCAACCTTGATTTCTCAGCAGTTTTTGATGCAGTGGTATGGTGTGCTTTTGAACCAGCTCTGTGGGCTGGGGATTGGCCCCACCATTCTAAGGTGATTCTCTTCCTTTCTCAAAATCAGTATTCGTTGGGGATAGAGATTGATTCTTCAGCTCGTCTTTTGTGGGAAGTCACAGGGTTCTACTCTTACCCCCTTTCTTTTCAACACCTACATGAAACCAATGGGTAAAATCACCTGCTGGTTTAGAGTTCAGTATATGATGATATTGAATCACAGGTAGTCCTACACTAATGACTACCACTGGGTCCACAATTTTGGTTGTTGAACCAGTTGTTAAATAAGATAAAATCTGACCCCTTTGTTCAATGATTGTAACCCCATCCCTCTCAGTTGTGATTGTTAAATGACTATACAGGTTGTTAAGCAAGGGGCTGGGGATTATCCACCAAGGAGAATGATCGTAAGAATAATGGTGTTCTCTAGTTATTTTTGCTGAATTTGAGATTTGTTCCTCTCCAGTGTGCTGAGGGATTTCTGGAAATCCGGCTGCATTGAAGAACTAGATCTAAAATCCAGTGAAAACACTAACAAATGTCATCATTATGGAAAGCTAAGAATGCTGGCTTCACTAGCCTTTTCCTCTCCCCTCCAGAGGGAAAAATGTTGAGAAATGCCAGCATTCTGAAAGGCTCAGAATGGTAGCCATCACTAGCATATTTGCCAGAATGACTTCCCCTTCCTTTACAGAAGGGAAGAAAAATCCCTCAATGTATTTGGGAAATGGACTTCAAATGCAAAATTGCCTTCCACTTGCACCCTTACCTACCTTTTCCCCCATTCACTGAATTAACTGGCAGAGAAGATTGCAAATATGATCACATAGTAGTAGGACACTAGTTGTGAATGTGAACAGATTGTCAAGTACCCAAAATGCAACCATGTCACACCCTGGTCACTTCAAATCTGACTTCTGAAACAAACTATACATGGAACTGCCCTTGAAGACCACTGAGAAGCTTCAAATGGTTCAGAATACAACACTGCAGCCAGTGGTGTACCCATGTAGCATCTCTGCTTTACAAGCTGCACTGGTTGCTAGTTTGCTCCCAGAACGATTCAAAGTGCTGTTGTTACCTATAAAACCCTACCTGGCATCGACAATGGTTATTTGAGGATTTGCCTATCTCCCATAATATTTGCCTGACCAACTCCATCTAGCAGAATTGGCGGATTCCAGATTTCGATTAAACAAGCTTTCTCTATAACAGCATCTACCCTCTAGAAAAGTGGTTCTCAACCTTTCTAATGCCGCGACCCCATAATACAGTTCCCCATGTTGTGGTGACCCCCAACCACTTATACATCACCAGGTGCCAGGGGCGTGGCCAAAGAAAAGGGGGAAAAATGGCGGACAGCCTTGTTTGGCGACCCCCGTGAAATGGTCGTTCGACCCCAAATGGGGTCCCGACCCACAGGTTGAGAACCACTGCTCTAGAATGAGGTCCATCCAAGATCCAGATGGCCCCACATTACAGATACTTCTAATGGCCTTGAAAATGGTTCTTTACCCAGATTTTTGGTGACTACAAGTCAGACCCTCTTTGGTTATGTGGGTTTTTTTCTTTCTTTCTTTTTTCTATATCAATCCAATTGTCAGCTTTTATTCTTTTATAGACAATCTGTGGCTCATTGGGTTATTGTTTCAGAGTTATTTCCTTAATTAAACAGGGAAACAGAATGGCCGAGGGCAAAAAAGCAGTGCGAGCAGCAACTTCTGACTTCCTGCCAGCTTGACCATAGCTGACTGCCTTCTAGCACCTGATAGTGGCTGGTCTAAGGCAGGACCAGTCTAATGATCTCCACAAGCCAAAGGAGAGCCCAATCAATCTGGCAGGACTGATCTACTCAACCACCACATGGCAGCATAGCAGCACTGAAGTATCCACAAATATGCTAAATTTCAATCCCATAGGAATCATGGATATCAGATTTTGGATACATTTTGCAAGTTATTCCATTGGTGGTACCTTGGTTCAAAAAGCATTGCCCAATGATGTTACGATGTTCACATTCCAAAGGAGACAGAAGACCCCACATGCCTGTTCTGTATTCTTAATAATGGTTAACTGGTTCAGGTTTTAATTTCCCCTAATGAAGATTGTACCAAACAGAGGTTCAGATTTCTTTTCTTATACACCAATATGGACCCCTCCTCTTCTTCCTTTGTGCTTTACATAACTAATATGACCATTCAGAAATAAGATCTATAATAAGATGATTTAAAAAAAAAACCCAACCTGAAGGACTTTAAGAGCGTGAGACTAAATTTTAACTTTTTTTTTTAATGATGACTGTTACCTAAAATTAACATCTGGTTTTGGCAACATAAGATGATTATCATGTTTTGTTTCTACATTTTTAGTGGGTTGATCAACATGGGAAATGCAATAGCAGTCAAAGTATATGAGTGACAGAAAAATGCTATATCAAATCAGTTATTTTTTTCAAAAATATATTACTTACAAGTAATAGGATGATTTGGCCAGAAATTGAGTTTCTGTTTAAGACAGGGAAGAGATTTACGGCAAGCCAAGCTATACAATATAAGTTCTTCCCCATTAACTAACTATCTCCTTATTCACATATATTAATAACACATTCCAAATTCCTAAAGACAGGAATTATTCTATTACTATTTCACTTTTTAAGACCCTTCCAAATATTGTTGGATCAGTCTCCAAGCATTCTGGTAAAATATATGCATGCAATTTGTCCCAAAAGTTTCTGGGTTGGTTACAACAAATTAATAAATAAAATAAAAATGAATACATTTCTAATTAAAATAAATCAACTTTAGGGAAGACATGTTGACCATCAATCAATATATCTTGCTGTTTTACCAGAGGAATACATACTTCTACTCCTTAAATGTTGCTTTCATTGATTTAAAATTGGTCATTGATTCCATTCCTGGTGGAAGCTGTTTTATACATTCATAAATCAAGGGTTTCTCTGGTAATTTGGATGATGCAGAAAAACACAATTAAATAAGTTACAAGGTAATAGTGGCCTTCTCCTTGCAAACATCTCAGTGAAATAGTGCTGTATTCTGGTCCATCTTTTTTACAGTATCTATGAAAAGCTCATCAGTTAACACTTAACCCAGGGGTCTTCAAACTTGGCCCTTTTCTGACTTGTGGACTTCAACTCCCAGAATTCCTCAGCCAGAGTGCTTGGCTGAGGAATTCTGGGAGTTGAAGTCCACAAGTCAGAAAAGGGCCAAGTTTGAAGACTCCTGACTTAACTAAAGAAGAATCCCACTTAACAACAGATAGCTGACTGTCTCTCTGTACCAATTACCTGGCCATCCTCTTCCTAAATCAGAAGTGTATAGGTTTTTGCAAGTACTGAAGCCAAGAAAAACTATTCTAAAATAAAGTTCAGTCTTTTCGCCAGAAACAACAATCGCAGATAAAACAAAAGATACAGATAGTCTTTGACTTACCACCATTTGTTTAGTGACCATTTGAAGTTATGACACTGAAAAAAGTTACTTATGACCAGTCTGCACAGCATTTCTGTAGTCACATGATTTATGCCAGTTACCTTATTCCAGGGTCACGTGATCACCAATGCTATCTTCCCAACCAGGTCTCAACAAGCAAAATCTATCAGGGAAGTTAGATTCACTTCACGACTGCATGATGCACTTAATTCCAGGGTCAAAATACAGTGCACAAATTGCCAGAAACTATATCCATTAATTATTAAGATAAACAATGCAAATGGACAATTTTACTTTTTACTTAACACAACAGCTTTGTAACAATATGAATAGTTAGGTTTGACCTAATACAAAGCTATTCAATATCACACATGAACAAGAGATGTCAGCTACATTTTAAGAGAATATGAATTAAATCTGCTCACAAAGAACATTCAGGAAAACCTAGAGATGAATGGCAACACATCTGTTGGTTGAACGTAAAAGCAAATTCAATCTCACACATCCATTTCTAATTAAAAGATCTTAGGTAATTAGGCTGGCAAAGGCTAGTGTCTAAGAAAACTGGTTCTCCTGCCCTGCCCAATAATATATCAACAAAAGTCCATCTATTGTGTCATTCTCTTTTTACTGAACAAGGTAGCAATTTTTTTCACCCTCCCTTTAACATGGGTTATGTCAAAATGTTAAGTGACAAGTGGTATTTTGCATCTGAGAAAAGTAAAGTTCTACATTTTTGCCCCATGGACTTTATTTCCAGGAACACATATATATAAGATCACAGCCTTTGATTTTTTTTTCTCTATCCATTTTCCGTTAAGTTCATCCCTGTTATCCATACTCAGTGCCAATGATTATTATTTCAATAGAGGAAAAAAGAAATGGAAACTGCACTGGTTACATGGGAAAACGGAATGGCTTAGATGTCTAAAAATAAAAGGAAGGCAGAGTTCAGATTGGTCAGGTAGGGAGAGAGGATTAGGATCAAACAAAGCAACTGTGAGGAAGGGGTTAAAAAGAAGAAGAAATACTACTTTTCCATGCAGTTAGTCCTCACTTAACAGCAGTAATTGTGACTGGGATTTCCATAACTAAGTGACACAATTGTAAAGTGTGATGTCACATGACCAGATCGTTTTAATGAGGGAAATTCCAGCACTACTAGTTGCCATTGTTAAGAGAATCCTTCTTGACATTGCATGTTCACCATCTGCAACCTCCTGCCAGCTTTCCCATTGACTTTTCTTATAGGAAGCTGGCAAAAAAGGTCACAAATGGCAACCACATGACCCGTGGAGAACCCTGCAACCTTCCTAAGTATAAGGACCAGTCTTAAGTATCACTCCTTCAGTTCAATTATAAGTCTGAATGTCACTGAATGAGTGGTTGTTAAGCAAGGATCCCCTGTTTATATTTCAATACACCAAGTAGCTAATCAGACTTTCCACCTTGTTACAATTGCTATAAATGAAGACACATCAATAACCAATTTCCACATTTCTTGTAGCTCCTGGGCAGGAAAAACACTGAATAGAAAACACAATGGGAAATACAGGATAGATCATAGGGAAGAAAAAAAATTCTTTGACAGGCAATTCTCTTGCTTGCTTTTAATGTCGTAACTTATTTTACAATGTATACATGCTGTCACCATCATAAGGCAAAAAAATCGTTGAAGAAATAATACGTCAGATGCAACATGGAGCAGGTCAGTCACTGACTTTTTCTTGGTTAAACTGAACCAGATGCAGCAAAGTTTTAAAAGACAAGGATAAAATCCATGAAAATGCAGAGCCTAGGACAGTAGTGGCGAACCTATGGCACGGGTGCCAGAGGTGGCACTCAGAGTCCTCTCTATGGGCATGCGCGCCATCGCACCAGTCCTAGGCCTTCAGCTGGGTTTTATAAAACCTTTTCGTTTTAGGCCTCTGCCACCATGTGTAAAAAAAAAAAAAAAGATTCAATCAATCAGTCAATTTCAACTTCTCGCGGGGAAAAAAAGATCTTGCAAAGTTGGAATTGATTGATTGAACTTTTTAGTCCCACCCAGTCTGCCGTTACCACTGCAGCCACGCCCACCCAATGGGCAGACCCAGCCAATGGGCCACACCCACCCGGCACCCGACGATGCATAAGTGGGTTTTGAGTTGCAGTTTGGGCACTCGGTCTCTAAAAGGTTCGCCATCACTGGCCTAGGACAACAAATCACACCTATTTTCTACTCTTGCCAGATAACAGATGCAATATTAAACCTGCAGGGTAATCCTATCTAAGTCTACACCGAAGAAGCCACAATGTATCCATGGAACTCACAAAAATTGAGAATGGAATTGTCATCATTATGCCACATGGTCCAGTCACAAGTCTCCCTCATTCAGTGCTGTTGTAATTTTTGATGATTGCTAACAACATAAGGACCACCTGTATACTGTTACCTAAATGATCCAATCAACACTCAAAAGTGTAAAGATCCGTTTCCTTACTGCAAAGGAAAGCAACAATTCTTTTGGTCTGTCTTAATGGAAAATGGAATATCAAAAGATAGTAGGGGCTTCCCTTTCAAAAGTCCAATACTGATGTTATCCAGCCACAAAATATGTGTTGAAGCAGTAACCTGGCTCTTGAGATGAATTCATATGCACAATTCTGCCCTAAATACATTAAGATCAAGGTACTTTGTTATCCACTGCTAAATAAACATAATAATAAATAATGAAGTCTACTTCAAATTCTCCATTTATAAATTTCCAATTGTATTTTGCAAGGAGCTTTTTCTTAAACTTACACTTTTTCTTTTTGAATGCAAGTGAAAAAAAAAGCAGTTTCTCTGATGTTATTTTTAGTTTTATGATTCAAAATGTGTAATGTTTTGTCAGATCTTAAAACAGGTTTTTCCTCCTGTTCTTCTTCACTTTTAAAATATATAGTTCCTGTACTATCAGTATGTTTTCCAGTACTGCCTGTTTGATCTTTCAAGAAAAACCTTTCACTGCTAAATTATGTGAGTGATTATTAAAATTATGTTCAACTGTATATGCAGATTATTTGGATCTTTCATATTGATAAACACAACCTTACATTCAGCAAACTAAAGTTAATTTCTTTTTGAAAGAAAGATAATCCTGTGTTGTATTAAATAAAATATTAACAAGAATAGGATACTTATGTACAGTAGTATTTGAAAAATTAATACTTCAGTGTTGAAGTGTACCTTGAGTACTAAACATTCTTAGCCTTTATCTAATTAAATATGCATAAATCTGTTCTCATTAAAATAATGCAAGAAAAAAAGGGATATAGTCTTAGTCTTAAGCTTACACAATATAGCAGGCACCCTTAGAGCCTTTCCAGGTGAGAGAAAAATCTTTTGCCACAGATTTATGACTATTTTGCTTCATCTGCTTTCTGTGCAGATTAAATATAAACAATGAAATTTGATCTTTCAACTAAATATTATGAACATAGTTGTTTGAAAATACAGGATGCAGTATCAATATTATATCTGAATACATCCTATACTCTTGGAAACACTATCCTTTCCATTATTCAGCACATATAACAAAATACATGTCTCTGTCAGGAGTTAAATAATCTTATGCCTAAAATGTGTTTAGTTTTAGTAGTGCAAAGATGTACTATACTTATAAAATGAAGATATAATTACTGTTATTTGAGACATTTTTCAGATGAAAAAATAATATCAGTGATCACTATCATGGAAGTTAATTCCACTCCTTTCCTCATTTGCTTTATTTAGCAAATTTATATGGCCACTCATCTCACTGAACATATAGCTGGACAACATAAACCAATAATTAAAACAATGCCATAATATTAAAACACTATAAACATAATAATTGTGAGAGTACATCCATCTAAATGCAGCACACAGGCTGCCCAAGAAAGAACCATAGGTAATAATACTGATCAACATATCTTGTGCTTGCTTAGGAATTGCAGGAATAAACAGCTATTTCCCACAATGCTAAACTGCATTATTTCTTAGAATTATGGGGTCTTGAACAAGTCACAGTAGCCTAGCTGTATGGATATGCTAAGCTATAGATCAACTAAGACATGATTTACATGGTAAATTGATCAACCTGGGTTTGCCAACACAAAAGTATCAAAGAATATGCACAATAACTAAACCATAAAGTAGACAATCACCCTTAGTTTAGCTGCATGTTTGCAAACCTAACTCTAGTTGGAAACTAGGCCAAATATACTACAGCTGATGAATAGATTATATTTTCATTTTTAAATGTAAAAGCATGCTAAAAAATATTAAAATCCTTAATACTGTATAGAAAGCAGTACTTTTATTTGGGCATAAGAATTTCAGTTCTATATCTCTAACACTGAATAAATGTGTTATGAACAGACTGGTATTAATAGGATGTATTTACTAGATCTCTTGTTCCTAGAGGCATATTTTAGGAGTCCAAATATAATTTTGTATGATTTATTCAAAGCTAGCCAGAATCGCCTAAGAGCAAATTGCATGTGCTTGGTGGAAGATGAGAAGAGACACCCCCCACACACACACAACTCCCACTATTGCCTCCTTTACTTCAGAGCCTCCTCCTTTATGTAACGGTGTCTTTAACTGAGGACACCAGACATTTCTCGCACCTTAAACACTTCACCACCTACCCATGCTTCATTCTCATGACCAATGTGACACCACACTACACGTATACCCGTGACTAACTTAGCCACCATGGCGCGCAAAATTAATCCAGGAAGTTAACAGAGCACGTTGAGCCAAACTAAGCCGACCGCCTGGGTTTCCAAAAATACTGGTTAGCTTGGGGAAGGTTCGGTGGGTCGTGGGAACCCAGTCCGTCTTTTCTAGCAGGGCCAGACTAAAATCCGCTGGGTCCTGTAATCGAGAGTAAGCCTAGTGCAAGGACGCGACATAGTCTCTCTCGGTGGTTTCGATCTCACCTGCAGCTGGCTCCACCGCCACTCGCTGTAAGCAGAAGAACGACCCTCGACCTCTGTCCGTCTGCCCGTCCGTACTTCAGGGAGCTGAAGCCGGCAGGGCGAATCCCGCCCAATCTGCTTTCTCCTCAGCGCTTTACCGCAGCCACCGGCCAGCACCGACCCTTCCGAGTCGGCGCGTAGGGGAGGCGCAGCGGCCCCGCAGTCCCTTCTTCCACCTGCCCCGGGCGCCGCACGTAGCGACAGGCTGCGCTCGCCTACAGCGCGAGGTCCATTCGCGTCCTACCCATTCACCGGGGCGGAGCTCTGAAGCCGAGAGAGCGGGAGCGGCGAATTACTCGCCCCTGTTTTTGTAGCCACTGCCCTGATTGGCCCCTGCCCGCTGGGAGTGGGAATCGAAGCTCACTCCGCCTTCCGCAAGCTGGAAATCTGCTTGATTGGAAGAGACGAATGTCAATCTGGAACTGATTGACGGTTCTAGATAGTTTTACCACATGCAGTAGCGCGCAGGCAGAGTGTTGGGCAGTGCGCGTGGACTTGTAGAAATGCTGGTTGCTTGATGGTCTACATGTGGAGTGATTTTTTTAAATATATATATAATGTATATATAAAAATTGGGACATTTCCTTATTTTATTTACTTGTAAACACGAAAGAGAAACGTATTAAATTAGAACAATCGATTTCTAACCCTGCATCTAGTTCTAAATGTTGTAACAGGTTGCTGCTACTGAGGTTGTGATATGTCATCGTTACATTAATAATATTTTTGAACTGCTTTTCAGCCTAAGTTTCAGAGCGATGGGCAAACAGGCCCCCTATTAAGCTTACCCTAAAATACTATGAAAACAATGGCTGTGGAAAAAAAGAGGAAATCTGTTCAACTTTGTTGATTTTTTCTATAAAAGGTGGGGCATCAACCTCAAATAAACCTGAGAAATCTGATTTTCACAAATCCAGTGGACTCTCACAATTGGTAGAATAAATGTTGTATGAAATATTCTATGGCAATTCTAGAGTTTATGAGGAGCAGATGTGCACTGCCTGAATCTGGATTATCATTAGAGCAGAGGTCCTCAACCTTTTGGACACCAGGGACTGGAGGATGCGTGGTTTTGTGTGCTGCCTGCATCCTGCAGATGGGGCTTTGCTTGTTTGTGCGGACCAGTTGCTGGCATATCATGGCCCAGTACTGGTCCACAGACTGGGGATTGGGGACCTCTCTATTCGAGGACAGCAAAGAAGCAACAGAGCTGAATTAAGGAAAATTTTCAAATTACACAAGTGTTCTTTCATAAGGAAAGGATTGGATTTGATTGCAACAAAAATTACATGTCAAAATGTGGGTTTTGCCTCAGCATGTTTTGTAAATCCAGCCACAATTACAAGTGTGGTTTAGCCCAGTGTATTAATATAGCAAGCCAGTTTAGTGAATGTGTAGCATTTTCTTTAGTCATTCGGTGTGGCTGCTTGCTTTAGTGAGAAGCTGCAAGAATAAAAGCTTTTGGCTTGGGTAAATTCCATTCAACTTTTTCAAATTGTGTAATTCCAGTTTAAAATTTGGGAAATAGTCATGCTGGTTATAATCACTGCTAAAACTAACACAGTGACTAAGAAGGATAGAAACAGCTAAATGAGCTTCTGCTGCTGTTCTCAGTTATAAGTGAAATATATTACTGATATCCACTCAGACACCATACTTTCATCCACCAAGTGTTTTATTTATTAATATATAGATAAGCAAGTAGCTGACAAAACGAGTCCAAAATGATGAATTCATACAATGCAGTAGAAATATTCTTGTGAATACAATATCTTAAATGGCATGGAATTTTCTTTGACTTTACTGGGTCAGACTATTCTAAATGAATTACAGTAAGAGTCAGTTTATGGTCTTGAGCACATGTACATGTTGAAATTGAACTTCACTTCAGCCTATTTATAAGCCATCTTACAATATGTAAAGTATCAATAATTTGTGGTTCCAAGTAAAATCAATAAGATGAAATAATAAATATCGATCCTTTATGTGGAAAAATCCAATCTCTAATAACATCATGTACTATTAAGAATCAAGGATATTTAGAGAAGGAGTATAACTATGTTGTGTTGGTAGGGCCCAGGAAGAAAGCTTTCTGCCCTGGTTCCTGCCGTTTAGGACATTATTCCTCTAAAAATTAGGCTTTCCCTGAACAGCTATCCTTTCACTAGATATTAAAAACCTGGGATTTGCCATCAAGCCTGGAGTTATGATAGTATGTGTGAACTTATTTCTTGGTCTTGAAACTGGGTTTCTCAGCTGCTATATGTTATATTATTTCTGTGTTTTTAAATTTGATTAGGTTTTTTTATTAAATTATTTTGATTTTAAGTCTTATCTAATCATGCAAATAAAATGAGCTATATAAATTTAATAAGTAAATAATAAGCTTTATAAATGTTGTGATTACATGTCATTATCAGCTGGTATATGCTTATCACATGCCCTCAATAAATTAAGCATGCAAACTTAGTGGCCTATTATCTAAGAAGAACAATGGAGAGATATGAATCTCTGAAATAATGATCATAGGTTTTACATATTGGGGTTCGCGGCATTGAAGCTACACACAAGTTGTTAACCAAGTTCTTTCTTTATTCGTTCCACTGTACCGCTCAGCAAACAAACAGGTGCGCAGGCCTTTTATACTCTCCCAAACCCGTCCAATCACAAACACCCTTTTTCGCGCCTTGCACATGCGCGCAGGGCCAGCACCAACCAGTCTGGTCCCGGGCAGCTTTTAGGTTGCCCGGGACCATTTGCAACATTTCTGGGCCTGCTGAATTGCCTCAGCAGGCCCAGGACACAACATCCCTCCCCCCTGGATAAAACACACATAACTATACACACAATACATTTGTTCCAGGGCCAGAAATAGTGGAATTACTCTGGCCTGCACACAGGCAGAGTACTTTTATAGAATAATGGATTTAACTTAAACAAATGCTACCCAAAATCATAATTGGTATATATTACGCTATTATGCTACTACCGGGTGTTAGTCAACATCATCCTGTACAGACTAGCAAGGTTCCCTCTGCAATGACAGAAACCTCACATAGTCTCCCAGATGCTTGGGAGGGCCCTTAGCCCTTTGTGACCTTCACAAGGTCAGGGAGGGTGCCTCGTCTGGCAGCTTACCTGCCAGGCTAGGCAGACCAGGACTTTTACTTAATGGTGCCTGGTCTACCAGCCCATCTGGTGGGCTCGACAGACCAGGACTTTGATGCCTTCAGATTCCAGGTGACCCACTCCGCAGCTGACTGGCTGGATCCTCTGAATCCCAGCCAGGTTTCCTCGGAGGGGTGGAAAACCCCAAGCCCAATGGTGGAGTGGAATTCTCCAAGTCCACAATGGACTCCTCTTGGGAACATTGTCCCCTGAGCCCGCGACCAGAATCGGAAGTGGCCTGCATTGCAGCAGTGCCCCAGTAGTTCCAGTCCCCCATGTATGTGGCTGAGGTGCCAGAGCCAGAAGCTGCCTCAATGGCAAACCCCCTCTCAGGAGAATTCCTGTCTGGAGCACTTGTGGAACCCTGCGATGACCCCTGATCTGCAGACTCCCTGTTCGGAGCAATAGCTGAACCTTGAGGATGCCCATGCCCATCCACTGGGACATGAACAGCAATCTGCGAAAATCCACTGGCTCTGTAAGGCTGTTTCCCAGGATTTTGACCTGAAGTGTGAGCTTGTTCATTTTCATGGTCCCCCTCCCCCCCGAGAGCAGAGCCAGAAGCAGAGACATGGTTGTACAGCTGCCAACGCAGTTGGTCAATATGGCGCCGAAGGACCCAGCCATCTCCCAAAGTCACTTCATATGATAGCGGCCCCGAGACCTTGCAGACAACAGCAGTGACCCAAAGATGACTCGGGCCATAGTTTCTTGCCCAGACCGGATCGCCCACCTGAAGTCTCCTAGGTTCCTGCGGCTGTGACACCTGTGAAGCCACCTGGTCTGGGTGCAGTCTGTCCAACTTTGTGATGAGGCGTCGACCCCAACTGAGTTCAGCTGGGCTCTTTCCAGTGGCAGCGCATGGTGTGGTGTGGTGTGCAAGAAGAAAGTCTGCTAACCTGTGATGCCAGCTACCATGCGTGAGTCTTTTGAGTGCTTCCTTCATTGTGCGTACCATCCTTTCTGCTTGCCCATTGGTGGAAGGGTGGAAGGGTGCTGACATTGCATGCCAGATCAAGTTGGCCTGTAAGAAAGCCTAGAACTCAAGAGAAGTGAATTGAGACCCATTGTCAGATACGAAGACATCAGGAAATCCATGAGTTGTGAAAATTCCTCTCAATACCTGGATGGTCCTAGCAGTAATAGTGGAGGAGACAGGGACAACCTCTAGCCACTTAGAGAGGCTATCAACCAGGATAGGCCTGAAAGGGCCCAGCATAATCTAGATGTACCCTTGACCAAGGGGTTTGTGTCTCCCCCCACCTGTGTACAGGGGCCTGAGGCATTTCAGGCCATGACTGTTGGCACACCTGATACCCGTGCACCTGGGCCTCGATAGCTTTATCAAGCCCAGGCCACCAAAGATGGCTGCGTGCAAGCGCTTTCATGCGTACAATGCCTGGATGTCTCTCATGCAGAGAGGACAAGACTCTAGACATCAGTGAGCCTGGGATAATTACTCTACTACCCCACAACAGGCACCCCTTAAATGTAGACAGTTCGTGCCTTCTTTGCCAGAAGCTTTGAAATGTAGCATCTGGACACGTGTCATGCCATCCTGACATCACCCATGTCAGCACACATGTAAGCATGTGATCAGTGGCAGTTTCTGCAGCCACATCCCTAACATTGAGGGGAGATTCAGGCAGCTCCTGAACGGAGAGAATATTAACAGCTGGGGCAGGATCTGCCTTGATTTGTGTGAGAGGTAGCCTACTGAGGCCATCTGCATGGCCCATTTCTTTCCCAGGTTTGTGAATAAGCGTGTAGTCATATGCTGACAGTGAAAATGGACCACCTCAGAATACGTGGGGAAATGATGTGTGGGGTTTGTTTGTTAGTAGTAAACAAACCCAGCAGTGGCTTATAGTCTGTATAGACTGTGAAATGGCGGCCAAATCATGAAATTTCTTTATGCCAGCCACTATGGCCAAGGCCTCTCTGTCAAACTGAGCGTAATTACGCTCTGCAGATGACAAAGTCCTTGAATAGTAGGCTATAGGGACTTGTATCCCGTCAGCCTTCAGGTGACTAAATACTGCTCCCACCCCATAAGGGGATGCATCACATGCGATGCACACAGGCAGTTGCTCATTAAAATGCGCTAATACGGCATTTGATGAGAGCAAGACCTTGACCTCATTAAAGCTCTTGTCATGGACTTTAGTCCACTGCCATGGAGCTTGCTTATCTAAGAGACAGTGTAACAGCTCAGCCACTGCAGCCTTATGGGAAAGAAATGCGTGATAGAAATTGAGGAGTCCCAAGAAAGTTTTTAGACTTGGGACTTGGGGCCTCCTGAATGGCCTTTAGTTTGGATTTTGCAAGGTGGATGCCTTGGGCATCTATTCTAAATCCTAGAAATTCTGTGGAAGTGACTCCAATCTTGCATTTGTCTTTTTTCAATTTGAGGCCCACTTGGCGGAACCTCAACAATACAGCCCTTAACCTCTCTGCCAAATTTTGTGACAACTCCCCTGCAATGAGGATGTCATCAAAGTGGGGGCAAACCCCAGGTATTCCTCTGAGCGTGTGCTCCATGACACTCTGAAATATACCAGGAGCAACATTCACCCCAAATTGTAACCTCTTTACCTTAAAAGGACCCCTATGGATCACTATTGTTTGGGCCTCCGCAGTTGCTTCATCAACAGGTAACTGTTGATAGGCCTGTGCTAAATCAAGCTTTGTAAACAGCTTTCCCCCTTTGAGGGAGGCCAGAATATGACTCACTACCGGTACAGGATATGTGTGTTGTTGCAAGGCTGTATTCAGGGTGCATTTGTAGTCCGTGCAAATTCGGACTTCCCCATTAGCCTTTAAAGGCGTCACAATGGGGTTTTCCATGGACTTGAGTCCACCTGTGCCAAAATGCCCTGCTGGAGCAGCTTGTCCAGCTTTGCATAAATCTTGCCCTTGGGGCAAGATTCTGGGCTTGATTCTGGGCTTGATTCTGGGCTTGATTCTGACGGGTGTGATGGCTGGGTTTAATCGCAAGGAAATGGGAGGCCCCTTGTAGGACCCAAGCTCTGAGCTAAACACATCTGCAAACTCATTGCAGACTTCTGCAAGGCCTGTAGTTTGCAGACTATTTATGCCAGTTACTTGGATTCCTAAGGCCTTGAACCACTCAAGTCCAATTAGACTCGTACACTCACCCCCAACAACCACCACATCTAATAGACCTTGGAAAGCCTTATGCTGCACTTTGAGCGTAGCTTCTCCAAGTACTTTAACTCTTGAATTTTGAAAATCCATGAGGATTAAGTTTGATGGCCTGAGTTTGACTCTAAGGCCACTACTGCTACAAATCCTATTAAAGGTATTGTGTGAAATGATTGATAGAGCGGACCCAGTGTCCAGCTCCCTTGACAAGGGAACCCCTTGCAGCTTCACATCAGATAGCTTCGGATGAAAATGGTCCTTCAGCATATTCTTCAAGTCTGTGTACATTACAGACTGAAGCAGTGCAGGAGCTACTAAATTTTTGGCCACATCAAAAGTGTCCTGCCCGCAGACGCACAGCAGGGTTGCTGCCTTCAAACTGTCTTCTCAAACCTGGTTAACTCACAGGTAGTTTTGCACCTGGGCCACATAAGAGTTCTAGCACTCCAGGTGAGATACGTCGAATTCTGACAACTGGCCGATCTTTGACATTTCTAGCTTCTTTTAGCCTTGCTGCAACTCCGGCTGGGAAGAGGCCCGTTTGCCAAGCCCACCTCCAGCGTTTGCATACTGGCAGGTGAGTACAGATCTGGGCGCCGACTTCCCAGCTTCCAGCTCTTTTGTAGAGGCGATCCCACCTTTGTCGCCACTTTTACGTATTGGGGTTCGCGGCATTGAAGCGACACACAAGTTGTTAACCAAGTTCTTTCTCTTTATTCATTCCACTGTACCACTCAGCAAACAAATAGGCGCGCAGGCCTTTTATAATCTCCCGAACCCATCCAATCACAAACACCCTTTTTCGCGCCTTGCACATGCGCGCAAGGCCGGCGCCAACCAGTCTGATCTTGGGCAGCTTTTAGGTTGCCTGGGACCATTTGCAACATTGTCTCAGCAGGCCCAGGACACAACAATAGGGGTTGAAGAACTTTGATGCTCAAACATTCTGCATCTAATGTATGCATGATGAGGGCTGTGTAAACCTTGTCAAGCTGAAGATTGCACTTGGGTTGTGAATCACATCACATGTTAGGTAATGCATGCCAAGAAAGGGAACAATGCCAGGACAAAAATAGTAAAAAGTGTTTCACTATTTACAGATAACTGGATTATTTTCTCTACATTTATTAATTTAAAAGCTACCATTTAGCAATATTTGAGATCTATATACACTTTGCTGGATCCTGGTTTGGCAATCTTAACATAGCCAAAGCTCAAAGCCTAGAGATAATGTTGGCTAGCCCCCCAAGGACAGATCCATAGTTAAGGGTCAACAGATGACTCAGGAGGACACGCTGGTTTTAAGGACAATTCTGCACTGCAGCCTAAGCAGTCTCCCTATCGCATCTTAAACCTACTTCAGAAATTTGAATTTCCAGTGCAGATTTGCAGTGGGGTGATGCTGAATTCAGGCACCACAATATAGGATTAGCTGTTCCCTGTTTTTTGACCTTCTCATTCATTCAGAGAAGCAACCCTAATTGACTGGCTTCTGTTGGACTGCTCTACCAGTGCATGTCTTTTCCATTTTAGGAATTGTTCCTTTCTGACTAGTCCCTGTTGTTTACTTTGCTTTCCCAGTTATTTGCACACATGAATGCATTCACTACCCTTTCCAATATTTATTTCCTTTGACACCAACACAGACACACCCTCTCCTTTTTTTCCTAATATATCATCCCAGTTGATACAATAATCAAAGCATTAGGGAACAGGTTGTTCTTTGGTGCCTCTGTAGCTTCATGAAAACTTTCTAGCAAGGAAGAACTTCACAGAAACAAAGCAGCAAGTTTGTTGAGACTTAAAGATGTTTAAGAAGAAAAATACAGTGGTGGGATTCAAATATGTGAACAACTGGTTCTCTGTGTGGATGCCGCTTGCGGAAGTCCATTCTAGCCCTGGGCAACAAAAAATTAGCTACCAGTTCTGCCGAAGTGGTGCAAACAGGCTGAATCCCACCACTGGATAAATGGAAGCTTTGTGGTACTGTGAGTGTATCATGGGAGTGCAAGGACTATATACTTCATTCCACCTGAGCAGAAGCAGAAAGCATAAGCACAGGGAGATAATAAGTGAATGACGTATGGCCTTCTAAGGTTGAGAATGAGTCATTGACTCAATAGTGCATTCCTGAAAACTGCAAATTTATACAAACTCTAGGGAACATACCAGCACAAAACAGATGCCCAGGTGTTGACTAGCCCCACTGGAGGGGTGGCACTTCAGCCAGTCAGAGCTGAGGTTGCTATTAGAATGGAACAAAGTATTGGAGACCATCTAATCCAGGCATGTCAAACTGCCGGCCCGCGGGCCAGATGCATCACGCCAAAACCGTGCCCACCCCATTACCAGCAATAAGGAAAAAGTCACGATATGTCATGGAACGTCATATGGTGTTGCAAGTTTGACATTCCTGAATTCTAATCTGAAGAGCTGAAGACAGTTTAAATGGGAAACAACAGTTTTGAACCAAAACTAGAAAACATGGAATACCTTTGCAATGGACAGGGAGTGGGAAGAGGACAATATCCTCTGTTCCTGCAGACAGGAAACTGTGGGTGACCTGTATTAATGAGGAAGTTAGGGGAAAGTCCAGATCTACCCTAGGACTCAGATGAGTTTCTGAATGAAATTCTGGACCTTCTTTAATAAGCTGCTGAGAATTGAACATTGTTATTCTTTTTGTCACTTTGGCATTCTAATAAAACATTATCCTGTGTTTATAGAATAGAGCTATGCCTAAATTCATAGATTGTGTTAAGCTGTGATTTATTTAAGCATGATTTATTGATTAAACTACAACAAACTAAGCCATAAACCATGGCTTGCAAATCACAGTGCACAGATTTGTCATACCAAACCAACCATCTATATTTAGTGATCCAATACATATACACATACCTAAGCACCTTATATCATGTGTGTTTTGCAGGACACTAACACTTGAGGGAAGGCCTTTTGGAGAGGAGAGATTAAACCTGTCAGCAGGTGATTGGTTAGCTTATTCCAGTATCATTTTACAGTCTATGCATGTTTAAATTCTACTGAAGTCAGTTGAGCTTAAGAATGTGTAACTCTGAATCTGTTTTCAGTGCTGTAAATAAATATTTGGTTTTTTTTTTTTCTTTGTCAGTAAGAATTTCCTGATTCAGAATGAAGCCTGGATCTTTTGTTTGCAAGTGTGTACCTGGCTTTGAAGTTTCTTTTTCTTTTCAATGGAGATAATGTCCTAGACTCCATAACCTTCCAACTCTGATACTTTGGCAGAGCATAACTGAAATTCTTGCATAATTAAACAGCCAACTCTCAGGTGACACTCACACTATTTAAGTGCATTCTTTAGGCTTTCTGCTTGCAGCTTGGATCAGTTTACATTTGAAAGGTTGCTGAGAAGTGGGTTTTCTAAGGTCACATGGAAAAGCAAAACCCTTGAAAAAGGAAGTGCTTAACCAGATACTCAATACAGCTGCAGTTCAGACTCCAGATGTGAGGTCAGTGTTAAGGAAAGATGAAGTACTTGGACCCTAGTTATATGCAAGTTTCCCTTCTTTGTGTGAACTTGCTATTTTGCAATTTTTTTTCATTCAAAAATTTACTTCATGCAAAAAAAAATAATAATTTGTATCAACATAGTCAATTTTCATCAAAGATCTGGAAACAAACCAAAATTTCTTGCTACCAAAACCCAGTTCTGTTCTCACTTGTGCATTTACCAGCATGATGTGTAGTTGTCTAAGTTGTGCATCCTGTTTTCTACTTCCATACTTGTAATGGCTATTACTGTTATTGTGATATCAAAAGTATCACCAACAACTTGAATTGTAATTTTCTCTGCACCTGATTTGGAAATTATGTCCTATTGAGGAGATGTTGATATTTAGTGACTATACATATTTTTTCCAGGTTGCCCCAACCTGGTCCTTCTAATTTATGGTTTTGATGATTACATGGGATAGATTATAGAAAGAAGGATAATATATGTAACTTTAGAGAGAAAGGTCAAAATATATTTGTACTTACAATTGTTATGAAGAATATTGGAAACTACTTTATACTTTTTCTTCCTTTCTATCGTCTATTAGTTTTTTAAAAGTTTTAATAAAAATTATACTAAAAAAGAGAGAATTAGTCAAAGCAGAGAAACATGGATAATTAAAAGTGTGCAACCAAAACATCAGATTGTATTTTGTAGTAATAATAATAATAATAATAATAATAATAATAATAATAATAATAATAATGAAGAAGAAGAAGAAGGAGGAGAAGAAGAAGTAGTTGGAAGGGACCTTGGAGGTCATCTAGTCCAACCCCCTGCTCAGGCAGAAAACTCTATACCATTTCGGACAAATGGCTGTCCAGTCTCTTCTTAAAAACTTCCAGTGTTGGAGCATTCACCGCTTCTGGAGGCAGGTTGTTCCACTGGTTAATTGTTCTAATTGTCAGGAAGTTTCTCCTTAGTTCTAGGTTGCTTCTCTCCTTGATTAGTTTCCATCTGTTGCTTCTTGTCCTGCCTTAAGGCGCTTTGTAAAATAGCTTGACTCCCTCTTCTTTGTGGCAGCCCCTGAGATATTGGAACACTGCTATCATGTTCCCCCTCATCCTTCTCTTCATTAGACTAGACATACCCAATTCCAGCAGCCTTTCCTTTTATGTTTTAGCCTCCAGTCCCCTAATCATCTTTGTTGCTCTTCTCTGTACTCTTTCTAGAGTCTCAACATCTTTTTTACATCGTGGTGACCAAAACTGGATGCAGTATTCCAAGTATGGCCTTACCAAGACATTGTAAAGTGGTATTAATACTTCACGTGATCTTGATTCTATCCCTCTGTTAATGCAGCCCAGCAATGTGTTGGCCTTTTTGGCAGCTGCAGCACACTGCTGGCTCATATTTAAATGATTGGTCCACTAGGACTCCGAGGTCCCTCTCACAGTTACTATTATTTAGCAAGGTACCCCCTATACTGTACCTGTACATTTTGTTTTTCTTGCCTAAATGTAGAACCTTACTTTTTTCACCACTGAATTTCATTTTGTTAGATAGTGCCCAGTGTTCAAGTCTGTCCAGATCCTTCTGTATCCTAAGCCTGTCTTCTGGAGTATTGGCTATTCCTGCCAGCTTGGTGTCATCTGCAAATTTGATGAGTTCCCCATCTATCCCCTCATCCAAATCATTGATGAAGATGTTGAAGAGCACTGGGCCCAAAACAGAGCCCTGGGGCACCCCACTACACACTTCCTTCCATGTAGATGCGGTTCCATTGAGGACCAGATCAAGGTGATATTTGTAGCCTATTTTTTTTAGAACAATCCCCACAATTGTTAGATTGAAAAGAGCAAAAGGACTAATAAAGGCAATTTAAATGGTCATATAGAGCAATTCTCTCTTTCCTAAAATGGGTAACAAGATTTTGCCCCTCAACATAATGTATTTTCCTGAATGGCTCTTTCTTAAGGTGACCAACCATCCTCCTTTAGGGAGGACAGTCCCCCTTTTGTAAGTTTTGTCCTCCCTCGAAAAGTGTCCTCCTACATGTCCTCCTTTTTGATATTTGAAGACTAATCTGCAGGACTTTTTTTTCTCATAGAATGCTCAGAACAGCATTCTGGCACCTTTTTTTGATGGGTTTTTTTTCAACTTTTGCATGAGCTGTGCTACTCCCCCTATTGGCTTTTGAAAGCCAATAGGAATTGCTGCCAAAACACCCAGCTGGCAAACTTTGCACATGCAAGTTGTCTGCAGTGAAAGCGAATTGGCAGAAACTTAGCACTCCTCCCTGCTACCCAACTACACCATCTCCTAGTTAGTTCCGAAGATACCTGGAGGAGACTGGAGCGGTAAGTTTCTCTTGATCTTCAGCTCTGCTAGGGCAATAATGGCTGCGAGCACAAGAGGCAGGGGCGGCTGGGGTGCTGCAGGCGGGGGTGTGAGGGGCGGCAGTGGCCAGCTACCCCCCGTGCTGTGGGAGCTGCAGGGCCCTTTCTACATGGGACTGTGCAAGGTGGGCGGTGATGCTGGTGGGGCGGCTGCAGGTGGGGTGTATCGACGGCGGGCTGTCCTCCAGGGCCAGAGCCGGCATGGCTGATGCTTTGGGAGCCGCGGGACACGCTCTACACAGCACAGCAGCAGTGCTGGTGGGGTGGCTGTGGGCGGAGCGCAGTGGGCGGTTGACCTTTCATGGGCCGAGCCGGCTTTTACGATATTTTTTTCTTCAATTTATTTGTGTCCTCCTTTTCATTATAAAAAAGTTTGTCACCTTACTCTTTCTATTCAAACAGAGGTAAAAAAGTAATTCTTTAGGCCTAGTTCTTTTCGGGATAGGATTTCATATTGGCTGAGTTCATATATAGCCATTAGCTTGGCTTGTATCTATCCTGATTTATTGAAAAAAAGAAACAGTGAAACATGGTTCATACAACACACAAAACCATAAACAAGGTTTACAACACCTATTGGATGAATTCACACAACATATTTAAAAGGCAGCTGAAAAATCACAATCCAGCTTTGGGCATTGCGCTAATACAGCCCTTGTTCTTCAAGCAACTCTCCAATCACTCCATCTTCCTAATTGCTACCTGTGTCTTTTTTTTCCCTTTCCTTCCTTCCATTCACCTCAGGCTGATCCACTTTTTTTCCAAAATTCCGTATGGAATTTTTCCAGGCATCTTTGTCTGAGACGGATTGTCTGCAGATCTAGACTGCATGTTATTCCCAACCCATCATTGTAACTCTCTATTTCTCCAGGTAGGACCCAAAGACAAGGTGAACTCTGAATCTGAAACAAGGTGCCCTCTATTGGCCTGGAGGAACATTTTTCACATCCATCTTCATTATCTTACAAGTAGTTCATAACTTATGACCGGTCTCTTAGCAACTATTTGAAGTTAAAATGGACTTCCCAAAAGGCCCTTATGACCCAGATTCAAAGTTCCAATGACTGTCTCTCCATAGTTACATGATTGCACTTTGGATACGCAGCAATGGTCCACAGTTATGGCCAGTGGTGGGATTCAACTATGTGAACAACCGGTTTTCGGTATGGATGCTGCATCTGGAAGTCTGTTCTGGGCCTGGGCAATAAAAATTAGTGGTGCAAACCAGCTGAATCCCACCATTGTTACGGCCATTTGCAGCATCCTGCAGTCACATGACAACAATCCTGATTTTGCTGGACACAGGCATTTACTTCTGGTTTCCATCAAAAAATGTCCATAGCAAACAAAGGTTTTGCTTAATGACCACAACATTAATAAATTACCCCACTTTTGCTTAATGACTGCTGCGTTTACTTAATGACTGCCATAAAAAAGGTCATAAAATCAGGTATGGTCATGCAATGACTCACAATGACCATCACAACATATATCCGTACTTGCAAGCTTAATTCTCAATTAAGTCAAGGACAACTGTACTCAAGTTTGCCAACAAGAAATTATTGTCTCTGTGCTTCCTCCATCCCCTGTGAAGCATGAAGCAACTATAAAGAAAACACTTTTCAGGCATCATCTAATAAAATTTCTGTAAAAAGGATGATCAGGGTACCCCCTGGGGTTCTAATTTTGTCTGATACTATAACTAAATAGATATAGGTAGTCCCTGACTTACAAACACAACTGATTCCAAAATTTCTGTTGCTAAGTGAAACATTTGTTAAGTGATTCTGCTCCATTTTACAACCTTTCTTGCCAGAATTGTTAAATGAGTCACAGCAATTATTAAGTTAGTAACATAATTGTTAAGTGAATCTGGCTTTGTCTGTAAAAAGGTCGCAAAAGATGATCACATGACCCCCTCATAAATATGAGTCAGTTGCCAAGCACCCAAATTTTGATAATGGAATAATGGGGATGCTGCGATGGTCATAACTGTGAAATATGGTTATATGTCACCTTTTTTCAGTGCTGTGGTAACTTTGTATGGTCACTAAATGAATTGTTGTAAGTTGAGGACTACCTGTAGTGCATTCTGTTGCGTCCTTGGCGGGAAAACAGACACGAGAAGCAGCTGGAGTTCTCAGTTTCTTTTATTCAGCGTTCAGCTTACAGGGAGATGGCTTCAGCCTCGCCCAAACGCCTCGCAGCCTCTTATATAGGCAACTCCCGGGTAAATGGGTTACTTTTCCCGCGCCAGCACCCGCGCATGCGCACGGCGCTGGCGACAGCCTGTCTGGTCCCGGGCGGCTTTGCACCTGCCCGGGACTGCCTGCAAACGCCCGAGCCGTTTGCAAAGGCTCGGGACATAACACCCCTTTCCCCCGGGCTAAAACTACTACCAACATATAACATTTATTTTATATGACATTTTGCTCCCCAGTGCTCCCACTGTTTACTGGCCTTTGCCTTGCCAGCAATGTTATGTAGTCTTCTAGGTACTTAGGAGATTTCTTTGCTCTCTGTGACCTTCTTAGCTGTGGGTTACTGGCATAAGTCCCCTGACTGGAGGGAGGCGTGAGCCTGTTCTCTCTATTGTGCCCTGGTGTCTTCCAAGGACTGTGCCCCAATGCCTGGCCTGCTTGCTTGCCCACCGGGCTCGTCAGGCCAGGGCTTCTGTTGCTTTGTGACCTGGTTGACCTGCCTAGCTGTAGACCCTCGGGCCCCTTGAAGTGATAGCCACTGCTGGGCGTCTCTGTAGAACCTCCTAGGTCAGTCCAAGACCTGTCAGGAGGCTGTCCATTCCCTGAACCCCATTCTGTGCTCGGGCTCGTGTGGGTTTCTGTACTTTCCCAAAACTCAGGTGTTCCCTGATTTGTGCTAGGGTTGTTGTAGTCGGGACTTGGTTCCTCGACTAGCTCTGTGTATGTTTGACCCCCTGTAGGATTTGGGGTAAGGTCAGGCCAACTTTGGGGATTGTGTGCCAGCTCTCTTGCGGGGAATGATTTGTTGGGATGCCCCCGGGTATCCTCCGTGACTGGAGTGCTGTGTGACGTGTGTGGAACGTGAGTATGCCCCCGGGGTGACTCCCTGGCTGGAGTAGGCGTGAGTGCCTGTTGTGTGGGTAAGCTCCATGACTTCCTTTTCGGAGCAATTGCGGAAT
The DNA here is from genome assembly GCF_016545835.1 of Crotalus tigris. Taxonomy (NCBI): domain Eukaryota; kingdom Metazoa; phylum Chordata; class Lepidosauria; order Squamata; family Viperidae; genus Crotalus; species Crotalus tigris. The sequence goes on along the minus strand of NW_024096497.1, from coordinate 1,388,628 downwards.
CTTGGGACGGGCCGTTTGTGGCTCCCTCAGTGGAGATGGGCAGTAACTCTTGCCCTTCCCTTTGCTCCAAAGGGTCCCCCTCCCCCCCTGGAAAAGACCCAGGAGTCTCAGCAGAAAAGTCTCGCCTAGAGCGAAGTTGGTCGATGTGCCGACGCAGGACACGACCGTTGTCCAGGGCAACCTCGTAGGAGAGAGGACCTGTGATCCTGGACACAGAAGCGGGGACCCATGTATGACCAGGCCCGTAATTGCGAGCCCAAACCGGGGCACCCACAAGTAGTCGTCTAGGTGCCCTAGGATGTGAGGTAGATGAAGGCAGTCTGTCCGGATGCAACCGGTCAAGTCTAGTAGTAAGTTGGCGCCCCCAACGAAGTTCAGCTGGACTTCTCCCTGTAGAAGTGGACGGTGTGGTGCGATAAGAAAGGAGAAAGTCAGCCAACCTGTGATGCCAGTCCCCGTAGGTGAGTCTCTTCAAGGCGTCCTTTGCGATGCGCACCATGCGTTCAGCCATACCGTTGGTGGACGGGTGAAAAGGCGCAGACGTGGCATGACGAATCAGGTTTGCCTGTAAGAAAGCTTGGAATTCGGAGGAGGTGAATTGAGGGCCGTTGTCGGACACAATGACATCTGGCAGCCCGTGTGCAGCAAAAATCCCCCTCAGTACCTGAATAGTCTTTGCAGTGGTGGTGGATGAGACAGGCACAACCTCAAGCCATTTTGAATGGCTGTCAACAAGGACCAAGAAGAACTGGCCCTGAAAGGGCCCAGCGTAGTCAATGTGCACCCTAGACCATGGGGACTGTGTTTCCTCCCATCTATGCACAGGAGCTTGGGGCATCTCTGGGCGAGATCGTTGGCACAGGTGGCATGCGTGCACCTTAGCCTCAATATCTTTATCTAAAGCAGGCCACCACAAGTGGCTGCGTGCAAGAGCCTTCATACGAACAATGCCAGGATGACCCTCGTGGAGGGATTCTAAGACCCTAGTCCTCATTGAGGTGGGAATGACAACTCTGTTTCCCCAAAGCAGACAACCCTGAGAAAGGGACAGTTCGTTCCTTTTGGACCAGAAACTCTGAAACTCAGGACTAGGGCAGTGCTCAGGCCACCCGGACAGGACCCAGGAGCGGACACGTGAAAGTGTGTGATCTGTACCCGTTTCAGCGGTACATCCCTGCACTAAGAGGAGCTCGGGCAAGGCTTGGATTGATAGAATGTTGACAGCTGGCGCGGGGTCAGCTTCTACTACTGGCAAGGCAACCTACTGAGGCCATCAGCATGGCCCATTTCTTTCCCAGGCTTGTGGAGTAATGAAAAATCATATGCAGACAAAAAAATAGACCACCTAAGCATTCTAGGGGAAATGATGTGGGGAGTCTGCTTACGTGTGGTAAACAGTCCCAGCAGAGGCTTATGGTCAGTGAAGACCGTGAAATGCCTGCCATATAGAAAATCGTGGAATTTTTTAATTCCAGCAACAACAGCCAGAGCCTCCCTGTCTATCTGAGCGTAGTTGCGCTCGGCAGAAGACAGTGTTCTGGAGTAGTATGCAATAGGAACCTGAGTTCCATCAGACCTGAGGTGACTCAGGACAGCTCCAACCCCGTAGGGGGATGCATCACAAGCGATGCACACAGGGAGAGACTCGTTGAAATGTGCAAGAACACTGTTAGAAGTGAGCAAGGCCTTGACTTCTTTAAAGCAAGCCTCATGTGCTTGTGACCACAGCCACACAGCTTGTTTGTCTAGTAGCCTGTGAAGAGGCTCAGCTACACTAGCTTTATGTGGAAGAAAAGAATTGTAGAAATTCAGGAGGCCTAGGAAGGCCTGAAGTTCGGCCTTAGACTTTGGCCTGGGTGCTTGTAAAATAGCAGTTAGTTTGGATTCAGCAGGATGAATCCCAGCAGCATCAATTTTGAATCCCAGAAATTCAGTAGAAGGCACCCCGATCTTGCATTTGTCTTTTCTGAGCTTGAGGCCTGATTCCCTGAATCTTAACAGGACAGCCCTAAGTCTTTCAGCTAGAATGTGTGTGGAGTCTCCTGCAATCAAGACATCGTCAAAGTAGGGGCAGACCCCTGGTATACCTCGTAGTGTGTTTTCCATTACGCTTTGGAAAATCCCAGGAGCGACATTTACTCCAAACTGTAGCCTTTTTACTTTAAAGGCTCCCCTGTGGGTCACAATGGTCTGAGCTATGGCAGCATCATCATCAACAGGCAGCTGTTGATATGCTTGAGCTAGGTCAAGCTTTGCAAAAACACGCCCCCCCTTGAGAGAGGCCAGGATGTGACTGACCACAGGAACAGGATAGGCATGTTGCTGCAATGCCTTATTGAGTGTGCATTTGTAATCAGCACAAATGCGAATGTCCCCATTTGCCTTTAGAGGCGTGACAATGGGGGTCTCCCACGGGCTGGAATCAACAGGTTCTAGGATTCCCTGTTGGATTAGTTTGTCTAGTTCAGTGTCAATCTTACTTTTTAAAGCAAAAGGGACCCTTCTTGCTTTAATCCTAATGGGAGTGACAGTGGGGTCTAGCTTTAAGGACACAGGTGGTCCTTTGAATGTGCCCAGCTGGGGGCTGAAAACATCTGCAAATTCTTTGCAGACTTCCTGTAGGTCGAGTGTTTGTAAGCTGTTGAGTCCTGTGACGTGTATCCCCAGGGCCTCAAACCAATCGAGTCCTATGAGACTCGTTCGTTCACCCCCTACTACTAATAAGTCTAGTGGACCTTCAAAACTCTTGTATTGCACGTTAAGGGTGGCCTCCCCCTTAACACACACTCTTGAGTTCTGAAAATCTGTTAATACAATATCAGAAGGCCTTAACTTGGCCTTAGACCCACTACTGGAACAAATCTTCCTAAATGTATGCAATGAAATGATGGACAGGGCAGACCCTGTGTCTAGTTCCATAGATAATGGAACCCCTTGTAGCTTCACGTTGAGTGACAGCTTTTTCTTCATGGGCTTGTGTGTGCCTGTTCTACAGATGCTTCTTCGCGAAGCGCAAAAACCTACCCTATTCTGGCTGGGGAATCTGGTACCTTTCAGGCGTTCTTCTTGGGGTTGTGCCTTTCGTCGGCTCAGACACACAGCTGCAATGTGCCCTTGTTTGCCGCATGCCCGGCAGGTAGCGGAGCGGAACTTGCAGTCGGTTCTCCTGTGGCGACCTCCACAGCCGATGCACTTGAGCAGAGCCGAAGAGCTTCCCTTCTGGTTCTCTTCCTTCGCGGGGTGTAGACGGTCGACTTCCTCGTCCGGATCCTCCTCGGAGTTTCGTCGGACGTCTTCCTGGTGCACGGACGCACCCTCTGCACTGTTTCTGATCGGCCGCATGTTTTTGATGGCGCCGCCTGCTGCTTCTTCTGCGGTGACTTCCCTTAAGGCGTCTTGGAAGGATAATTCTTCCTTGGCAAAAAGTCTCTGTTGTAGCTCTCGATGCCTTAGCCCGCACACGAATCGGTCCCTCTGTCGTTCCTCGAGGTCCTTGAACTCGCAGGGCTTGGCGGCCTTCCGTAGCGCGGTGATGTATTCCTTGGCTGTTTCACCGGACCGTTGATCCCTCTGCTCGAAGGTGTGGCGCCATGAGATAACGGACACCTTGGGGTGGAAGTGCTCTTTCAGCAGCTTCTTCAGGTCTGCGTAGCTTACAGACTCTACTGGAACAGGTGCTGCAAGATTTTCTGCGATTTCGAAGGCGTCTTGGCCGCAAACGCAAAGCAGGGTGGCGGCCTTCAAGCTATCTTCCCTCACTTGGTTTGCCTTGAAGTAGTTCTCCATTCTGGATACGTAGGACTCCCACCGCTCTGGATGTGAGACGTCGAATTCCGAAAGCCTTCCGATTTTCGCCATCTTCGGATCTTCAGGAGACGGGTCTATCAGCCAGCCTACCCCCGAATGCGCACCGGATTGGCGGGTAGCTGCCGAGTCGACGCCGTTCCTCTTCCGCCGCTCAGGACTCCTTGGGTAAGCTTACACTTCTTCCTTTCCAGGTAGTGCAAGGCATCCCACCTTCGTCGCCAGTGTTGCGTCCTTGGCGGGAAAACAGACACGAGAAGCAGCTGGAGTTCTCAGTTTCTTTTATTCAGCGTTCAGCTTACAGGGAGATGGCTTCAGCCTCGCCCAAACGCCTCGCAGCCTCTTATATAGGCAACTCCCGGGTAAATGGGTTACTTTTCCCGCGCCAGCACCCGCGCATGCGCACGGCGCTGGCGACAGCCTGTCTGGTCCCGGGCGGCTTTGCACCTGCCCGGGACTGCCTGCAAACGCCCGAGCCGTTTGCAAAGGCTCGGGACATAACACATTCATCCTGAAGGCCAATATCCCAGTCAATAAATGAAAGGCCAGGCCTCAGAGACATGGCTGCCTCCAGAAATCAGACTCTTCATCCTGTATCAAAAGCCAAAAACATAATTTTGTTTATGTGGATTAAAAACATTCCACAAGACTAAACTAAGTCTAAAGTGGTTAATCTTATGCTTCTGGCAATTAACAAAGCAAAGTAGGCATTGAGAAGCATCCTTACACCCTATTTAGCAACTATGAATGATACTGAACTGTCTGCCAGGGCAAAGTTAAAAGAAAAAAATCAAAATGGCAAAATTCTGCTCCTTTTTCATGTGTGCCAAAATCCCTGTTTTATTTTAAAGCAGAGTTTCATGTGCTAAGTTACAGTCACCATGTTCACTGTTTTAATTCCCATCCCCATACTGTTTTTTTTGGGGGGGGGTACTATAATAATTAGTAGCCACTAATCCAGCCCCATATCATTTGATACCCATCTCCCATCACAAACAAACTGATCAGCTACAGATATTTTTCCTTATTTAATTTTGGCACACCACAAATCCTTCATGTATTTCGCTCCTGAAAAGTGAAATTTATGTTTTAGGTATTGAAAAAATTATTTAAAAAACTAGAAACTGGCTTTTCACTTAACATTAGAAGAGGCTTTCATTTCTACACCAATAATTGGGCCTGCTGTGCTGAGATATGAATGGAGCAGGTTTGCTTGCTTTGCTCATTATGTTGCTTCATGTTAAATTATGGCATAATTATGGCATAATATCCATTCATTAGACATGATACTACATGTGCACCTCAAATAATACAACAAGAACATGAAGAAAATGTCCTTTTGAGCCATGTTTCTCAACCTTGGTAACTTTAAGATCTATGGATCCTGGACATGCTGGCTGGGGAATTCTGGGAGATATAGTGCACATATCTTAAAGTTGCAAGGATGGGAGAAAATGCTTTTGAGAATTATGAACTTGCAGCAGGGAGTAATTTTGCATTTAAGGTTCAAAAGAAAAAGAACTGTATGTTAAGAATCATTTTGTGAAAGAGTAAGCATCTTCAGATATTATTACTATTCTTTCTAAACTTTATTTCTATTCTTCCCTATTTGTCATAAACCTGGTCCACATATTCCAAAAGCTATATTTTGTTCAAATGTGAATGTCTATTAACCACAGCTAGTTGTGCTCACACAGTTTGTGAAATGTTATATACTGGCTTACAATTAAAAGAGAGAAGTTCACCAAACAAGCTGAATCAAATCCAAAGAAACTAGATTATGTCTTAATTAAGTTTATGAGTCAAGCCATAGCCTGAGAGAATTGTCTCTTTTCATTTTACAAACAGCTGAGTTAATGAGGTTTCTCATGGGTGTCACTAGCCTACAAAAATTGAAGATGACAAGAGATTTATTTTTTAAAAAATCAGAAACAGAGGTACAAGAAAAGACAAAGGAGTACTGGAAAAAAAGATACAAAAATAAAAAATATGCAAAATTGATGATACTGAGCTAGGGCCAGACATTCCAGAAAGAGAAATGAAATAACTAAGCTACATGAGAATGAAATACTAGCAGAACTGTTTAAAAACTGTAGTTAAAATATGTGCTAGCTAGGGAATTGTGGTTGTTGAAGTTTACACATCTTAAAGTTGTCAAGATTGAAAATGTTATTTGTTATGTCCTGAGCCTGCAAGAACTGAAAGCAGGCTCAGAATGTTGCAAATGGTCCCGGGCATTCCAAAAGCTGCCCGGGACCAGACAGAGTGGCGCCAGCCTTGTGCGCATGTGCAAGACGCGAAAATGCTCAATTCCTATTGGTTAACACTGTCTGGGTTTCTGGCCCTATAAAAGGCCTGTGTGCCTTTTGCTGTTTGCTTGGTTGTAGGAGAGAGAAATGGAGGTAGTGACAGATTTTATTTTTCTGGGCTCCAAGATCACCTCAGATGGGGACTGCAGCCAAGAAATTAAAAGACGCTTGCTCCTGGGGAGGAAAACTATGGCAAATCTAGACAGCATACTAAAAAGCAGAGACATCACCCTGCCAACAAAAGTGCGTATAGTCCAGGCCATGGTTTTCCCAGTTGCAATGTATGGCTGTGAAAGTTGGACCATAAGAAAGACTGAGCACCAAAGAATTGAGGCCTTTGAACTATGGTGCTGGAGAAGACTCCTGCGAGTCCCTTGGACTGCAAGGTGTTCAAACCGGTCAGTCCTAGAAGAGATCAACCCCGACTGCTCTTTAGAAGGCCAGATCCTGAAGTTGAAACTCAAATACTTTGGCCACCTTATGAGAAGGAAGGACTCACTGGAGAAGAGCCTAATGCTGGGAAAGATTGAGGGCAATAGAAGAAGGGGACGACAGAGAATGAGATGGCTGGATGGAGTCACTGAAGCAGTAGGTGTGAAATTAAATGGACTCCAGAAGATGGTAGAGGACAGAAAGACCTGGAGGAACGTTGTCCATGGGGTCGCGATGGGTCGGACACGACTTCGCAATTAACAACAACAACAACAGGAGAGAGAAATAAAGAGCTTGTTATTTTCCACCATGTGTCTTCATCAATTGCTGCCGAACCAAAAACACAACAACTGGTGACAAAGGTGGGATCCCTGCAAGCAATAAAAAGAATTAAGGACTCACCCAGGAAGTCCTGACATTTGGGAAGACGGTGTCTGCATTAGCGTCTCAGTCTGCCAGTACAGCGTTGCTGGAGGTGAGCTCGGCAAAAGGATCCTTTCCCAAACATCAGCTTGCAGAGGAGGCAATTAGTGAAGATCATAAAGTTTACAATGTCGAAGATTGGCCGCTTGACTGATTTTGATATCTCCCACCCAGAGAGATGGAATTCCTATGTAACACAGGTGGAGAACTACTTTAGAGTAAATCAGATAAGAGAAGACGGCCTGAAAGCAGCAACTCTTTTGTGTGCCTGTGGACAAGAAACTTTTGACATTGTGGAAAATCTGGTGGGCCCTGCACTTCTGGAGTGAGTAACATACACTGACTTGAAGAAGATGTTGAAGGAAATTATCAGTCATTGCTTGGAGGCACGCGTTCGAGCAGAGAGACCAGGGGCCGGGTGAATCTGCTGCAGACTTTATTGCTGCCTTAAGGCAAGCGGCCAGGCCTTGTGAATTCAAGGATCTGGAAGAAAGGCTGTGTGATCACTTCGTGTGTGGCTTAAGAAGCAGAGAACTACAACAAAAGATCTTTGCAAAAGAAGATATCTCCTTCCAGGACACATTACGAAAGGTGGCAGCTGAAGAGGCAGCTGCGGCTTGCCAGGAACCCTCCAGCCACCACTACTGTCCATCAAGAGGACGCTTGAGAAGAATCAGAAGCGGATCTTGAAGAGGAGGTGGACAGACTTCACCAGCCAGCAGAAAGGAGGCCAAAGGGGCATCCAGACAAGGCCATTTGCTGGGCGTGTGGCAGGGAAAGCCACATTGCCTCCATCTGTTTGGGTCTCCAGAAGGTTCAACCTTGGGAAGAATTACTTCAGAAAGGTACCAGTGTCCCCAGTCAAAACAGGTTGGGTTTCTGTGCATCGTGCAGGAGTATTCTGAGGACAGGGACACACAAACCCCTTAAGAAAAAACTTCGCATTGACGTGAAGTTGCAAGGGGTTCCCTTATTGATGGAGCTGGACACAGAGTCTGCTCTATCAATCATTTCAATAGACACCTTTAAAAGGATTTGCAGCAGTAATGGCCTTCGAGTAAAACTCAGGCCATCAAATCTAATACTTACTGATTTTCAAAATTCTAAGGTCTGTGTAAAGGGGGAGGCCACACTCAAGGTACAACATAAGGATTTTGAAGGTTTCCTGGATGTGGTGGTAGTTGGGGGTGAACATACGAGTCTTATTGGACTCGATTGGTTCAAGGCTCTGGGAATCCAAGTAACTGGGCTGCACAACTTGCAAACGTTGGGTCTTGCAGAGGTTTGCAAGGAGTTTGCAGATGTGTTTAGTTCAGAGCTAGGATCCTACAAGGGGCCTCCCATTGCATTACGGTTAGACCCAACTATCATGCCCATCAGGGTCAAGCCTAGAAGGGTGCCTTTTGCCCTCAAAAGTAAGACAGATGCTGAGCTGGACAAATTGCTCCAGCACAGCATTTTAGAACCTGTGGACTCTTGTCCTTGGGAAATCCCCATAGTAATGCCTCTAAAGGCTAATGGGGAAATCCGTATATGTGCAGACTATAAGTGCACACTGAATAAACAACAGCACGCCTATCCAGTGCCTGTTGTAAGCCACATTCTGGCCTCCCTCAAGGGGGGATGCATTTTTGCAAAACTGGCACAGGCCTATCAACAGCTACCTGTTGATGAGGCAGCTGCAGAGGCCCAGATGATTGTAACTCACAGGGGGGCCTTCAAGGTCAAAAGATTGCAATTTGGGGTAAATGTAGCCCCTGGCATATTCCAAAGTGTCATGGAGGGCACACTTCGAGGTATTCTTGGGGTCCATCCCTACTTCGATGACATCCTCATTGCTGGGGAGTCATCTCAAAATTTAGCAGAAAGGTTAAGGGCTGTCTTGCTTCGTTTTCGAAAAGCAGGCCTTAAATTAAATATAATAAATGCAGGATAAATGCAAGATAGGAGTCACTTCCACTGACTTCTTAGGGTTCAGGATTGATGCCCAAGGCATTCACCTTGCTGAATCTAAACTGCAAGCTATTCAACAGGCCCCAAGTCACAAATCCAAGAGTGAGCTGCAAGCCTTTTGGGGGCTCTTAAATTTTTACCATGCATTTCTCCCACATAAGGCTGCAATGGCAGAGCCATTACACAGGCTCTTAGACAAGCAGGCTCCATGGCAGTAGACTAAAGTCCATGACAGGAGTTTCAATGAGGTTAAGGTCTTGCTCACTTCAAATGCTGTTTTAGCACATTTCAATGAGCAACTGCCTGTTTGCATCGCATGTGATGCATCTCCTTATGGGGTGGGAGCAGTACTTAGCCATCTGAAGGCTGATGGGAGACAAGTCCCTGTGGCCTACTACTCAAGGATTCTGTCATCTGCAGAGCGGAATTATGCTCAGATTGACAGAGAAGCCTTGGCCATAGTGGCTGGCATAAAGAAATTCCATGATTTCTTATATGGCCACCACTTCAGGGTCTATACAGACCATAAGCCTCTGCTGGGTTTGTTTACCACTAACAAATAGACACTACATATCATTTCTCCTTGTATGCTGAGATGGTCCATTTCCCTGTCAGCATATGACTATACTCTAATTCATAAACCTGGAAAAGAAATGGGCCATGCAGATGGCCTTAGTAGATTACCTCTTAAACAGGTAGAGGCAGACCCTGCTCCTATCATGAATATTCTTTCCATTCAGGAGTTGCCTGAATCTCCCCTAAATGCTGGGGATGTGGCTGCTGAAACTGCCACTGATCACACGCTTACACTCGTGCTGACCTGGGTCTTGTCTAGGTGGCCTGACACAGGCCCAGATACTGAGTTCCAAACCTTCTGGCACAAGAAGCATGAACTTTCCACTTTCAAGGGTTGCCTGTTATGGGGTAGCAGGGTAATAATCCCAGCCTCATTGAGGTCTAGAATCTTGCTCTCTCTGCATAAGGGACATCCTGTATAATAAGGATGAAAGCGCTTGCGCACAGCCATCTTTGGTGGCCTGGGCTCAATAAAGCCATCGAGGCTCAGGTGCATGGGTGCCAACTGTGCCAACAGTCACGGCCTGAAATGCCACAGGCCCCAGTACATAGATGGGAGGAAACTCAAACCCCATTATCACGGGTGCATATAGATTATGCTGAGCCCTTTCAGGGGCAATTCTTCTAGGTCGTTGTTGACAGCCATTCTAAGTGGCTAGAGGTTGTTCCTGTTTCCTCCACTACTACTGCCAGGACCATCCAGGTATTGAGAGGAATTTTTGCCTCGCACGGGCTTCCAGATGTCTGGTTTCAGATAACGGCCCTCAATTTACCTCTTCTGAGTTCCAGGCTTTTCTTCAGGCCAACTTGATCTGGCATGCGACATTTGCTCCCTTCCACCATCCTCCAATGGACAGGCAGAGAGAATGGTGCACACTACCAAAGATGCTCTCAGGAAACTGACTTACGGTAACTGGCATCACAGGTTAGCAGATTGCCTTCTTGCACACCGCACCACACCATGCACAGCCAAACGGAAGAGCCCTGCAGAACTCCACTGGGGTCGCTGCCTCATCACCAAACTGGACAGGTTGCACCCAGACCGGTTGGCTTCATAGGTGTCACAACCACGGGCACCTAGGAGACTTCAGGTGGGCGATCTGGTTTGGGCAAGGAACTATGGGCCTGGACATTTCTGAGTCACAGCTGTGGTCTGCAAGGTCTCTGGGTCATTGTCATATGAAGTTGCCTTGGAAGATGGCCGCGTTCTTCACAGACACATAGACCAACTGTGTTGGAGGCTGGACAGCCACGTCTCTGCTCCTGGCTCTGCTCTGGGGTAGGAGGAGGATCATAACATGGGTTCTGAATCACCTGTTCCTAGGCCTAACAGAGCCTCACAAGCTGTTGAGGCTGTTTGGGGGTCATCCCAAGATTCCGCAAGTGCTCCAAGCAGGATTTCCCAGGATAGGGGGTCATCCCGCACATCCGTTATTGCTCCAGACAGGGAGTCATACCAGGGGTATCCACATTATTCAAACATGTCAGATTGTGCTCCAGACAAGGAGACTGACCGGGGGTATCCACACAAATCACATAAATCCATAGAAAGGGAATTCCATCAGGGGCACTCTCATAATTCAGCTATTGCTCCAAAAAAGTAGTCAGTAGCAAGGGGGTTTGCCATGGAGGCGGCTCCTGACTCTGGCACCTCTGGCACGTGCTTGGGGGCTACAGGGTACTGGGGCACTTCTGCCACCCAGGCCTCTCCAACTGCTGGCCTTGGGCTTGAGGGACAGTGTTCCCAAGAGGGGTGGAAGTCCATTGTGACTTGGGGACTTCCACCCCTCCAAGGTATGCTGGCTTGGACTCAGAGGGTCCAGCCAGTCAGCAGCTGGTGGGTTACCTGGGCATTTGGGGCATCAAAACCCTGGCCTGCCTAGCCCGGTAGGTGAGCAGGTAGGCCAGGCACCCTCACCAGGGTCACTTGGGTATCTAGGGCACCAAAGTCCTGGCCTGTCTAGCCTGGTAGGCGAGCAGGTAGGCCAGGCACCCTCACCAGCCCTTAGAAGGTTGCAGCGGGCAAAGTGCCCACCGAAACATCTAGAAGAATATGTGAGGTTCCTGTCAACACATAAGGAATCTTGCTATGAGGTCGCTGAATGAGGGGGTTAACACTTAGTAAGAGTCTCACATATTATTTTGATTTTGGATATGTTTATTTGAATTAATAACTATTTTGAAAAGGTGTTTGCCTGCGTGCAGACCTGAGCATTTCCATCCTCCTTGCATTTGAATAATGCATCTGTGTGCCAATCTCCCTGCATGGCACAACGCACCTATGCGTAAGCTAGGTGTATTCCATCTAGTGGGGAGGGGTGTTGGGTCCTGAGCCTGCAAGAGCTGAAAGCAGGCTCAGAATGTTGCAAATGGTCCCGGGCATTCCAAAAGCTGCCCGGGACCAGACAGAGTGGCACCAGCCTTGTGCGCATGCGCAAGGCATGAAAATGCTCAATTCCTATTGGTTAACACTGTCTGGGTTTCTGGCCCTATAAAAGACCTGCGGGCCTTTTGCTGTTTGCTTGGTTGTAGGAGAGAGAAATAAAGAGCTTGTTATTTTCCACCATGTGTCTTCATCAATTGCCAATGAACCGAAAACACAACATTATTAATAACAAAGCTGCAGGACAATGAAATACTAGCAAAGCTGTTTGAAAATTGACAAGACAGTGCAGCTAAACTGCATGCTAGCTAGGGAATTCTGGTTGCTGAAGTTCACAAACAGTTGCCAAGGTTGAAACATACTGTTCTAGATTGTGTAGTGGAAAACAATGGTTTGGGTACATTATAAATGAAAGTACTTCATATTCTTTTTTCTCACTAGAACTTCTAATTAGTGTGAAACTGCCTCTTTTAGTGAATAACACTGTGAACAATTTTTCTCATTATAAGCCTCCCTACTGTAAACCAATTATTAAATTTTCAAGGAGTTCTGGCTTGCAAAAGGGTAATGTGTTTGCCTTAGAATTTATGGAATGTCAGTGATTCCTCTAAAATGTACAGGGAGAAGTTATTAAAATAGGAAAAATTCTTCTGACAAAAGTCATAGACTGGGATCCAATCACAGTCAAAGTGAAATTAATAAAACAAGATTATTGACTCACCGGTTTTTATTTTCAGGGTGTGTGTTCAGGGTAATTGCTTTTATAAACTAGCATATCAGGATAATCCTGATTCTAATTGGCTTTTACCCTATATTTTTGCTTTGCCTAGAAAAAACTTCCATTAAATAAAAGCACACCTTTTTGTGTGTTGTGCAGTTTGCAATCGTAGGAATGCTAAGCACCTGCAGTGTCTCTGCATTTTTGGAACTCTAGTTAAGACACATCCAGAATTGCTGTAAGTTGGACAGTCTTACCCATGTAAATTATAGATCAATAAATAGATACATTCCAGGAATCAGCATATAGGTAACCTATACTCTTCAGAGTCACTACTGTACTTTCATGAGGCATTGGCCTCATGCAATGCAATTATAATAATAATTGATCAAAGTTTATGCTCATCATAAAAAAGAGTGCATTCTGCCTTTTAAATCAAAAATGATCCTGTCATCGCCATCTCTTAATGTTTGTGAAGGAATTTAGAGATGACCTTTGTATAAAATAACCATTAAGGAGGAACCTGGAGAAGCTCTGACATATTGTAATCCAGAGTTTGAATCAGATGAATTGAAAGAAATGCAGTCATACACTAGTACAGCTGATAAGCAAAATAAAGTTTAGGATAGAGCTAACATATATTTGTAAGATAACCTAAGTTAAATCTATAAGTGAAGTTCAAGATGCAGCCTATATTAATTATAATATAAATATTAAAATTGTATTAAATATGATGACATACAAAATTACAACAAAGTAATACTATCTAAAACTATTAGTATCAGCAAAGTAATATTTAAAATTTAAATACATTGTAGTTACAAAAAATACCTTGTGGGATATTGGCCCATCAGAGTTGGATGGATATATCGGTACATGGCTGGGTGTTTCTAGCTGTGTAAGGTACTGGCAGCAATGACAATATATCTGTTGTGTACTGATGACAGGACAGCTGAAGTCTTCCTGAGATTTGCTTACTTCTCTGTATCTTTTATTCTTTGTTTCGGGGTTGGTTTTACCTGATCATATTCCATATTAAGAACTGAGGATTGAGAGTAGCCTGATTTAAAAGATTAGATGAACAGCCTTGATCCACATGGATTGAAAATTGCCCTGAAGAATTAATGGTGCTAAGCCTTGTGTCAACTAGGCTTACATGTGCTAACATCGGATGTTCTTGCTTTGACAGCAGATGGAAATGCAGCCATTTTCTGTATTGCTTTTAGAATTAGTTGCTGCTGGGAGAGGGAATAGGGATGAGAGTCCAGCTAATCATAACAATAATAACTTAATTGTGGGAACCCAAGAACATTGGGCCCAGAGCTGATAGTGTTTTGGTGGGCTGGAGAGCTGGGGAGAAAGCCCCACTTCAAGCTAATTGGGGAATGTGATTTATGACTGTTTACTTGAGGAGAGAATTGGACTTTGTTACTACCAGATGGATCCGTAGCTGGCTGACTGGCCGTACTCAGCGAGTGGTCCTCAATGGAACTGCATCTATATGGAGGGAAGTGTGTAGTGGTGTGCCCCAGGGCTCTGTTCTGGGTCCAGTGCTCTTCAACATCTTCATCAACGATTTGGACGAAGGGATAGATGGGGAACTCATCAAATTTGCAGACGACACCAAGCTGGCAGGAATAACCAACACTCCAGAAGACAGGCTTAAGATACAGAGGGATCTGGACAGACTTGAACACTGGGCACTAACTAACAAAATGAAATTCAATGGTGAAAAAAGCAAGGTTCTACATTTAGGCAAGAAAAACCAAATGCACAAATACAGCATAGGTGGCACCATGCTCAATAGTAGTAACTGTGAGAGGGACCTCGGAGTCCTAGTAGACAATCACTTAAATATGAGCCAGCAGTGTGCGGCAGCTGCCAAAAAGGCCAACACAGTGCTAGGCTGCATTAACAGAGGGATAGAATCAAGATCACGTGAAGTATTAATACCAATCTTCAATGCCTTGGTAAGGCCACACTTGGAATACTGCATCCAGTTTTAGTCACCACGATGTAAAAAAGATGTTGAGACTCTAGAAAGAGAGTCTCAACAGAGAAGAGCAACAAAGATGATTAGGGGACTGGAGGCTAAAACATATAAGGAATGGTTGCTAGAATTGGGTATGTCTAGTTTAACGAAGAGAAGGACAAGGGGGGACATGATAGCAGTATTCCAATATCTCAGGGGCTGCCATAAAGAAGAGGGAATTAAGCTATTTTCCAAAGCACCTGAAGGCAGGACAAGAAGCAACCGGTGGAAACTAATGAAGGAGAGAAGCAACCTAGAACTAAGGAGAAACTTCCTTACAGTGAGAACAATTAATCAGTGGAACAGCCTGCCTCCAGAAGCAGTAAATGCTCCAACACTGGAAGTTTTTAAGAAGAGATTGGACAGCCATTTGTCCGAAATGGTGTAGGGTTTCCTGCCTGAGCAGGGGGTTGGACTAGATGACCTCCAAAGTCCCTTCCAACTTTACTACTATTACTATTACTACTATTACTTTGTATCCAGGGGAGGGAAATTTAGTTTCTGGTTTCAGCTATATAGTGCCAATACTTTCTTTCTCGAATAAAAGATTCTTTAAGGTAAACAATGTCTTGAAATTCTTCTGAAGAGTTTCATCTAACGGAACCATGACATTAAATCAGAAACTACAAATTTTACCTATCTATCTTGGGGTCCCAAGCCACAGTTTCTGTCCCTAGAGTTGAGGGATAGACCAACAAAGATTCGGGGAAGATCCCAACATAGAAAAGGAAGGGACACCTGAAACCAGCACCCCGGCAGTGGCTGCTACTTCAGGGGAGGGAGTGCAGGCCAGCATCCCAGTGGAGAAGGATCCTTTTCAGGTGTCCCAGATGGGAGCAAAGCCCAAACCGCAAGGACAGCTGATCTGGTCATTGGAATGGACCTTGCCCAGTGGAGACTCCCGATACCTCTAGACAGCCTTGCTACAATCAAGTGCTTTAAAGCCACAAAATCTGCTGAGGACTCTGCTGAGTGGAAGTACCTGTCCACAGTCTGTAGTTAGTGGAGAAATTGGTGGAAAGATTTGAGGAGCTGGAGATGAAAAGTGGGGAACAACCTTCCTGTTCTCCATATGCGAGCGATCACGATGATCGGTGAGGCAGCCACCAACATAGGCCAAGCGGCTTCCCTGTACACAAAGTCACCTACCATAGCCTCGAGCCCCGTGGGAGGGACAGTTCCAGTCATTGCCCCTCCAAAAGCCCAGACTGCTGCTGGTGAGACAAGAGCCCGAGCTGTCACCAGGACAGCTGAAGCTTGGATCGATGTACCTGCTGGCCACCCAGCCCGAGACCCATACAGCACTGGGGGATGCTGCAACTGGCACAGCCGGGAAGCCAACACCCTCTGGAGGCACAGCAACAGCCATGGGGTGGCCACAGCCCCTGAATGTGCAGCAGAAGATGGGGGCCTTGCAGCAACTGGGGGTGATGCAGCTGCTACCATGGGGAGGCCAGCAACCATTGGGGATGCAGCAGCAACTGTGGGGCTGGCCACTCTCTCCCAATGTGCAGCAACCGCTGAGGGCCTGCAACCATTAAGGATCCCACAACAACCACTGGGGCCGCAGGGGGCCCTACAACAGCTGGGGATGCCACAACTGCCCACAAGTCAGCAACAGTGGGGGTGGCAATAGCCCCTGAACATGCAGCAACCACTGGGAAGCCTGCAGCAACTGGGGATGCCATTCCAGCAGCCGCTGAGACCATTTGGGGTCATACAGCAATTGGGGATACCACAGCCACCAGCAGCGCAGCAATAGTTATGGTGGTGGCAACAGCCCCCCAAACGTGCAACAACCACTGGGAGGCTTGCAGCAACTCGGGATGAGCAGCCACCATGGGGAGGCCAGCAACCATTGGGGGTGCAACATCCACAGTGGGGAGGCCAGCAACCACTGGGGATGCAGGCTCCCTGGGGAGCACAGCAACTACTGATAGCACCACCCCTTAGAGCAACTTTCGATAGAGACCCGGAGAAGCTGATCTTCTTCCTCAATCAGGTGTGTTCCCACATGAACCGCTGCGCCTATTTTTACCCGAACCCAGCTGCTATGGTCAATGTGGTGGCATCCAACTTAGAAGGGGAAGCATCTGAGTGGCTGAACAATTTATACAATGAGCAAGCACCCAGATTGGGGGACCTCCATCTCTTCCTTCTAGGACTGAAGACTCATCCATTGCCCTCAAAGCGGAGGAGCAAGTCCATAAGATAAGACAAGCTGGCAGACCTGCACTGGAATACGTGTGAGAGTTTTGCAAGATAGCTGGCTGAATAGGGAGGTGGCCCGAGCAAGGTGCCTTTTGAGGTATGGACTGAACCTAGAAGCACTGAAAACTTCTCGCAAATTGTCCCCAAAACAAGTATGATGGGCGCAATATTTTAACCTTTAATTTCACCCTAAAGTACATACCAGGAGGAAAAAACTTCTTAGCTGATGCTTTATCCAGACTGCCCCAGCATAAGAGCCCCAGCATAAGAGCCAGTGTGAAGAGATTAATGAAGCAATTATCTCCACTCCACTCCACTGCTTCTCAACTCATGCCGTGCAGAGTCCCACCTTCAAGAGCCCCAAACCCCGATGACCCTGGGGCAAAGAAAATAAAATGAGAGGTCCTCACCGACCAATGGTTCAAGGACAATCAAACCTCCCTAATATGCAGGGATGGTTTGGCTTAACACACTCTGACACGGCCATGATGTAAAACAGGCTGGGCACTTTGGATATTTAAAAACACTACACCTCATGCACCGGCAATTTTGGTGGCTGGGATTGAAATGGAATGTGGAAAACTATGTTCGGAGTTATGCTGTATATGCCACCATGAAAAGAATTCCAGGGAACCCCCCTGGGTTATATCAACTGGTGGCAGACTCTTCCCAATCATTGCAATGGGTTCTATAGTAGACCTACCTAAAAGTAGGGGAAATACAGTCATCTGGGCTGTGACAGATCTGTTTTCAAAGCAAGCTCACTTTATTGCCTGCAAAGGACTCCCGTCCGCCCAGCAACTAACCAAGATGTTCCTGAAACACATCTACAGACTGCATGGCACACCAAAATGAATAATCTCTGACAGGGGGGGGGGTGCAGTTTACAGCTAAGTTTTGGAGGAGTTTTCTTAAACTAATCAGCTCATCTCAAGGATTATTGTCGGCCTTTCACCCGTCTACCGATGGGGTGGCTGAATCCGCAAACTCAATGGTGGAACAATATCTCCAATGCTATGTGGATTATCAACAAATGAACTGGACTGACCTCCTTCCTTTTGCAGAGGTGGCTTACAATAACTCTCACAGCAGCACTGGCTTCACACCTTTTAAAGTGGTCACAGGGAAAGAGTTCAGCCCCATACCTGAATATCCTCAGGGACCCTCTGCTTCCCAAACTCTTGTTCAATGAGTGAGGGAGTGGGAAGAAATCTGGAAAACCACAAAAACTGCTTTGAAAAAGGCTTCCAAGGCATACAAAAACCAGGCAGATAAAAAAGGGCTCCTCAAAGAACATTCCAAGTTGGGGGAAAGGTTTATTTGTCCACAACATAGTTACAGTTTAGGTTACCTAGTAAGAAGCTAAGACCGAAGTACTTAGGACTCTTCCCCATTGTAAAGATTATTAACTTGGTCCCGGTAGAACTAAAACTTCCCAGACTCTTAGGGAAAGTTCACCCTGTATTTCATTGAAGCCTAGTGAAAGCTTTTTGGCATTCCACCTTAAGACCTCCCCCTAAGAAGGCACCTGGACCTCTCGTAGTAGCAGGACAGACTCACTATGAAGTGAAACATATTCTTGATTCTAGAATTTTTAAAGGGAAATTGCAGTACTTAGGGCAATGGAAGGGGTATCCGTTGTCTGAAGCCACCTGAGTGAAATCTAACGATGTAAAAGCTGACAGGCTCATTAACAGACTCTATAAGAAACACCCTAACAAACCTAGAGGCAACTCTCAACCTATGATTTTGTTTGCATTACAGGATTTGTCCTTTTTGTAAGGGGGGCCAGATGTCAACACTGCTAACATCGGATGTTCTTGCTTTAACAACAGATGGAAATGCAGCCATTTTCTCTATTGCTTTTAGAATTAGTTGCTGCTGAGAGGGGGAATGGGGATGAGAGTCCAGCTAGTCATAACAATAATAACTTAATCACGGGAACCCAAGGACATTGGGCCCAGAGCTGATAGTGTTTTGGCGGGCTGGAGAGCTGGGGAGAAAGCCTGTGCTTCAAGCTAATTGGGGAATGTGATTTATGACTGTTTATTGGAGGAGGGAATTGCACTTTGCTACTTTGTATCCAGGAGAGGGGCATTTAGTTTCTGGTTTCAACTATGTAGTGGCGATACTTTGTTTCTCGAATAAAAGATTCTTTAAGGTAAACAATGCAGATTCTTTAAGGTAAATAATGCCTTGAAGTTATTTTGAAGAGTTTCATCTATCGGAGGCATGACACCTTGAGGATAGAAGTTAAGCTTCAACCAAAGGTTCATAGAAGTTAGCCATTCTCTTGAGTCAACTTTTATCATACTTTAATTTTGATAGTATAAAGGAGGACAGAGAAACAAGCTTTCAAGTATCTGTTACAATAATAAAGCACCTCTGAAGGCTGACAATATATTTCAAAAGGATATACAAAATCAGTTAGATGGTATACATCTTTTACAAATTTAAAAGACTTTTATCTGCAATTCGGAACTGTTAAAAAATAAAATAATTTATAGCGTTTGGAATAAATACAAAGATAATTGTTCCTGGACTTTCCACATGAAAGAGAAAAATATGAAATGTTGACTTTGGGTTTTGACAATTGAGCTGCATATTGATATAGAAATGGCTGGTAGTCAGTATTTAATGTAATTAAAAAGTTGATACCATAACTTTATTATGTATCTTTGTGTTTCCTTTTTTAAATTTCTATTCTATCTCCTCTATCCCCTTCTTTCCCCTTTTTATTGTCTTTGTCTCTATTTTATTTTAAGAAAAAAACTTTTGATAAAAGTATATTAAGAAAACAAGGGAGAAAGAATTTTCGGAACACATAATTTAAAAAAGAATAAATGGAAGTTTTAAAAAAAGATTATTTATAACCTTTATTATTTTTATAAATAATTCAAGCAAACATATTTTCTTCCTATGATAAACAATAACCCTATGAGATGAGAAATCACAGACTCCTAATTTATAGCCTGATGCCTTAACACTAGGCTGGCTCTAAATACAATAATTAAATGTTCTAAAGTTACAGCATTATTTTTTTTAAATCTGCACGAACAACCATGGTTTCAAATCTTGGTAGATGTTAAATCCTTAGTCAGATTCTTGATCCTATATTTAATTCTAAGCATTTTTCTGTTCACTGCTCAATTGTCTTTCTGCCCTTGAGTAGGAAAACAAAGTCTTTCATCTGCACACCTGCCTCTGCCTAGGTATTCCCCCTGGAGCCTTCAAAGTGTCACACCTGGCTTTGCAGTTTTGTATATTCATATCCTGAGGTTAAAGGCACATTCAGTTGGTCTTTCAACTATGTAATGCATTCATGTTCCATAATTATTGTAGCTTTACAGTCTTGCATTTATTCTGCTTTTAACTCCTCCCTCCAAGTGATTTCAAAATTGTTTGCTCTATTCCTGTGTTCTACATGTATCTTTTTTTTTTTCAGCATAGTTCATTTAACCAGTGACCCTGTCTTTTGGCTAAATGCCAAAGCCTTATTAACTACCAGCGGATTTTGCCTCTACATTAGCAGTTCATATTGTGATGTCTGACTTATTCATGTGGCACACAACCCCTTTCCCAATCATTCTTCAAGCTACCTTGTTTACTAAGTTTGTTTTCCCTCCACCAATAATGAAGACTTCCATTGTTATGCAGCCTAAGTTAATGATATTACAATTTTTATCAATGTAAGTAGTGTTAAAGCTGTAAAAAAAATGCTTGGTGACATTTCTTCCTATCTTCTCCTTTGGATATTGGCAAAGGGAAGATTTGCATGTCCATTTATTGGGAGAAAAGGTTATTTCTATTTCACTGTGTACTAACACAATAATGTGGCTATAAGTTTTCATTCATGTCTAGCTATAAAGCTGCATACACCAGATTTTCAATAGAAAAGTTATTTGTAATTCAGGTGGGGTCCTTGGTGTTTTCTGAACTTCATTTTCTTGCAGATATTTCATTACTCAACTATCTAACATCACCTAGCACTGATGATGAGCATCAAGGACCCTACACCAGATTTTTGAAAAACACTGCAACAGGCTATGCTAGAGCCACTGATAAAACATATATGGGTGAGTTCACATATCAGGTTCAATTAAGTTAAAATGCAGCTTACTGTTTTATGGTTCAACATATTGTAGAAATGTGAGGTCATAGCATGGCCATCAAATTAAGCCATAATATGGAGTTCTATGTGGAAAAAATGGCAAGCTGATGTGTCTCTGATGATCAGAGATGACTTTGGAGTGGAAATTCAGTTCCAGATAAGGAATAACCGAGAAAGATCATATGAATATAAAATTGCAGAGTGCTGAATTGGACAAGAGCTAAGGACTAAAAGAAAACAAACAAGCAAACAAAGCTCTTTTTTGTTGCTTTACCCTTTGGATTACAACTTTAAAGATAGAAATGGCTAAAGCAGCAGAAGAAGGGATCATTACATCAGACAATTTAGAAAGGATGTTTGAAGAGCTGGGAAAAATTGTTACAGATTCAATGTGCTTCAATTGCTGAATCTGTCACGAGACATTTGACTAAAGGTGAATGGAAGAGAGATTTGCAACTTTGAAAAAAAAGATAAACAAAAATATAACAAATCTGTAAAACAAATGTCTGGAGAAATTGAACAAAAGAATATGGTTAGGTTCACATTGTCTTGTAAGAGAAAATTTCTATAAAATTAAATACTGCTGGTATGTGTCAGCAGAGAAATTGTATAAAATATAGAAAGATACTTCTACTCGTTAGAAATATGGAAAGAATGAAGGGATATTTTACCATGCATAATCAATTTATGAAAAAGAAAAAATACAAATAGATATAATCAGGGCTTTTTTTTATCAAAGAACGCCCAGAACGGAGTTCCGGCACCTTTTTTGGATGGAACCTTGTAGGGTAGGCAAGGCGGGTTGTATGACGTGTGTGAGTTCCAGCACCCTTTTTTTTTTTTTTTTTTTTTTAGAAAAAAAGCACTGGATATAATGATGCAGAGAATTTTAAAAATTAACATTCATATGAAAACAGATTTTTTTTCTGCTAGGATGTATGGATAGTCAATTAGAGAAGATGCATGGAAGACTGATTTTTATATATGATAATTGCAATGACATGTAAAAGAAGGAAAAAATATAGAACTACTCACAGTGGAAGATTGAACTGTAAATATGACAGAATTAGCAGAAATGACAAAATTGGCCAGTTTAATCAGTGTGAAACAGTTAAGTAGCTTCTTAAAAAATTGGAAATCCTCTATGGACTTTTTGATGAAAATAGATAAAAATGACTTGAGGATTTCTGAATTTGCTGATTGAAAAGAGTTGAATATGAGAAGAAGTGAAGTATGTGATATAAACTTGATGGGAGAGGAATGACAATAGAATATAGAACATTGAATAACAGAGTTAGAAGTGACCTTTTCTCTGTACTTTTTATAGGGTCTCAACATCAACAAGTGTGGTCTCTCAGTGCAATGCAGTATAAAGTACAAGATCACTCCACATGATCTTGAAACTATCTCTCTATTGATATAACCTAGGATTGCATTGGCTTGTTTGGCAGCTGCAGCACACTGCTGGCTCATACATAAGTGGTGGCCTACCAGGAGACCTATCTCTCTCACATAATTGCTCCTATTGAGCCAGGTACCTATGTATTTGGTTTTTCTTTACCTATGTGTTTGGTTTTTCTTGCCTAAGTGTATGATCTTATTTTTCTCACTATTGAATTGCATTTTGTTGGATAGGGATAAGTGTTCAAGACTCTCAAGGTCCCTCTGAATCTTGAGTTTATAATTTAAAGCATTAGCTATCTCCCCCTACCTTGTGCCATACGCAAATATAATGAGTTCCACTCATATCCTCTGATCTAAATTATTTATGAAGATGTTAAAGAGTGCTGGGCCTATAACAAAACCTTGAAATACCCCAGTGCATGTTTCCCTCCACATAGATGTAATTCCATTGAGGACTATCTGCTAAGTAAGGTTAGTCAGCCAATTGTGAATCAGTTTGATGGTTGTACTATCTATCTCACATTGTTCTGTATTACCAAGAAGTAGGTTGTGGTCTACTTATCAAATGCCTTACTGAAGTCTAAGACAGCATTTCCCTTTCTCAAAGAAAACAATAAAATTTATCAGGCATGATCTGGTTTTGACAACCCATGCTGGCTTTTATCAAGTTCACCCTGTCTGTTTCTCGGACTTCAAGCATTATTGTGTAGGCACCTGAGTCCTTTATGCCTGATCCTGCATTTGCTTCCTAAATCTCCTGTTTTTAACTGTATATGTGATTCCTTTAAGGAAGATTAGAAATAACTTCTTTAAATATTTTTTTTCTTTATCTACTGTACTTTCTCTTTTCCTTATGGTTAATTTTGTTTTCTATTTTTCATGCTTTTTAAATATTTTAAAAAATTCTAACAATAATTTTTTTATGATTTAAAAAAGCTATAACATTTTATATTTTGGAGCATGTTGTTCAAATGCAGCAGTTGTATTTTATAATTCCTGGTTCAGAGTTATGGATTATGAAAAAAATGATTGTTCAACTGTGCCTGATTCTCTCTTGGTTGAGACACTAATACTTGATGCACAGCATTTGATTGCACCGGAAACAATCTGTTGCTTTCATTAAATCATGGCAACCAAGCATCAGTTCCTTCCAGGTGAAAAAAAAAACCTTCTGAGATAACAGTGTCTCAGAAATATGAGCATCCAGTATAGTTCATTTTCTGAATTATTTAAGTTAATATATTGGGAATCAGTCTTATTTCAGGTGAAAAGTTCATTCTCTATTATTCTGTGATCCTGTTCAGTAAACAGAATAGAGAGACAGTGTTAACACATAAACAGCATATGGTGACTGAGAAAATGTCACTCACTCTTTCCTATGAGGAAGAAAAAGGGATGTCCATCAAGGGATGGTTAAGGCAGACAGGTCATATCAATGACTGCTTTACCTAGCAACTGATGCTGAAATGTGAACTAAGTTAGTAATGTAGAAGACCTTGCATGAGTGAGGGTTTTTTTCTTTTTGGGGGGATGCATTCTGAATTATTGTTGCGCAGCTACATTCTGAAATTGGTAGGAAAAAGGTCTGTAATCAGAGGCAAAGAAGAGGAGAGATAGAAAAGAGTAAATCAGTGGAGACTGCATTTATTTAATTATTGCTGGTAACCAGCTCCCACCTTGGTTAAAAGCAGCTGCCATTGACTGCCATATTATTTCCTTTAAAGTATCAGGGAATTTTTTTTTAAAAAAGCTATTGTTGGCATTGGAATCATGGTTTAATTGAATATACCATGCTGAAACTGCCACATCATTGTCTTCTCTGATTGTTTAAAGCCACATCACTTGCCTAAGCTCTTCTCAAATGAACAAAAAAAGATAATTAAATAGTTTCATTCAGCAGTGGCTCTTGGAGTATTGGAAAAACATTTGATATAACTTGTATTTAAATAAATATTGTTTCATGTTTAGATGTCAACATCCTATTGCTAAGCATCTGTTCTCAGAAATAGATATGTTTTCTTGGTCAATGGCCAGTTCATAAATCTCACAAAGACATAGTTTATTTAATGATGATCTAACCCAGCAGTTCTCAACCTGTGGGTCGTGACCCCATTTGGGGTCGAACGACCATTTCACGGGGGTCGCCAAACAACACGATCCACCATTTTTTTTCTCAGCCGGTGCAGGGAGCGCCGCAGAGCATGCGCGCCGTGCAGGGGGCGCACCACGCATGTGCACCACGCAGGGGGGTGGCGCATGGGCAGCACCACGCATGCGTGCTGCGCAGGGGGCGCCGCCGCACATGCGTGCCACGCAGGGGGCAGCGCCGTGCATGTGCGCCGCCTGCTTATGACCGGGGTCGCTGGTCTAAAAAGATTGAGAACCACTGATCTAACCAAAAAGCCATATTGAAACAAACAATTACAATAAATAATATATCACAATTTGCATAATACTGCATTACACAGTGTGCTAAATAAAATCCAGGCAAAAGCATTAGGTATGAAGCTGCTTCTGCCATTCTGATAGAATCAGAAAAAGCCTACAGACATTATTACTCTGAGCCACTGATAATAAGATTTGGCTGAGTTATGCCTGTAGGCCACTGACAGAAGCCACAATGATGTAACAAGTGTCATCATTTCATCATGTAAATAATATAAACTACATAATTTGCAACCATTGCATCTATTAATGCAAGTTAGTTGGGACTAAAATAGTTATCCCCTCTCCCCCCCCAAAATTAAAACTAAGGTCTATTGAATGGGATTTTCACTTAAAAGAAAAATTAGCAGTGGACACAGCATCCTATGCCAATTTTTTAAAGGTCTTATGTAGTTTGCTAAAAAGGCTACATTTGGTAATTCAGTTCTTAGAAGTCTGATTTCTGTCTGCTAACTAACATAGGCTAATATATTCCACGGATTTTACAATATTTCTTGATCAAGTTTGATTCTTGTGCAATATTCTGAAATATGTTTCAAAAATACTTTTCAAATTGTGTTTTAATCAAACACCTGCTATTCCCTTTTGGAAAATATCCTGCTCACTGTGATAACTCCTACTATTTTAATATGGCCACAGTTGTTCCACACTTCCTCAGCCTGTCAACATATCTGTTCTGCTCCACCTTCATCTTCCTTCCTATTACACATGTCCTGTTGAGAATAAATGGACAGAAATCTGTGAGTGACAGCCTGAATAAACACTGACATTTTAACCCTAAACTTCATATGAATTCAAATGAAAGTAGTCCTTGGTTTATGATTACAACTGAGTCCAACATTTTTGTTGCTAAGCAAAACAGTTGTTAAGAGTTTTGCCCCATTGTATGATCATTTCTTGTCCCAATTATTAAATGATCACTGCAGTTATTAAGTTAATAACACAATTAAGTGAATCTGACTTCCCCATTGACTTTGCTTCTCAGGAAGTTATAAAAATTGATCACATGACCCTGGGACTTGGCATAAATACAGGCCAAGCATCTGAATTTGGATCACGTGAGAACAATGACATCCACTTGATACTGCAACAGCCAAGTAAAAAACAGTCATACGTCACTTTTTTCAGTGCCGTTGTAACTCCAAATGGTCACTAAAAATGGTTATAAGTTGAGGAGTATCTATAATATATCTTTCAAAATATATTTGAAAATGTTATATATAGCAACCTACCTCCGTACTACTGTACATATCTCTTCATATGTTAGGCAGTACAATATGCATATTCTTTAAGAACATGTATCTTGGTGTCAAGCCTCCGGAGGCTTGACATGTAAACGGGGCAGGGGGGAAGCAGACGACAACCGACCACCACCGGGACCCGCCAAGCCGCACGCCGCCACAGCCGAAACCCAGACCAAGCGAGGCCTCGCAACGACACATCCCCGGGATTTACATCCTGCAGCGGCCGTACAGACGCAGTCAGCCGCGGGTCTGCACGTGGCCTCGGCCTCCTCCAAGGAACAGTTGCTGCCGGCAATCTGGAGGTCCGTCAGTGCACCAGCGCAGGACTGGAGTGAGACGTCCTTCTGCAAATTAGGACACAGCGGCGCGGGGACTTACGAGGACTATGTGCCCCTACAGGTGTGTCTGGATTGGGCGAAGGGTGGGGGATGCTTACCAGGCGGGTCGGACGACGAGCAGAGGGAGTTTGGTGGCAGTGACAGCACACAGGGACCAGTCGCACGGGCAGAGGGCCGCAGGGGCGGAGTTCCGTTGGTGAAAGGGAAGGCACAGGGGGAGGATGAGACATTTATCGGATTTAGGTGGATGTTGGTTTGGGATTGGGCGCGGGGATATAGGGCGTGGCAAACAGTTATAGAGCACCGGGAGAAAGCCACTCCCAGTGCTGACTTTTTTTCATCTGCAAAATAAACCAGTCGATGAGTTCAGTGTGTACCGGCGTTCCTGTGTCTTCATTTGCGGACGACAGCAGATACTCTGACACTTGGTCTTTAACTTATTTACAATACACCATAGCAAGAATTCTGACATCCATTTGAACATCCAATCAAAAGAACATACTTTTAAAGCCAGTGGTTATTTTAAAACAGATAAAACACTTGCACAGTTGTTAAACTGAGTTTACAAGCCGTTGTTTATCTATCTACTAAACAATTAAAAGTGGTTGCATTCCCTAATGCTAAATCAGAAACTAAGACTTATGGGCTATCATGGCTGGTTCCATAAAGCACATTAAGACAATACCAAACAAAGTACATCGTTATCTCTAACCAGGATTTCCTGCTGGATTTTGTCCTTTTCCTACAGTTCTAAAGTGTTGTTGATTGGACTGTAGCTCCAGAGGACTCAGGAGGAAATGGATTGTATGGACCAGTTTCAACTGGATTTCAGAGAAGAGCATATATGGAAATAGATTTGATTACACTTATTAATGGTCTTTGGAAAGCCAGGCAGGAATGATGCAGTGATACTGATTCTTGCTCTCTCAGCAGATTTTAATAGCACTGGGCTTGGTATGGTTCTGGAGTGTTTGCAGGGTGAAAAACAAGACATGTAGTGGTTCCCCTTCTCTCTCCATGGCTGGTTCCTGTCAGTGTTGATAAGTGACAAGAGGTACAGTCCAAGACAAGAGCCGCTGGTTTATGGATGCCTGTGGACTCAACAATTTTGGTTTTCCCATTTAACATCTACGTGAAATTTCTCAATGAAGATGTCCATCTATGTCAGGTATGTCAAACTGCCGGCCTGCAGTCACACTGAAACTGTACCCACCCCATTGCTGGCAATGGAGAAAAAGTTGCAATACGTTGTATGATGTTGCGTGATGTTGCGAGTTTGACATGCCTGATCTATGTGAGTTCAAGTATCATCAGCTACATATCTCAATTCCTGGTGACCAAATGATAATGTGGAGGCAGTGGTGGAATTCAGCCGGTTTGCACCAGTTCGGCAGAACCGGTAGCTAATTTTTTGTTGCCCAGGCCCAGAATGGACTTCCGGAAGTGGCATTCACATAGAGAACCGGTTGTTCACATATCTGAATCCCATCACTGTGTGGAGGTCATGTCCCAGTGCTTGGAGCTGTTATGTCTGTATGGGGAAAGAGGGAGGAGAACAAGCTAAAACTCTGTCTTTACAAGACTGAGTTCTTGTGGAGCTCCATCTTTGGTTTTGAATGGAGTTCCTTGCCCCTGTTTAGAATTGGTATATCATTCGCGATGGGTCGGACACAACTTCGCAACTAACAACAAATATGATTTCGGGATGTCACAGCTCCTGCACCATGAGCAAACAATATCTGTGGCTAGGAAGGCTTTCATCCAGTTTCATCTGATTCATCAGTTGTACCCATTCCTGAACCAACAAGCACTTCTCATATATACCGTATATGCCGGCGTATTAGGCGACCCGGCGTATAAGACGACCCCCGTCTTTATAGCCGGGCCGCATTCCTAGAACGTCGTCTTATACGCCGGAAACTACCAGTATTTCCGGCGTATAAGACGACTCGGCGTATAAGACGATTTCAGCGCTTGCGGAAGTCGTCTTATACGCCGGCATTTACGGTAATAATAATAAATAATAAAGTTGGAAGGGACCTTGGAGGTTATTGAGTCCAGCCCCCTGCTCAGGCAGGAAACCCTACACCATTTCAGACAAATGGCTGTCCAGTCTCTTCTTAAAAACTTCCAGTGTTGGAGCATTCACCGCTTCTGGAGGCAGGTTGTTCCACTGGTTAATTGTTCTAACTGTCAGGAAGTTTCTCCTTAGTTCTAGGTTGCTTCTCTTCTTGATTAGTTTCCATCCGTTGCTTCTTGTCTTGCCTTCAGGTACTTTGGAGAATAGCTTGACTCCCTTTTCATAGTAACTCGTGCCTTGAATCTGGATGTGAATTACAGGATTCTACATGGGGCTTTCTTTGAAGATTACTTGAAAGCTACAACTGATCCTGAAGGCAACAGCATGAGCAGTTATAGGCACACTTCAGTTTGCACATTGAGCACTGCATCAATCACCACTGACTTTCTGGATATAGTTCAAGGTTCTCATATATAAAGCCCATCATAGCAAAAGGGCTGGCGATATGAGGACTGTCTCTCTTCCATCATTTGTGCCCATTGTGTAGGCACACTTTGGATCCCCTCTGTCACCCAAATTCATCTGATTAGACTTAAGAAGTATACCTTTTCTGTCCAGGCATCTGTTTTCTGCAATAGTTTATCCTCAGAGGCTCAGATCATTTTGTTTCTGCCAGTCTTGAGACTGTCTTGAAAAACTTGGCCTTTGCCCAAGCTCTGGGATAGGTCAGGGTGTACCCATCTGATAGGTAATGTTTGTTTTGGCTAAAGTAGGCTAGTTTCCCTGTTGTAATTATATTTATTATTAAGTTTACTTTTGTTCATTTTTAGGAGTTGAAAATTTTTATTTTATATGCTGAGTTGGGCAACTTTATGACGATAAATTATAAATAAGATTAATAAGGCTACTCCATTAATGTATCAGTTCCTCAAAAACTTGATAGTCACAAGGAGGAGTAGAATCCTCCAGTGAGGGAAAACTATTGTTGAACAGACCATAACGTTTGCATAGCATGTCAAACCATAATCTTGTTTGTTTGACTTGCTGCTTAATATGTAACTTGGCAATTGTTTTTTATTCAGTAAATGATAGTTAGCACAGGCTTGTGTAATTTCATAACCTTAAGGCAATGTTTCTCAACCTCGTCAACTTGAAGATGGGTAGACTTCAACTCCCATAATTGCTGTTTGGAGAATTCTGGGAGTCGGAGTCCGCCATCTGAACAGTTCATAAGTTGAGAAACACTGCTTAAAGGCCACATCATGGACAGGGGCCCAGCTCAATATGATTTAATGTATATCTGTTTCACATATTCACATCTAAAGCAACATATCCAAAGACTGGATTCTCTGGGAAACAGCTTGGAATTCAGTATATTCTGATGATTGAGATGGAACACCCTAAATGAACTCATTTTTTTTTTTACATCAATGTTCCCTTTAAACACCAAAGCAGTTTTCCTATTTAAACAGACAATGACCCCTCTTGAATTGCCAAGAACAAAGAGGGTACCCACCCAATTCCTCCCTCCCTCACTCCATGGCTTTATTTGCTTGAGGTTAATGAGTTTACTAACAGCGGTCAAGGCCTCTCACATGTTATTGTGATAAGCTGATATTTATTTCCTGTCTGAATGGAGCAAATAAGCTTCATATGACGTGTTATGTCTTTGTGTTCACATGTAAATGTGAATCATTCCAACTTTAGATTTATTTTATCTTGCTTTCACTAGTTCTTGCATCACTGAACAAGTTATAATTTAAGACAGTACTGACAGAATACAATTTATTGTGAGTCATACAGATATATCCAATAAAACACATTGTGAATTATGGCGATATCTTCCCCCACCATAACTTTTCTTTATAGAGCAGTGAGTATTATGGCATCCTATCACACCAACTATAGCTGGATGACAGTCCACAACTTGAAAAAAAACACTATAAAAAGCTATGTAAAAAAATTGCTGCCGGAGCTTCTTTGCAGCAACCAGCAGCAATTAAACACTGCACTTTGTGGCCACCTATGAACGTGTAGCAACTCTCCCATTTCTGAGCAAGTTGCTGAAATTAGATTTTATCATTGTCCGCTGTGATTAAATCAACAAAGCCTCAAGGAACTCAAATTCAAAGACAGGACTGTGATGTCTTCAAATGCTGAGCACAGAGACTGTCCCAAAGGAAGAGCTTTTAGTAGTGGCTCAAAAGAACCCAGAGTGTTATGAAGTTCACTCTCAGTAGAGCAATGAAGTGGTCTATTGTAAGTTCCCACCCACAATATTGAAAGCACATGAAGCTTCCAAGGCCGGGGGTGGGGGAATAGCTAATTTCCATTTATGACCAACCGTTAATTCATTTTTCCATAGCCTGATATGTGAATCTAATTATCTCCAACAAATTCTGCCCATCTGGTATGTTCAGGCAGAGCAGGTGCACTCCAGGTCCTGACAAATAAATAGTGTCATCTTACAGGACCGTATTCTGATGCAGCATCTAACCCCAGAACAATATTCTTCCCTAGATCTGTATAGTTTTCATTGTTACAATATTTAGCAAATTATTAAAACTCTACTTGTTCTCCCAGATCTTGGGACGAATTAGAGCCCGTTTATTAATTTTCTCCATAAGTCAAAATTCTTAGGTTTTATTGTGAGTAACTTAACACAGCATTTTTTAAACCTGAAAATTTTAAGATACGTGTATTTCAACTACCTGAATTCCTCAACTGGCTGAAGTGCACACAGCTTATATTTGTGAAGTTATAAAAACATTGACTTAACATGTTTTCCTTTCTGCGTGACATATTGGACCTACAGAACTTTTATCTTGAGTTCAGCAAAGTGCTGGAGATTTATTCTGAATGTGTTGATAGACATGACAATGCTCAGAGTAACTTCCCTACAACTTTTCTGAACCTATGATGAAAGTTCTTCTATCTCAAGAAATGAAAAGAACTGTTCCTGCTTTAATAACTTTTTCCTCACAACTTGTATTTATATTCATATTAAATCATGATCATGATAGCAAAGCCAACTCCTTCTGTATTGTTGCCAAGAAAATGACCCAGACATGTCCCCAGAAGTCAAACTTGACTGAAAGGAAATTTTGTTGAATAGACCATTATGGACTGATTCTCATAAAAGACCAAAAACAGCAATGTCTTATGTTTTAACCAAGCAAATGAGTACCACATCTTGCTTCTCATTTCACAATTTCAGAGAATGTTTGCTATAGACTGGTGTTAAGAGATATGTTAGATAGCTACGTGTAACCTGAGGTACCTAAGCTAGTTTTAAATTCCATCCCCAACATTCAACAGATAGCACAACTGAAAAGACTAGAAACCTGATTGCATTTACACAAGCCCCTTTGACAAAGTGTATTATGCAAATGACTTGAATTAGGACTGTTTTGGCAGAAGAAGTTGTTGGTAAAGTTCTGCTTTGACAGATTTACTGGATAATTTTTTCTGTTCATTGCAAGAATGTCTCCCAAAATTCAAGATATATTTCTCATGAATGAATGCAAATGAAGACATGCAGTATCCAAATACTTTTCAGAAAATTTAATATGCTGCTGGTCTAATCATTATTCTCAAGCTTGCATACTTATTATCTGAAATGCCTGAGAATCTACTAATCATTGGAAAATATTGAGTCAACTTCAGAGGAACCTCTACGCACACCAGCATTAACACAGAATCCATTGAAATCAGTGGGAATGTAGTTCTAAATCCATTTTTCTTAGCTCTCTTAGATTCTTAATAAAAAAAACATGGAAGCTTTCAATAAAAGCATTTAGGTATTTTTGGTGGAGGATGAAGAGTGGATGAGAATAGTTGTAGCTTGCCAGTGCAGTATTCACCAGATGTCTTGAACTGCAACTCCCATCATTTTTACTAGCAGGGCTGTTGTGGGAGGCAGGGGCAGGGGCGGGGGGGGGGGGAGATGAGAAGTTAAAAAAAAACTATAAGAAGAGGCAGGAAATTTGTTGTTTCCTGAAATATGGTTCAGAACATCCCTCTTGTCTGCATTTTCTCCATCTCTTACACAATCAGACCTTTGGTCATCACTAGGCTACCATCCAAGTTAGTTAACTCCAGAATTGTTTGCCATTTCCAGGATACAACATCAACCTATATTTAAAGCTTTTTCTCTTTCCTCTTTGTAAAAAAAATCAAAATTTCCTCAGTAAACTGCTTTTCTAGGATACTAGAAAAGGTTTGGATACTCACCACAACTTGTTCCTTTCTGAGGACAGCCCTAGTATTGATAAGTGGAGAGTAATGTTGTGAGGCAAACTTTGTCCTTTGCTATCTGCACTGAAATATTGCATGTAAATACATGAAGAGTGGGATTCATGTTCTAATATTCTTCCTTATGGATGGCAACCATGCTGAACTCTTTATTCTATATTTTTCTACCTCAAGTATTGTGTCCAGTTTGGGGCAGTGCACTTGAAAATGGATTCACACTGGAACATATTCAGAAAATGCCAGCAGATTGATGAGAGTATCAGAAATTGTCCTCTGAAGAGAAATTAAGGAAGCTAACAATATTTTGCCTTACAGAAGAGAATACTGAGGAGGTGCATGGACACATTTTTCACATATC
Source organism: Crotalus tigris (assembly GCF_016545835.1). NCBI lineage: Eukaryota > Metazoa > Chordata > Lepidosauria > Squamata > Viperidae > Crotalus > Crotalus tigris. Next base: position 1,355,613 of record NW_024096497.1, on the reverse strand, counting down.
TGAAGATATATAACATAGAAGACAGAACAAACATCTTCTGTGTTGTTTCAGAGAATAGATTCTGTCAGAATATTAGAAAAAAGCTTCCTTGAAGTACTGGAACCATTACTAGGTATGTGGGCTCCCTTAATTGGATATGTTCAGATGGAAGCTAGACAGCTGTCTGGGATAACTCTTTAATTTAGATTTAATTTAACTTGGATTCTTGCACATAATAGCAGGTTGAGCTTGATGGTTTACCTGTCTCTGCCAACTTTATGATTTATGATTCAACTCTCCATCCTGTAATGTATATTGTTCCTTTTCTGTCACATTAAAAATTACAATTTGGTAATAATTTTTAGAGATCTCTAAAGTCCTTGAGACTTTCAAAGACAACAAGCAATGCTGGGGTTTCTGGGTCCATGATTTTAGATGAGAAGATGGGGAGGATGGACACTTGCAGTGAAACCATGTAGTGTTAAACTGAACTTCTACTGTCCTCGTAAAATCATAAAATCAGCCAGCCTTGCTAAAAGGAGTGAAATAGGGCCTTTCGGATCTTCGGTCTAACATTCTCTCCAATTAATTATTTTTGGTCCATGTTGCCTTATCATTCAGAGATAGCTGAAAGTAAGAGTCTATGCTCTCTCTAGCTGCCACAACCACACAAAGGCCATAAAGGGTGCCAAGTGGATCTTTTTTCTGGGCAGAAATCTTGCAAACAGTTTGTTTGTTAAATGAAATAATGTAAAATTAAAATGAGTAGCTAAGCTGTTTGTATAAACAAATAAGAAAATCATGAGAACAGAACTAGTAATGAGAATGGAACTTGAGGTTCCATCATTATAGTTCAACCCACTCTGGACAGCAATCTGATATAGTACTTTTATGGAGAATTTCACCTCATATTGATTACTAAGGGTAATGAAAAGTATGGGCATAATTAATTAAACACACATCTACTGTACAGTTGAAGGTGAATGATATTAACTGATGATTAATTTAAGGTCCTATGTACAAAATTAATTTTTGTTTGTCAGGGCTCAGGATGACTGAGAGCAAAGCAAATCATTACGGAAACATGGTGGGGTAAAATTCACAAATGGAACACACAGCTAGAGGGATTTAAATTATTTAAAAGAAACAGACCAAATAAAAGAGGAGGTGGAGTTGCTCTCTATATAAGAAATAACTACATCTCTACAGAAATAGAGCATAACAATGATGTCTTGAATGCATTTGGGTCAATATAAAAGGGGGGGGGGAACGACATTGCCATAGGTGTATACTATAAGCCACCCAACCAAACACAGGAAATAGATGAACTTTTTGTTAGTCAGCTAACTAAGGTATGTAGGAAGTACATCACAATAGTAACGGGGGACTTTAACTACCCTGACATCAACTGGGAGACAAACTCTGCACCAAGTGGAAGATCAAACAGATTCCTGATAAACCTAGCAGACAACTTTGTCTCCCAAAAACTAGAGAAGAGAACTAGGGGATTAGCCATTTGGATCTAATTCTCACTAACAGAGATGAAATGATAGAAGGTGTTGAAGTTATAGGACCCTTGGGAGGAAGTGATATTGCAATATTGGAGTTCAACATTATGGAAGCACAAGCAATAGAACACAGTCAAACTAGAGTCTTGGACTTTTAAGAGAGCCAATTTCAATAAACTTAGAGAGAGTTTGGAAAGGATTCCATGGATGAGAATCCTCCAGGGGAAAACAACTCAAGAAGCTTGGGAAATTTTGAAAAGTGAGATAATAAAAGTCCAGTCTAGCACAATATCAACAAAGAGGAAAAATAACAGCTCTCAAAAGAAACCAGCATGGCTGCATAAAGAACTCTCTGACAAATTGAAAGATAAAAAGGACAAGTATAGAAAGTGGAAAGAGGGGCATATAACTAAGTCAGAATATCAGCAAATAGCCCCAGCCTGCAAAAATGAAGTGAGGAAAGCTAAGGCTCAAAATGAACTAAGGCTTGCGACCAAAGTCAAAAATAATAAAAAAACCTTCTTTCAACATGTAAAAAACAAGAAAAAAGTAAAGGAAATGATTGGTCCATTAGTGGGTGAAAGTGGCAAGAAGGTAACAAGCAACAGGGAGAAAGCAGAACTATTTAACTCGTTTTTTGCATCTGTCTTTACACAAAGGGAAAAAACAGACCAACCTATCAAAAATAGTGCTATAAAAACAGAATAGAAATACAAGTTAAGATAGGCAAGAAAATGGTGAGCACCTGTCCAGCCTAGACGAGTTCAAATCACCAGGACCAGATGGATTATACCCCAAGGTTTTCAAGAACTGGCAGATGTGATCTCAGAACCACTGAACCATATTTTTCAAAGATCCTGGAGCACTGGGGAACTACCAGAGGACTGGAAAAGAGCTGATGTAGTTCCCATTTTCAAAAATCGAAAAAAATTGGGTCCAGGAAATTACAGACCTGTCAGCCTGACCTCAATACCTGGGAAGATTCTGGAAAAGATAATCAAACAACGAATCAGCGAACACCTACAGGCAAACAAAGTCATTACTAAAAGCCAACACGGGTTTGTCAAAAACAGATCATGCCAGACAAATCTTATTGCATTCTTTGACCAAGTGACAAAATTAGTGGACCAGAGGAATGCTGTAGATATAATTTACTTGGACTTCAGTAAGGCATTTGACAAAGTAGATCACAACCTACTACTTGATAAGATAGAAAAATGCAGGTTAGACAGCATCATCACCAGATGGATCCGTAGCTGGCTGACCGGCTGTATTCAGCGTATGGTCCTCAATGGAACCGCATCTACATGCAGAAAAGTGTGTAGTGGGGTGCCCCAGGGCTCTGTTCTGGGCCCAGTGCTCTTCAACATCTTCATCAACGATTTGGATGAGGGGATAGATAGGAAACTCATCAAATTTGCAGATGACACCAAGCTGGCAGGAATAGACAACACTCCAGAAGACAGGCTTAGGATACAGGAGGATCTTGACAGACTTGAACACTGGGCGCTATCTAACAAAATGAAATTCAATGGTAAAAAAAGTAAGGTTCTACATTTAGGCAAGAAAAACCAAATGTATAGGTATAGTATAGGGGGTACCTTGCTCAATAGTAGTAACTGTGAGAGGGATCTCGGAGTCCTAGTGGACAATCATTTGAATATGAGTCAGCAGTGTACTGCAACTGCCAAAAAAGCCAACACAGTGCTAGGCTGCATTAACAAGGGATAGAATCAAGATCACATGAAGTATTAATACCACTTTACAATGTCTTGGGAAGGCCACACTTGGAATACTGCATCCAGTTTTGGTCACCACGATGTAAAAAAGATATTGAGACTCTAGAAAGAGTACAGAGAAGAGCAACAAAGATGATTAGGGGACTGGAGGCTAAAACATATAAGGAATTGGGTATGTCTGGAATTGGGTATGTCTAGTCAAGCTATTTTCCAAAGCACCTGAAGGCAGGACAAGAAGCAACCTAGAACTAAGGAGAAACTTCCTGACAGAACAATTAATCAATGGAACAACCTGCCTCCAGAAGCGGTGAATGCTTCAACACTGAAAGTTTTTAAGAAGAAACTGGACAGCCATTTGTCCAAAATGGTATAGGGTTACCTGCCTGAGCAGGGAGTTGGACCTGATGACCTCCAAGGTCCCTTCCAACTTTATGATTATGATTATGCTTATTATGGATCATCGCACAGTCAGCCAGATGTTCAGACTGGATTTGGCATTTTGTCTACCTATTGAGTCCTTACCAAGGACCTGGAATAGGCACATGTGGATGTTTGATGGTATTACAGATATCGTCGCAGGATGGAAGCAGTTCCTAGTAAGGCTGCCTTTTGCAATTGACTAATGGCGAATTTGTCAATGCCAATGGTGGTGCTCCAATTGTTTTGGGATTGCATCCAAGGTGCCTATTACTATTGGTACTACCCTTGCTTGCTTTTGCCACAGTCTTTCTATTTCTATTTGTAGGTCTTTGTATTTTGTTATCTTCTCCCGTTCTTTCTTGTCTATTCTGCTGTTTCCAGGCACTGCCACATCCACTATCCAGACTTTTTTGTTTTTCTTATCGACAATTGTAAAGTCTGGGGTATTATGTTTCAGGTGCTTGTCTGTTTGAATTCTGAAGACCCAGAGCAGTATAATTTTATCATTTTCTATGACTTTCTCTATTTTATGATCCCACCAGTTTTTGCTTACAGACAAATTATATTTCTTGTAGAACTTCCAATGCACCATTGTTGCTACTTTGTCATGCCACTGCTTGTAGTCAGTCTGTGCGATCTTCTTGCAGCAGCTTACCAGGTGGTCTACTGTTTCTTCAGCTTCTTTGCATAGGCAGCACTTACTGTTGCTGTCTTCTCAATTTTGACTTTATATGCATTTGTCCTTAAGGCTTGGTCTTGTGCAGCCAGAATTAGTCCCTCGGTCTCTTTCTTCAATTTTCCTGCTCTTAGCCATTGCCAGGTCTTGTTATTATCTGCTTTCCCAGCTATTTTTTTAATGTACTGGCCATGTAGTGCTTTGTCTTCCCATGTCTCTATACTGTTCTTCATTTGGTCTTTCTTGTAGGCCAGTTTGGTCTCTCCAGTAGTCAGTAAGCCTTCCTGATGTACTAATTTCAGTGCATCTTCATCATTGTCCTTCAGATATTCTTCCAAAGTCATTTTTTCTTCTTCAACCATCTGATGTACTTGCAGTATTCCATGCCCACCTATTTGCCTTGGTAGATAAATTCTGTCAATGTTACTTCGTGGATGAAGGGCATGATTCATTGTCATTATTTTTCTGGTTTTCCTATCCATTGCTTTTAGTTCTGCTTGAGTTCAGTCCACTATTCCAGCTGTCTGTCTAATGACTGAAATTGCCCAGGTGTTGATTGCCTTTATGGTATTTCCTCCATTGAGTTTGGACTTTAAGATCTTCTTCACTCTCTTGATGTATTCACCTCTAATCTTTTTCTTGACTTCAATGTGCTTGATGTTGTCAGGTTGAAGGATACCCAAGTATTTGTAGTAATCTTCCTCATCCAGACTCTTAACAGTATTTTCGTGGGGCATCTTGATTCCTTCAGTTTTCACTATTTTTCTTGATAGTAAGTGTGGCACACTTGTCCAAGCCAAACTCCATTGTAATAACTTGGCTATATTTACGGAGTGTTGAGCAGCGATTGTATTTCAGATGATGTTTTTCCATACAGCTTCAGATCATCCATATAAAGGAGGTGGGATAGTCTGGCAGATGTTTTTGATGTTTGATAGCCATGTCCTGAGTTATTCAGAATTATTATTATTATTATTATTATTATTATTATTATTATTATTAGTAGTAGTAGTAGTAGTAGTAGTAGTAGTAGTAGTAGTAGTATTAGAGAAATTAGGTCTGGATCACAAGCCAATACTACACACTGAGAAACTGAATTGGCAGAATATTCAGTTGTGGACAAAAGGCTAAATTTCTAGGTTTATTTTGTCAGATGACTCCATGGTCATCTTAAGATCTATTAACTTCAGGAATAGAATTATATGACTCTTTTCAGTAGTCCTCAAGGGGAAATGTCTTTGAGGATTAATTGGATAAATGTACCAGAATAGTTATTTCAAGCATAGCATACTGATGTCATTCTATTAGGTCCTTTCCATGCGAAGGATGATTAATTTCTATGCACTTTTAGCTAGAGCAATTGGAATCAAAGGCTTTGAAGTGTATAGTTCGGTATGTACTATGACTACCACCCTGATTTCTGTGTTGCTTTGTTTTGTCCAGACCAAATGCCAGCAAATCTTAGATCCTGGTAACCCAAAATCTTTATGGTTTCTGATCCTGATATATCTAAAATCCTAGAGTCTACATAAATGTCTCCTGTAAAAATATTATGTTACGGAAACTATATTTCTGCTGATGTGGGCAAATGGGAAACTCCTTTTTTGTTTTGCAGCTGAATCATATTTAATTTGTAAACATTATGCTAACCAGATGCTTTTTTGGATTACTGCAATGTGCATTATGTGGGGCTCCCCTTAAAGACTATCTAAAAGCTGCTACTGGTCTAGAATTCAGTGCCATTTGCAAGAGTCCTTGTCATGTATTTAACTTCTTGAGTACAAAGTGTGATTGTGGCACTGAACTTGATTTGTATTCTGTTGGAGGTGAAGGTTCTGAAGTCATTCTGGATGAGCTTTCATGTGTTGGATGATCACATCTATATTTTTCTTTAAATTGGAAAAACTTTTTAAAAAAGTGGCTGAAACTGAGCCTGAAGAAGGAGTCAAATGTGTTATCTGTCATGAGTCCCTGCATGCCCACAAGAGATCTAAGTTCAGCCCATCTTGAATCCCTTTCTATTCTTAACTCCCACTAATTTCCCTTGACCTTTAGTAACTCAGATTCTTGTAGAGAGCTTAAGCTTGCAATAAATGAGTATTTCAAATACTCATTTGAAATGCTTGAATCTCCTGATTTCCCCAGTGCTTGACAATTTCACTGGGATGTTCAGGTATATTTACTTAATTGATACAATACCCTGGCATTGGAAGATATGACTATCTATTGGGTATTGTTTAAATACCCAAATGAATAATGTTTTCATTTTATATATTGATTTGCTGTCCCTTGAATAGCAAGAATATAATTCAGCCAGTTAGAGTTTTAAATGTTCAAATTTTAGTGGCTCAATGAACTAATTATTTAAATGTTTTCTACTGAAATTAATAGAAGTCTACAAGTCTTAAAGTGGCCAAGTTTGAGGACCCCTACTATAAAGGGCAGCCATTGGAACTTCAAAACCGTGTCATAAGTACCTCTAGGGAGATCTGTTGTAATTCTGAACAGTCACTAAGCAGCTGGATATTAAGCAAGAACTCCCAATAAAATATTTCTTTAAAGGTGAGCAATATTCCTTCTATTCCTTCAGAGTAGCACATGATTGCATAGTGTTACATTTATTTAAGGAAGCAAGTAGTTTCCTGTAGCACATCTGTTTCTAAAACCTACTGGTTTAAATCTTGCTCTGTTTGACCTGCTCAGCAGGTTTCATCGACATGGTCTCCTCCAGAAACACAATGACAACATGGGAAACTGGGTTTTAGAATAGGATGAACAATCTGACATCCTAGAACAGCGTTTCTAAACTGCAGCAGTTTTAAGATGTGTGCACTTCAGCTCCCTGAATTCTCCAATAAATTTGGTGGAATTCTCTTTTTCCAAAGTCTCAACATCTTTTTTGTAGTATGGTGACTTTAATCACACATCTTTGATATGTGTGCTATTGGTCCTGAAGAAGTGTAACTTTTGAGCAACCTAAGAAATAGCTACAGTTTGAAGATAAGGAAAACTATGTTGAAATCATAAAGTTCCTTCAAATCCAGTAAGAGAAGTGACTGGGGTTTTTTTTCCCACATGTACCCAAGCAGATTCAAGATATTTTAGCGCCACCTGCTGTTTTACTCAGTGACGTTGTTACAAGTTAAAAATTGCCATGGCTTTTTTCTTTATGTTGGGCTCTTTTCACTTAAAAGCTTGCCCTTGTTATCTAGTTAATCCATTTGGGGGTTTCACACAATAAGTTGTCCAATAAGCTAATGAAATGTGCAGTAGGTTCAGCCATGAAAAAGTAAAGAAGTAAACAAACACAATCAAATCATGGTTAACATTAAATACCATTAGCATGTTACTGTTAGGTAAACTCAGCCTTAATAACATCTTTTCCTCACAAACAGAACAAAATGCAATTCCAGGTGATAGAACTATTGCTCCAGAGGGTCACCACTGGCTGTATCCTTACAGGATTATTCTTAGGCACATTCCATTCCATAACTACACTCATTAAAATGAGTTTGCATTGGAGAAGAGAGGGATTAATAATTCAATCTGTCAGGGAAAGATGTAAAGTGAGCATGCTTGAAAGAGAATTTGCATCTTCTGTATTTTTTTTAACCCTGACTTTGCAAGCTTTGCATCACAGGCAAATGAGATCTCTTTTCAGAGCATTGTGGGAAGTATTAGTTAAGACTGCAGCTCGCTAAGTCACATAAGGGTCCATCTGTCAACTGTCCTCTGTCAGCTGCCGACAAACTCCAGACACAGAAGGAACAGGTGACCAGCAAACTTTAATGCAAAGAAAAAGTCAGCACTGGGAGTGGAATTGCTCCCAGTGTCTTACATAGATGTGCCCCACCCTCCAACCCTACCCCAATCAGCAAGCCAGCATCCAGTCCGTATAGATAAAAGCTGTAGTTCAATTTCCGCCTTTCCCCCTCCAGACGCATCAGCGCAGCCTTCGCAGCTCCAGCTGTCCTCTCTGGCAGCCAGCCAATGTCCAGCTCCTCCCCCGCTGCCGGCGTGGCTCCACAACAGGCAACTCCATGCTCTTCCCCTGACCACCGGTAACACAGGAGGGGCAGCGGCGATGATAGACAACCTCCCCTGACGTCCAGCTGGTCATCTCTGCCGCCCAGCTGGCTTACGGGGATTCCCCCTGGCACCCGGCAAGAAGGAGAGGCAGCTGTGGAGGGAGGCAGTTCCTCTGGCGTCCAGCTGGCATGGCCCTGACGCCCTGCTGGCGGTAGGGAATTCCCTGGTGTCTGTAGCAATGGAGAGAGGTGGCCGCAGTGCATGGTGGCCTTGCTGACGCTCAGCTGGTCCTCGGGAGCCGGGCGGTGTATGGCGGCCTCGCCGACTCCCAGCTGGTCCACGGAGGTCGGGCGGCACCCCGGGGCGGCATGCGGATGTTGGCTGGCCACTGGCTGCTCCTTCCCTGTCCCCCACCGGCTCATATCAAGCCCAGGGGCTTGACACCATCATTGTCAGCCTCACCAGGGAGACTGGATAGAAAACAGGATCAGATTAGCTAATTCTACTTATTGCAAGGTTATATTAACAGAATCTTTCAAGGCTAAAAGTACAATTCTCCCCATCTCTTTTGAGTTTCTTTCCCCATCCATTATTGAACTAAAGACTATGCTCTCTCCTATCTGACTGTTCCTTCGACCAGGGATCTCCAATCCCTGGGCTGCAGCCCACTAAGGGCTGTGGCCCATTCAGAATTGGGCCATGCAAGAGGCAGGCAAGTGGGGAAGGGCACACAGTTCCATTTGTGTGAGCGGCGGGCACTGATGCGTACACTTGCTGCTCACACAGAACTGCCCCCTTTCTCCCCCTTGCTAGTCCGCCACACTGGAAAGGTTAGGGACCGCTGCCTTAGGTAGTTTTCTCTGGCACCACTCTCCCAGTTTTATTCTCACACACCATTACAGATCTTCAGTCTCCAATTATAATAAGTCAAATGTTTTTAAATCTCAGTCAGACCATACTATTTTCTTTCTGTGAACTGCCCACGGTCACTCTGAGAGTGAGATGAGTAGTATTCAAATTTGATTAATAAATAAAATAACTTTCTTTCCTACTTGAGCAGGGGGTTGGATTAGAAGATTTCCAAGGTCTCTTCCAATCTTACTATTCTATGTTCTGTGTTCATCCTCCATTGCCTCCAGCACCTGATCCTCAAAGGTGCGATTCCATGATTTATTTATCTTTGACTTAAACCACTATAACTTATTCAACAATTTGACTATTATTCAGAGATAATAACTACTGAGAAAGCTAGTGATTCTAATGTATAACAATAGGAATTGGGGATATCAATTCCTTATGAGTTGTCTTGGCATTTCCCTTTTAAGAATACTAAAGGTAGAGAATAGAAAGTACCTCTAGAGCAGACATGTCAAACTCTTTACGTAACGTGAAGTCGCACGATGTATCGCAACTTTTTCCCCATTGCTGGCAACGGGTTTCGGCATGACGCATCCAGCCTGCAGTTTGACATGCTTGCTCTACAAATAAAATAAGATACAGAGGGCAAAAAACATGTAGTTGCTGCGCATTAATATTCTCTCTTCCTCTGGAATCCATTTCCAACCTCCATGACGTAGATAGAAAGTCTCAAATCTGAATGGCAAATTTCATGAAACACATTAAATGGAAACATGGATGTTTGGGTATTGTTTGTGCCCAGTTTTGGTTTATTCAATAACCCATAGAAAATGACTCTTGGTTTAGAGCAGGGCTCTTCAAACTCGGCCCTTTTATGACTCATGGACTTCAACTCCCAGAATTCCTCAGCCAGGCATGCTGGCTGAAGAATTCTGGGAATTGAAGTCCATGAGTCATAAAAGGGCCGAGTTTGAAGACCCTTAGTTTAGAGCAACAGATGAAGTAAATGATTGTGTTTGGCTGAATGACAGTAGTTTTTTTTTAAAAAATATGTATAGTCCAAGATAAATCTAGTACCATGAGCACATTACATCTGTGTTTTACCTCCAACATGTCTCAGCCACCAAAATGGGGCTATCAAACCACCAAATGTTTACTCTTCCATTATGCACCTAGAGAAGAGTGTAGGTGTAAGCCAGAGATTGTAGTGTTAAGGATGATGATCATACAAATAGAGACCGTCTGTAGAATTCTCCTCTACTTTTCCTTTTGGAATGTGTATAGTTTAAGCAATGAAAGGGGCTTTGGACCGAAGAACCAACATCCAAAAGTCCCACATTCAAAGCCTGCTTTAGTCTGAGAAAGGGAAAGTTCACATAGTTCTGCAGAGACATAGAATGGGATAGAAGACTTCTAATAAATTCATGAATAAAATATAATATTTATTTTATTAATTTGAAATATTTACATGGCCACCCATCTTGTGAAACACAATTCTGGATGGCTAATGGCAATAATAATAACACAACAATAGGACAATCCGATAGACAAGCTAGAAAAATCATGTGCCTGATTAAAAAACATCTATTCAACTGTATCATCTCCCCTAAGTGACCAGTTATAAGTCAAATGCTATTTGTATATTGCCTCAAAAAGCATTTCTATAAATTCTATTGCAGAAGTATAAATTTATAAAATGAATTAGTAGAATCATTACAAACAAACCTCGGTTCGTACTCTCCTGATTGCAAGTGAACTCTCCAATCAGAGTTGCCTTGCTTGCAAATTAGCAATGCTGCATGCTGAATAAATACCTCAAAATAAACCAAGTGTTCAGTTTCTCTGCTTTCACTATGGAAAATTCAGCAATTTTTGGTGAAGGGAGAAGTGCAAACAATTCCATCTGTGCTTCCAAACGTGGAACTTAATTTACTGCAGACATTATTGTATTTACTCTAATTAGGCATATTTTGCTACAGAAAACAATACATTGCAGTGAAAAAGAAATTATCCCTCTGGTCTAATTAGATTTAACACAGATGGTTGCTTGAAAATATCCTGTTTAAGAAATAGATGTTCTGCTCAGTGAACCAATCAAAATGTCAATAATAAAAAATAATAATGATACCACTACCACCACACACACACACACACACACACACACACACACACGTGTGTGTGTATGTGTATATATATGTATGTATATGTATATATATGTATATGTATGTATATGGCAGTTGTTAAGTGAGACATGCCTGATTTTGCAACCTTTTGTGATATTGCGGTTAAGCAAAACACTGCAGGTGTTAAGTGAATCACATGGTTGCTAAGTGAATTTGGTTTCCCCCACTGACTTTGTGCATCAGAAGCTGCCTGCGAAGGTCACAGATGGTGATCACCAGACCTCAGAATGCTGTAATTGTCATAAATACATACACTTGAATTTTGATCACATGATTGTGGGGATGCTATAATGCAGGACTTTTCAACCGGTGGTACGCGTACCACTGATGGTACACGACCACCTGGCTGGTGGTATGCGGCGTTGCCTTCCTCCCCCCCCCGTTCCTTCCCACCTCACTTATTTGTGGAAAATATGCTGCTTGGCGTCAACCTGCACGAACTCTACTGAATGTGCCCTGCAGGAGGCACGTGAGCGCAAGTGCAGAGCAAGGGCCTGCTCTTTCCAGGGACTCATTGTGCAGCAACCGGATTGACTTCTTCTTGTGCATGCAGGTCAGCAGGATCCATATTTCCCTTCCTCTCTCTCTTCTTACTTCACAACAATCGCTAGTCTGACAGAAGCCCGAATCAGCTGTAGCCCGGTGCTGATTCTGGCACCTCTGCTAACTTAGCAAGTGGCATGTTTTCTGGCGAAGCATGAGCTGGGCAGGAGCCCAGGATCAGGGCACACAGCTACAGCTGATCCGCACTTCTGCAAAGCAGCTCAGAAACGCAGATCAGCTATAGCTGCTTTCCTGGGCTCCCGCCCAGCTCACTTGCTGGCGCTTTGCTGGAAAACATGCCGCTGTCAAGACGTCCTCCCCGGAGCCCGGGAAAAGAAGCCAGCAAGTAGGGATGGTTGACAAATGGCTTTTAGTCCGTGGAAAAAAAGTTAGTGCCGGGAGTGAACTGCTCCCAGCGCTTTACATGGTCTCTCCACGTGCAAGCCCCACCCCCCAGCCCACAAGCCACCATCCGGCCTGCATAGTTCAAAAAGCAATCAGCCGGGACGTTGCTTCTTTTTCATATTCCGGCTGGCTTACAGGCAGGTGTCCAGACTTAGGTAACCCCTCCCCCCTGTTCTGCCACCTCCTGTGGCACCGCACAGCTTTGCGTTCCATGCCTCCATGTTCCAATGCCTCTGAGGTATGGACCGTTGGCATGGTCCTTATTGGCCGCCAACGTGCTTCTCTCCGGCGGATGTGCAGGCCCTGGCAATGGCTCCAGCTGAGGAGGCAGTCGGCCAGGAGGCCACTGCAGTGTCGAACTCCTGCGCCCATCAGCTGAATTGCCTGGCAACTGTTCGGACTGGTGAGGAGGGTGAAGGGGAGGCCACTGCAGCGCCACATTCCTGTGCGCATCAGCTGGCGACCCCCGGACTCGTGCCTACCAGCTGGGCTTTCCGCTGGCGGCTCTGATTGGCGTGGAGGGTGCCAGAGAGGGAAGGCGGCTGCCTGGTTGTCTGGCGATGCCACCGGCTGGGGTGGAAGGCGGGAGGGAGGCGGTGGCTCAGCAGACGGGTCTCCATCTGCCCATGAATGTTGGGCCCACGGAGCTCAACAGCCGCTTGCTAATTTAGCAGAAGCGCGAATCAGCTGTAGCCCAGAGCTGACCTTGGCGCTTCTGCTAAATTAGCAAGGGCAAGTTTTCCAACAAAGCGCCAGCAAGTGAGCTGGACAGAGCTGTCCTCTGCCTCTGCCTCTGCGCATGCACAGGCAGGTTTGGCATGTTGCTGGCAGCCTGTCCCTCTCCCCTTGTCCCTTTCTGGTTATGGAGGGGGGGAGGAAGGAAGGGACAAAGAGAGGGAAGTAAGGGACAATGAGAGAGGGAAGGAAGGAAGGAACAATGGAAGGGAGGGAGGGAGGGAGGGAAGGAAGGGACAAAGAGGGAAGGAAGGAAGGAAGGAAGGAAGGAAGGAAGGAAAGAAGGAAGGACAATGAGGGAGAGAGGGACAATGGAAGGGAGGGAGGGAGGGAAGGAAGAAAGGAAGGAAGGAAGGGACAATGAGGGAGGGAGGGACAGTGGAAGGGAGGGAAGGAGGAAGAGACAAAGAGGGAGGTGAAGGAAAGGAAGGAAGGGACAATGGGAAAGAGGGAGGGAAGGAGGAAGGAACAAAGGGAGGTGAAGGGAAGGAAGGAAAGAAGGAAGGGACAATGGGAAAGAGGGAGGGAAGGAGGAAGGGACAAAGGGAGGTGAAGGGAAGGAAGGAAAGAAGGAAGGGACAATGGGAAAGAGGGAGGGAAGGAGGAAGGGACAAAGGGAGGTGAAGGGAAGGAAGGAAAGAAGGAAGGGACAATGGGAAAGAGGGAGGGAAGGAGGAAGGGACAAAGGGAGGTGAAGGGAAGGAAGGAAGGAAAGAAGGAAGGGACAATGGGAGAGAGGGAGGGAAGGAGGAAGGGACAAAGGGAGGTGAAGGAAAGGAAGGAAGGAAGGAAAGAAGGAAGGAAGGGACAATGGGAGAGAAGGGAGGGAAGGAAGGCAAGCACCCACCCCAGTCCCATCCCTCTCCACCAGAGACCCACGGATTCCCTCACACAGGCACCCTGCAACCTGAGTGATCAGCTGGCCATGCCCCCCGGCCATTGATCACATGACCCTGGGACACTGTGAATGTCATAAGTATGAATCAGTTTCCAAGCATCCGAATGTAAATCACAAGACCCTAGGGATGCTGCAACAGTCAAAAGTGTGAAAATTGGTCATAATTCACTTGTAACTTCAAACAGTCACTAAGCAAATTGTTGTAAGTCGAGGACTACTTGTACTTTCTCATTTTTTTCCTTTTTTGGGGGGGGGGTCAAGTTTCTGATACCTTGCTGGGCGAGTGGTGGTACTCGGATATGGCCTTGTCCGAAAAGTGGTACAATGGGTGAAAAGGTTGAAAAGCCCTGCTATAATGGTAATAACTGTGAAGATTAGCTGTAAGTCACTTTTTCAGTGCCATTGTATCTTCAAGCAGTTGCTAAACGAATTGTTTTAAGTTGAAGACTAGTTGTATTGGCAAAGAAATATAAGATAGTCATTTCGTTCAAATTAACTATTCAATCTACTAACCACATTATACTGATATGGAATACCTGTGTGTGTGTGTGTGTGTGCGTGCGCATGTGTGCATGCACACCTTCAGGTGTGTCTCGACTCCTTGCAAATGCCTTCACCGGACCTGTAGTTTTCTTGACAAGGCTTTTGGAAGTGGTTCACCCTTGCCTTTGTCTTCCAAGGAGTAAGAAAGTATGACCAGCCCAAAGTCACCAAGGTGGCTTCTATATTTGAGGCAGACTAACAATTTCCTGCTCCTGTTCTAGTATCTTAAGCACCATATCACATTGGTTACACAAATAAGAGATAAGACAAAAGATCTGAACTATTTAAAGATGTCACCATTAAGGATGATTTTACTATATAGAATAGATTTCTTTTATGATGTAAGAACAGTACTGCTATCTATGACAGGCTATTAAGAATTTGAAAATGGTTTTTGATGATCAAAGTATTGTGATATTACTCTGTGCAATAGTAGCCCACAGACTTTCGTGGTACAGCTCTGCAGATTCACACATGCTCTGAGAGGGTTTATGTGCAGGATGGCACGGTTTGTTGGCAGGCATGGCAAGTGGCAGGGGGAAGCACCGGTTGAGGTGTCAACACCTCCATCCTAGGAGCCATCTGCCCACACGGCTGCTGACACACCTCTTCAACCAGTGTCACCTCCTCTGTTTAGCAGATCATTGATCATATAGGATAGAAAAATCCAGAAAAGCGAAAGGGGAGACTCTCCTGCTTCAGTGGGTCTTCTACCCTGATGTTTTATCTGAGGATGAAGTGACATTGCTTCATGGGTAGTAGGGTTTCTCAATAAAAGGGGAGCAGAAAGCTTCACCTATCTGCAGATGAGGTTTCGGTATGCTATGTGTGCAAAGATTGCCTCAAGAACAATGGATGAGAACAACACATGCTCAACTCTTTTCTTAACCTTGACATTCTTTGCATCTAAAAGACCCCTCTCCCCTGCACAGGTAGTCCTTGGGTTACAACCACAGGTAGGTTTGCAGCCACTAAGTGATACAATTGTAAAACACAATGTCACATGAATGTATGGCTTAGCGATGGCAACCCAGGCATTCCCCATTGTTACTATAAACCCAAAATGCACAGGTTATTAAGCAGGATTTCCAAATAAAGATAACAGGGGTACCACAGGGGGTAAAGAGGAGGCCCAATGCAGGGTTTGCAGAGTGGAGTGCCGCAGTGTGTTATGAGTGCATGGCGGCTGACGGAAGAAGAGCACCCTGCAGGGACTAAAGAAGGAAATGGCGCGTTGTGCAGGAAGGTGACAGAACTTACCAGAATGACTTGTGACCTTCCCTGACAGCTTCCCTACTGACTTTGCTTGTGAGAAGCCAGAAAGAAAGGTCACAAGTGGCAATAACATGATCACAGGGACACTACAGCCATTGTAAATGTTCACAACTTTGAACCGTCGCTGAACAAGTAGTCACTTGTTCAACTATTGTTACAGTTATAGTCACAACGGTAACAGTTACAACAAGCATACAGATAGCCCTTGTTAAGCAAGGACTACCTGTATCCCACCCTGCAAGCACCAGTATCTGGATAGCTCCTAAAGCTAATGCATTTAGTCATTAAAGGTGCACTAGTCCCTGGATTCAAGTAGCAGTTGAAAAAGTAGGGCAAATCCGTCTAGGAGCATCTGATGATTTTCAGTAAAGATAAACTAGCCACGTACTGGTAATCATTGCAACCGAAAACATCACACGCGATAGACACTATATACAAATACAAATATAGTCAGTGGTGGGATTCAAATGTGTGAACAACAGGTTCTCTGTGTGGATGCCACTTCCGGAAGTCCATTCTGGGCCTGGGCAACAAAAAATTAGCTACCAGTTCTGCCGAACTGGTTCGAACTGGCTGAATCCCACCACTGGATATAATCGTCATTTAGCAACTGCAATTGAGGCTGGCAATTTGGTTTCTAAGTGCCATGGTAGACTAAGTGGAAATCACATGATCACAACTGGGTTTATGATCTTACTTCTGTTCAATTTTAAGCAAAGTGACATGGTTGCTAATTTAAATAATCACATTAACACAGTGTATGATTTTACTTCTGCCTTCCATACTGTACAGTATTACCGTAATCCTGCAAGTGAAAATTGCACACTAGTTGTGAAGTAAATAAATGATGATTGTGTGATTGAGGGATGCTGCAACAGCTGTATTTGTGATGATTGCTTGCAGTTATTTATTTAGCAGAGTTATAGCTTAGAATGGTCACTGAGTGAGGCAGTTGGTAAGCGAGGATTACCTGTAGAAGGATAAATCATATCAAACTTCACAGATGGGAGCAATTCAGCAGCAGAAAGATAGAATTTCTAGCCAACCCACAAACAAACTGAAATTGTGCTACTGAAATTCTTTCTGTTGCTGAATTGCAACCCTGGAAGTGGGCCAGACAAGTGGTGACGAACCTGTGGCACGCGTGCCAGAAGAGGCACTCAGAGCCCTCTCTGTGGGCATGCAAATCATCACCCCATTCCTGCCTCCCCTCGCACCACCTCACCAGCAGCCCCCCCAGAGGAGAGTCGCCCCTGGGCGTGGCCTGCGCAGAGCAGCGCAGCCAAGGACATGGCAGCTGGGCAGTAGGGACAAGACTCCACCCTTGTGCCTCATTGCATGCAAATCATGCTGCGGGGTGTGGGCAGAGGGCGTGGCCACCATGGTGTTGTGGGACCACCTGGGCGATCTGCTGTGGAGGGCCACGGAGGCGGTGGGTGGTCCTGCAGGTGGGCGGGACAGGGATGGAGTGGGGGGGCAGAGCGGGGAGGGCGGGTTTTGGGCACTCAGTCTCTAAAAAGTTCGCCATCACTGCTCTAGACGTTTCCTACTTGTATTCCCTCCTCAGGCACTCTCTACTAATCCCAAAATATAGGTCAAATGTACAAGGTATTTTTTTAAAAAAGCACTGAAAGACATACATCAAGTTTCCCAGGATTCAGTCAGGTTTTTTTTCAAGTTAAGTTTGAGATGCGAAGGATCAAACCTGGCACATGAGGGGGGAAAAAAACCCAAGCCATAACAAACCTATTTCAGAAGAGTCGTGGCTCTCTTCTAAGGGGTGATTTTTATATTGAAAAAATAATGGAGAGCTACATGCAGGAAAAGGCCACAGGGATGCACCATTTCTAAGAACTGTGCCATTAAACTGCTAGTTTCTCAATGTGATTAATTGCTGCAATCATTGCTGTTCCTGAGCTGTTTTTATCCGTTCCATTTAATGCAGGAGTGTCAAAAATCAGAAGCAATCAGGAAGCACTTTTCCCAACCAACAACAATTTCTACTTTTTGGCTACTACAGATTATAAAACTGTCCCTCATACAATATATTGTACGCTGGTGTGGGCAGATTTGCAAAGTCAGAGATTAGATTTGGCCATTGAGTAAAGGCCAATTAATTGCATTTCATTAAAAATGATTATAGTTAACATGATTACTTTTTAGTCATGTAAGTAGTCCTTATTTTCTTTCAGTTTAAAAACGACCGTTTTGAGAACAACGTATTTGGTGGATATACATAAGCCCTATCTGTTTCACACAACTTCTTCCAGTATCCCACTTATTATTAGTCTATGATTACAGGTCTATAAAAACCTGAATCCTTTAGTGATTCCAGATGAATCCCATTTTGTCTCCAGAAACAATAAAATAGATGTGATTGAGTGTGGTGAGGAGATGGATCCCCAGGAAGAGGGGAGATGGCATTCTAGAGGAATTAGATGCATCTCAGCCAGGATATTATGTGTGAGAGAAAGGCGTGAAAACAGCCCTTCCCTAATGGTTCAGAGTATATTGTAGATGCAAATATTAGAGTCTTCAGTATGGCAAGTATGGGAAGTCAGCCCCCCAGAGAAGGAAATATTAAGAGGGCAGAAAAATATATTTTCTCAAAATATCTTAAAGAGGCAGAAAAGCATGCCCAGTTTTCTTAATAGCCCCAAGTCTCCCTCCTCCAAGCAGAAACAAGCTCTGTATAAATGCAGATGTAAATAATCCAGGAAAGTTGGAGGCCCCCAGCTAGAAGATTAAGAAGACAAAGACACCTAAAATCTACATACCCCACCCAAACTCTAAGACAGGACATAATAGGATTAACCCACAGATACCAAAGGGCATACTCAGGCTCAGGCCAAAGTTCATGCCACAGGAACAACTCCAAACAAAAGGCTCCAGGGGGTATAAAAACTCACTCCCTACATGTGCTCACTCTTTCTTTTCTTCCAGAGCCATCTTCCTGTCTGGCTCTCCTCTCCAATAAACTGCAACCTTCTTTTTAAAGAAGTTGCCATGTTGTTTATTCCTGGCTTGGACTGAACCATGATTAAGACATTTCTTTCAACACAAGATTTTGTTTAAAAGCGTGAAACAATAAAGACTCAGTTTGAAAGAATTACTATGTGTTTGGGATTTGACAATAATGGAATAACAAAAGAAATGGATGAATATCCTGCAGACAAGGATGAATCTACCATACCACCTCCATCATCTTCATTAAAATGATAGTCACCTCTCTTTATTTATACAGCATTCTTATTCTCTGGCATTTCTCAATACCTTATGCACTGTCAGGAGAGGAGAAATACCAAACTGTGGACTCATGTAGTTAAGAGATGGTGAAGAATCCAGAGAGAGAAGAGTTAAGCTTTCAGGAGGAAATCTGGGTTTGATTTTGTAGAAAATCAAATGTAAAAAATGAAGTGTGGCTGTGACCCTGATTGAAGAAGAGGTTAGGCCTCAAGAAAGTTTTTGGAAGGCAGCTGCAGCTATTTGTTTTGTACCCGTTGTTCAGAAAGGTCATGGTGAGGAAGTTCAATAAGGAAAAGCAAAACTATCTACCAATTTGAAGCAAGCACAGCATGAATCATTCATACAATTGTTACATTTTAAAAGCCTATCTCTTTTTAGCCCAAAGAAAGTGGTTGCTTGTAAATTAGACCAGCTCAGGGAGTTGGCACTGAACAAGAAGCATTGACAGAAATGTGTGGGAAATCAGAAATCTCAAGGAAGTTTTGAGGTCAAGCTTGCAACACACAGAATGAGGACAGGTAGATGATTTCTTTAAAGGGGGACGAAATATCTTTATGCAAATTGCAAATTTGACTATGAATCTTTATAAACATTTATGCTACCAACTAGAAGACTGGGGCAACTGTCAGTCTTGCTGTTCCCATTATAAATTGAGAGTGGGGCATATCATACTATATATATATATATATATATATATATATATATATATATATATATATATATATATATATATATATATGTAATTTTGCACGGAATGGAAAAAATGGATAGAATTTTCATCTGTCTCCCTGAGGCCCCATCCACGCAAAATAGGTGCCTCAATCTGGGATAACCATCATTTCCCTATGATGTTATGAGGCTACCAGAGGTATTCCCAAGCTAAGGCAGTTAACCTGCTGCTTCTGCTCCAGTGGAAATGGTATAAATACAATATTTAAGAGATATTGAAACCTTCTGGTTCTGCAGCAGTATTTGCAGAAAGAACCTGTGTCTTGATGTATCTCAAGATGAATTTGAACCATAAGATGATGCTACAAAAATAGAAGATGCAATCCTGGTTGTTTCTGTAGCATCAGGAACAAGAGCAGTCATTATTCATTTCCACACAATGCTTCAGTCAGGCCAGAATATTGTGTCCAGTTACAAGCACTATGTTTTAAGGAATGGATTAAGAGAACTGTATCCAGAAGAAGCCAACCAAGGAAATAAAGGACTTAGAAGAAGAAAAAATATAACACAGAATGGTTGAAAGAATTGGATATGTTTAGAGAAGATTACAAAAACTTAAAAAGACTTGGTAGATCTTTTTAAATATCTGAAGGGTTCTCAAATAGAAGATGGGGCAGAATAGATCATAGTTTCCAGAAGACAGACCATGTTTAAATGACCAGGAAATAGACTACAGCTGGACATCAGGAAAAAATCCTAATCTAGATTCCCTCAGAGGGACTCTCCTTTATTGGATGCATTTAACCAACACCTTCGTCAGGGATGTTGCACTAAGCAGCTGGCCTCAATGATCTTCTAACTAAGTGGTTCTCAACCTTTTTAATGCCGCGATCCCCAACCGGTCGTTAAGTCGAGGACTACTCAACCGGTCGTAAGTCGAGGACTACTCAACTGGTGCAGCACCGTTTGCAGAATGAGACTTTTGGCGGGCTCAGCAGGGCAGAGACAGCCTGGACAATTCCTATTGGCTTTTGAAAGCCAATAGAATTAGACTCTATTCAAGAGAGTCTATTCTATTGGCTATCAAAAGCCAATAGAATAAAAGGGAGTAGCACAGCTAAGGAAAAGGGGGGGGGGGAAATGGCGGACTGCGTTGTTTGGCGACTCCCGTGAAATGGTCGTTCGACCCCAAATGGGGTCCCGATCCACAGGTTGAGAACCACTGTTCTAACTCTTCCATTCTATGATTCTTCTCAAGCTGAAGAGTCAGTAATTTCCTATAACCTGAATTTCCTCCCACGGGATGCTATTGTGCCTTGCCACCTTCCTCTATTTTTCAGAGCAATGGTTTTTTTTTTCTTCCTGTATTGTGAAAGCACATGTATGATTTCCCATCTTTTACTTCCCCCATTATCCAGCTCCCTATTGTTCCTCATTCTCCCTCATTCCAGGAACCATAGTAAAATGCTCACTTGGACTGTTGAACTGAACTTTATTTGGCCAAGTGTGATTTGACACACAAGGAACTTGTCTCCGGTAGAGAAGCACTCAGTATATATGCAAAACAACAGAATAATAATAATATTCATGTCGGGTTCAGCATTACATGAAAAGATTAAACCACAGGAAAACATTAAGGAGAATGCAGGCACCAATGTATTTTTTTGCTCATAACCTCCAGCCTATTAATCAGTGTTGGAAATTCCTCTGAAAACTAAGGTGTCATCTGAAGTGATCACAATTTTGAATATGTACAAACCTGCTCTTGACATAGATTTTATCTCTTGCTTTTGCAAGTCCAAAACCGAGGCTGCTATCCACATGCCTTTTGGCTTAGCATGTTATCTGCATACAAGTTAATTATTGCTTAGGACAAATGTAGTTGGTAGGAACGGCTGAGAATTGTAGACCAACATTTCTGGAAGAGACTAGAATGGAGGAAAATACAGGAAGTCCCCAACTTACAACCACAATTGAGCCCAACATTTCTGTTGCTAAGTGAGACATTTGTTAAATGAATTTTGCTCCATTTTATGACCTTTCTTGCCATAGTTGTTAAGTGAATCACTGCAGTTATTAAGTTAGTGAGATGGTTGTTGGATTCCCCATTGATTTTATCAGAAAGTCACAAAAGATGATCACATGATCCTAGGACACGGCAACTGTCATAAATATGAGTCAGTTGTCAAGCATCTGAATTTTGCCACGTGGTCATGGGGATGCTACTAGGGTCATAAGTGAGAAAAATGGTCATAAGTCACTTTTTTTCAGTGCTTTTGTAACTTTGAATGGTCACCAAAGCGTTGTAAGTCAAGGACTATCTGTATTGTATTGACACTTAGTGAGCACACAGCTAGCTTTTCTCCATGGCAATCTCTCCCTAACTAGGTCTCACATGTCTTCTAACCTCTCTTCCACATTTTAACATTGGTAAATTAATTGAACAATATCCCAGTGCCCAATCACAATCTCTTAAAATGTGAAACTCCAATAGTATGATATGGGTGTGATTTTTTTTTCTGCCTCTTCTCTTTTTCAGAGAAGGATTTCCAGTGATTCTGTTTCCTTCCTTCAGATCCTTGTCTACAAGTCAGTTAAAATCTGAACTGCAGCAACCATCAGAGGAATTAGTTTGATAGATGAGAAAAAGAAGCAGTACACTTCTGCAGTGCTGAGCTTTGGAGCCTATGAGCTGACCTCACACAAGTGTCAGCTTTGAGGAGACAGATCAGGATTTCATAATGAACCTGCCTTCCTGTTGATTCTGAGATAGCACTACAGGGTGCAAAATGCTGGAAGGATCATCCCTGTCTTATTAAGCATTTGTTCATTTCATTGGGAAAATGTTAAGGTCAAGTCTCTCTTGTTTAAACTGGAAAAGAACGTCTCCCTGGTCTCTTCTTTCATCCTGCCTAACAAGGTAACGGGTATTGAATAGTTACTACTCCCATCCTAAATTAGTACTGATTATTGCTTAACTGTATCCAATAACATGTTGAAAATAGGAGGAGTACTGCTTCTTTTTCTCATCTATCAAACTAATTCCTCTGATGGTTGCTGCAGTTCAGATTTTAACTGGCTTATAGACAAGGATCTGAAGGAAGGAAACAGAATCACAATATGTGTGTTTGCCACTTTTATTTATAAAAATAATAAAGGCAGAATGTAAATAAATAAACAGGACTGTGAGGTTCAGCATAGCCAGAAAGGACATATTATCAGTGACTGAGATGTATACAGGGCATCAGTGCCACAGATGCTCTATTTTTATATATATATATATATATATATATATATATATATATATATATATATATATATATATATATATATATATATATATATATAAAATTCTAACATAAGATTCCATCTCAAGATTGCAACTGCTATAATTCCCAGTCAACATTATGCAATCATTAGCTGGCATTAATGGACCTCTGGAGGCTGACTGGGCTAAGTTGGACATCCCGGCTACCAGATTCAGAAATTTCTTTTTTTCTAGGCACCTCGCCTTCTACTGATCCTACTATCTATCTCTTTAGCCTCACTGTTTTCTTCTTCAGCTGAGGAAAAGATACACTGAAAGAACAACTTTGTTGAAGTCCTCTCCCTATACAGGCTATAGCAGTGGTGGCGAACCTATGGCATAGGTGCCAGAGGCGGCACTTGGAGCCCTCTCTGTGGGCACACGTGCTGTTGCCCCAGACTTGCCTCCCCCCACGATCCCCTCCTCTCCAGCAGCCCCCCCGAAGGAGAGTTGCCCTTGAGCGTGGCCCACATGGAGCAGCACAGCCAAGGACATGGCAGCCAGGCAACGTAGACAAGACTTTGCCCTCACACCCCATCACGCAGTTGAAGCTGCAGGACGTGGACAGAGGGTGTGGCCGCCATAGTGCTTCTGGGCTACCTGGGCGATCTGTGGCGGGCCCTGGAGGCAGTGAGTGGTCCTGTGGGCAGGAGGGGTGGGGGATGGGGGGGCAGAACGGGGGCGGAGCAGGGAGGTGGAGCGGGACCAGTTTTTGAGCACTCGGTCTCTAAAAGGTTTGCCATCACTGGGCTATAGCTTTGGTACATGTCCCATTAACATTGGAGAGCAAAACAGGGCATTCCAGGGGATAGCCAAAAGTCTAGCATGCTGGCTGGGGAATTCTGGAAGTTGAAGTCCACCCATCCAAAATTGCCAGGTTTGAAAAGGAAGTTTGGCTTCCTTTATAAGGGGCTCAATTTCTGGTGATTTCAGGAAGATGAAAACATGGGGGTTTTGACTCAAAATGTGTTACCACTGCCTTTTGCTGATAATTTCCCCATATGGTTAAAATAAAGGGATTTTCTGATGGTCTCCCATCCAAGTACTAATCATTTTTTTTGAAGATCAGCAAAGAACTTTCTAACATACCTACAGTTCACCATGGCAGTTATTTCTCTCCCACTGGGAATAAATTTAGGGCCTTCCATCTCCTCCTCTAGCTACCCTACAGAAGCCCTCATTTTTTATCTTAAATAGGACTGTACCACCTGATCTTTTTCCGGTTCATAGCATAGACACAAACATTGAAATAATGTGGGACATTAAAATCTGTACGACTGGAGCTGTTCATCCACAAAAAATCTTAATCATTCTGGATTCTTTCAGAAAAGTTGATATTAGGAAGGTAATTTGATTTATCATCTTTCTGTTGGACAACCATTATTCAAACTAAACAGCTCCTTCATTTTTCAAGTTCTTATGCATTTCAGCACATTGTAGTTCCCTCTGCTACACTTTTTTTTCATATCCTAGCAAATTTTATAATACAAAGATTGAGGCTAGCACTTTTTAAAAAGGCCTCTTTGAAGTTCCATAATCCACATTAGTCCCGCACATAAGGAAGTGAGAAAAAGCCTGTTAATTATTAAGCAAGAAAACTACAAAAACGAATATATACTTGGGAAAATGTGATAACAATTTAAAAAGAATAGAGCCAATCTGTATTTATGTCTAAAGAAAGTTTCCGAAGAGACCACATTAAAGTAGATTTTTATTTTTAAAAAATTCTCACATGCTACATAGAAATTTGCAGGAAAATCATATAACACTTTCAGAATTACTTGGTTTTCTGGATATTAAAAATGGTTGAAGCAATTAGATGCAACAATAGTATATGGATGTGTAAGAAGCAGGCATGTAGAATTGTTTCCAGTGATCGATCTATCTATCTATCTATCTATCTATCTATCTATCTATCTATCTATCTATCTATCTATCTGTCTGTCTGTCTGTCTACACACACACACACACACACACACACACAAACACACACACACTAAAAAGAATCTACTTTTAAGATCTGTAGAAAAAGCTTTTCCGCAAATACTCCTGCTCACCAAGATCTGACCGAGGGAAAGAGCTTTATCCTGTATAATTCACAGGCCATGGAATGTACCAGTTCTGCACAAAAAGTGGTCTTTTGTAATCTGTGCGACTATGAAAGTACCTCTGTTTGGACTATTAAAACACCTGCTTCTTTTGCAGGCTAACATACAGTAGCTATTTCCAAAGCTGATTCCAGCTGTCTCTTACAATACTGTTTTTATTTTATAATTATTTGTGCCAATGTTGTTTTAAATCTAAATTGCAGTCTATTTTTTCCACCAGAAAGTGCACATAAATCTCCTACATACAAATGTTATATACAAATGCAGATTCTTATATACAAAGGAAAGGACTGCGAAAGAAAAAAAGTATTTTCAGGTACAATCCATGACTACTATGTAATCCTTTCCAATATAAAAGTAGTCTTCACTGAACGCTATGCATACATCACCCCAAGAAATGAACAGTAGAACAGCTGCCAATCACCTCTGCTCAAATGATCTTTTTCTTTAATCTGGCGACTCTATGGCCAATTAAACATATACAGCTGTGATGGGACATACGCATTTATAAGCTATACTTTTCAAGAAATTAGAAAACTGGAGTTCAATAGATGTTTAACAGCTACCATAATCAAATGCAGCAACTTTTATATAATTTTGTTTTGTTAGCCTAATTTTTCAAACTTCCAGGAGTGAATACCAGAATACTTATGAATAAGGACATTTTATTATTACACTTATTTATGTAAGCTGTGTATTCAGAGTGTGTTTACAGAGTGAATAAATTTGGCTTATAAATGTTTGTACCTTTTTTCAAATAATACCAGGAATTATCACATTAGTTTTATAAAATACAGTGAGCAAAAATGACAAATTTAAATCCTAAAGACTCAGTGCTTTAATACTATCCTAAAACTCAGCTCAATCAAGCATTTTCAGATTGGCATCACAGGCTTTTCCTTATGTTATTAGCATTTTATTGTAAGAAGAGTTTTAGAAATGGAAAACCAACAGTTATTAAATTGCTTCATTTAATCTATATAGTGATGTTCTGAAAGCAAAAAGGCCAACATAATGTGGGGGTTTACTGGATTAGAAACAGGGTGATTGTTTTAGTCCAGTAGTAGACACAAAAGCCAGCTGAGTAGGAGTTGTACAAAATAAAGATTAGATATAAATTTAATAAATAAAACAGTTTATTTATTAAACTGTTGCACATCCAGGCATTGGCTATATTCCCATATTGCAGTAAACCATGGCTTACAAATCTTAACAACTTGGTTCACACCTCATACCAAACAAAACCAAACATCTAGATCACACCCTAAGCAAAGCATTAATCAAACTAAGAAAGTTATTTCGCAATCCTCCCACTTTGCGAAGCCTTCTCTAGTGAGCTAGCCAACATTTGGGCATATCCTTCTTCACAGAACAAAAAGTCAACAATGGTCCACCAGGATAAGATAAATCAAATGTGGAAAGAGAAAAACGGACTGCTCTTCCACTTTACATTCTCAATTTACACCTCTGCATATTTATTGGGAACAAAACTTATAGGTATATACTGGGTATAAGACTTATAGGATAATTATTAAGGAGGTATGGTTAAATGCCTTGCCACTTCTAGAGGAATAATAGAGGAAGACTTCTAGCAGTGATGTCATCCCGCAAAACCAATTCTATGAGAACTACAAGCATTTATATACTACATGTTGCTTTCACTTCCAAAACTTGGGTTGGATATTGCTCTGATCATAGCTGGTAATATGTTCCCCCCAAACTACTTTTCTTTAATGCACTAATCCATAGTATCAGCATCTGAATTGTATCTTATTTTAACTAAAATAAAAACATTTGATTCACCACTTTTCTTTGACAAATAATAAATTCTAGGACTTGAATAGTCTTTCATTTTCAGTAACTTGTCCTTAGAGAATTTTCAGATGCTTTATTTCTACTTATTATTATTTGAGAACTACTTTCCATATCCATTAGTAGAACACTCAGTAAAGCAAATAACAGAAAAACAGAAAATGGCATTTCTTAAATAATTTGTTTGCCAGTATTAACATTGATTTGGTTAGAGTCCAAATATGTCTTGGTGAGTCATTGAATTGCTTTTTCAATGCTATCATTTTTGTCTAAATTTTCTATTTCTTTTTTCAAAACATTTAGCAAAATTCTAGAACTGTCCAAGATCTTGTCATATGTGAATACTGCTTCAGCAAGAACGTTATCAAGCTTCTTTTGTATGGTATTTTTCCAAATTAAACTTTCACAGACATTTTCCAGTTGTTTGGTTAACACCTCAATTTCATACTGAATTTTAGTCTTGTCTTCTACCAGTTTTCCAATTTGCTGGTCTACTTCTTTTTTCTGAATGCATAAGTCTTCCATATACTTCACAAGTTCATTATTGCAGCCCTGGAGAACAGCTCCCTGCTTTGTCATCCTGCTAACTTTATCCTACTTGGGAGACAAGTGTCCTTTCTTCTATTGGTGGCTATATTGGCTCACCAATTTCCTAAATTCATTTGAGCAAGAAAAGAAAGAAAAAAGGTTATATTTGCAATTCTACATTGTACACATATAGTTTAATGTGAAGACAAACTGAATTAAAAGGTGATGGATGAAACCAATTTTAAAAATTTCCAGGAATCCCATTTCTGCTTTAAATCTGATGTCCAAGGTGTTTCCACATTAATTTAGCAATTCATATTAAGTCTGCAATCTGAACTATTACCAATGTAACCGATTCTGCATGAGTATAAGAATGCAATTAAGTGCTTCTTGACATATGATAAACAGAAAATAATGTAAACAAGCAAAGCAGTGAGAAGAAACATTTTCTCCCATTACTTATTCTCTTGCCCAATAAAGCCCTTGTGAGTTTTTATGGAATCACCATATTTGCATATTAATAGTCACTGAACTGTTCTAAGATAACCTTTATTGTCATTTTTTTACTGTGGGCACAATGGCATACATCAAAAATGAAATTTAATTGCCTGCTCTCAAAGTGAAACACATGCATGACACACACCTAAACATACTATATACAACATATGTATAGACCCACACCCCTACATATATATAACAAATAAATATTAAATATTGTCCATCTTAAATATATAACGGAAGGAGGAAGCTTGAGAATTCACAAGGTTAATGCTGTATGGAATGAAATTATGGCTGAATTTGGATGTTCTGCTTCGGATACCACGAAGCCTCCTGGAAAGTAACAAGGAAAACAGGTGGTGAAGAGGGTGTGTAGTGTCCCAGATAATCTTACAGATCCTGCTCAAGCAACGCTTCTGTGCTATGTCCTGGATGGGAGGGAGGGAACTGCCAATGATCTTTCCTCACCACTCTCTGCACCGCCTTCCTGTTTGAAGCAGTGATGCTTCCAAACCAGACTGTGATGCTGTATGACAGGATGCTCTTGATCGTCCCCCTGTAGTAAGTAGTAAGGATAGGAGAAGGAAGATGTGCTTTTCTCATGCAATGCAGAAAATGCAGGCGCTGCTGTGCCCGCTTCACCAGTGTCTCGCTGTTGAGCAACCAAGCCAGCCTATTCGTTAGATGCACACCCAGGAATTTGATGCTGGTAACCATCTCCACAGGTGAATCATTGCTACACAGAGAAGTGTGGCTGTGCCTGCCTTTTCTGAAATCGACAACGATCTCTTTGGTTTTTCTGGTATTTAAATTAGGCTGTTTTCTTTACACCAGTTCACCAACCCCTCAACCTCCTTGCGGTAAGCTTCTACCTTGTCATCCTGAATAAGGCCCACTACTGTTGTATCATCTGCGAACTTCACAATATGGTTGGTGGCAAACCTAGCACAACAGCGGACTTAGGACGCAGCTCTGAGGAGAACCTGTGCTCAAGAAAATGGTATTTTCAATAGCTTTATGCTGGCTATTAAATACAACTATACCCTCAAATCTCTGGAAAACAGATATTGTTTGAAGCCTGTGTGTGTGTGTGTGTGTGTGTGTGTGTGTGTGTCTGAGACTGTGGACCATAGGTAGCCCTTGGGGGGATAAGACATTACATGCTGGTAGATGTTAAGGGGAAGAGGTTAGAGATGCATACTATCTCATCCTACTTGAGACTGATTGGCTTTTCTATCATCCAAACCCCAAAGCAGATTCATTCTGAAACGTTATGGCAGAATGTCCCAAAGAAAGTGATTTATTCTGGAATTAAACAATTTCCCTCAATTTGTGCACATCTATAAGTGTCTGAGGAATCCTTCAATCCTTTCCTATCAAGTATCAAGTATTCTCTAGATGATTGATATGGCTGACCAATAACCTCCTTCCTGAAAATCAAATGACCCACTAGTGTTTCATAAGCCTTGGTGTGAGTGAATTAAATGTCTCAGTTGATTTCTCTGCCCTCTTTGTTTCTTTGGTTGTTTTTATTTTTTGTGTAACTCCTTTTTAAAAATGTTTTTAACAATTTGTAAACAGGTTAAAAACCAACGTGTAGATGGGGTGAAGGTGAGATCTTATACTAGTGTACTATCCACTTCCAAAGTGGGTCACCCCCATCAGGGCCCCAACCCAGTTAACAAAGCCAGGTTTTCAAGCTTTTTTGGAAGGCCAAGAGGATGGGAGTGGATCTTACCTTACGGGGCATGATATTCCAAAGGGGGAGGAGGCGCCACAGCAGAAAAGGCTCTTTTCCTGGATCCTGCCAACTGCAATTCTTTGGCTGATGGGCTCTGGAGAATGCCCCTGATACCCAAATAGGGTGAGAGGATTTTTCAGGTAACGTGAACTCATGCCATGCAGGACTTTAAAGGTGATAACTAAATACCTTAAACTGTATCTGAGGCAAACTAGTAACAATACAATTTGCAGAACAGTAGTGAAACATGAGCCATTCTAGGGGCCGCTAAATATGTTTGTGCTGCTGCACTGTGTGCCAGCTGTAGCTCCTGAATGCTTTTCAAGAGTAGTCCCATGCAGAATGCATTGTCATACTACAAGCGCAAGAGGACCATGACGTGAGGAACTGAGCACAGGGCCTCATAATTTAGGAAAGGCGCAACAGGCACACAATCCATAATTGGGCAAATGCTATTACCATCTACTCTTTGAGCACGAGCTGTGAGTGTAGGAGGACCTTGAAGTTGCGCACAGATCTGTTGCTATCTAAGTAAACCAATGACCTCCAGATACTGCGGCAATGGTGTCCCATCATCCGACACTGGTTGAAGTTGCTGGTAATACAGGTAGCCTTTGATTTATGACCACAACTGAGCCCAGAATGAGAAATTTGTTAAGCGACTTTTGCCCCATTTTAAAATGTTTCTTGCCACATTTGTTAAGTGAATCACTGCAGTTAAGTTAGTAACACGGTTGTTAAGTGAAGCCTCCCCATTGATTCTGCTTGTCAGATGATTGCATCACATGACTCTGGGGATGGTAAAACAATTGTGTTAAAAACTATAATAAGTCATCTTTTTCAGTGCTGTTGTAACTTTAAACTGACACTAAATGAACTGTTGTTAAGCTGATGACTACCTGTATGTTTTTGCCATGGTGTTACTGAATCTTCCGTCCACTTTTAATTTTGCCTATTATTCTGACTACTTTTGAGCAAGGTGAAGCAAACAGGAAAAAAAATGATTTGGTTTGGAAGGTGTAATCATTTTGGCAAGTTCAGGAGCCATAAATGTAGCGTTCCTCCTTTTGTGGCCACTGACATAAATAAGGACGGGTCCACAATTGCCCTTTTCCCTATAGCCTCCAATTTTCCTGTCAAGAGAGCAAAAGACAAGAAGGGTCTTTGTTTGCCGTCAGCTGCAAACACCGACAAGGTCGAGCCTCCCTCTTCGCCTCTGGGACCCAGAACACCCCGCCGGCCTTCCAGAATAGCTTGGTTGCCAGCCTCGGCCGCTGCAGTAGCGTTTCGCGAAATGGCCACCGTGCACCTCGGAGGAGCCGGGAGAAACCTCGCACGAGCTCCTGCGCCAGGCGCAGATGAGAAACTTCATTTCCGCGCCTGCGCACTGCTGAAGTTAAGGACGCCGCGAGCTTCTGCTTGCGCGCCCTTTCCCAAAGCAAACTTCCCACCTGGGACCCAACCAAGTGCACGGTTTATCCTCCCCGCGTTTTATGCGCGGGGCGGCCGGCGTTCAGCGCCTCTTTAGGAGCGTGTCGCCAGGAACCTCGCCAAAATTCAGGAGCTCCGGTGCTTGAAATATTCGTGCATCCAAAACTTCTTGGATTACAACTCCCGCCTTGCAGAGGCATCAAGGTGGCTCAGGATGATGCGAGTTGCAGTCCAACGCAAAGTTATGCCTGCTCTCCCACAAATAATATTACTGCAATCCACAGCACCTACTTTTCAACACGACTGCGTTCCAGACTCCTTTTCAATCTCGTTCCAGGCGGATTTCCCAGAGGCTACAAAAGGCTTCGAGAGAACAGACCGCAGAGAAAAGTCCTGGGTTAGAATGAGAAAATAAAACCAAACTCCTACCAAAGGCGTTACTGGTAAAGACCAGTCTCAGCCAAGCAGCAACTATCCCCGACCTCGTTAAGTTCCGCCTTGCATGCGTAGTAAAAGCGCTGCGTCTCTTCCCGCAGGCAACGCGTTTAAAGTTAGGGAGCGAACCAGAGAAAAGGCCTCAGCCAATCAGTGGCCAGGGATTGCTCGCGGCACTTGGAACGTTCTCGGGAGTTGCTTTCAGAAGTCACGAAAAGTGCCGATCGGACACATTCTTCGTTTTATTTACGGAAATAACCGAAGTAACAGCAGACATGGGGACCAAGTCGGAAACATCTAGCGTCGGGAAAACCCGAGGTCGCATCAAAGCGAGGGCTGTCGGCTTGACGGAAATCTACGATATTTTCCGAAGGCGCCGATTCTGAATCGGGAGCCGAGAGCGAGCGCGCAGGCTTTATCTTTCACAGCAAGGGATTTCCGACATTGAACGGAAATGGCCGATGCTTCTCGGAAGAGAGGCTCTCAGAATCTGAGAGGGGAGGTAGGCGGGGCTTAGGCCTAAGAAAGAGGAAGGTTGTTATTAAAAAAAAAAATCATAGGGGAGGAGTTTGGTCGGAAAGAGCCGACCACAGCCGACGGTAAGCGAAGGCGGTGGCGTCCTAGTTTCCCGGATGTAATCGGACGGCGGTAGTGTTGGGAGCAGTGGCTGAGGGAGGGGGGGAGGAGGCAGCGGCGGGCGAGCGAAGCGGACCGCGGGGGCGGCGGGGACGTCGTCGTCTTCCGCGCTCCTCTGTGTGCGTGATCTGCGGCGTTGCCTCTCCTCCTCGCGGGTGTGGAGAGGAGATGGGCCCGTGAGCGCCGCTTCCTCCCACAGCCGAGCTGCCTGAGCCGCCCCTCCTCCCTCCCTTCCCCTCCTCTTCCCCGTCCCCGGTCGGAGTGCTGCTTCCCCTTCCCCCCTCGGCGGCGCCCGTGGCCCGGCCGCGCCCTCCTGATCCCCTCAGTCTCTCTCACACAGGCCGGGCATTGATGGTAATGTATGCGAGGAAACAGCAAAGACTCAATGATGGGTAAATACCCCTTTCGCGTCCCGCCCTCCCCGACTGCGCCTATGTCGCTCTCCCCCCCCCCCGCTCCTCGATGCCAACCGCCAGTAACGGTCGCTCGCTAACGTTACGTTTCTGTCCGTCTCTCTCTTTTTCTCTTCCAGCTGTCACGACCGCAAGGGGGACTCGCAGCCCTATCAGGTACCGATTTCTTCGCCCGCCGCAATCCCCACACTGAGAGGCCCTGCGGCGGCAACAACTAAAGTGTGGGAGGGCGAGCTAAACTACTCGAGCGCAGGCCTCAGCCGCCGCTGCAGGCCGCGCACGAGCCGCCCCTTCCCTTTCCCTTAGCTTCGTTCTGTGCGCGGCCGGCTGGCCGGCCGGGGGAGGAGGGGGCGGCTGCGGCTGGTTTCCTTCGCCAAGGCGGTGCGTCTGAGGGAGGCAGCGTTAGGGGCCTGGCGGGCCCGGGAAACGAAGCCTAGGCCCAGTGCGGGGCGGGGAAGACGGCATTGTTTTTTTCTCCGAAGGAAACCGATGGGATAGCGCTAAGGCCGCTCCGCTGGAGTCTAACAAGGGCAGCTGCTTATAGGAACTCTCCCCTAAGACAATAAAGGACCCTGGGCCTCTGACCCGTAGCGAAAAAAGGCCGTAGGGAATTCTAGTTCTTCAATCTTCCTATTCATAAAGACCTTGTAAATTGGGGGTGATGGAGGTATTTGGGCAGATGTTGGAGACTCCTGGGAGAGTGTGCCACAACTTTGGCTTGTATTTTGCTTTTCTCCCTTCCCTTTTGCTCCACCACTACCAAAGAATGGGAAGAATGAAATGAAAATAATTACTTTACTCTTAAAGTACTGTGAGGTATCAAGCAGAGTTTAATATTTGGAGGCTGTGCTAGATAACAACCTAACCTGTGTAAACATCCACTAGGCAAAACACCTGTGCTTCAAAACTATTGAGATGAAGAGCTGCTAACTAAAGCTACTTTCTAGGCTGCACTCAATACAGCATAAAGTGGTTTTGCTAGGAAAGTACAGGTGCAGCAGTTGCTATGTACCTACAGGTAGTCTTTGAGAATTTATTGAATCTATAGTTTCTGAAGAAATTATGTTTCTGGAAATACATAATTGCTGTCTTCATAAATGAGATCTTATTGATTAAAATTAAGCAGAAATACTTAAATACTTGGATAAACTATAAAAATAAGCTTTTGATAGAGAAAGTATCATCATGAAATGCCTCTTAGTGCGGTATCATCTAGGAATTAAAAATGAACAGTTAATTGTTAAACTGTAGTTTGTGTTTTAAAGGAAAGATCATGACTATATTACATCCATGTTTGAAAAGTTTGCTGTCTTAAATAGCTAGATGTATGAACATATTCTCCAATATGTTACAGTGTGTTAAAGTTAGTGATGTACAGATCACTGTTTTGATTAAGAATCAGGATTTTAAATGCATTATTTTGAGTAGATTTCACTGATCAGTGTTAGAGGTCATTAACAAAATAAAAATCAAACATCCAGAATTTGTATTGGGTCACATTCTGGATAACTTGTTAAGTACACCTGCAAATAGCTTTGGTCAGCTGCAATGCAAACTATTTTTCAATTGTTTTGAATTGAGTTGTTTGAAAAATTTGGTGATATAACATAGAGATTGTATCCAAGAATAATACTAATTTGAAATATGCTTACGTATATACTTTAAATGTCAGATAGTACATTAAAAATCTAGATAATAAAAGTGTCCGTTGTAAATTCTAGGTATAATGCCACAGCTTAATTTTTTTAAAATTTCTTACAGGCTCTTAAGTACACATCAAAGAGTCACCCCAGTGGTGGTGATCACCGGCATGACAAGATGCGAGACGCCACAGACCCTTCACCGCCAAATAAAATGTTGCGGCGATCCGATAGTCCTGAAAACAAATACAGTGACAATAGTGGACACAATAAAGCTAAAACCATTCATACTCATAGAGTTAGAGAGAGGGATGGTGGTGAGTTTCCTTTAACCTTTGATTCAACTATGATTTTAATATTTAAATAATTTTGCCTCATCATTATTTCAGCTTGGCACAATACTACATAAAATACATATACACTGTATAACAATGAAATAGATTTTTAATAGTTCTTTTCATGGTATTTTCTTCACCTTTATCATAACAAGATTATTGGCTTTTTATATATAAGAAACATATGGCCAGGCAAGTTGAAGTGTTTTCTTTGAAATCATCTTATTTTTGTGCATTTATGTTTAGTATTTTTAAATTACTATTTTTATAGAATTCCTTTGACAATTAGCTAAACCCAGTAGCAAGATAGATTAGCACATTACAGCTAATACTAGCCAATATATAAAAATAGCACTGGCTATCTGAAAAGCTTTTTATAAAATATAGACAGTTCAAAAAGCATGCTAACCATTATTTGGGGACACTTTGGATATTTTTTACTATCAATAGAAGAGAATATTTGAAGCTCAGGGTAGAACTATAGGGTTCTTGTTGCTCTCTGAGCTTGGCTGTTCTTTTGCAGATGTTTCATTACCAAATTAGTACTAGCAAATGTCTGCAAGAAAACAACCAAGCTCAAGAGAGCACAAAGGACCCCATAATTTTTAATATGAAAGCAGGCTACAGAGTTACTGATAGCTTGGTATATGAAGGTGTGTTACCTGAGAGAAATATACTAAGTCCATTACATGGGCTCTTATTGGTTCAGCCTGCTGTTTTAATGCTTTGGAAGTAAAGAAAACTTTACAGAGCCCTTTTAATCATTAGGCTTGGTTTAATGTGTAGATACATGGCAGCATTCTGTATTGTATGCAGTGATCTAGATAAGGGTTTTTGTTATTAAGATTTTCTGAATTCTTCAATAGAACTATTAATTGTTATTTTTAAACCTTGTTGCTTTATTAAAGCATTATGGTGTTTTATGTTTAAGCAATATTTAATTCAAGTTGTTTATATGTATGTCAAGAAAGGCAGCTCATTACTGTTAATCCAAAAATTAGAAATATTGTACATATACTTCATTTTATAATATAATTCGTATTGGCAATATAAGCTTTTGCTAATTTATTCTTAGAAATGGTTATATCTGAAATATTTTCAAATATGTCTCAGTTCCTATTTAAGATTATTGTAAAAATATCATGTAAGCCAGCAATTCTGAGTTAAATAAGAGGGTAGGCTTAGCTTGGGATTCTGTAAATTAGTGGCTTTCCACTAGTAGTGGATCACTTAAGCTAAGGTGAATCTGCTCAAGCAATTTACACAATTTTTCTTGTTTGTGTAAACTACTGGATTTTTTTCTCCCAGAATAGAGATTTATTCCT
Source organism: Crotalus tigris (assembly GCF_016545835.1). Lineage (NCBI taxonomy): Eukaryota > Metazoa > Chordata > Lepidosauria > Squamata > Viperidae > Crotalus > Crotalus tigris. The sequence goes on along the minus strand of NW_024096497.1, from coordinate 1,319,698 downwards.
TAGGGTATGGAAAGCAGTAAAACACAAGAGTGAAAAAATAAAAAGGAAATGTGCATAATGATTTTAAATGAGTTATAGGTAAGAATTTTAAAAGATTTTAGAATTTAGAAACTTGAATATGCTTTCAGTGGCATAACACTAGATATTTTTCTATGGCAGTCTTCCTTGAAGTAAATAAAATAAGTTTTATTTCTGTTTACCTTAGAAGTATAAATAAAATCATACTTGTGAAAGATTCCTACCCGGAGATATTTATTTATTTATTTGAATTGTGTACTGCCCATCTTGTCTAGATATAACTCTGAGCAGCTTGCAAATATTAAAAACAGATAAATATTAATATGGTATTTCATAGTTTCCAGGAAATTATGTCTTCTTATGGACCTGGACATTCAGTGATGTAGTTGACTGAATATTGTAACTTGTAAGTCTTAGCATTAGATCCTTCGTTCAACTCTGAAGGATTTTTTTCTCATCTATATTCAAATATTCAGGGTTATAGAAAAATTAAGAGTAGTGTTATATTGTCACATGCTGTATAGTGGGTTTTTATCAATTGGATAAATTAAATCAGAGTTGTTAGTGTTATACATTAAAACAATTTTACACATTGGCTTGTTGGCGTTGCGCTTTACAAATTCAGAAATATTTCCATGAACCCTTTGTTTATGTTACATAAAGTTTTAGATATAATTTAATAGTAAGAGGTCTTTTACAATTGGGTTTGATGAATATATTCTACATATATTCAGGTAAGGGATATTTCATTATTTGTAGTGGAAATAATTTGCAAAGATTGTAATCTGTGATTTAAAAAATACATTTTGATTAAAGATATACAAGAGAGGGTGATAAGGGAATAGGGAAAGATAAAGGAGGGGTGCAAAGCAAAAGAAAGAAAAAACAGTAATTTCCAACTTTTTGGGTGCAGTAGACTACAGAATACAGTTACATCTTCAACTTTTTGCTTTAGGTATTTATTATTATTAGCGATTATTATTAGTGATTTTTATAAAAACAAATTTAATTGTCGAAATCTAAAATCAAAGTTTCTTTTTTTCTGTTTTAAACATAAACTCCATAGGTGATTTCCAAATGGAAACAAAACTGTCTTCTTTTCTTTAATTACAACTGTTTTGCTATCTCTGTCAACCTTATTAATTTTTCCATCCTAAAAAATATATTTTGAACATACTCGTTAGGGTTTGAATACATCAATAGTTCGTTGTTACGTGAATTGGGTAAAAGCAATCTGGCAAGTAATTCTGCCCATTTTTTTCTGAAGACCCTGAAAATGGTTTATGACTTAACCATACTGGCTGTCTATAAAGAAAAAAATAAATGTGTCAATATTGCCTATGGGTATCATCAAATGTAAAGTGCTACAAGTGGGGAAAAAAATTAAGGATTTTTGTATAACTTTTCATAACTTAATTATTTTAATAAAAGCATTCCTTCCAGTGTTCTAAGTTCTAAATATTATATTAAATGTAATTGTTTAAATAAGAAATCAGAATATTTTTAATTGACATGTTCTTTAGCTGAAACTTTATAATAATTCCAAGCAACACTAGAATGTATTGTATAATTGAATAGTAAAGGAACTTTAAATTATTTAGGACTGAGTTTTTAATTAGTTTTTCATACTTGAAATTCAATTTCTAAACTAATACTATATTTTGTATATTTATAATACAGCTCAATTTAAAGAATAACTTTAAAACTGTACCCAAAATCTTGTGAAGGAGATTAAAATAAACAAAGTAAAATTATCTCCCTCTGAGCAGTACTTCAATTTCTTTTATTTTTACTGATTCTCTGTAAATATCATATGTGAGCCAATATACTTGCTCAGATACAAGTGTAACTTAATTTCATTGTTAGGGGTCTTTTCATTTGCTCATCAGAGCCAGAATAAAAAGTTAGTTTGGTACCTATAAATCTAGCATCTAGGTTGCAAATATTAATATTTATATTATATTATATTATCAAAGTTAATGCTGTTAATATTTTCTTTATGTAAATAATGTGGGTATATTGTGTTATATTTTGCTTCTAGTTTTTGAATCAATAAAGGTTTTTATTTCAGAAGAAAACCATACAATTTATTTACCAATAAGTCCAAACTTTTATTAATGTTCACAGTGAGACTTTTAAAAAAAATAAAATGACTAACTTGTCAGTTCATCTAACCATAAGAATATTTTCTGTTTTCCTTTACCATTTACCTTAATGGGAAGGAGCATATTTTTCTTCAAAGTTTTAGCTGTTAAAATTGTATTCTCCCAGAAAACCTTTTGGGGGCTACATAATGGGCATGGCTGATTCATTGGATTGAACCAGGGATACTAGGGATGGGGAATGCTCTTATTTTTTTTTTTTCTCTTCAGTCTTTCCCAGTCATTACTGTACAGGATAATGATAGAGACAGATACATATAGAAATCTAATTATATGGGAGATTAATTTAGTCCAAATGTTATCTAATATTGTGGAGCATTCTTCCACTGAAGGTGAGAACTGCCCCCTCTCTTTTGGCTTTTCGAATGGTTTCAAAACACTGGAAGTTGCTGACAGGGTAAGAAGTTCTTATCCCAGTCCCATCTGTCTCTTGTGGACATGGTTTTTGCACAGTTTTTAATATTTTAATATTGGTTCATTTTAGTATTTTAACTATTTTTCATTTGTTTCTGTAATTTTAAGCCACCTAAGAGTCATCTTGTAAGGGAGGTGGGCAGTATGGAAATTTAATAAATAAATTTATTTATACCTCAATTCCTTTATAATCTTCTATAGTAAGAAGTTTCTACTCTGTTTTGAAATTAAACAATTTTATTTATAGAACTGAATATATTCAGTGTTATAACATTTGCTGTAGTCATTAATATAGAGTATATATATTCATTTAAAATAGTAGTAAATGCTTAGTAATTTTTAAAAATAAATTATATCCTCTAGAATGACATCTTAAAAACTGGGATCCTCCAGATATGCTAGAATTCAATAGTATGTTAATATGCTCTTAATTGCTGGGATAAGTCTAATTCATATCTCTCCAGTAGTAACTTTGACAAGGCTATTTTAGTAATTCAGGGTTGACTTGATAAAGGTAGATTGTATGAAGTTTTCACTTAAAAGATGTTATATTGGGAAAAAACAGTTATTTAGGTTTGCTTGATGAAGTCATTGAGGATTTTAAAGATCAATACTACAATCCTATAAATGTGCTATAAAATTTACTATAATTTTGCTTTGGAGAAACATTCTAAACAAAGTATTCCAATTTTAGACAATAGCTTTAGAAATTGGTATTTTGATACATTATAATTCACATTTTGATCTGACTTTAGGAAATAAGTGCTTTGGAATATTGTAGTAGATGACTGAAATTAGAGAGGTGATTGTGGGAGTATAGTCCTAATGGACATGCTATGTTTTCAGGGCTTCGTGAATAGAGGTGGACAATGGGCTACAAAAATAAAAGTTAATAAAATAGAAGAGGACAATGACAAATTCAAACACAATATAAAAAATAACATGATATTCAATTGCAAGAAAAAAATCAAAATAATTTTCCCAGTGGTAATATACAGCTGTGAAACTTGGATATTGAGAAAAGTAAAAAGAAAATATACACCTTCAAAATGACTCTCTTGAGGTTAATATTCAGCAAGCAGAAACTCACATACTTATTGTTCTTGGAAAAGTTATGTAATATTACTGGAGGAAGATTGGAGTGGAAAGCATTTATTCTTGAGTTGAACTCTTCTAGATTGAAATAATTTTATTCAATTGCTAAGTCGTGTCTGACTCTTCGCGACCCCATAGACTATAGCATGCCAGGCTCCCCTGTCCTCCATTGTCTCATGTTCATTGCATCAATGAGACCACTTAACCATCTCATTCTCTGCTGTCCCCTTCTCCTTTTGCCCTCAATCTTTCCTAACTTTAAAGTCTTTTCCAATGAGTCCTGTCTTCTTATTAGGTGGCCAAAGCGTTTTGAGTTTAGCTTCAGCAGTTGTCCTTTCAAGAAACAGTCAGATTGATTTCCTTTAGGATTGACTGATTTGGTCTTCTTGCAGTCCCTATGAGTCTACTCCAGCACCACAATTTGAAAGCATCAGTTCTTCAAAGCTCAGCCTTTCTTATGGTCCAGCTCTCATAGCCATACATTACTACTGGGAAAACTATAGCTTTGACGATGAAGACCTTTGTTGGCAACTTGATGTCTCTGCTTTTTAATGTTTTCTAGGTTTGCAATATCTTTCCTACCAAGGAACAAGTGTCTTTTAATTCCATGACTGCAGTCACTGTGATCTTGGTGCCCAAGAAAATAAAATTGTTAACTGCTTCTCTTTCTTCCCCTTCTATTTGTCAGGAAGTGATGATACCATGATCTTAGTTTTTGTAGCTAACTTTTTAAGTTTCAAGCCAACTTTTGTACTCTCATTGAAATGGTACAATAGTGTAATTCTGGATCTCTTAATCAGATATGGCTTAAAAGCCTTCTGTTGCAGGCCTGGCAGGATTGGTTCACAAGTGTTGATCACTTTTCGTGTCGCGTTTTGGTGTTTGAAAGATGCTTTCAGATATCAGTTTTTCTCCAATATTGTTTAGCAATTACTGAACACTGGGGGAAGTTATATGGAGATTTATACCACAGTTTTACCATAGTGAATGCCGCAGACCACCGGTCCTCAATGTTTCCACCTTGGTGGCCTGGTGTGTGACTGGCAGGTGCACAAGTGTACACAGGTCCATTGGTGTGAGCGGTGTGCATGTATACTCTGCTTGTGCAAATGGAGCTTCACGCATGAGTGGTGAGCCTTGCACTCATGCATGAAACTCCACTTGCGCAAGCAGAGGGCAATTCAGCGAAGGGTGTTTGTGCTTGCGCACAAAGCTCCATTCACACAAATGGAGGTTTGCAAGTAAGTGCCCTCCGCTCACGCGAGTGTAATTTCACACATGAGCACAGTTGCCCTCCACTCAAGTGCCTTCTTGTGCAAGTGGAGCTTTGCGTGTGAGTGCAAGGGCCCTCAGTCACGCAAGTGGAGCTTCGCACATTCACGCTTACCCATCACTCATGTGGCCCAGGCTGCAGCCTGGTAGTGGACCACAGCCTGGGGGCTGAGGAAATGTGTCCCAGGCCATTTCTTTGTTTTCTAAATAGAAACAATTTTAAGTATACTGAATTTTTAAATAGATATCCAGAGGTGATTTGGAGATTAATAAAAATTAAAATCATACAACAATGCTTTGGACTGAAAAACTAGCTGATTAAGATTAGTCTTTTGGTTCTCAGTGAAATTATATTCCCCTTGAAAGACCAGGTTTGCTGTTTGAAGAGTTTCTCTAAAATGATCATTACCTGTTTTAGTGCTTAAGAATCTCTTTTTTATCTTGGACTTTTTTGGAATCAATTGAATCATATAGTGTTCTTGAAAGGACCTTGAAGATCTTCTTGTCCTATTCCCATTGTATTAGATTTTAGTGCTGGGTCAGGGGAATGGGACCGTTATATGCTTTAAATGTGGCATTAAATAAATATTCCCCACTAGTTTGGGCTGTAAATGCATCGTTTTTGATCTCTGACATTAATTTTGGCTCATGACAGATTCAGATAAAAAATTACAAAAAGAGAAAACATCTCTCAGAGTCATGGATTTCTTTTGCATGTCTGTAACACTGATTTAACCTAGCCAGAATTTATAGTGACAACTAGATTGGGAGATCTCCTATTCATGTCTTTTGTAACTTAATAATTGAGAAGAATAAGTGGACTGCTCAGTTCTGATTGGCAGTAAAAAAAACCCTGTGAAAGATAAATGGCCTATATAAATGGTTGGCAGAGAGGAACTACTTTGGATCCTGTTGGTCAAAGAATTCCAACTACTGGCATTCAGAAGAGCCTTTTCTGCTATAGCATTTGTCCTTTGGAACATCCTACCCTCCAATGTGAGATCAGTTTTCACCCTCATCTCCTTCTATAAAAGCCTGAATGTCTGGTTCTGCCAGTTGGCCTGGGGACCCAATAGGAGAGTATCACACTGAAGGTGGCTGCTAGATTAATAGCACCCTCTCCTGCTCCCCCGTCTGCCCATCTTTTATTCTAACCACTGTTTTCTCATTGTTTTCTTTTTCATGGTTTATTCTATTGTTTATTGTTTCATTGTTTATGCTTATTCACTTTTATGTTTACACTTCTTTTCATTTCTCCCTTTTTATTGTAAGCCACATAGAGTATCCTTATTGCGAGATAGGGGCAAATAAATTTAACAAATAAAGATGGAGATTGAGCTATAATAAATTGCAGAAAATTGTATCTTGATACATTTAATTGCAGAAGTGGTTAATCTGAAATATATAAAAACAACTGTAATGCAGCATATATGTGTGGTTCCTAATTCCAGTGTATCACATGGAATATAAGGAGCATAAAACTATATGACTACTTAGAAATCATTCTCCTTGGCTTCTCTTAAATGCATTTAAATTGCATGTCATTATGCACTAATTAAAATTCAGACACAGAATGGAAAAACATTTGTTCAGGTTCAATTCTGTGAAGATTTAAGTAAATATCTATTGGAAATTGGATCTATAGGAGATAAGCAAATGACTGACTATCCATATGAGGGTGTTCTTGGACACTCTTTTATGATAGAACCTCTTTAAATTCTTGGGCTTTGAAAGTGATGGAATGAGAAGGCTGGTAGCTAAAATGCAAATGACAGAATTTCGGCTAGATTCTCTCTTAGCCATGATTTGTTGATATGTTTATGACAGTAACAGTGAAAAAAGAAAAAAATCCATAGTAATCATTGCTGTCCTGATTGCAAATAACACTGAGTATAGTGTTTTGAGTTTCATGTGGTGTATGCATCTGGATGGTACCAGATTGTATTATTACAGCATAGTATAGCTCCTCTCACATTCATTCATTACTCTGGTACCAGCTTTTTGAGACACATGATGGGGGGTGGGTTGATTGAAAAACCTAGACATTGAGGTATTAATAGCCCTACAAGAGAAGATGGTGCTGCTATTGCTGCATAAGTAATAAAAGTGCAGTTTGATTGATTACATGTCATCAAGTAATTGTTGGCTTTTGACAATCTCATAGATTTTCTGTTATGATTTATCCCTAACATCCTTCAGATCTTTGAAATGCAGTTATTAATACTATAACTGAATCCATCTACTTGCCTGCTGGTCATCTTTTCTTCACCTTTCCTACTTTTTCTTCACCTAGTATAGAAGTTACGTTTCCACTATACTATAGCATTATGTCCAAGAAAGGTAATGTATATGCCTTAATTAAAAACACTTATTGCTAAAAATGCTAATAATTATATGAGCCTACAATTTTTTTGCTGCTGGAGAGCCTTGTTAAAAGAAGCACAATATATACTATATGCCTATAAATGTAAATAGCCATAATTGGAATATGAGCCTGAGTTGTATTAGCTAATCAGCATTAAAAATTGGATGATAATATTTTAGTTGTTTGGATTACTTGACTGCTTTTGAAAACATTAACTATGGTACAATAGTGGCCAAAATTGTGGAAACCTTTTGGGAAAAGTGTATTTTTGAGGTTTGATGGCTAATAACACCACTTTTTTTAGAGTAGTACCATAAAACTATATATCAATGGAAAGATAATTTAATCAAGAACGTAATGCAACAAAGTTTGTTCAATTATCTGCACTGTATTCTATGAAAAGTTATAGCCAAATAATTCAGAAAAAGGAAGCACAACTTGCTTAGGTTGATATCAGGTAGCTTTGCTTCATCTGATTGTAGCCAATGAGCATGAGTATTTAGAGAGCCAATTGGGTGTCATCTTGTTTTGGCAATGAGCCAATCAGATCACAGTAGGATTCAGTTATTGATGTCATATATTGAAGCTGAGAGGAGGACATTTGTCAGTGTGTTATGTGATCGCTTCAAGTTGGTTGGGTTTTTTTGTGTTCTTTCATTTTGTGAGCTTGTAAAATGTAATAAAATTAAAGTAACGGAACAAAGAGTTGACTGGTTGCCCAGAAAGCGATGTAAAATAGTATTATTAAGTGAACAAGGCTATAGTTATAAAAAAAATTAGAAGAAAAATTGGTGGAAACTTAACCAAAGGTGGCATTTCTACTGTACACTTTCCCCAAAAGGTTTCCACAATTTTGGCCACTACTGTATTTATCTGGCCTGCTTTGTAAGAATGTGGCAGATGTGGCATTATATTTGTTCTGTTGGATTGTACCAGCAAGCAGATATAACAAGATCAAAAATATCCAGGCTATATGAGAAGTTCATCCAGCTGAGTGTTAACCAATACATTTAGGCAGTAATCTTTCATCTATATCTGTTCTGTCTCTTAACATTTGTTAATTATATGAAATCATTGGGTTGAGCCATCAAGATTTTTATAGTGAGGTGTCAGTGACATATTAATGACATTACTCTCTATTGCTCCTATAGTCATTGGCTAAAGAAGTTGGTAGTGTTTTTCAGTGTTAATAATAATTCCAGTGTTTATGATATAGCTGTTTTTTACGTTAAAAACTGTGTTAGTGATTAATATAAGATTTTGCTTACATTTCAGAGTTGATGCAAACAGCCTTGTGAATAAAATAATGCAAATCTTCATTTTTGAAAAAACAAAACAAAAACCACTTGGAAGTTTTATAATAATAATAATAGTAAAGTTGGAAGAGACCTTGGAGGTCATCTAGTCCAACCCCCTGCTCGGGCAGGAAACCCTACACCATTTCGGACAAATGGCTGTCCAGTCTCTTCTTAAAAACTTCCAATGTTGGAACATTTACTGCTTCTGGAGGCAGGCTGTTCCACTGATTAATTGTTCTAACTGTCAGGAAGTTTCTCCTTAGTTCTAGGTTGCTTCTCTCCTTGATTAGTTTCCACCCGTTGCTTCTTGTCTTGCCTTCAGGTGCTTTGGAAAATAGCTTAATTCCCTCTTCTTTATGGCAGCCCCTGAGATATTGGAATACTGCTATCATGTCCCCCCTTGTCCTTCTCTTCGTTAAACTAGACATACCCAGTTCTAGCAACCGTTCCTTATATGTTTTAGCCTCCAGTTCCCTAATCATCTTTGTTGCTCTTCTCTGTACTCTTTCTAGAGTCTTAACATCTTTTTTACATCGTGGTGACCAAAACTGGATGCAGTATTCCAAGTGTGGCCTTACCAAGGCATTGAAGAGTGGTATTAATACTTCACGTGATCTTGATTCTATCCCTCTGTTAATGCAGCCTAGCACCGTGTTGGCCTTTTTGGCAGCTGCAGCACACTGCTGGCTCATATTTAGGTGATTGTCTACTAGGACTCCTAGGTCCCTCTCACAGTTACTACTATTGAGCATGGTGCCACCTATGCTGTACTTGTGCATTTGGTTTTTCTTGCCTAAATGTAGAACCTTGCTTTTTTCACCATTGAATTTCATTTTGTTAGTGCCCAGTGTTCAAGTCTGTCCAGATCCCTCTGTATCTTAAGCCTGGAGTGTTGGCTATTCCTGCCAGCTTGGTGTCGTCTGCAAATTTGATGAGTTCCCCATCTATCCCTTCGTCCAAATCGTTGATGAAGATGTTGAAGAGTACTGGGTCCAGAACAGAGCCCTGGGGCACCCCACTACACACTTCCCTCCATATAGATGCAGTTCCATTGAGGACCACTCGCTGAGTACGGCTGGTCAGCCAGCTACGGATCCATCTGGTGGTGGTTTTAGAGCAAGTTATATTAGTAGAGAAGTTGTTTGAGATGAAGTCTGCCTGTAATCGAACTTTTATGCCTGCATAAAATGATTCTGAAGTACGTTGTTTGAATGAGCATTTATAGACATTACATTCTGGGGTTATATTGCTTTTTCTTGAATACTGGCATTTTGAGCATACAGTACAGATAATCCTCGACTTAACGTCATTTGTTTAGTGACCATTCAAAGCTACAAGGACACAAAAAGTGACTTGTTACAATTTTTCACATTTATGACAGCTTTCCCACGGCTACATGATCAAAATTCAGACGATTGGCAACTGGTTCATATGTATGATAGTTGCATGACCTCCCTGGAGGTCCCTCTGGAGGCCATGTGATCACTTTTTGCAACCTGACAAGCAGAGTCAATGGGGAAGCCAGATTCACTTAATAAATATGGCAAAAAGCTTGTAAAATGGGGCAAAAGTCATTTAACTGTCTCAATTAGAAACATAAATTTGGGGTTCAATTGTCATAAGTCGAGGACTACCTACCGTAAATGCCGGCGTATAAGATGACTTCCGCGAGCGCTGAAATCGGCGCCAAAGACGGGGGTCATCTTATACGCCGAGTTGTCTTATACGCCGGAAATACTGGTAGTTTCCGGTGTATAAGACGACGTTCTACGAATGCGGCCCGGCTATAAAAACGAGGGTCGTCTTATACGCCGGGTCGCCTAATACGCCGGCATATACGGTATATACTTTTCAGGTAAAAGTGTGGTAACTGTTTACATAAAGGCTGTTCTTGTCCACGTTTTTGGATTTTATGCTCCAAAGAAGAGGTTAAATGAAAAAATTTGATACCTGATGAAATTTTACAAAGCAACTTTAATGCATATGAAGCAGTGTTCTGTAGTAGTGGTTTTTGAATATTTAAATGAATAGAACTGACAAAATTCTTAATGTCTGGAAGCTGTGATGTTTGGATGGGAGATAACAGGCTTCAGCTCAACCCTGCAAAATTAAGTGGTGGTGGTTTACCTCCCTCCCACATTAAAAAATAAAAGATCTGAAGAATCTTTACTCAGCATGAGATTATGTTTCCCCAGACAGAGTCAATGCACACTTTGGGGATTCTCAGTTCCTGCTGAAAGAGCAAGTAGATTTGCATAGATTTGTCTTATGTAGCACTTGTGTCCCGTTCCTGAACCAAGAGGCTTTTCTCATAGTGATTTACGCTTTAGTCACCTTCTGTCTGTATTACTCTAAAGCATTTTACATGAGATTGCCCTTGAAGAACTTTTGGAAGCTGTAGCTGATTTGGAACACAGTAACATGGACTCCAAGCTATGCTCATGTAACACTGCTGCTCTGTTGAGTTGTCTTAGCTCCTCTGGGCTTCTGGGTACAATTCAGGGTGCTGTTTTTCACCTGTAAAGCCCATATGTAGGATAGGATCAAGCTACCTTGAGGACTGCTTGCCTCTGCTTCCCCATCAGAGCTAACATGGAGGGGATTCTCTGGGCCCTTGTTTCAAACAGTGTCATCTTGCTGGATCTAGGAGTCACGCCTTCTGTGTGCAATCCTGCTCTGTGAATCAGAATATTCAAAAAATCTGAATGGGCCTGTGTTAGACTTTAGCGATGCCATTGCTCCTCAAGACATTTAGACCCTGCTGCTTATTTGCTCTTTATTCTTTTCCTATAGTTGATTTTTTTTGTGCAACCTTAGATACTTCTTGTTTGGATTATTGATTTCACTTGTTGGTTTAAATTCTTGATTACCACCCAGATTCATTGCCATGAGATGGGCAGCTACAAAAATTGTATCAATAAGTATATACCTAAATAATAACAATGCTAGAGAACAATATACTTGATGGAGAGTAATGTCCATTACAAGATTTAAATATTGAGGCGCATAATTCATATTAATAACAAATTATATTCAGTATAATTATTACTGAAATATATTGAATTATATTCAACATGTTTAAATAGAGTGTTGCTATTAAGCAGGGTTAAGTCTTGCTTAATATACCTGTTCAAAAAAGTTGATGCTTGTCATAGAATGATTGATTTCAGAATTATTTGTTAAGAAGACTTGTAAAATTGCATACAGGATTATCTAATGATAACACATAATAAGATTTCTGAAGAGGAATGGGATCAGATCTAATCAGAAACAAAATTAATTAAAACTATAAATAAATATTAAAATAATAAAATTTTGATCTTTATATTAGCAGCTATAAGTGAACTATACTTAGTAATTTGAGGAAATAAAACAGGATTAATTCTTATGTATGCTATGCATGATATATAATATCAAATAGCAGCACTGTAACCTTAATAAAATTTAAAACAATGAAAGATTCAGAAAAATGTATTGTTCTTTGCTACTTTTAGTACATGTGTAATATTAGTGGTGTGTTCTGGCCCTCTGAGCTCATTCCTAGTCCCTAGACAGCATACCCATGGTGGCCCAGAGCTTCGCCTGCTGCTGATGAGTGCCAGGTTAGTTAACATCAAAGCTCCCCTTATTCAAGATCTAATTGAGGAGGAACGAGCCAACCTGGCCTGCATCACTGAGACCTTGCTGACCCCCAAGGGGGCGGTTCTTCTCAGAAGATGTATCCAGTCAGGTTTAGGATTGGCTCGAACTGAGAGCTCAGGCAGGGTGGGTAGGGTTTTAGTGGTCATCAGAAAGTCTTGTTTGGCTTCAGGATCTTGCTCCCCAAGCCTCTAATTGTGAGACCCTGTTTCTGAAACTAGGCTCATGGGATCAGTTAGGATTATTGCTTACCATGTTTCCCTGAAAATAAGACCTGGTCTTATTTTCTTTTGGGCTCTGAAATAAGCACTAGGGTTTATTTTGGGGGTAGGTCTTAGCCCTGGCAAGCGTGCGGGGGCGGGGCCTGCACATAGGGTGGAGATGCATTGCGGCGTCGATGGGGCAACCTTGGAGTGTGGTGGCGAACCAAATAAATAAGGTACCGTATGACAGTTTGGGGGGCGGGGAGGCACGCATGCCCTTCCCGTGCCAGGCCAGCTCTTGTAGTTGCGGGGTGGCTGTCCTGAGTGGTGGCAGGAAGGGTGCCGAGTGAGGGGCAGCCAGGCCGATGCTCTTCTGGGTGGAGTGGGGGGTCCTTTGCCGCTGGGATGCTGGGGAGCTGCCTTATTGACTTGGTCTTGCCTGGCCTGTCCGAGAGGTGAGCAGGGAGGCGGCAACCCAGGGCAAAAATGACAGGTAGAGCGCCTGAGGGTCGGGGAGGGAGTGGCTGTCCTGTTGTCAACGTCCATATTGGCTATCTCTTCCCTCTGGCAGGCCTGGCAGCAGCTTCAGAGTGAAGGCCTGTTTCAGCACCTGGTGACTTTAGGGCAGGGCTTTTCAACCAGTGGTACGTGTACCACCGGTGGTACATTGGCACCTGGCAGGTGGTACGTGAGCCTGCCTAGCCTAGACAAAAGTAGCGGGGGAGGGAACGAGCTAAAGCAGTGCAGCGCAGGACTTGCCGTGAGAGAGTCCTCAGGAGCTGCAGGGCTGCTGGACCAAGACAAAGGCCCCAGGATCAGCACTTCCGGCAGACCCGGGAGAAAAAGGAGGAGAGGGCGGGGCGGAGACAGGACAGGCTATAAAAGGAGGCAGTTTTGGCTGGAGAGGTAGAGAAAAAAACGATTCCAGAGAAAGAGACAGAAGAGAAAAGGTTTTTGTTAGAGAAGTGGTGAGGAGAAAGAGAGGGAAGGGGAAGACGCTTTCTGGGAAAAGTGTGTGTGAGTGAGAGAAGCGAGCAAGGGGCTTTTGCGAGCAAAGGGTGAAAGAAAAAAGGAAAAAAGTGAGGGGGAGAAGGGAAAAAGAAAAGGCATTGACTTCCGACTTTCTCTGTTGCAGTAGAAGGAAACATTAATATTGAACTCAACTTTGTACTTTTCCATATTATAAACTAGTCATTTCTATAACAACAAATAAATCTAAGAGTAAAACCCAAAATCCTCCCCCTTTTTTTTAGTCATCAAGTTTTTGACCCCTCGCTAAGCACTGGTGGTACTTGAATATTGTCATGTCCTAAAAGTGGTACAACTCTGAAAAGGTTGAAAAGCCCTGACCAAGTAGGCCTATTGCCTGTGGAAACCCGGGGGGGAGGGGGGAATAGGCATGGAGCGCTGCAGCATCACTGTGATTGGTCATAAGGGCAAGGGTGCTTCAGTGGACGTAATTTTGGGGCTGGGTTGTAAGTACCTTTTGAGGTAACTGTTATAACCTCAAACATTCATTAAGTGACCAGTTGTTATAAATCAAAGACTACCTGTATTGTTGAGAAAGGGATGGTGATTCAAGTTCAGAGACTGCCAGAACACACATTGAGATCTCTGCCAGTCAAGAATTAAATTAAAATCACACAGGATGAAATGGCATTGGTCACTCAAGTAGATTATTGTCCTCAGGACTTGGCATGGGTGGAATATAATCTCCTAATCTTAATTGATGCTCTGCAAATACCAATAGCACTGAACATGGTACCTTCCTGAACTGCCTCTTGAGTGCTGGGAATTTGGAGGTATTGTTTGGGTGGATGGATGGATGGGTGAGTGGGTGGATGGTTGGATGGATGGAAGGAAGGATGGAAGGATAGATGGATGGTAGAAACTTTCATTGTGAATTTCATGGTTATACTTTAGCATATTATTCAAGTAATATTTTAGAAAGTTTGTTTAACTCTGGTTGTGGAAATTTTAAATTCTGTTCTGATTGAACTTTTTTCTGGGGCAGTTTTATTACTGATTTTTACATATATAACATAATATTTTTTTGTATTTTATATTTCAGTTCAAAAACTTTCTTTAGAAAATATTAATAGCTATATTTTTTCAGTGGCAAATTGATACAGAACAGAGTACCGTAAATGCCGGCGTACAAGGCGACCCGGCGTATAAGACGACCCCCGTCTTTATAGCCGGGCTGCATTCCTAGAACGTCGTCTTATACGCCGGAAACTACCAGTATTTCCGGCGTATAAGACGACTTGGTGTATAAGACGACCCCCGTCTTTGGCGCCGATTTCAGCGCTCGCGGAAGTCGTCTTATACGCCGGCATTTACGGTATATTTGTGTATGTATGTGTGTGTGTATGAAAGAGATATGATGGTTGGTCTTTCTGCACCAAGGTAAATTAAAATATGTTGAATTTATATAACTGAGAAATAACATAAACCATTGTTTTCTAGGGACCAGTTATTCTCCACAAGAAAACTCTCATAACCACAGTGCTCTTCATAGCTCAAATTCACATTCTAATCCTAGTAATAATCCAAGCAAAACATCTGATGCAGTAAGTACTTATATTGAATTTGCTCAACCAAGTTGTGTTATTATATTTTGCATACAATTTGCTTCACTTTTCAAGAAATTCTGGATAATTACAGTTAATAGAAATGAAGCAAACAAAATTACATATACTATCTTCTAAACAATTTCTGTTCTAGATAAATTCAGTATTTCAGTTCAAAACACATGCAAAGTTTAAAAATAGAATTTTTGATGTCATTGTATTACCACTAGTTTAATACTTTTAAGTGAAACTAAATTCTCTGTTACTATTTGAAAGCTGTTGAATTACATTGTTAAACCAGTTATGGTTTCTAAATTAATCTGCTTATCCACACATCCACTCACTTTATAGGGCTGCCCATCTCAATAAGTTAAAATAAAATAAAAAATTATAAACATTACAAAAATATGCATAGCAGCCAAGCAGAATCAACTGAAATTACTAGCCTAACCAAGAATCTAGTCCCTGCACATCTTCAGCACCTCAGGCCTAGGTGCAGAACCAAATCTTCAAGGTCTTATGAAAGGCCAGCAGTGTCAGGACTATCCTGAACTTCAGAGATAGAATGTTCCATAAGCTGGGCGCTAAGGCAGAAAAAGCTTTTAGGTCCTGTAAACTGACATTCTTTGGCCAATGGAATCTGAAGCATGCCCATCCTGCCAGATTGGATTGTATCAGTAAAATAATTTGTGAAAGAGTTTCTCAAGTAACCAGCCCAAAGTCAGAACGGCTTTAAAGGTGACATCTGGCACCTTGAACTGCACCCAGAAGCACTGACAGTAGAGTACATTGCAGTAATCTAAGTGAGAAGTAATGAGGGCATAAGTGACAGTGAGAAGCCCCACTCCCCCAGTCCAGGAATAGGCTGAACTGACACATAACCTGTAAGTATGCAAAAGCCCTCCTAGCTACAGCTGCTACCTGTTCTTTGAGCAGGATCTGTAATTCCCAAATCATGCACTAGATCTGTCTAAGGCAAAGCCACTTCATTCAAGGCCAACAAATGGAAGATTACCCATACTGGAAAATCCAAATATCCAAAGCAACTTCATCTTGCTTGGGTTGAGCTGAGGCCTATTAGAAATTATAGTATAAAATAGCAATAGCACTTAGACTTATATACCACTTCTCAGTGCTTTTCAACCCTCTTTAAGCGGTTTACAGAGTCACCATATTGCCCTCAACAATCTGGGTCCTCATTTTACCGACCTCAGAAGGATGGAGCCGTTGCCAAATTCATGGCAGCCTGCAGTCAACACAATTAGCCTGCAATACTGCATTCTAACTACTGTGCTACCATGGCTCTTGCTTTGTGTTTTACTGATATTTTTCTGAAAGGAATATTTTCAATGAAATGGGTGTTAATGTTCAAAACTGAGAAGTTGATATTTCTGAAATCCATCAGGTTGATTGCATTGTTTTTTTTTTAAGTCTTTTGATTCTGCAGATGACTGGTCTGAGCACATTAGTTCTTCTGGCAAAAAATATTACTATAACTGCCGAACAGAAGTTTCACAGTGGGAAAAACCAAAAGAATGGCTTGAAAGGTAAATAATTGATATAGACATAAATTGTAGAATAGTAAATTTACCAGATTGTTTCATTTTAATTAATTAATTTCTTTTTTTCACCAGAGAGCAGAGACAAAAAGAAGCAAGCAAAATGTCTATCAACAGTTTCCCAAAAGATAGAGATTACAGAAGAGAGGTGATGCAAGCGACTGCTGCTAGTGGGTTTGCTAGTGGAAGTATGTCTATTTTAACACAATACTATTCCTGTGCATGCTCTTTTTGAAATTCTTTTTTTTTTCAATTGACCACATTTTATAGATTTGTCATGCTTTAATTTATGTCTTTCTTTCTCCCTTAACATTTAGTTATCTGATATGGTTATTGAAAACTATACATTGTATATCAATAGAAGAAAATAAAGTTTTTTTCTTTTGTTTGTATTACTGTGCTGTGATAGTAATGACAATACAAATTATATATGGATAGTCCTTGACTTACGACCATTCATTCAGCAACTGTTTGAAATTACAATGGTGCTGAAAAAAATGGGTCCTGAGGTTACAGCCTTTGCAGCAGCCCTGCAGTCACTTAATCGAAGTGCAGGTGTTTAGCAGCTTTCCTGAACTTTTAGCCACGGGTGTTTCAGCTCTGCCTTGCCTGTCTCTCCCCCCCCCATCTCTATACTTTTGGTTGGTCTGAACCCTGGATTTCAAGGAGGCAAGCAGCCCTGAAACGCATGGCTCTGCACTGCTTACCCTACCCCAGGAAGCCTCAGCAAGCACCAGCAAACATTTATTTGCCCAGCTTCCATCTCTTCCCAGCCCCATGTGATGCACCCCAGCAAAGAAGCCAGCAAGGATTCCTTTGCTCCCAGCAAGTGCCAACAAGCATTCGTTTGCCCAACTGCCTTCTTTCCCAGTTCCCTACAACAACCTTATGCCTTTTGCACCCTGGGCCTCTCTGCTTTTGGTGTCTACTTTTTGGACCCAGCTTTTGGAAAACATTTCTTAAAATGCACTGTTTTCAGAAAGATCTGCAAAGATAGCCTAGCTTTAGCCACTTCGTAAATGGGGGGTGAGGAAAGGCCTGCAAAGACAACACAGCTTTAGTTAGTTTGGATATTGCAGAGGGAAGCTTCTGAAGACAGCACAGCTTTTCAAAGTGGCTAAAACTGTGCTGTCCCCACAAACCTCCCCCCCCCTTTCCAAGGTAGCTAAAATTGTGCTGTCTTTGAAAACTTTGGAATTGGGGATAATCCGTTGCCTTACGAAAGCTTGAAGCCCAGAATGGCTCGGATTGGGGTTGGTACTCACTTCACCAGTGATTTACATTTACTAACCACAACAGGGAAAGCAGGATAGCAATCATCAGTTGATGCAGTCACCCAACAACTAGCTGTATATCCTTTACAACCACACTTAGTGACAGAAATTCTAGTCCTGATTGTGGTTGTATGTTGAGGACTACCTGTAGATTTTTAAAACTCAACCTCAACAACTCAACAAATTTCAAGTTCTTAAAAATATTCATAGATATCTAGCCTTCTGCTGAAATATTCAAACTTCTTTAGTATTTTTTGATAATGGGAATGTTGCAGAACTTCATTTTGGTTTAAGCAATGTATAAGTACTTCTTTTTAAAAAAAGTATTGTGTACTAATATCTGTTGCTGCTGGAATAGAAAAAACAATAGTAAATGCAATATGTTAATAAAGAACTAACTTGGTGTTTTCTGTTTCTCATTTCAACTTTGTGAATGATAAAAGTGGAAGAGAAGCATTCCAGTGATGCCGCTAATATGCTTCCACAGAATATTTTGTCTCAGACAAGTAGACACAATGATAGAGACTACAGACTGCCAAGGACAGAAACTCACAGTAGTTCTACCCCAGTACAACATCCCATCAAAACAGTGGTTCACCCTTCTACTACGCCAAGTTCTGTTCCTCCTAGTCCATTTTCTCTACAGTCAGATCATCAGCCAAAGAAATCATTTGATGCAAATGGGGCATCTTCTTTATCAAAACTGCCTACACCCACCTCTTCCATCCCTTCACAAAAAACAGAGAGAAAAAGTTTGACAGGTGTGTATTAATCTATTTTGTGTTGAATATGGGGACTAAAACATGTATCCTTAAAACAATAGTCTGCTCTGTTTTAATAGGAAACCTGAAGTTTTCCATTAACTACAAATTCTGTTTTTGGGTGTGTGCATTTTAGTACATAGTAGTAAAACTCATATACCATATTGAATTCATTAATTTCTAGGAATTTCAATATTAGAGGTATTCTGTATGAGCAAAAGACTTCTTGGCATTCCTCATTTCTTCAGTCTGCTCATATGCATGTGATGTGATATGATACACAGATCATGTGATACGTTTCAAAGGACATCCCTTCATTTTCAAGACACATTTTTAAGTATAACACAGAGTTTCATGGAAGGGTGGGTAGGAAAAATCCACATGAGTAAAAATCTCTGTTTCTAGATAATATTTTGAGTTTGCTATTATGAATTTTATTTTCTCCATTGGTCATATTACAGTTCCCAATTTTTGTCTTTTCATTCTCTTTGATTTCAACATTTCTGGAAATTTATCCCTACTTCTGAACCTTAAACTTGTGAAAAAAGCGCAATAGCTCAATAATACAGAATATGCTCTCTGCATATTCTGGAGCTTCCCCATTATAGTCACAAGTGTGGATGGCAATGACATGAGATAGCCTCACTTAACAACTCCCACCCTTTGTTCTCCCAAATGCCCCTGTTAACACAAACATGAGTTGTTAAGAGGAGTATGGGGTGCCTCATGGTGGGGGGAGCTCATAAAGGAGGTGGACAAGCAACAAAAAGCTTTACAAAGCCAAAAGCAGCCCAGCAGGAAAGAAGAACCCAGCTAGCTTAGGGCCTAGTGCAATATTTCAATGCCAGAGAGGCTTCCAAACAAGCCATGCTTGTGGGCTGAGCCTCCTTGATCTGTTTGGAGACTGCAAATGTCTCCTGGTTCTTGCTAGCTTTCGGGAAGCCAGCTGCCTGCATGTAAAAATGACAGCTTCAGGACAATCTTCCCAGAATAGTTTCCTTATTTAACCCCTTCCCTCTCCAAGAAGCCCACATTTCTTAATAAAGAATATAGAAACAATCTGGAGAGAAAGTAGATCTTTCTCTCCCTCCCCCCCCCCCCCCTTAGATACTGAAACTAAACTTTCTGTTTCTACCCTCCAATTTTGATTTTAACCAACATGGAAAGAAGGTGACAAAATCTGTGAGTTACTTACCTCAATGAATGATTGCCAGGCTGGAGAATAGAGGAAAGGAAGCAAGCAACCTCTGGTCAGCTAGAGCACAACATTCACTATAAATGCCAGCTGAAACAGAAGCTGGGTCCTTGAAAAGCTGGGTCCTTGGAAAGCTTTTTGCTGTTGGTCTGATAGGAAGAGTCCTAGCTGGGTCCTAAAGGGAGTCAGTCAGCAGCAAAATGCTTTCCAAGGACTTAGCTTCTGCTGAAAAGTAGTAACAAAAAAATAAAAGTTCAGCTGGCTAGAGAACAACACGGGCCTACCGCAGCAGTTGAGTCCCTGAGACCCACCTTCTGTTCCTGCTGGCAGTTTAAAGGAAATGTGCTCTGGTTGATCAGAGAAAACTTTTCTTTGCTTGCTTCCTTCATTTCCTCTACTCTTCAACCTGGCAGTCACTCATCATGGTAAGATATATAGTAAATTTGGCAAATGAGATGGTTAAAATGGATCAAAATTGGAGGGCAGAAATGGAGAATTTGGTTTCAGGACTTAATGGGGAAGGAGAAAGATCAACAAGTTTGTTCTCCTCAGCTTTTTTTCTCTTTATTACAAAGCTAAATCGATTTAATAGTCTGATTTGAAAAAACTGGGGAATTCCTATCTTCAAAGCCAAAAATATTTTGGTTTTGCTTATGACCTTTATGTTCATAATTTAGAAATTTGTCTTATGTATCATCTTTGTTGTTTTATTTTGAAATCATATTTTTAAGTGTGTTAGTTGATTCTAGTTTATGGAAGTTGCTCTAAGTTTTGACATCTATAAATGTGCTGAATTTTCAGCCATTTCTAATGATAGTACTTTTACATTAGCATACAAATACAGCAGGTTGTTTTCCAGTAGATAAAATCTGAGAACAAAGAGTTTAGATTTACTAGTTCTTGAATATATCAAGATACGAAGCCATTGTTAATGATTGGCTTTATATCTGGCCTTGTTCAGAAGCCATTAATCTTATTTTTATCTTTGTAGCAGGAAATTAGTTAACAATGCCTTTTTTGATAAATGAATGGGTGCCACTTAGTGGAAATGAGGTGGCTAAATGAAGAAAGATGTTCATTCATATGTCACGTTTTTGTCTATACTTTTCTATAATTGGTTTATAATGTTAGGTGTTTTATAGTTAAAGATGTGTACTAGTCAACTACTTACTGATTATTATTATTTTTTGAAGCTCAGTACTAGGTGGGCAGTTATGTGACCAAAATTGGATGTAGTATTTAAGGAACTCGGACCAATGGAAAACAACACATAATTACAAGAATTCATTGACTTAAAAAAGTTTGTTAGTGACTATTTGAAGTTATAACAGTATTGAAAAAAGTGACTTATAAGCCATTTTTCACACTTATAACTGGTGCAGCATCTCTAATGGTCATGTGATCAAGGTTTGGATACTTGGCAACTTGACTCATATTTATGATGGTTATCCTGGAATCATAAGATCACCTTTTGCAATCTTCTAACAAGCAAAGTCAATGGGGAAGCCAGATACACTTAACACCCATGATATTAATTTAATAACTGCAATGATGCAAAGAAACTGGCAAGAAAGGTCATAAAATGGGGCAAAATTCAGTTAACAAATGTCTCATTTAGCAATAGAAAATTTGGGCTCAATTGTGGTAATAAAGCAAGGACTACCTGTATTAGCTTTTGAGATTTGTGAACTATATTTCTACTGATGCAAATTAAAATTGCATTTCCTGTTTAAGGAACCACATTATTAATAATCAACTAAAACCTTTTCAGAAGTAATATTCTCAAACTAGAGAGCCCCCACCTGTGCATTGGTGTTTTTGCTTTCTAAGTGCATAATATTTATTTCTGTCAGATTTTAGCTATGTTGTTTCACTAACATATTGAATAACTTTCAGTTATATTTCTATAGTTTTATTGTATTGTTATTTCAGTCCTCTTGCACTCCATTTTATCTTGTCATCATATTTGTTAAGTGTTTATTTGACTTAGCCATTAATAATATGTAAAAGCATACAGGGCCCAGCAATGGAGTATGTGAAGCCCTGCTGGATCTTTTTTATTTTGATGAACCATTGGTGAGCATTCTTCTGTATAGTCCCTCTCTACACCACCCAGTTAACAGACAATTGTATGTGATGAAGTATGAACAGCCTATGGCAGGGGTAGGCAACCTTGGCCATGCTGGCTCAGAAATTCTGGGAGTTGAAGTCCACGAGTCATAAAAGAGCCAAGATTGCCTATCCCTGGCTTATGATGGTAGTAATTTATTTATTCTATGCTTGTAATTTACCGTAGTACAAATATTGCATAAATCAGTTGATACAACAGTTTGTTACAGTCAATTATAGTCTTATAAAATAAAGTGCCTGTGTAATAAGAGATCAATGCCCTATAACAAGGGTCCCCAACCTCCGGACCACAAACTGGCGGTGATCTGCAGCCCACTAGGAACCGGGCTGTGCAAGCAAGCGAAGCCCATCTGTGCACATGTGGGATCAAGGCAGCACGCAAAACCACGCCCCCTCCCAGTTTGCAGAAAAACTCATCTATAGAACTGGTCCCTGGTGCCCAAAAGGTTGGGGGTCAATGCCCTATAATGACACGAACCTCTACACATTCAAAGTTACAGGTGAGAATTTATTTTAAAGCAAGTTCATAGTCCTGCATGGAAAATTAGCATTTTAGTGGTTTTTAAATATTTTTGTAGTGTTTGATTCCAAGTTACATATCTGTTTCAACAATCCAGAGCTGAGTTATGATGTAGTGATTCAAACATCCAGTAAAACTAAATAACTCTGACTTGATAGTTGGGTTACACACAGAAATACATCAGACAATAGCAAATCCTTCAAATATTGGATATGCCCATAAGTAAAGCATGTTGCGTTAACACCATAAATTTATAATAGTATCTTCCAGCACTCTTATCTAACTTTAGCTCCTATTAGTTTGAGGTTGTGACCACATGTTATTGATTTTTTTTTAGTATTAAAAATACTGCTTTCTAGAACCTTATTCACAGCCTTAATAATTTATTTAAAGGTTTCAGTCATGTTCCCCTTTCCTTTCTGTCCTTTAGTTCCTCTAATTTTTCCTGTTACGTTTTGGCTCTCAGACCTTGAAAGAAAGACCTTTCTTTCTGCCCTAGGAGAGAAAAATCTGCCTCTACCTAGGATTGAACTCTCAACTTTCCAAGTGGAAGGCGAGCATCTTCACCACTAGGCCACCATGCCACTCATCTTATTGAAACCAAGAGATTTATAAACTTTTATAAGGCAAAAGAGCAAAATATTTGATAAAATAAAAATCTCATATTTTATGTATTCTAAAAGCTTTGGTCCTGTCTTATCAAATGAGCTTCTGTTTTGATTCAGTCAATGATTTTATATAGATGTTGGTGTTCCTTAATGCTACCATTCAAATTAGATTGTTACTGCTTTCTGCTTAGATTGTTACTGCTTTACTGTCATCCAATGGGTGTTTTATGTTAAACTTTACTCCATAGCATTATTTTCTTCAATCAACTACTTTGGGAAATTAAAATTCAGTTATATGATAATTTTAGAATAATAATGGACAAATTGTTAATGTGTCGAAATATTTTATACACCTCTCTCTAGAGCACTTAGGGAGCAGAAGAGGCACAAATGATGACAAGAAGTCATGTTTTGGGGGACACAGCTTTATTTCCTTAAAACCCATCTCCTGATTATGTTTTGTGAAGGGGTGGGGATTCAGTTTCCTATAACTGATATATGATAGGTGAGAGCAGTGTTTTGGGAAAAAACAACTTCTTTTTTGATTTTCAGAATCTTTGGACAAGTCTCTATCCCATACCTGTACAACTCCTTCTACATCATCTGCTTCTGGATTAAATCTACCTTCTACACCAGCTTCATCTGCTTCTACTGTCCCTGTTTCACCTGTCTCACAATCACCAATTCCTCCGTTACTTCAGGATCCCAATCTCCTTCGACAGTTACTGCCTGCTCTTCAAGCCACCTTGCAGCTTAATAATTCTAGCGTAGATATATCCAAAATAAATGAAGGTAGGTTGGTTTTACAATTTTTATAAATTATCCAAATGTATTGATTGAGGAATTCTACTTTTATAAGAAGATACAATATTAAAAATGGAATAAGATTAGTATATTATTAGAAATTTGTAGACAGTAATTTCTGGTTAATTATATTGTGTATTTCTTAAGATAGTGGTCTATAGTATCTGGAAACAGATTTTGAATCAAATATTTCCAGAGGAATTGTGTGAAAGGAAGCAGAAGCTTAAAAGTTGAATCCTATTTTTGATTAACTTTCAGAAAATACATCTTCCTATTCTTTGCCTCTTAAAGATTTAGTGTCTATCTTAGAACATTAGAAACAGCCAATGATCTATATATAGCCATTATTTTACTTTACTGCTAACTATATCTTCAAGATTAGTAGCTTTTTGATAAGTCTGTTGTCTATGAATTATTCAATATCTTTTTAAAGTATCCAAACTAGTAACCCTTACAGTATATGTTGATGAATTCAGTAGATTAAGAAATACATTGTGTACTTAATGTCCTGTACATTAATTTTGTCTGCTTTGCATATCCTTCTGTCAGTGTCATTGGATGAACCTAGTCCCAGTTTTTTGTTTTATGAGAAAAAAAATTCTTCCTATCCATTTTGATTCTATTCTAATCTAGTACAATTCCAGTGAAGAAGAAAAATACAAGATCTTAAAAGAAATCAGCATGGCTGCACAAACAATTCTCTGATAAATTGAAAGACAAAAAGACAAGTATAAAAAATGGAAAGAGGGGAGCATGACTAAGGCAGAATATCAGCAAATAGCCCAAACCTGCAAATATAAACTCAGGAAAACTAAGGCTAAAAATGAACTAAGGCTTGCAACAAAAGTCAAAAATAACAACAAAAAAAGCTTCTTTCAACATGTCAAAATAAGAAAAAAGTCAAGGAAATCATTGGTCTGTGAGGGAGAAAATGGCAAAAAGGTGATGAGCAGCAGGGAGAAAGCAGAACTGCTTAACTCATTTTTTTCATCTTTCAAAAAAAAAAAAAACTTAGTTAAGCAGTTCTGCTTTCTCCCTGCTTGTCACCTTGCCATTTTCTCCCTCACAGACCAATCATTTCCTTGACTTTTTTCTTTGTTTTTACATATTGAAAGAAGCTTTTTTTGTTGTTGTTGTTATTTTTGACTTTTGTTGCAAGCTTTAGTTTATTTACACAAAAGGGAAAACTATCACACAGCTGCAAAATGCAAGTCAAAGCAAGCAAGAAAATTGTAAGAGAATGCTCTAGATGTTCAAATCACCAGGACTAGATAGATTACAGCCCAAGGTTCTGAAGAATTAGCAGAAGTGATGTCAGAACAACTGGACCATATCTTTCAAAAGATTCTGGAATACCGGGAAACTACCAGATGACTGGAAAAGGGCTGAGGTAGTTCCTATCTTGAAAAAAAGGGGGGGAATGATCCAGGAAACTACACATTTATCAGCCTGACATCAATACCTGGAAAGATTCTAGAAAAGATAAGCAATAAATCTGTTAACATCGAGAAGTAAACAAAGTCACAACCAGAAGCCAAATAGATCATGCTGGTTAAACAGCATCATGTTAGCTAGACAGCATCACCACTAGATGGATTCGTAACAGTAATTTTTAATGGAACTGCATCTACATGGAGGGAAGTAAGTGGGGTACCACAAGGCCCTGCCCTAGGCTCAGTACTTTTCAGTATCTTTATAAATGATTTCAGTGAGGGAATAGAAGAGGAATTCATCAAATTTGCAAACCGCCAAGCTGGCAGGAATAATCAATACTCCAGAAGATAAGTTCAAGATACAGAAGGGTCTTGATAGTCTTGAATACTGGGCCCTATCTAACAAAATGAAATTCAGTGGTGAGAAAAATATGGTTTTATCTTTAGGCAAGAAAAATATAGAAGGTATAGAATAGGTGGTATCTGACTCAATAGTAGTAACTATAAGGGGGATCTTGGAGTCCTAATGGACAATCACTTAAATATGACCCAGCGCTGTTCTGTACCTGTCAAAAAAGCCAATGCAATCCTAAGCTGCATTAACGGAGGGATAGAATCAAGATCACATGAAGTGTTAATACCACTTTATAATACCTTGGTAAGACTATATTTGGAATACTGCATTCAGTTTTGGTCAGCATGATATAAAAAAGATGTTGAGACTCTAGAAAGTGCTGAGAAAAGCAACAAAGATGATTAGGGACTGGAGGCTAAAACGTACAAAGAATGGTTGCAGGAATTGGTTATGTCTATTTTAATGAAAAGAAGGACTAGGGGTAATATGATAGTGTTCCAATATCTCAGGGGCTGCCACAAAGAAGGAGCCAAGCTATTCTCTAAAACAGTGGTTCTTAACCTTTTTGAACGAATTGCTCCCTTGAGCCAATGAGGAAGTTGTCATCGCCCCCCTCCACCAACATAACCTCTCAATCACAACATAGGAAATAATTCTTCAATTTATGCAAACACTTGTTTTATTTTCTTTAAAATTGTCATCAGGACCTATTGATGCAAATAATTTATTTCCAATCTTTTCCCCATATGTCAACTGTGTGAAAAATTTTGGTGCCACCCGTCACTTTATTCCCAAACTTTGTGATATATATATTTCATTATTATCTTATTTATTCAAGACACTTAAATGTAATGACCACTTTGAAAACAAAATTCAATTGCAAGAAAGTGAAATGCCCGAAAAGAAAAACAGTAATATTTAATGATTGAATTACAAGTGAAATTTAAGATGCAAAAAGAAATATAAAAAGGGTAGAGGCTGCTGCGCAACGCGCATGAAAAGCAATGTGTATTCACATATGTACGGTGTTCTGTACTGAAGCTAGCTGGAGGAACATTTGAAAACACAATTCAATCCACTAATAGCGAGCAATCTGATGTTTTTGTATGACAGATATACAGCGATTCACTGTCTCAAAGTCTCAAAAGTGTCCCCAAAACTTCTCGCTCCGTCGCCCCCTTTTTGTTCCTTCGCCCCAACGTCGCCCCTTTTTGTTCCATTGCCCCCCTGAAAAATGAAATCGCCCCCTGGGGGCAATATCGTCCAGGTTAAGAACCACTGCTCTAAAGCATCTGAGGGCAGGACAAGAAACAATGATGGAAACTAAAAAAGGAGAAATCAACCTAGAGCTAAGGAAATTTTCCTGACAATTAGATCAGTGGGATGACTTGCTTCCAGAAGTTGTGGGAGTTCCAACACTGGACGTTTTTAAGAAGAGATTGGGCAACCATTTGTCTGAAGTGGTATAGGGTTTCCTGCTCAAGCAAAAGGTTGTACTAGAACAGTGGTTCTCAACCTTTCTAATGCCGTGACCCCATAATACAGTTCCCCGTGTTGTGGTGACCCCCAAGTGGGTGTGGCCACCAATAAGAGGGAGTAGGACAGCTAGGGAAAAGGGAAAAAAATGGCGGACAGTGTGGTTTGGTGACCCCCGTGAAATGGTCAGTTGACCCCAAATGGGGTCCCGACCCACAGGTTGAGAACCACTGTACTAGAAGATCTTCAAGTTTGTTATTCTGTTATTATTCTATTTGCTTAATGGCCTTTCTTCCTAAAAAGATCCTTACACTTTTTTCATCATTGAGAAGATGTTGGGATCATTTTGTTAAATGACTTTTTCATTCAGAGAATGACTGGGAGCATATGACTTTAAAATAGTGCAGAGAGCAGCATTTGCAACTGAGGATCAGGAATTGTAGAAATATTACCTATATATTATTTGCTCTCTTTAAAAAATCCCTATTCCTTCACTGATATTGGGATAGGAGCCTTGTGTTTCTTATGTGTGCATTTGCTATCATTGCTAAAACCAGGACAGGTTTTTTAACTTTTGAGTTGTAGAATGCTCTATGTACATTTTCTTCGTATAGTGCAGCGGTTCTCAACCTGTGGGTCGCGACCCCTTTGGGGGTCGAACGACCCTTTCACAGGGGTCGCCTAAGACTATCGGAAAACACATATTTCTAATGGTCTTAGGAACTGAGACACCGCTCCTCTATCTCTTTGCCCTCCTCTTCCTCCTCCCCTTCTTCCTCCTGCTGTCCCCCCAGTGGCTCGGGTGGGTGCTGGGACAAGAGGGGTGCCTGGGGAGAGCAGCCGAGCTGGCGGACGGGCTGGCAGGGGCCACATGGCACCAGCCCCCACCGCGGCTCTATTGATGGGCGGAGGGCGAGGTTGGGCAGTGCGGAGCCCGGCTGGGGTGGCTGCTTCCTTGCTCTCCTCTCCTTCTTCCTCCTGCTGCCCCCCCCCCCCCCCGTTTGGCTGAGGATGCGGCAGAGGCCGGGCTGGGGACAGCGTGGACTCCCAACGATGCTGCCATAAGTGAGAGAGGAAAGAGAAACAGGAAAAGAGAGAGGAAAGAGAAAGAGGAAAGAGAAAGAGAGGGAGAGGAAAGAGAAAAGGGGGGGAGGAAAGAGAAAAAGAGAGGAAAGAAGGAAAGAGGAAAGGGAGAGAGAGGAAAGAGAAAGAAGAGAAGAAAGAGAAAGGAAAGAGAAACAGGAAACGAGAGGAGAAAGGAAAGAGAAGAGAGGAAAGAGGAAAGGGAGAAAGAGAGGAAAGAAAAGGGGAGAGGAAAGAGGAAAGGAGCGAGAAGAGAGGAAAGAGAAAGAGGAAAGAGAAAGATGGAGAGGAAAGAGAGAAAGAGGAAAAAGAAAGAAGGGGAGAGGAAAGAGAATGGGGAGAGGAAAGGGAAAGAAAGGGAGATGAAAGAGAAAGGAAAGAAAGGAAAGAGAAAAAAGGAAAGGGAGAGGAAAGAGAGGTAAGAGGGAGGGGAGAGAGGAAAGGAAGGAAAGAGAGAGAGAGAGAGAGATGGTTTTGACATCTAAAATGAAGATAACACTGCATATATCCTTTTTTACCTTTATTTTATTTATACACACACAAACACAGATACATACATACATGCATACATGCATACATGCATTAAAGGTAAAAAAGGATATATGCAGTATTATCTTCATTTTAGATATCAAAAGGGTTTTGCGGCTCCCAGTGTTTTGTTTTCAGTGGGAAACGTGTCCAAATGGCTCTTTGAGTGTTTTGGGTTGCCTACCCCTGTCCTTTCCACGGAGGAGGTTGAACTAAGCTCTGCTGATGCTGTCGCCCTCTTGGCTCTCCTCCCTCTCCCCGCCTGGGCGCTTCTCCAACCAGGCTGGGCGGAGCCGGCAGAGCGACCTTCCTGCCCCCCCTCCCTGGCTAGCTGGATGAGGGGTTGGGGATCACCACAACATGAGGAACTGTATTAAATGGTCGCGGCATTAGGAAGATTGAGAACCACTGGTATAGTGGATTGTTTGAAATCAGTTTAATAGAAAACTTGGTCATAAAATAGCATTTTAGATAAGGAATGTCTGATACTAGTATTTTTATTTCATAAATGAAGAGATTGGAGTTATTTACCTGGGAGTAAATACCATTGAATTCAGTAGGGCTTATTTCTAAATATAGAAATAGATAGTCTTTGGTTTACAATCATAATTTGAACTCATGACTGGGATGCTGCAATCATCAAAATTGTACACCAGTTGCCAAATACCTGAATCACAATCACATAACTGCAGAGATGCTGCAATGGCCATAACTTTGAGAATTGATGATAAATACCACTTGTTCAGTGCTTTCATATCTTTGAACAGTCACTGAACAAGCAGCCATTAACCAAAGATTACCCATGTTTGCATCCTTCTAGAAATTAATGAATCTTAATAATAATGAATGTCTAATTTTGGGGAATAACAAAGAGTAAAGAGGCAGATATACAGTCAGGTCCAGAAATATTGGGACATTGACACAATTCGAACATCTTTGGCTCTATACACCACCACAATGGAGTTGGAATGAAACAAACACAATGTGCTTTAACTGCAGACTGTCAGCTTTAATTTGAGGGTATGTACATCCAACTCAGGTGAACGGGGTAGGACTTACAGCAGTTTGCATATGTACCTCCCACTTGTTAAGGGACCAAAGGTAATGGGACAGAATAATAATCATAAATCAAACTTTCCCTTCTTAATACTTGGTTGCAAATCCTTTGCAGTCAATCACAGTCTGAAGTCTGGAATGCATAGACATCACCAGACGCTGGGTTTCATCCCTGGTGATGCTCTGCCAGGCCTCTACTGCAACTGTCTTCAGTGCCTGCTTGTTCTTGGGGCTTTTTCCCTTCAGTTTTGTCTTCAGCAAGTGAAATGCATGCTCAATGGGATTCAGGTCAGGTGATTGACTTGGCCATTGCATAACATTCCACTTCTGTCCCTTCACAAACTCTTTGGTTGCTTTTGCAGTATGCTTTGGGTCATTATCCATCTGCACTGTGAAGCGCCGTCCAATGAGTTCTACAGCATTTGGCTGAATGTGAGCAGATAATATTGCCTGAAACACTTCAGAATTCATCCTGCTGCTTTTGTCAGCAGTCACATCATCAGTAAATACAAGAGAACCAGTTCCATTGGCAGCCATACATGCCCACGCCATGACACTACCACCACCATACTTCACTGATGAGTTGGTATGCTTAGGATCATGAGCATTTCCTTTCCTTCTCCATACTCTTCTCTTTCCATCACTCTGGTACAAGTTGATCTTGGTCTCATCTGTCCATAGGATCTTGTTCCAGAACTGTGAAGGCTTTGTTAGATGTTGTTTGGCAAACTCTAATCTGGCCTTCCTGCTTTTGAGGCTCACCAATGGTTTACATCTTGTGAACTCTTCTCTATTCACTCTGGTGAAGTCTTCTCTTGATTGTTGACTTTGACACGCATACACCTACCTCCTGGAGAGTGTTCTTGATCTGGCCAACTTTTGTGAAGGGTGTTTTCTTCACCAGGGAAAGAATTCTTCGGTCATCCACCACAGCTGTTTTCTGTGATCTCCCAGGTCTTTTGGTGTTGCTGAGCTCACCGGTGTGTTCTTTCTTTTTGAGAATGTTCCAAACACTTGTTTGGGCCACACCTAATGTTCTTGCTATCTCTCTGATGGGTTTGTTTTGTTTCTTCAGCCTAATGATGGCTTGCTTCACTGATAGTGACAGCTCTTTGGATCTCATCTTGAGAGTTGCCAGCAACCGATTCCAAATGCAAATAGCACACTTGAAATGAACTCTGGGCCTTTTATTTGCACATTGTAATTGGGGTAATGAGGGAATATCACACACCTGGCCATGAAACAGCTGAGAAGCCAATTGTCCCATTACCTTTGGTCCCTTAACAAGTGGGAGGCACATATGCAAACTGCTGTAAGTCCTACCCCGTTCACTTGAGTTGGATGTACATACCCTCAAATTAAAGCTGACAGTCTGCAGTTAAAGCACATTGTGTTTGTTTCATTCCAACTCCATTGTGGTAGTGTATAGAGCCAAAGATGTTCGAATTGTGTCGATGTCCCAATATTTCTGGATCTGACTGTACCATGCTACTGTGAAGATCACCAGAGGGGGAACCAAATTCTTTTACTGACTTGAGAAACCAATCTGACATTTTCACATAGTGGCATGTATACTGAAGCTTTCAGAAGGAGAGGGAAAACCATTGTGTTTATATATTCAGTTGCTAAGTTTTTCACAAATGTATAAAACACTTTAATTTGGTTTAGGAAACAACAATTTGATAATCTTTGTATGTTAGTTCTTACAGCTGCTGTGACACAAGCTTCTCTGCAGTCTATTCTTCATAAAATTCTCACTGCTGGACCATCTTTTAATATAAGTTCTCTGATTACTCAAGCAACACAGCTTTCTACACAAGGTAATTTGGACACTTCTTGTTGCTGTGTTTCTGAAGCTGTCTTGTATTTCATGTGAGCTTGACCAATGAACTATAATTACCAAAATAATGAAAAGAAATCCTGTTTGTATGTGTGTATGTTTATCTGAGGCAAATTGTGTGAATTGATCAATGCTCTTATAACATCCATATTCAGTAATAGAAAAGATAACAAAGATATTTGTGTAATAATTTTACCTAACGATTGTCTTGCTGATTAGCCACTGACAGCTAAATTACCATTGTTTGGCTTGATTTGCATTTGTGATTATATTATTTATTACTTTTTTTGTTTCATATAGTATTTTGACAGGGGACACTTAAAAGTAACAAAGAGCAGAGTCATTTTAATGTAAAGGCCCAGGCTAGAAACCAGGGAATTGTGAATTCTGGTTCTACCTTATGCACAAAGCCATCTGAGTGATTTTGAGCTAGTCAAATATTCTCAGCCTAGGAAGAAAGTAGTGGCAAACCACTTTCGAAAACATTGGCAAGAAAACTTCATGGACTTTTGCAGGCAATTGGCAAGAATCAAGACTGACTCAAAGGCATGCAAAGTTTTTTTTTTTTTAAGATTAGATTTCTGCTTTGTACTAAAGTACTTTGAGTTTCATGTAACATCCTATTAATCTTGTTGAATGATTAACAATTAGGGATAAAATAATTCAAAGAACAGAGGAGGCCACTAGATGGCCCTAATTGGTTATAAATGCCTCATACTTAGTGCCCGTGCAACCTTAAAGAGAGTTACTAGGTATTTCAAATTAACATTACCAAATACAACATAATTTCTAGAGAAGACATTTCCTATATACTTCATTCACAAATAAGAAAATGTTTAACTTTAAATAGGAATAAGAATATTAGACTTAAAATTTTGTCTTAGTGCAACATAGAAACAAAATTAATCTTCATGGCAATTTCTTAGTTATGTGCTGTACCCATTTCTACCAGAAATAAAATATACTCTGGAAACGGGTTCCCTTCACTTCAGTTAACTGGACTATTCCAACTTCTTGAAAATTCGCAAATGTTATATGTGAACTTCTTGGCATCTGCTTTTCTGAGCCTCAATTCATAACTTCTGAAGTTCTGCCTCTAGTTTTAAATGTACCAGATTTTTTCTAAGAAGGAGCAGTTGGGTAATCTCTGTGTATGCAACAGCCACACCCTGCTTGTGAAGATGTGTATCCCGTCTTGGGTCTGCGTTATAGGTGAATTCTTGGTTATCATTAGAAATCCTCTTCAACATTCAGACCAAGGCTTGCTCTGTACATGTAATGTGCTGTGTGAGTAACCTTGAGAGGCAGGAGGAAGAGCTCAGCCCAGACAGCGGTCAGAGAACTAAAGTTGTCCCACTCTAGTTCCCTGGAATGTAAAAAGAGAGATGCCTGCAAGGTTCTGTTACTCTAACATCATAATACAAATGGTACTAATATTCATAATCTTGAGGTTTAGATTACCTCAAAGGGCTGGTGGTATATGAAAAATATATCTGTTCAGTGGTCTATGCAACATGGTAATTCAGTTTAAAATAAAGTTACTATTTATGCAGTAGAAAAAATGCATTATACAGTGCTTTTTTTGAAAAAGAAAAGTGCCAGAACTCACGCACAGCTCTGGCTCCAGTCGAAAACCCTTTACGGGGGGTGGGAAGA
Organism: Crotalus tigris; assembly: GCF_016545835.1. Lineage (NCBI taxonomy): Eukaryota > Metazoa > Chordata > Lepidosauria > Squamata > Viperidae > Crotalus > Crotalus tigris. The sequence goes on along the minus strand of NW_024096497.1, from coordinate 1,286,381 downwards.
GAACCGCTTTAGGGAGCTTCTGAGGTACAGGTCATATGAGCAGCGTCAGCTGACGGATGCCATTGCTGCGGCTTTTGAGAGGGTGCTTGTTTGAAGCTGGCATGTCTTCTGCCACCTTGTCCTCCTCCTCGACACAGAGGCTTCATCCGGAGCCCAGAGTGACCAAGGCGGCAGTGATGCTACTGCTTTAGGAGCGCACCTGGTCACTTGAAGAGATTCGCTCTAGGAGTCAGTCTTAGTCCCTTGTGGCCAACATTGGGGTGAGGACAGGCAGCGGCGGCGGGGGGAGGACCATGAACCAAGGCAGAGAAGAGGGTCTGCTTTCAGGGCCACAGAAGTGTTTCCGGGTCGATCTTTGATGCTTCCGATTTCCCCGGGCAGCTTCCTTTCACCGAGCCAGAGCTTTACTCGTGCTGGCAGTTTAGAAGGAGCCGGTTCTTCCCTTCAAAAAAAGGTGCCGGAATGCTGTTCTGTGTGTTCTGTGACAAAAAAAGCACTGCATTTATATTTTCAGATGCTTCTAGTACTTTGGATTGGGTAGTTTTTATTATATTAATCTAATTAATAGAAAACAACATGCAGGTAGCATTTGCTTAATGACAATAATTGGGACTGGAATTTGTTTTAAATGATGCTGTTGTATCATGCTTAGCAATGTCAATTGCAGCCATCCCTGTTGCCAACAGTTAAGTGAGGGTTGTGAGTTGTTAAGTGGGAACCTTATATGACTATAATTTGTGACTAACTGCTGCCTTCCCACAAGCAAAGCTAATAGAAAAGCTGACAGGAAGTTGCAAGTCCTAGGGCAGTGGTGGTGAACCTATGGCACGGGTGCCAGAGGCGGCACTCAGAGCCCTCTCTGTGGGCACACGTGCCGTCGCCCCAGTCCTAGGCCTTCAGCTGGGTTTTATAAAACATTTTCGCTTTAGGCTTCTGCCGCCGTGTGCAAAAAAAAAAAAAAGGTTCAATCAATCAATTTCAACTTCTCACGGGAAAAAAAAGATCTTGCAAAGTTGGAATTGATTGATTGAACTTTTTAATCCCACCCAGTCTGTCATTACCACCGCAGCCACGCCCACCCAATGGGCCATACCCACCCGCACCTGACGATGCGTAAGTGGGTTTTGGGTTGCAATTTGGGCACTCGGTCTCTAAAAGTTTTGCCATCACTGGCCTAGGGAGCTGGCAAGCAGACTTATTGGTAGGTGAGTACAAATAGATTGAGATGCGGGATTGCTGTAGTGAGTGTATTTCAGGAGGGGTTGCTGCTGTGCTGCGTAAGTGCCAAGGGTGCTGCAGAATGAATGTGTGCTACGGAGAAAGATCTCTCTGGGATGTCATACTCTATAGTGGGGTTCCTCAGAAGAAAAAACAGGAATAATTTATAACCTTCCTTGCCAATTTCCAGATTGACTTTGCTTGTGGGAAGTTGGCAGGGAAGGTCACAAATGGTGATGACATGACCATGGAATACTGTGACCATTGTAACTATTAACTGGTTGCCAAATGCCTGGATCATGACCAAGTGACAATGGGAGCAAAGCAGCAGTTAAAACATGGAAGGCCAATAATAAATACCACTTATTCAGCACAATCATAATTTTCAATGGTCACTGAATGAGAAGTTAATAACTGAGGACTACTTGTATATATAAAGTATACACAACAGTATTATCAATATAGTTTCAAGATTAGTAACCATGATATTAAAGAATAAAGAGTCCTAGAAAGTCACATTGTAAACAGAATAATTTGAAAATATTTTTACTTTTATCAATGAAAAGTTTGCACCTTGCCATTTTGGCAAAAAAAGCAGATGCACCCCATTCCGCCCCAAAACCTAAATGTGGACACAAAAGTGATCTGTTGCTGCAAATCAGTTGTAGATTTATCCTCCCAATTTTGTATGACTACTATATTAGTCAATCTTTATGCCCTAGAAATCCATATTTCTGCATATTTTTATAGATATCAAATACGAGGAATATAGCTATCCTTAACACAGAAAAATTGATTTAAAGCCTTATCTACCCTATTTATTTCAGTCCTGAGCTGGCAGTTATAGCTGGTTCAGCCATGTGAATTACTATTTCTATATAGATGTTCATTTTTTAGACAATTATACCAGCATATATAAAAGATTGTATCTAATTTATGTTATGTTAAGAAATTTTCTTTGTATCAATCTCATTTTAAAATAATAGAGAATTAATTATTAAAGTGATTTCTCCACAGGTTTACCAGAAAATTTAAGTTCATTATTCCCCAGATCTTACAATTATTATCAGATTTATTTATTTTCTTTAAAAGATTTCATTTTAGAATTTCTTCAGTACTAAAACTATTGTGAAACAGAACTGGCAATAATAATATCTGCACCAGCTCAACTAAATAATTAATACTTTAGCTCAACAAATTTCCAAGAAGCACTTGAGAAATATTTCAGATTTGTTCAGTTTGAAAAGAATATTAAAATATTTTTTATAGGGCTGAGTTGATGCTTAGCAATAAAAATATAGGAGACTCATCTTAATCTCTCCATTAAAAGTATCCATTATCGTTAAACCAGGATTGTCCAATATTGTTAAGATTTTCATAAATAAATGGGTTGTTATTTTACATACCTACATACATATCTTGTAGCATTAAGTACAGAAATCTCAATAATTGCCAGGATTTCAATAGGCCAAATAATAACTGAAGTAAAGCCCAAATCATGTTTATCTTATCCCAAATATTCAGTTGTAATGCTTGAGTTGTATCAAAACTAGAGAGAAATTCAAATTTACCAGTTAAGGGTCTTAGATCAAGATAAGCAGAGGAGGCAGAAGATAATCTGAAGCCCTTCTTTTAACAATCCTCAATTTACAACCTAATGATTATTCAAAGTTACAACGGCTCTTAAAAAAGTGACTGATGACTGTTTTTCACACTTATAACTGTTGCAGCATTTCCATGGTCACATAATCAAAATTTGGACTCTTGGCAATTGGCTCATATTTATGATGGTTGCATTGTCTCTGGGTCATGTGATCACCTTTTATGATTTTCTTACAAGCAAAGTCAGTGGAAAAGCCAGATTCACTTAACTGTGTTATTAACTTAACAACTCTAGTGATTTATTTAGTAACTGTGGCAAGAAAAGTTGTAAAATGGGGCAAAACTCACTTAACAATTGTCTTGCTTAACAGTAGGAATTTTGAGTTTAATTGTCATCATAAATCAAGGACTACCTGTATTTCAGGTTTGTGCCCAGATTTTTAATCTTGGTACAGACTGCCTATGGCTCAATGTTTTTGGGCACAGAATGTTTTTTGTAGCTGTATTTTCTAAATATGGTTAATATGCAAGGAGAAATTTGATTTTTATTCATTGTGTGTGGTTCTTAGTGTTTTAGGTTAAAGTTATGGAGATTGCTCTCATAAAAAGCTAACTGTAGATCAGTGCATGCATTTGTTTGCTTATTCATTTGCTGCAATTTATGTACTTCTTGTTTCCAAAAAGTCTGTTGAAAACAAATTACCTATATACTACTAAAGCATTTGTTGTCATGACTTTTAAACCGATTGAAACAATGCATCATAGGATAATAATTTTTTAGCTGAGATATCCCAAATGGACTAACTTAACTTATAAAATCTGGGATACATGACTTCTGAGGGAATAGCCTTTGGGAAGGTTGTGGCTGCTTCAGTGCTATAGGCTGCTGATCACGTGATCTTCATTTTCAGTGTTCTGAGACAGTTTCCCAGTCCTCATTTCTTCCCATCCAGCAGCAGCCTTGCAACTTCATGCTGGCTTCTCTACTGACCTTCTCCTTGCAAGCTTTCCACAAACAAAATAAAAGAACCAGTAGGAATTCAAGGGAGAAGGAAGGAAGGAAGGTTTCTGATGCTCCCTGCCAGCTTCCTCACAAGGGGAGCCGACAGAAAATCTCTCCCACTGCTTTTTTGCCCACCCATGAGCATTCTGTTTCTTTGCTTAGTTAAGAAAATATATCTGGAAGAATGACTGAACAGGGCATGAGTTGCCTAGTTTTTTCCTAAATCCTACTTATTGTTGCAGCACAAATAGTTGTGTATGTCATGCTAATGTAAGATTTTCATTCTTTGATGCAGTAAATTTGCTGGACTGTGACTATAATAAAGGTTGATTGATTGATGCAGTAATGCCTGCTTTGACTTTATTTATGTTAATGACAGCAGCAAATTTATTTATAGGATTGCCTGACTTAACTGTCATAAAATACTGTTTCTTTAAAAATAGTCAATAAGCAATAAATCACTGTTATGATTTTATTCACAGCTCAACCATCTAATCAGTCCCCAATGTCTTTAACATCCGATGCTTCATCACCAAGATCATATGTATCTCCAAGAATAAGCACGCCTCAGACTAACACAGTTCCTTTGAAACCTTTGATTAGTACACCTCCTGTATCATCACAGCCAAAGGTAAGCTTTAATGTTGTAAGAATAAAACTCTATTATGGTTAGTCTCCAGTATGTTCATAGAATTATAAATCATCACATGGTGGTTTATACTTGTAGTTGACAAGGACACTCAAAACTTTTTTTTAAAAAGTTGGTAAGTTGGTCTTCCACATTGTATGCATATGAATTTAATACTTCTTACCCCAGTGCAGGACTTTATATTTCCCTCTATTAAATTTCATCCTAATTTCAGCCCATTGTGTCCAGATCTTAAAATCTCTCTCTTCTTAAAAGTTTTACCATAATGTCATCTGCAGATTTTAAATGTTCTCAATGATATTTTAGTGCCTTCTATATTGTAATATTTGTTGTATAAAATAAAAGACTGAAATATTTTAAGATATTTTGCCAGCTAATCTTAACTGTATGAATTGGTTTCTAAAGGATGAAAAATCTAGCTTTATTTATTTTTAGTGTGTTCCTATTTATGTGTTGATTTTTAACATGAGCAACAAAAGATGCAGTCTTGTGTCTGGCATTTGAATAGGTGAACTGTGGCAAGATTGTTATATAGAGTCCAGCTCATGTAGCTTCTCTAGGTGATATTAAATCAGTAATTATTCATACCAAATGGATCTTAATTGGTGATTGAATGTTCACAAGTTCCTAAGGCTCTTGTATTCCCAGTATACCGCCAAAGGGAGCTAAATAGATGCCTTACTATAGCAACCAAAAAATCATAGTATTAAACATTCAGCTCTAGCTTCATTTATCAGGATTGCTTTTATCAGAAGGAGCCAGAACATCTCAGGGCAAGTTTTATTTTGTTATTAATTTAACAAGAGTCCCAATATTATATAACAGTAGGGCTTATTTTATTCTGGCATAAATATTGATGAAGGACAGTCTGTTGATTATAGCTGTTTGAACAAATGTGGGTATCTAATCAAGTTTTGAACTTCAGGTTACTACTTCAGGTATTAAGCAAGGACCAGTTTTACAGTCAACATCTCAGCAACCTGTGATTGCTGATAAACCACAATGTCATGAACCTGCTTCTCCTCGAAGTCTTCAGCGTTCAAGGTAAATTTAAATTAATTAGGCATTGATTTCATTGTGCATTGTACTAGAAATGTTGATTATATTATATACTCATTTTGATGGCATATTTTCTCATCTACACATTTTACTCAGGGTTTTTAAATTAAAGTTTGAATTATGCATTGCTAATATAATAATTGTAGATGTTATATTTTCTTATTTTATTAGATTATTCTGTTTCTTAGAAGAAATATCTCTCCTGCAGACTACTAATCATATTACTAAATTTGCAATTTAACCACCAATATCTGTTAATGTTTTTCTTACATGACATAAGTTGGCTGGAAAAATACAAGGAGGTCCAGTAAGCTGGACCTAAACAAACGAATTTGTCTAAGTGCTTTGCGCAGTCTTATATTAAACATTTGAATCAGAATCAGAAACATTTTCCGCTCTGAGCCCAAATATTGCTAATTGTAAAATACAGAATGAAAGTATGCTGAATTATCAAATTTATAAAAACCATTTCATTTGTTTCTAAGCAGTAGAATAAATGTTCAGATTCCACTTTTATTTGAACAACTAAATAGCTGAACATATCAGAGAGCTATATGTAAGATTTTTAAAACATTATAGAGAAAGGTTTTTCCCAAAAATTCCCTTGATTTTTATGAAAATAATTCCCAACATCTTCATTCTATAGTAAACTGGGTCTAAAGTAACTCAGGACACAAACTTTGTTGTACAACCTAAGAGACAATTTGACTTAAATACATTTCAAAGAAACTACACGTCTTACTAAGCCACATGTTTTACCTTCTCCCAACTCTTTCTCAGAGGAAGAAGGTGGATGCTGGAGTTAACAATAGTAAATATGTACCCTTCAGAGAAACAGCAATTTGATAGATGGTAATATTGTTTTTTTCTTATATGTAAAAGTAAGTCCAGATAGTTTTCTAAAACTGCTTTTTTTTGGCTGCTGTTTCTGTTTTTTTTATTATCAATATTTCTATATCGTGGTGGCTCAGTGGATAGAATGCAGTATTGCAGGCTAATTCTGCTCACAGCCAGGAGTTTGATCCTGACCGACTCAAGTTTGACTCAGCCTTCCATCCTTCCAGAGTCAGTAAAATAAGGGTCCAGATTGTTGGGAGCAATATACTGACTTTGTAAACCACTTAGAGAGGGGTGTAAAGCATTATGGAGCAGTATATAAATCTGAGGATTATTGTGATTGCTATTGCTATGCCACTCCAATTCAAAAAGCGCTAAATGGAATAAATAAAAAAACTATTCTTCAACTATTCAAATGAAAGATTTATGGAAAGCAATGTATAAAATACACCTGTAATCAAATAACTTTTATTTCTTTGATGATTCTGTAAGGATAGTCAGTGTTTAAAATCAACAATTACTAAAATTTTGACAGTGATTATTGAAATAATTCAGTATAACCTGCATAAATTTAAAAAAAGGTTTGGGTAATTAAAATATAATATAAATAAATGCATGTCCATTAGTGGCTGGCAAAGTAGTAGGAAAATATATTAGACATAGAAGATTTGAAAATTGTATGAATTAATGTGACAGTGACACAGTTCATTCTTTTTCTTATAGTAGTCCATCTCCTGGTCCAAATCATACCTCCAATACAAGTGCTTCAAATGCAACAGCACCACAGAATGCATCTGGACGGCCTACATGTTCATTAACTCCTACACTGGCAGGCCATTTCAATGAGAATCTTATAAAGCATGTGCAAGGATGGCCTGCAGATCATGCAGAAAAACAGGTGATTATACATCCAATGGTTTTCTTGTGTGTTGTAGATCAGTTCTATTAGAACTTTTGTGTACAAGTAGTTGTCGGCTTACAACCACAAGTGAGCCCAAAATTTCTGTTACTAAGCAAAACAATTGTTAAATGGGTTTTGCTCCATTTTAAGACCTTTCTGGCCACGGTTATTAAGTGAATCACCACAGTTCAGTTATTAACATGGTAGTTAAATGAATCTGGCTTCCCCTTTGACTTTGCTTGTCAGAAGGTCATAAAAGGTGATCACATGACCCCAGGGCACTGCAAACATCATAAATATGAATCAGTTGCCAAGCATCTTAATTTTGATCAAATGACCATGATCAAAAGTACGAAAAATGATCATAAATTATTTTTTTCAGTGGCGTTGTAACTTTGAATGTTCACTAAATAAACTGTTGTAAGTCAAGGACTACCTGTATCTGATAATATTTAGTAAGCATTCTTTGTTAATATTTTTTCATAATTTTCTACTTTCCATTTTAGAAATGGAGAGAGATTAGAATAACTTCTTTGGATGGGAAGAAACAGGCTATAGAAGCAGCAGAAGTAGTTTTTTTTTTATATATATAAAAAATACTATATAACCTAGAGTTGTTAACTGTTGTTTTCATTCTAATTCTGTTTATATAAATATTTATTAAATTATATGTGATGCAGGTGATCCAGGTAACACTAGTGTATTTCCAGGTCTTCTGTCAATGGTCCTCTGCTTCATATTGTGAGGCTGTAGGGGAAGATTGATCTTGATAACCAATCTGTAATTTCACATGGACCTAATGCTAAGCAGTCCGTGTATGATTTGGGAATCTTGCACTGGCAGGAGAAACCAAGCAGAATTGAATGAGCAGCATATGTCAGCACAGCAGGTCGGTTGGAATAATCCAGATATAAAATAAAATCTGGTTAATCTTAGAGCCATACTGGGCCACTGATATAGAATCATATAATTGCTGGGCTCATTTGTAATGCTAAGCTATAATTTACTTAATTAAGATTAATTAAATAATAATTGGCTAAACTTTCATAAGACAGAAACAAACAAAACTGATGATGTTATCTAGTTTGGGTAGATGGGTGTGCCTTTGCTCTTTCTTGCTGACCTAGTTTAACCCCCTTTTCCTTATTGCATGAATATTGTCTTGTTTTGTTTTTATGTTTAGTAAGCTTTTAGGTTTTTCAATAAGCACCATGTTCTTTTTCTGTTTTTTCTTCTTCCTCTCAACTAGAATAGTTTACAACTGTGCTTTTTACTTAGATGTGTATACATCTGCCAGAATATTCCAGGAAACATTGATTTGGAAGTTCTGAGATTAATTTGTTATACCATGGAACCAGAACATTCCTGGATCATAGCAAATTACTTACTATTCTGAAAAGTTTACTTTTGGAAATATGTGGATTACATCCGGAAAGCTCAAATTGCTATCTTCTAGAAGAAAATAGATTCTGAGGACATACATGATTTTATCCCAAATTTTAGTTTCTCATTTCTTAAGAACTTCCTATCTAAGTTTTCTTTAAGAGCATTTTAACACTCAGGAAGGAGGTAAGGAACCTTTCCTGAATATACTGAGAGGATGGACAGTGATCTGTCTCTAATACTTTAATTTGGATTTATTGACTGATCAGGGGATTGGATTGAATGGACTAAATTCTCTGTGATAATCCCAAACTTACAAAGAATTGAAAATTTTATGTCATGAGAGGCTTGCTTGAATTCAGAAGGGGATAGGAAGAGAGATTTTATTCTTTCTAGCAGTACAACTTGGCAGTTATGAAGGTGGTTCATTCGGAAAAAGGCAAGGTAGGTTATTGGGTTCAGATCTTTCTTTGCAGTATGTAGTTGTCCTATCATTAGTCCTAGGGGTTTGAGTATTATATATTTTATATATACTTGATTATATATTCTATATATACTTGATTATAAATACCACATATTTGACTTTTTGTGCATATTTTCTTTTTATTTGAATCGTCCTTTTATTTTGAACAAGTGAAGCTCTGAGATAGAATGCCTATCCCAAAATTACACAGCTTGGCTTCATTTCTTTTCTGAGTCTGGCTTTGCAGTCTTCCCTCCAGTGCCTTGCCTTGGCTCTTGCCTGTTCAGTTCAAAGTTTGAGAATTTAAGATTACTTCATGTCAGCCAAATAAATGTAATAAAACAAACAGTGATTGCAGCAAACTTACATTTTGTTTATTTATTAACATTGAAGAACATGTTGGGTGATAGGAATATTATTGTGATTGCTTTATGTTAATCATATTTGTAATTATCCCAAAGTCTATCCCAATTGGCAGGTCAGAGTAGTATCACAATATGGTTGTATAATTAACTTTAACACAGCAGTTTAGGGCTTTGTATTGCTCTTATTTTTGGGATTCTAGTTCTCATTCAGCATTGTATAGAAATGAAATAAATTTCTGAATAGTTGCTTTTAATTTTTTAGGCATCAAGATTACGTGAAGAAGCTCATAATACAGGAAGTGTCCATATGTCTGAAACTTGTACTGAATTAAAAAACTTAAGATCTTTAGTTCGAGTATGTGAAATTCAAGCAACTTTGCGTGAGCAAAGGTAATTATTCATTTTGGATGCATTTTTTTGATTTGCTAAATTTTCAGTTATGTTTGTTTGTACAACTTTTACATAAATGTAGGAGGATGATTCCCTAGTGCACAGTCAAGGGCTAGGAACTGTTAAAATTTAACACCAGGATGATGCTGACTGAAACAGGCATAATACCTCCCTCCACAGCCATTGAACTACTGAAGGTACCCTTGTGTGCTCCGGATCTTGAACAATAATTTAGTCCATTATGTGTACCATTAAGGTATGTCAATCATTTCCAGGCCCAAGAATTTTATCCTTTTTTAAAAAAGTTTAAAAAAATCATATAAACAAGTTTATCACAGAATAACTGCTTACTGAAGAATCAATTTGGTATCTCAGATGCTAATTATATTATTTTCTTTTATAGGATACTCTTTTTGAGACAACAAATTAAAGAACTTGAAAAACTAAAGAATCAGAATTCCTTCATGGTGTGAAATATTGAATAATTGCACATGGGTTTTAAGTACAAGACTGTAAAACTAGTTGCCCAGTCTTAACTTTTTTCAGCTGCATTTGCGTAGACTTTGGACCGTTGAGTTGGGCAATACAAAATAACATGGGAAAGGAGAAAGGAAGGAAGTCATTCGGGGTTAAAATACAAGGTGATTTGTAAAACCCTTGAAATGTAGATTTCTTGTAGATGTATTCTTCACGTTGTAAATATGTTTTGTAGAGTGAAGCCATGGGAAGCCATGTGTATCAGAGCTTAGACATCCAAAACTAATCAATGCTGAGATGGCTAAATACCTAGCCTTTTACATGTAAACCTATCTGCAAAATTAGCTCTCTTTTTTAGTTAATTTATCGTTCTGAAATCTTGCATTTCCTGAAATACAATGCAAGCACCAGGTGATCTATGTCTCAAAGCTGCAACAGTTTGAAACAGTTAGGGTAATGTACAAAATATCATGAAACAACTGTTTCCACACTTGCACCTAATCAACAGCAGTGCTTTTCCATTTCTGTTTTACAGAGCAGTGTTTTTAATTTTCTGTGTTCATTTTCCTTTTAAATTCCTAGATCTGATTTTATTAGTTTTTTTTAAAAAATTCTTCTAATTTCTTCCTTTCATAAGGCACTGTTGCTATGGCACTTTTCTATAATCTTTTCATTCCTGTACAGTAGCTTAAAATTGCAGTGATTGAGCATAACCCACTTATTTGTATAAATTATTGAAATGTATTTCCATTTGCACCCTGAAAGAATGGACTGATACTACTACTGGGCATATGTGTTTGAAGGTACATCCCTTTCTCAGATTATAAGGAAATAGCCCGATGAACATGTCAACATAGTTGTGGGAGGGAAAGAAGGAAAAAGCTAGTCAGATGTGAATTGTATCTGTTGTAATAAACATGTTTTCAAACAAAGAAACAAACAAAAAACCACTGGTTTTCTTTTCCTTGATCGATAACATATTACAATTTAGACTGTTTGGAGATTCTTCATCAAAGCTGTTCTTGTTGAATACTTTTTTACTTAATTAAAAATAAGTCCTCACAGGAGGTTTTGTTTTAAAAAAATTGTAATTGTGTATAAAATATTTAATGACATTCAACAAGGATCAGTGACACTCCCAACAGTTGTCATATGTTAACTCCTGGTTTTTACCTGTCTTGCTATTATGACTTTTCATTTGAAAGGATGTTTGTGTTGTAGCTAACTGTTCAAGTCTGGTGCTGACTGCTGTTCTTAGCCATCACAAAACGCTGACTTTGTGTAATTGGAGTGTCTCACTGTTTGAAAATGGTGGGAAAGCTCAGCTTTGTATATTGTTTCCTAAAGTATATTAAAAAAATAAAAAAGAAACTATTGCTACTACAAAATAAATTTGGGTTTTTTATTTCCAAAAAAAAAAATTAATAACTGTTGTTTAAGTCTTCATACATTCCTATCTGTCTCTTTAGAACTTTAAGTCATGCGGAAAAATGGCCAACTTGCAAACCAGCTGTGCCACTGCTGATGTATTGACTTAAAATTCATTCACAGATGCATCTATCTCAGAAAAACAGAATCCTGCTTATTTATGTATGCCTCCTTGTTTGCTTGTAAATCTGTTGTCTTACCTTTTTGTCTTATTGATAAAACACTGTAAAATGAAAACACTCTATAAAATGATTTCTCTTGATAGAGACCTCAAAGAAGATGTAATATTTCCAAAAGTTTTAAAGCCAGAAAAGAAAAAAGCTATTTTTGTAAAACAAAGAAACAAACTTATTTTTAGCACTGTTTACTAATCTGCAATCACTTTCTTATTTTAAGAGCTTAAAATGTATTATGTATAACCTGATCTGTTCATAAAATCATGTTTGCTTTATGAAAATTGAAAGTGGTTGATTTATAAAATTAAAAGTGCGTCTAGGTGGGTGATAATGCAACAGTATAACAGATTAGTAAGAAATAATTTATATAAGTTATGGAAATATTAATGTAGTTAAAATAGAGTTTAATACACTGAATTCTGGTGTTTCAATAAAGAAGTGTACAGTGTTTATGGGTCAGCTTCTTTGTGCTGTTCTGATCTTTGTGGATCTTGAGTAGATTCACAGGGCAAAGAGGAGTTTTCCCATTCTAAAGTTTTGTTGATTTGTTCTGTTCTCTTGAACAAGCATGCCAATCAAAATTGTCTTTGGTAATTGATATTAACTAGAAAAATTGTAATTTTTCATTCTGAAAGAAGCAGTCCATCAAGAGGCAGGAATACGTCATGTTCAGTAAAACTGCTCTATTCCATCTTTGTTTTTTCTAAAAAAATACTAATTTAAAATATTTTAAGGAGGAAAAAGAGATTTTTTTTTTTAATCCCTTCAGATTTCCACAATCACAAATTGGGAATTTCTTTCCTCTGTTTGTTAAACAGCACTTTTTATTTCCTTAAATTTTAGTGTTGTATTGTGATTATGATTTTTGGTAAGTGAACTGCCAAACAAAAACTAGCTCTCTGACTGATTCAGATTGCATGCCTTGCACTAGCTAGTTGTACAAATACCTTTTTAATATTTAAAAATGTTCAAAATCTCAAGCAATCACTTAATATCACAAATTTGTGTTCCTGTCCAAAATCTCATATAATTTCAGGTGATGATAAAATTTCCTGACAATTGGCATTTCAGGTTACAATTATTTATTTTTTATTTAATGTTGGTCTTGTGGATTTCATCTTAGATTAGAAAATGTATCTGTCAACTTTCAAAAGTTTTTGATATTGTCAGTGATATTTGACCAATTCCTATTTAGCTAGCCCAACAGTCCCAGCCCCCTCAATTGTCCTTAAGACACCATACTTGCCCAATCAAAGGAAGCCCCTCCATTATCTTATTATAATTATATATTTTGTAACTACCTAGTAGTGTTCCGTGTGTCTTGACATACAGCCATCCTGGCCACATGACCATGGAAATTGTCTTTGGACAAGGCTGGCTCCCTCAGCTAAGAAACTTGAGTTGAGCACTGCCCTGTAGAGTTGGATCCAACTGGACGGGATACCTTTACCTTTCAATACAGACCTTCCTGGGGAAGCCTATAATGCTGGGAATGGTAAAAGGAAAGAAGATGACAATCTAAAGAAAGGTTACAGTAGGGATGGATGCACCATCGGAATACCTGAATAAGCAGGCTAGGGACAGATTGTCATGGAGAAAATCTATGTAGTTACTAACAGTCAGCCACTTGATAGCACACGATCATTTTGTAAGCAGTAAAATGTCACAAGCTGTTAAGCATTGATTTTGAAGGCAAGATTCTGTTTCAATTTTCTGGGTCCTTGCATAGGCATGCTCAAGATGAAAGAATTGACAAATTTCAGATAAAAATGTAGAATTGAATTTTTGTCCAGCTGCTCTTTAAGCTAAAATTAGTTTCCCAGCTGCATCAGTTTCGGTGGGACAGCCTCTTGTCCTTTATTATGTAGTGCTTCATTTCATTTATTTTTATTTTATTACTTTAATGTCAGCCTTGCAAGATAATCTAGACAAGAAGCACACCCCAAATTACTATCTCTATCCTTATTGTAAAATTACATTAACAGAAATCTGAAAGTGCATCTCTTCCCTTTCCCCTTTATCACCCAAGAAACTAGAGAGGGGGGCCTTCTGAGTGCTTGAGCAGGAGATCTCCAAGGTCCCTTCCAGCTCCGTTCCTCTGTCATGCCCCTATTTTTTCTGCAGGCTCAGTTACCCCTTTATCTAACAGCTTCTTCCTCCTGTCTCCCTAAGTCAGGGGTAGGCAACCTTGGCTCTTTTATGACTCTTGGACTTCAACTCCCAGAATTCCTGAGCCAGGATGGCTGGCTCAGGAATTCTGGGAGTTGAAGTCCAGGATTCATAAAAGAGCCAAGGTTGTCTACCCCTGCCCTAGGTCATTTTTGCATACCATTGTATTAATTATCACTAAAATTAATGGCCAGTAATACAAGGTACCAGCTTCCTATCAAAGGAATCATGATCTGCCTTTCTAACATAAACTTAACTATACTAGATGGAAAGTTGTAACCTAGCAAAAGGAAAGCTGATACTATCTGCAAATCCCAGGAATTGCCAGGCGTAGTTGTTTTATTCGTCAAGCAAAAATTACAAATTCAAACAAAATCAAAACGTGACAGCGATGATATACATGCCAGTGCACTTACATACGCTCCCTTAGGGACCTCTTAAATATGGAGTGAGGTCCACAGAACTTAATTTAGGATTAAAATCAATGGCTGATACAAGTGAATCAGGTAAAATATTCTAATCTAGACTGACAATTCTGTTGCAAAAATTGAAGTTTAAAAGTGGTTCACATGTGTTATATGATTAAAACTAAAAGTCATTTCCAGGTAAAGCGTTATGTACAAATTTGTACACAATACCTAAGTCTTACTGCAAGTGTCAGTTCTAAACTATACAAACTAAGAATTTCAAGCCTAGAAACATAAAGTATCCAAGACTTCTCTTGTAAAGTACTTATGAATTCGCTTGATTGTATTAACGTCCAATATATGGTAAGGATTCCAGACATTTGAACAGTATTCTAGGATTGGCCTAATGTATGTTTTATAAGCTCTAATAAGCAATACAATATTTCCAGTAAAAAAAAATTCATAGAATTAAGTCCACAATTTTAATGCTTTTTAAGCAATGCTGTTAACAATAAACTTTAGAACACAAATGGTTGGGGATGAGTACACTCAGGTTCTTAAGGGAAGGATTATCTATTAGATGAGTGGTGCCTAACCTTTCTGGCTGCATGGACTGGCAGTTGCAGCCATAGCAGCAGTCGGGGGGGGGGGAGGAGATAGTTTCATGCATGCAACATAGTTCTGTACATGTGCAAATGAAGATTCGCATGCTCTCCCGCCACTTGTGTGGCCTGGTTCCCAATGGGCTGCAGACCGGTACCAGTCCACGGACACTGTATTAGATCAATACCACCTAACTTAATTCTGATTTTGTTTTCCAATATGCAAAACTGAACTTTTCTTAACTGAAACCTGGAATTGCCAAATGGATGACCATTCGAAGACATTGTCAGTGTTATTTTGCAAAACAAGTTTTTAGCAATTAAACAATTTTACAGTACATAATCAGCAAAGAGGACACACAATTACTTTTGTTCATGCAGTCCAAATATTTTTACAATGAAAAAAGTTGTAAATTTGGGTAACAAGTTACTTTCTTTCAAAAGGCGAATAATCAGTTGGTTTATAATTGATTGCATGATTTTGCATGTAACACAACAGAGAGATGGGCCTGTAGTGGAGTTTCCAAGGCAATAGTACGGACGTTCATAACATGTAAGTACAGTATAGGACTGTGTGGGAAAAAAAATAGAAGGAAGAGCTATGTATATCACTTTGCATTCCTGAATAAAAGATGAACTATATATCTAATAATTCCTATGTCTATCAATGATCACAACTAATCTAAGTCATTAGAAGAAGTCTGTTAAAAGCATTGCTATCATACAATATAGTTTTATTGATTATTCAGTTGACTATATGAAAAAACAATGAGCATCAGCTGTAATAAAAAAAGTGTCCATAAATATTGGGCCCTTGTTGGGACATAACTGGCAGTTGAATCAGATATGTATCTTCTATACCGTGCTCTACATGCACACATTCTCTTGAGGTAGGGCACTTCACATTTAACCATAAAATACAGCTGCTCAAATTTTGCACAGGTAAAGGCTACCCAATGGTCCTAAGTCAAACCTGTCAGGTATTTTTCTGTTTAAAAATATATTCTTGCCCAGCCATTTCAACAATTTGATGTTTGCAAGAGACTCAGTGTTGGTTTAGACATTAATGGCCAAAGCTCTTTCTTTAATACAGGTAAGTCCTCAACTTATGACCACAATTTAGCCCAATATTTATTTTGCTAAATGAGAAATTTGTTAAGGGAGTTTTGCCCCATTTTACGACTTTTCTTAGCCTATTAGTTAAGTGAATCACTGCAGTTGTTAAATTAGTAACATGTTAAGCTATGGCTTCCCCATTGACTTTGCATGTCAGAAGGTTGCAAAAGGGGATAACCTGATCACGGAGATGCTGCAACAGTTGTAAGTTTGAAAATGGTCATAAGCAAGGCTTTTTTTCTCATAGAATGCCCAGAGCGGAGTTCCGGCACCTTTTTGGGATGGAATCTTGTAGGGTAGGCAAGGCAGGTTGTATGATGTGTGTGAGTTCTGGCACTTTTTTTTTTATTATTACAAAAAAAGCACTGGTCATAAGTCACTTTTTCCAGTGCCGTTGTAACCTCAAATGGTGGAGGATGACCTGTATTGCCTTAGCTGAGAGCAGGTTATATTGATAGGCTAATATTTTTAGAAGTGAATTCATCTATAGATAGCTATAAACTTTTGGCTTTTTCATGGGATGCAAGGTGGTACAGAATGTGGACAGTGCTGATTAGTGATGTCCCAGAGATTTTCTTACTTTTTCTATACGTTGAAGGCTCTAACCAGTAACAGAAGGCTGTAATGTTAGAAATAAAACTGCGTGTGTGAAAAATGGGCTAGTATTTAAAACAAGAGAAATGTTACTGGACAAGCTCTTACAGCAGTTTGCGGTCTCATTGCCATCAGTTCCCCTTTTTCTAGAATCCACTAGATGGCGATAGTGCACCAGATATTTTCATTTCTCTTCTTGAAGAACTATAATCCTTCCTTCGTTGACTCCACAGACATTTATTCCTTTCTTTCTTCCTTTACAAGGGTTTCTGTAGATGTTCCGAAGTAACAAAGAATGTTGCTGTGTGAGGCAGATTCCCCACGGAAAAATCGCTTTACTTATATTCATATATTTTAATCATTCTGCTTAAGCATATTCAGTCCTTCAGTCAGATTCCCGTTATCTACCTGATTACCTGTTGAATAAGATCTTCCCCCTCCCTTAAAAAAAGTTTCTGGAAACTCATCCTCCTTTGTTTTTTCTCTGGAGGCTGCCTGGAGGAGCAATGAAAAAGCCCTAATCTTTTCCCCCAGTTATGGGATGAAATATTGAAGGCTACAGAAAAATAATATACTGGGTTTCTGGGTGCATGGGGTAACTTGGTAACACTGCACTAGGGTTGTGTTAGTTGGTACATGCTCAAGTCAAACTTTGCCCAGGTTCCTTCAAAGTAGGTTGTTTTTGAGGCCTGACTGGTGTCTGAGATTGGGCCACTCCACTCATTGAATTCCTTCCCGAATTGAGGTGCTCTGTGCCTGTGGGCCAGTCAGGATATGGTCTCTCTAGCACCTTCTGGAAGTTTAGGGCTCTTTGAAAAGTCCCCTAGAAGTATCCCTGTTAATAGATTGGTGCTGGAATAGTGTCAAGCCAGAGAGATTTATGAATAATAAAACAATGGAGTTCAGTGGCTTCTAAATCAAAATAAATAATAATTAAATAATAAGTAAGCCCCATACTTGACCAACACTGCAAGGAAATATCTGTGTTCACAATTCTGACATGGTGATTGGCAGCATTCAGAAGTAGCTTATGAGCAAATTGTCATAAGGTGTTCTTATGATCTTAAAAAAAAGGGAACATTTTTTTATATTTGATCTATTTCTCACCTTTATTATTTTTACAAATAACTCAAGGTGGCAAACATATCCAACACACTTTCCTCCTCCTATTTTCCCCACAACAACCCTTAAGGTGAGTTGGGTCCAGAGAGATCTACTCCTGGCTTAAGGAAGAACTTGAACTCAGAGCCTCTTTTGGCTTAGTGGTTAAGGCTTGGTGCCTTAACCACTAAGCCAAGCTGGCTCTCTTTTTCCTTATTTTTGTCTGTTGATCTTGCTATTATAATTTTCATTGAAAGATGGGAAAATGTGGTGACAACTGTCAGTGATGTCTGTTAAATATATCATCAAAGTAAAATCTTCATATTGAGTGGAATATTTTTTGGGGTAGTTTTTTTGTAGTTTTCTTAGCAACAATGTGGAGATAGTTTGCCATTATCTTTTCCAAGACATTTTTTCCTTCTCCCTAATCCCGCCTCCAGCCCTGGTTCATTCCAGTTTACTGCCCTAAGGTGCCACCTGGCTTGGGTTATGATAGAAAGAATAACTGTGGGGTGCCCTAGTTTTTTTTTTTTTTTAGTTGTTCAAGTCATTGGTGTTTTGCAGCACGAAAAGCAAGCAGGTTTAAAATAAGATCTAGGAGGAGATAAAGCTACTGTCTTGGGAACAAAAGTAAAATAAGAAATTCTGATGACAACAATGATCCCAAATGAAGAGATGCTTTTTAGGGAAAAGATGTACGATTTGGGTGTGAATCTTCTGTTAAGGGGAGTCCCTGTTCTAAAAATGGCAAAGGACAGCAAATTGAAGCCCTGCCTGTTTTGTGTAAGTGTTGTCACCCTCATATACAAAGAGTACGGTAGGCTTTGATCATGTTAGTGTTATTTCTTCCCTTCCCTTAATCAATGTGGAATAACAAGACAACTATGGATATGTATTTTGGTGACAATATGGAGAAAATGATTTACAGACTTTGTCTTGTCTGAGACTATACATACATTTATAAGCACACTATATCAAATGAACATGTCCATTTTTAAAGTTTTGTCAGAATCGTCTTTAAAAAGATTATTGGCTTTGAACATGGATCTATCAGCCCCTTTTCATTCTTATGTCTTTGTGTAATTTCCTCGCTAAAAAAGAGAGAACAGGGTCAGAGGGAAACTATTAGAGAGCAGCGTCTCTCAACCTTGACAACTTAAAAGTGCATGAACTTTTAACACCCAGAAATCCTGCTAGGATTTGAATGGGAGTTGAATGCCACACATCTTCAAGCTGCCAAACATTGAGAAACATTGTATGGGAAGTCCTAAACTTACAACCATCTGTTTAGTGATTTTTTAAAATTACACAGTACTTAAAAAAGTGACAGGGACCAGTTCTTATACTTATGGCTATCATAGCAACTCTACCATCAGAGGGTAAAAATTCAGGCATTTAGCATATATTTATGGCAGTTGCAGTCCACTGGGGTCATGATTATCATTTGCAACTTTACCTGTCAGTTTCTGACAAATAAAGTCAATGACGAAAGTCGGTTTACTGAACAATCACATATTCACTTAACAGCTGCAATGATTTGCTTACAAACCATGGCATAAAAGGTCTTAAAATCAGAAGCAACTCAGTTAACAACTGCCTTGCTTAGTAATGGAAATGTGGTGATAAGTCGAAAACTACCTGAATTAGAGACAGGGCAGCCTCCCTCAAAGTTGGAAGCTTTGCACAAACCAGAAAAATATTTTTTTTAAAAAAGCATACAGAAGCTAACAAAAGAAACAAGAGCATACAGTAAAATATGTAGAAAGACACAGGAGCATTTGACAAAAAGAAAAAAAAAAGACGCTTTAGAAACCGGCTAGGCAAGGAGATATTCAGATTGTTGAAGTACAGGACATTAAACATGTACTCAGGAAAGACAAAGAAACTGCAGAAAAGTTTGATCGATTATTGGCATCTGTCCTCACTGCAGGGGAAGTCTGAATGGTCCTTTTCAGCAGCTAGACAGAAGTGATCTGATAAACATCTTTACACAATGCATATTTAACTGTGGGATTTGCTACCACCAGACACTGTGAACGTTTTAGAAGAAGATTAGACAAATGCAAGGGAAGATGGGGCTATCAATAGTAACTAGTCTTGATGGTTATCTGTGACTCACTGAATTGTGGGCAATGTGTCTTAAATACCAACTGGGGAATCAGAGCATGGTGCCCAGAGGCCTCTGTTTGGCCTGGGTGTGCCAGAGAATGCTGCACTGGATGGGGTCAGCAGCAATCATTTGCTGTCCTTATAATAGTTTATAAACTTGATTGCTATCTTCTACATCCATGGGCTGGCTGCAGAATGGGAGTGCATAATAGCAGTCATAATAAAACAGTGAGCAAATCCTCCCTGCAATAGATTTCAAAGGACAAAAACAAGAAGGTGAGGTGAGGGCTTTGTTGCTCTGAGGCTGGCTGAGCAGGTGGCTACAAAGAGCCTCTGGGTACACTCAGCTCAGCTGGAAGAACAGAACAGCCAGGTGAGACCTGCTCATTCAGGGATCTTCTTGAAATTTGCCTTCTTTGAGAGGTGGTGAACAGGGCCAGAGTGCTCATTATCTCTGTTTATACTCCATCTCCAGTTTGGTGCTTGTGATGTATCTGGGATAAGGGCACATAGATGCCCATATTATCTTGTATTTGTGCCTTTTTAAATGGCTGTATCGAATTCTGCCTTTTGTGCACCTTGAGTTTGGTCTATCAACATTCCTGGGCCGAAACTCAAATTTGTTTCCCATAAATCTAAGTGGGCCTCTTTTTATGTTTGCATTTTAAACTACTAAAAACAAAAGAATAAAAGAGAAAAAGAAGTAGAAGGGAAGAGAGGAAAAATGAAAAGAGAATATATTAAAGTTGTACAAAATTGCACAATAATTTGCATAAGGTGACCAACTTTTTTACGATGAGGAGGACACAAATAAATTGAAAGAAAAAAAAGTAAGTCTAATGCGTGTGTGTGTGCCATGTCATGTTTCCGTAAGAAGTAAACAAAGCCACTTGCGTGCGGCGTACTCTCTCAAAGCAATTCTCCTGTGCGGAGTGCATGTGTCTCATAATCGCGTCTCGCCACACTGTACTGAGCCTTGACGAATCGTCATGTCAAATACATATGTCATATCACACGCAATGGATCGGATCGGCATCGATCAAATACAGATATTTACAGATTAGTCTTCAAATATTGAAAAGGAGGACATGTAGGAGGACACTTTTCGAGAGAGGACAGAACTTACAAAAGGAGGACTGTCCTCCCTAAAGGAGGATGATTGGTCATCTTAATTTGCATAATGTTAAAAGAAGGAAAAACATTCTTCTATTATTGTTACTAGCAGTGTTAAATGGGAAGAAATACAACCACATATCTATTTGGCATTTTAAGAATTAATGCTAATATTGTTAAGTCAGAGGTACACAAAACATCCACAATGAAAAGAACTATTAGTCAAAATAATAGGAATTAACAAGAATGTCTCTTTAATTTGAAATATTCCTCCTTAACTCTATGACTAGTCAGACAAAATTTGGAATTTAAAGTCTTATATTCAAAGAAACCTGAATGTTGGGTTGAATGTACCGTAGTCCAGTTGCCTTTTGAAAAAGTACCTTTGAGAAAGATATTTATGTCTATGAAGTAAATGGTTTCCAAATTAAGTTAAAATTAGAATCAGACTTACTTTTTTTAGATAGGGAGTTAATTTTGACACTGATGCATATTTCCTAAGCATACCTTCCCAAAACTTTAATGAAAAGATTGAATAAGTATAGATTATTCTAGCATTAGTTATCATATATAAAGCAGCTCAGTGTATTTTGTAAGCTTGGAGATGCTTATCAGAAAAACAAATGCTAAGAAAAAAGTTAATATTTAAAAGTTGTTTCATTCCATTTCTACAAATACAAATATATTTGCTTCATTCTATAGTCCAGAGGTCCCCAACCCCCAGGCCAAAGCCTGGAGCCGGGACACGGCCTGTTGGGAACTGTGTCATGTAAGCAGTGGGCAAGCACAAGAGCATGCGAACCTGCATTTGCACAAGCAATGTGTTCACGTGAAACCATTCCCTCTCTCCCATGCCACCTCTGCCACCAGGCCACAGAACCTGAAAGTTTGGAGACTGCTGCCATAGTCATAAGACAGTGGTTCTCAACCTTTTTAATGCCACGACCCCCAACCGGTCGTAAGTCGAGGACTACTTAACTGGTGCAGCACTGTTTGCAGAATGGGACTTTTGGCGGGCTCAGCAGGGCAGAGACAGCCTGGACAATTCCTATTGGCTTTTGAAAGCCAATAGAATTAGACTCTATTCAAGAGAGTCTATTCTATTGGCTTTCAAAAGCCAATAGAATAAGAGGGAGTAGCACAGTTAAGGAAAAGGGAAAAAAAATGGCGGACTGCATTGTTTGGCGACCCCCGTGAAATGGTCGTTCGACCCCAAATGGGGTCCCGACCCACAGGTTGAGAACCACTGTCATAAGGTTATAGGATGTAAAGACTTGATGAAGCCTTGAAGATTATCTAGGGCAGTGTTTCCCAAACTTGACAATTTTAAGGCATGAGGACTTCAACTTCAGTTGAAGTTCACATGCCTTAAAATTGTCAAGTTTGGGAAACACTGATCTAGGGCACTCTTTCCCAACTTTGGAAACTTTAAAATGTGTGCACTTCAACTCCCAGAATTCCATAGCACTCTAGCTGGGGAAGTCTGGGAATTTAAATCAACACCTGTTAAAATTGCTTAAATTGAGAAACATTGCTCTAGGCAACCTAACCCAGGAATTTGCCTGGAAGCTTACCTGGATCACATCAATGGTTAAGGCAACACTTTTATAGATCTGTGAATTAAAAAAAAGAAGCTAAATTGCTGGGAGGAATCATAGAAAGGAATGTCTTCGGGCAACATGTAGATAAATGGATCTATTGCTGATCTTATCATAAGGCTCAGTTTACTGCTAAATAAATTGTTCACGCTGGGAGAATCCATGTCTCTTCCCACTACAATAAGAAGGAGAAGCCATAGTCAGGGGCTTGTGGCAGTGGGAAGTACTACCTAACCCAAACCCAGATGCTCCACCAAAGCAGAATGGAGATGGATGTAAGATGGGTGGATCAAAATGTTTTGCCACCAACTTATAGATGATTCAGTATTATTCAGTTGTAGGAGGCATAGATAAAATAAATATCTAAATGCATCTGTGTATATGCCTACACATCCATCTGCTTGCAAAGATTTTAGGAGGACGAAATTTGCAAGTATATTCTCACATGCTAAAATTCTAGATGCAATTCTGGTTCCTTGTAAGGCACTTTGCAAAGCCCTGGAGGAGGAGAAAAAAGTATAATAAACTTTAGATAACCTTTGAAGTTCTCTGAGATATGTGTGGACATCAGTAGGATGTGATCAAAACATTCAAGATGACAACCACATTGGTGTAGTCAAGTTTCACCTGTTTTTTATATGTTATATCATAACACACTTTTGGGGAAAGTACTAAAAATCCTTAGAGGGCCTCACAATAATCGAAACTCAAAACAAAGAAATTACAATAAACTGATAAAAGAGGGAAAAAAAATAAAACAAGATAGAATGAAACGAGATCTTACTCTCCCTCACCAAAGGCCTGGATGAAAAGTCAGGTCTTCACAGTTCTGGAGGGGAGGTGTGTTTGTGTGTGTATGTGTGTGTGTGTGTGCTTCAGGGGTCCTGAGAGATGGCATTGCTTAATTGGACCCAGAGAATGTCTTCCCTATCAGATTAGATCAACTGGGGAGATTCTATAGGAGATAATTGTTTTAAACTGGTTTGGCTAACAAGGATTAGAAAGAATGGTATGGAATGCTTTTTCTTATCTATCAACTGTTCATCTATCTATGCTAAATCTAATATACAGGCTCCAGAAATGTAATTTCAGGACAGAGAGTGGAAGGGATATCATTTGTTGACTGGATGGTTTTCAAAATCTAATTTGAATCAACTAGATACAATAGTTGATACAATCTGAGTGTGATGTTGCAATACAATGTACAGCGAGGTTAAAACAAAGGAAAGAGGCTATCGGCAATGCAAAGAATGTAATACCTCTTTCAATGTCAGATACTCATTTTCCCTTTGAAGCTGGTATGAACTTCTAGTACAAGAGAATATTGTAGACTCAAAATTTCAGTTAAGTGGAAGTCCCATGGCCGATTTCCAGTTTTCACTTGTGGTCTCCTAGTGCTAAACCAACTTCAAGAAAGGTTGATAAAACGGTCTACTCTTTCATCTTCTACCTGTTCCTCAGGTAGAAGCAAGACAGATTTTAAGGGATTTCTATTTTTAAAGGGGAGTATGAATGGGCTGCAATAATATGGGCTGTAATAACGTGGCATGTGATTAGAGGCCAGGTGCTGTCAATTCTATTCTGCACAGATCTCCCCAGCAAGATCTTCTCTGGGTATGGATCAGATTTAATGCCAGGTTAAAAAACAATTGATGAAAAAGAATTCACTGAAGAAATTATTTCAAAGGAAGAGAGATTTGAGGGATATTCTCATGGATTGAATGTCAATATTCTTAAATATTGAGTGATGACGTCAAAAGGTATGTGCAAAATTAATAAAGGAAATTAAACTAATTTGTTTCCTAATCTGAGCCCTATCATAATATCTAATCAAATTAAAGCAATTAATATATATTGCTTAAAAAGGCTTTGAACAGCCAATTCAGGTATCTGAGAATAAGATTAAAAATAAAAATATTAAATATTTCTAGTCAACTTACCGCTTGCCCGCATACTTGGGCTCCATTATAACCTATGGAAGAGTCATTGCCCAGAAATAATGAATGGTAACAATAATAATGAATAGTAATAGATGCATCAGCGTACAACAAATGTCTCTCTAAGATGCATAATGGATGGCAACGAGTTAAATAATTATTCTTGGCCACCCTTACAGAGACATCAATGGTCCATTAAGGCAGACATGTCAAACACAAGGCCCCGGGGGCTGGATGCAGCCCGCGAAGTGGTTTCATGAGACCCGCGAAGCCATCCTGGAAACAGTGAGGGAACAGCCCCCGCTGCCTTGGCCCTGGCCCAGGCCAGCCGGGAGCCAATGTACAATTTTGTGGTGGCCATCTTGGCACTTGCCCCGGTCCCACCCCCTTCTGCCAGAGACCCTCAGATCTCTCCCATTCCTGTCCAGGCCACTACAGGCACCCTTGACCCAAATGATGTAGAACTGGCCATGCCCACCCAGTAGGCTGCACCCACTTCATCCACGTCCACCCAGTAGGCTGCATCCACTCTGGCCACACCCACCCAGCCCCCCAAGGGCAACCGCAATGCTGATGCGGCCCTTAGTGAAATTGAGTTTGACACCCTTGCATTAAGGGAATCTCCTGTATCTTTCTTCTAGATTAGCTGACAGAACACTGAAATGAGCCCAAGTGACAAAATGTATGTGAAGTGTAATATAACCTGAAAAATGTAAACTTTTCTTATAAAAAAGAATCTTTTTGGTGGGTGTCCATATTGTGGAGAGAAAATCCATCTTGTACCAGTGACATGTCACATTTATTTCCTTTTATCCTGAAACTGATTATAAGATTCATTGTAGGCATTAAGATCTGTTCAACATAGTTTTATAGACAATTGTAATCTCAGCTTAGATGTTGTTTTAAAAAAAGGTTGAAGAAGCCTCTTTCAAAGATTTTATTGCACTAACTCAGTGAATATTTGCATATGGTTTCCTTTGACTGTATTCTATCAGAAATCAAGGAGGCATCAGAAACTTATTTGAAGCACCGCCAAAATGCTTATATTCCAAAGCATCTATGACAATGTTCGATGCAATACCAATATGTCAGCCACCTAAAATCCATCCTACATTCAGATAAATTGCATAAATAAATAAAAAGACTTCTGTCTCTTTGAATATAAGAGGGTTGCAGGGAAGGGATGAATGGCAGGTGCCTCCACACAGATTTAAAATCAAGATGGTGGTCACAGTCATGCTATCTAAGCACCCGTTTCCCTTTTGTGTATCATGAAAGAACCGATCTGGTGTAATGGTTAAGACACTAGGTTAGACAACAAGAACCAGGTTTCCTGGACATGAAGACAGCTGGATGAACATGGGCCAGTCACTTTCTCCCAATTCTAATGAAGGAGGCAATGGCTAATCACTTGCCAAGAAAACTGCAGGGGCTCATCCAGGCAATTGCCAAGAGTCAAAAACTGACTGGGAAGCACATACATAGCTACATGCTCTATTAATCTGTTCACTGATCCTTCCATCATTGTAATTGTAATGAGAAGGGTCTTGTTTTGATGAAATGAGGAGATCTCATCGCCATACTTCTCGTGTACCAGTTCCTAGTTTGATCCAATGCCTACTAATTTTAATGTTTTAATGTTGGTATATTTTTGTTTTTATTGTCTTGTAAGCCACCTATTACTTTGATACCAAGATGGCAGCATATACATTTAATAAATAAAAATATAACTATCACACAGTATCCCAAAGAGATTCCCAAGACTTGGTAAATACATTTCTGGAGTAAAACTCAGGGAAATCTGAGAATTGCAGTAGACGTAATAATAATCATTTAAATTTGTATGCTGACCAAATGGTTTTGCCCAGTTCGCAATAATCAAAGAAATTGCAATTAAATCAATAAAACCTAAAGATAAAAAAATGGCAAGCGCGATGAAGTGAGTGGGTCTCACTCTCCCTTGTCAAAGACATATAGAATTTTAATGTTTTTTTAATCAGAATTATATGTGCTTGCGTACATTTGCTTGCCTATACACAATTAAGGATGGACAATGCAACATTGCAAATCGAAAATTGTTAAGAGAAACAAATTGCACAAAGAAAGACCGAAATTCTCGCCTGCCTGTTTCATGAGAGTTCTCTAATAAATGAATTAGCAACTCAGTAAGAAGATCGCTTTGGGGCTGATATTGATCAGGCCCAGGCTGCGTGTGTGCTGGGGCTGTTGGGGGTATAATTGAGTGTCAGTCTCTGTCTGCGTCGCCCTGCTGGCGCCTGCTGCTTTTGCATTTGCTAATTTTCAGTAACTGTCTTCTGCCGGCTACTCCCGGAGCAGCTATCCGAAGGAGTGGTCAGGCTCCTGCTGGTCAAACCGTCCGTCTGACGAGGATTTATTGATCCTAAGCGAAGGACGCACGGAGGGGAAGCTCCCGTCGCTTTTCCAGGGAAGGGAAGGCACCGGTGGAACTTCCCAAGGGAGCTGCTCCCCGCCAAACCTCTTCTTCATCCCACCTCCCACTCCCCTTTAGTTCTCTTGGCCACATAGCCCCACCTGCCTTGTGATCTCTCATTTCATTTTATGGGTTTCTAGGCCATAAAAACCTATCCGCGAGCTTTATTTCGTCGGAAGCAGGCATTCCTGGCACAGAACTTGGCGCGCAGGGTGATTCTGAACCCCCCCCCCCAAGTTAAAACAATACAAACCAAAAAAAGGACAGAGCATGCCTTTCCCACAACGCGGCGTTCGTTGAACTAATCGTCGCTGCCCATTTGCACGATCCTAAATTCTGACCCTAAAAACCCAGAAGAAAGCGAGTAAGAACGGACCTTCTTCCAGGGTCAGCCTCTCCACCCTTCGCTTGCCAAACTCCGCTAGTTTGAGCGCCACCTCGGCCCGCCTACTACAATGGCTATGGGCGGGGCGAGGGGCGGACCGAGGTGGGGTCAGGCGGCGGGGCGGACGCATTATTTACAGAGCAAGAATCGGGCGTAAAGGGGAGTGGGGACGCCGTACTGTCTCCCCTGCGCGCTGGCTTTAGGAAAGTGGCGAGGAACAAGGTCTGCGCGGGCAGAGCGCTGCAGCGGCCGGAGGATCGGTTCTCCGTACGCCCGGTGTGGTTGCAGCTGAAGGGGCTTCCTTGCCAATCCTGCATTTCCAGGGTCCGGCGGGCCCTGCTGGAATCTGGGACTGCAGGACGGCCGACACGAGAAGACGGTTCGTTCTTAGGAAGGGTCGATGCGTTGTCCGATCGGAGCCCTTCCTTGCGGTGTCGCAAGGTGAAGCGATCTCGGTACGTCCGGCAGCAAAAAAAGCCAGACAGGAGGGTCCTCAATGGAGCGTCACTCCAGTTTCTTCTTCATCTGGCTACAACTGGAGCTGTGCGCCATAGCCATCCTATTGACTAAAGGTGAGCGCCAGCGCCGGGGTACTTCGGAAGGACGAGGCATTCCGGGGAACCTCCCACGATCGCGCGGGGGTGGAGATGCCGCTTTTTCCTAGTCTGGTTCAAGGTTTGGAGCGTGGAGGGTTCGTGGCGGGGCCGGTCTTGGAGCGAAAAGAACAGGGGGAAAGAAACGCGCTTGCGGAGTGGGTGCTGAGTGAGAGAAGTGGGTTTTTGAGGACCGATGTACCACTCGGTCTTTAGGGGCGGTGCGAGGCTCGCCGACCAGCGGGTGAATCGCGGTCCAGGGTAGAGTCTGCGTTTCCCACCATGCCCAACTTGTTTTTAACTTAAGGTTTTTCATCGTTCAGCGCATGGTGGGAACACAATCGGTATGGTTCGTATTTAGTTTGGTGCGCGGTGCGAATCCTGAGAATTGGATTAATTGTGATGAGTGAAGGTAACCAGGATCCTGCGTGCCAAAGCAGTGGTGGTGCCTTAGTCCGACGAACTTGCCCAACACTGGGGGCTTTCAAGCTCTCTGCACGCGCCCACATGACAGATAAAGCGGCAAGACTGCAAAAGGCGCCCAGACCTAGGGCAACCCCTGGAGAAAAAAGGAAATGTACACCGAACGCTTAGGATGCGCTTTCCTCTGGGCAACTCTCAACCCGACGGTCGCTTCCACAGAAGAACTTTAAAAAGCGGCTGGGAAAATCATAGGGGAGTTGACTGGGGAGGTGGCGGGCATTTTGAGTACGATCAAAGAGGCGGCCCCGAGAAACTGGCCACGCTGATAGGTAGGGCAGAGGGAGAGGAGCCCCGAGGATCTGAAATCAGGCTTCACCCGCACCTCCGGGTTGTAATTTAAGTGCGGGAAGGTCTTGCCTCCTGTGTAGACCTGTTCAACCTTGGGGGGGCTTTTAATGCCAGCCAAGGGCTTCCAAGGCTGCGGCCTTACCTTGCAATTCTGGGCAACAGGACTTGCTGTCAAGGATGGATGCGACGAAGCGCGCAACCCTGTAGCGCCACGGACATCCCCACGGGATCCCCCAAGGCCGCAGAACTGCCGCCTTGTCTAGCGGGACCCGACGAACCCAGCCGGGCTCCCTGGCGAGAAGTCCTGCTAAGAGGCGAGCGGAGCAGTGCGGCGACTTGAAAAGCTCCGAGGAACGGAAAATCCGGAGAATCCGGCCTCCCGCCTCTCCCCTTCGCAGGCCACAAACTTTGAGGGCGAGAAGTCGCTCTGGAGAAGGGTCTTCGGAAAGGGACTGCGCTGTACGTTGCAGCCCGTCAGTGGCTCCTGCCGGGCCAGTCGGGGTTGCCAGTATGGCAGCGGCCGCCTTCGCAGCGGATAAGCCCAGTAGCATCCCGCCAGCCGTTCAACCTCGCCACTTCCCCGGGGCTGTTCCCCTCCCCTTGGCCGGCCTGGCCTCTCTTGTTCGGCCTCTCCCTCCCCGGCTGGCGAGTTGCATGTGCTGGGCCCAGCGCGGCCTTTGAAGAGTGCTGCCAAGGCTTTGTGCGGGTGTCGGGTTTCTTCCCGGGCCGAGGCGCGCAGGCCAGAACAAGCTCGCCTGTTCTTGGAAGTGGTGGCGAGGCTTGGATTTCCTACGCTCCCTCTCCGCCTCCCGCGTAGCTTCCTCCCTCCTCGCCCCCTCCCCTTCATTGATGCGAAGCAACCTTCGGGGCAAGCGGTTGTCAAAATGTTTTGTTTAGGCCAGGAGTAGGCAACCTTGGTTCTTTTATGACTCGTGGACTTCAACTCCCAGAATTCCTGAGCCACTTGAAGTCCAGAGCATAAAAGAGCCAAGGTTGCCTACCCCTGGCTTAGGCCATCTTTGATGCGCTTTGGAACTTTTTTAGCTCTTTGGAGCTGAGAAGCGAGTCACTTTCTCACCCATTTCCACCTCCCAAATCAGGCTGAGCAAGAGATTCCTGTCGTTGAGGAGGATCCTGCACTCTTTTCTCTTTCAGGGCTTCTCTGGAAGGGGGAGGGGGGGGGCAAGGGCAGATCCATCTAAAAACCACCTAGATCCAGGCTTGTAGTCAGACATAATTTGCTTTGTTTTTGGCTTAGGGGAAAACCTGCCTGCCAAGGATTTATGCCATAAATGGTTGTTTATGGCACAACCACAAAGCAGTACAATGTGCAGATCCAGCCTTTTCCAGACTACCATCCCTTACCAGTTTCCTTGATGTTGGCTAGCCAGAGGCTTAACTTGAAATAAATTAACTGCACACCACTCAGCGATTTTGTGAGGCTGATAGCATTTAAGGGCAAATTGTTTCTCAGGCAAATCGCAAAAGTTCAGACTTTTGAGGTGTTCCTACTACAGTCAGCATAAAATGTTTTTTTTTCCTCCTCCCTTTTTAGAAATAAAAGGTACCGTTCAAGGCAGGGGAGAGGAGAGAATGGGAAAGTTGACGTGTCCCATAATTGCCATGTTTCATGGAGAGGAGGTTAAAGGATAAGCAAGCACAGGGTTGATGTGCTATAGTATTTATTTATTTTGGAAAGAAGGGTGTAATTAACCCCAAATAACAGCCCTTGAAGCCAGCAGAGGGAAGTTTTCTGGCCCCATCAAAGAGAGACTAAGAATGGAGTGACTGGGAATAATGTACAGTTGCAGATACTGAAACTATGTGCCTGATAATGATATAATTAGGGGATCACAGACTTCTGGCTGCTGTCAACTTCAAACGCTTTAAGAGAAGTCTGCAGTCTCTCCTGAAGCCACCTTGACTAAAAGCAGACATTTTTCTTTAATAGCTACATACAGTAATAAGAAAGAAGAGGTGAACAGAAAGGGCATTGTTCACTGTTGAAAATATTAAATACCCTTTCTGGCCTTTTGCATAGTTCCGAAAGTAATAACTATCCCCCCACCCACCCAAATACAATATTACAAAACTCTTGCTCTTTTCCATTGGAAAGGTTTTAAGGTTTTTTAAAAAATGTGATAACCTGAGTAATTAAAAGGAACTGTAATAACTTGATGACTGCTCTATCAGGTTTTGTTTAAGAGCCAATTTTGGATCAGAGAAGAGACAAGATTTTCAAACAAGATCATATGAGCTGTTAAAACAGAAACAAGGTCTTATGGTTTGTTTCTTCTCTGCATGTTACTTTCTGAGACAGCTTGTGGAAAAGAGCTCTTGTAGAATTTCTCTCTTAAGTGTTTTTATATTTATCCATGAATTGTCAGTGTAAGATGTTCAGTTGTTTGAATCTGTTTGTTAGATAACATTTGCTTAAATGACCTTTAGGGGGAAATGCAAAATTGGGATAAAACTCTGAGGGAAAGAGAAAAGATCAAGATAAGTTTAGGAAAATTGGACTTTAGCATCAGAACATCAGGAATAAGATCTGATAATTTTAACTATCATTAGAACATCAGGAATAAGATCTGATACTGATAATTTTAACTATATCACCCGTGTTGTATACAACCTTCTATTTTTAATTTCTTTTTTTTCTTGTCACAGTTATCCATTTGACTGAAGAATCTTAATGGTTGTTTTGCTTACCAAATGAACATTTCCAGGCAAAGGAGAGGTGAAATGTTTTCTGTTAAAATAGCTCTCCAAATGTTAGTTGTTTTTAAACTTCATAAATTCAATAGGCAGAGACTTTGGAGCATGATACACACAAGTGTACACGATGCTTAAAACTCAGTGGACTTGATATTACATCTACTCCTAAAAGAATAGGTCTGCTGAAGTATTTTCTTTCTCTCTAGTAAGATGTGCATGGATGTGTGCATTGTAATTTCTAAACTGCTTTGGAAAATAGAATTCTAAAGCCTTTTTATTGAATAAAATATATTCGGTGTCTTTATGGTTGATTTTAAAGAAGGTTAAGAAAAACATATAGTTCTTGCTATGATGATAATTTCTCAAAGCTGAGAATAAACCACTTTTCTTCCAACTTCCTTTCATACTTTTTTTCAGATTTAAACTAATATATTTTAAAAAGAGTAACAGTTTCTGTGTATAATAAAATGATTCTCATTTTTAAAGACTACGAAACGAAGATGATTTTATGAAGGGAACTTTTTTTTCAACTTCCTTTAGAAATCTTTGTGGTTTCCTGTGCGTTTTTCTTTTAGTCTAAGAGCAGAGGGTTTTCAGGTTAAGTGTTTACCTTTTTTGACCACATGGTGGATTGAGTGAATGAGGAGCTGGTAGCGGTAGAGGAAAGTTTAATTTTACCCTTGCATCCTTCCTTCCATCGAAGGAAGTTGATTTTGGCAAGTGGAAAACTACACTTGTAAATAAAATTTCCTGTTTTAAAATGGAGTAAAAAGCACTTCTACATGAGAAATTCCTCTTTGAAACAAGATTCTCTGCTGAATCTAATGCTTCTCTTTTTGTCCTATAGATAAATTTCTCAATATCTCCTTAGGGGCAAAGTTCTCAGTTAAGTTCAGAAAGATGATCGTAGGTTTTGTCTCTGTTTTAGAATTTTTTCATTTGTTATGCACTGATATATAGTTGTGAGGAATGCAGTGTCCATTGTGTGTATGTAATTTTTTAATCCCACCTTTGTTATTTTTATAAATAACTCAAGGTGGAGAACATAACTAATATTCTTTCCTTTTCCTGTTTTTTCCACAACAACAACAACCACCACCCTGTGATGTGGGATGGGTAAAGAGAAAGTGACTGGCCCCAAATGGCTTTTATGCTTAAGGCAGGAGTACTGGTCTTCTAGCCTGGTGCCTTCAGTAATAAAATATTGTCATATTTTGTTAACTTTGAAATTAATCTGATGGATCTTAGAATTAATGCTGGATGCTATGGAACATCTACCATATAGCAGAGCGATAATAGTCAGGGAATGCAAATCCTATGCTCAGGTAGAAATACTGAGTGTTAATACGTAAATGGCCTGCTTAACAGATTTTTGACCTGCTTTGTAAGACATACTGTGAGTAACTTGGTCTCTGTATGTAATTGCTATGAGAGCTTAAGCTGCTACTGGTGTTCAACAGCTGGAGTATATGTGTATATTTCTAGTGTTATTAGAAACCCTTAAATTCTTTTCATAAAGCCCCTCATTATTCTGACACTATTTGTGTCAGAGTTCTTTGTTCCATTGTTTGATTGGGTGGTATGTCACAGATTCTGTTGTTTGGAAATAGCAAATACTATTGATACATCGGCTTCTTTATACTTTGTCTAGTATTTGTACATTATACTTATTTCACATTAGTATCAGTCTCAAATACTTGGTAGCCATTAGCAGATGGTCTAATTGTTGACCATCATTAATTCATGCTGGTGTGCCAATAATAGATGGCTTATTTGTGGTGGAAAAACTGAAATCCAGTTATGATATCTTGAAGTTCTAACATCCTGCTCATACCACACAAGTCAAGTCTTCCCCTTTAGTTGCTCTGGGATTACAACTCTCAGAACCATTAATTTTGTTGACCAAGAATTCTGAGAACTGTAGTCAATGTATCATGAAAGTACCAAGCTTGTATAAATTGACCTAGAAATGTTTCAAAGAGGACAGTTATGCTACTTTCACCTTGGGATACTTGAAACAACTGGTTAGGAATAGATTGCCATTATCCATGTGGTCCTAGGATTGATGGCTCATAATGATCAAATTATGCAACTCTATTGCTGTATACATTGATAAGTATCTCAATCCCTGGCAAAGATTTTTATAAAAGCAAGTACTTTTTGAATACCTGTTGGCTAAAGAGCTTTGCTTTTTATTTTGTAACAGGTGAAATCAGATGCTACTGTGATGCTGCACATTGTGTTGCAACAGGCTATATGTGCAAATCGGAGCTCAGTGCTTGTTTCTCTAGACTGCTTGACCCACAAAACAGCCATTCTCCACTGACTCATGGTTGCTTGGACTCCTTTGCAAGCACCCTGGATATTTGTCAAGTTGACATAGCCCAAAACCACTCTGGCACTGCCATACCCACGCTGGAGTGTTGCCATGAGGATATGTGCAATTACAGAGGCCTCTATGATGTTCTGTCTACTTCCAGAGGTGACCCATTGGGTAAGTCACATTCTTATCCTATATTGGCAACAGACAAGATCTTGTTAGCCTACTAATGATTTTAGGCTTAAGCAAAGGTGGAGAAGGAAGCATGTGGCAGAAAAAAGCTTTTCCAAAAAGCTTTTACATCTGCATTTGCATCAGACACAAAGCTTTGCTTTTTTATTTGTATCTTACCTGACATGTTGCCAGAGGATCCATGTCTTGGGTGGAGTGCTTGCTTTCATCACAATGTGGTGCATTATAGACTGGGTAAAATAAACTATTAGACTAAAATTAATTACAGTATGTGTAAATGTTAATGAAAAGGAAGTTTTAATTTTATAACAATGGATCTCAGTTCCTTGTACCTAATCAGTGCTGAAACAGGATCAGAGATAGGAAAAACAATACACAAATAATTCCTTTGACTCAACAAACCTTGCAATGCAACTCTGTTGATGCTTTACAGATTGAGGAAGTTCATTTAATTGATTCTGTATCCCCAGCATCATAAGCGATGTTTTGATTAATGGAAGAATACATTAGTTAAACTGCAGTCCTCAAGGATGCCTCTTAATTGTTTCAAATTTAGTGATTATTTTCCTCAATTGCATATTCTGTTCTCTAAATATCTGGATTTTCATATGGGTTACATTATGATGTTTTACTTTATATCATGAAGAAAATCACAAATTAAGTTGGGAAAAGAGTGTGAAACTGTAATTTTGATATTACTGAATTGAATATTGTAGCTATGAGCTGCTGTGTTCAGCAAAATCTCATCTATCATCAAATTGGTGTCAACTTAGGAACCAAATATTGTAGATATTCTCTGTGACAATTAGATCTGCTTTAATTTTATTTCAGTCCTGAACTATATAAATCATATAGAAACTGTCATTTTTGTTTTAAAAACATCTTAATACCTGTAGTCATAATTGGTTGTCTTTGGGCTGATAAAACAAAAGCTTAATTTAATTAGGAAAATGCGGAGCCTTATAATTTTGAAGAGACACAAATCTATACTTGTGCTAATTTATAGAAAATAAATTTAATAATCTACTATAAAGCTTCACTATAAGCTCCAAACAAATAATTCTAGGGATTTTCAATTCCTTTTGTGCTTTTATGCTGTATGTAATTATTTATAGTTAAAGAATCACTGCTAAAATACTTTGTAGTGTCATGTTCAAATTCTTCTAAAATACGATCTAAAGCATTCTTAATTTGCAAAGCATTTCACATGTTTAATTTATCATTCTAATCGAATC
Organism: Crotalus tigris; assembly: GCF_016545835.1. Classification (NCBI taxonomy): domain Eukaryota; kingdom Metazoa; phylum Chordata; class Lepidosauria; order Squamata; family Viperidae; genus Crotalus; species Crotalus tigris. Next base: position 1,251,021 of record NW_024096497.1, on the reverse strand, counting down.
AGGCTGAGACAGTAACTTACAGACTCACTAAACTATGTTGGGATTCTTGCTTGTGCAGAAGAGATCAAGTTGCTCCAGCTAGTTGTTGCATCTCTAATGAGCACATTTGTTTTAGGTATATAATTTGTTTGCATTTCAGTAAGGTATATCTATAATTTATTGGAGAAGATGGAACTGGAATCCCCTCTTGTTTCAATTTGCTATAATTCTACTTACAGAGGTGCATTGTTGTTCAAATAGGACAACGGGGATGCAGCACCCCTCCCTAGTATTTCTGGAGCCATACAATAAAAATAAAGCTTTAGGTTCATCAAGTTCTGGTTAGTACTCAAATTATAGAGGGAAACCTTTATAGGTAGTTAACCAGTGGAAGTTATGATGGGCCCCCTTCCCCAAAATACTCACACATTCCAAAATGTCCCTGTGGTTATGTGACTGCATTTTCTTGATAGCTGGCCCATATTTATTCATGGGACTGCAGTTTATGATTTTTTTTTAAATGCAAGAATGCCCCATAGAGAGCAATGGGTTCACTTAATGATCACAACATTTGTCTAACAAACACAGTGATTCATTTAACAACTGCCACTTTAAAGCTTGAGTAGGCTTCCTTGCTGTCATAAATCAAGGATCTTCTGTAATATCTATGTTAATTTCAAATGATGGGGAGTAACAATGGATTTTTTTCTAGAATATTTATTGAAGATGTGGCTTACTAGTTTTTAAATTTGCCATCCTTCCTTTTTTTCCTCCTCTTTCTTTGCAGGACAAGGGAGCAGATACCAACATGACAACAGCCGAAACCTCCTCACTAAAGTTCAGGAGCTTACCTCCTCAAAGGAATTGTGGTTCAGGGCTGCTGTCATTGCTGTCCCCATCGCAGGTGGACTGATCTTGGTGCTCCTCATCATGTTAGCATTGCGTATGCTCAGAAGCGAAAACAAACAACTGCAGGACCAGCGGCAACAGATGCTCTCAAGATTACACTACAGCTTCCATGGACATCATTCCAAAAAAGGACAAATGGCCAAGCTAGACTTGGAATGCATGGTGCCTGTCACTGGTCTTGAGAACTGTTGCATGACCTGTGAGAAGATGCGACAGCCGGATCTCAGTAATGACAGAATACTTTCACTAGTCCACTGGGGCATGTATGGAGGGCATGGAAAGCTGGAATTTGTGTGATCACTTCTTTTTTGCTTTATATATATATATAAATGTTGTCCTTAAAATTACTAGGATTTTTTTTTCAAAGGCTGTTGGGTTCTGCTGGACAGGAGCACTTTATATAGGGTTGGCAGGGAAGCCTACAGTCATTAGTCAAAAGAAGAAGAAGAAAAGGACGTCTGCAGATGGAACATTGGATTTGTCTTTTGAAGGATTCCAAAAGATCTTATTTGCACAGAGTAAATACACCTGATGTATTGTTTGTTTTAACATTATGAAAGCCAATTTGAGAACTTGTACGTGCTGTTACCACAGTTGTCTGAGCTGTAGGGAAATGGGGGAATAATTATACTATTAAATGGTATGCACATTCTGATGTAAAGATTTTTTTAAAAACCACACAAATATATAGATATATATTTTGCCTGAAACTTATTTTGTAGTATTGTGGATGAAATATCGCACTAGGGAACAAGAACTTGAGCTAACAGTTTCCATGTAGATTTCCCACTCATCTTTGATATGGTTTGTGGCAGATAAACTCAACTATTCAACTTGGTAAGCCCATATAAATTAATGTGCATCCTCTTTTTCAAATGATCAAAAGAGTTTTCTTCTGTCAGTCACTGATTTTCTGGCGATAAAGATGGATGAATTCATTCTACTATGTATAGAAGGGGGGGTATAGCTTGAAAGATAAATATTACAATTTCTGCATCATACTGAGTACACATTCTAATGTTGAAGAAATATAATTCCTAAGATTTCTAGCACAGAATATTTTGATTAAATTGGATAGATTCTACTCCCCCCCCCCAAAAAAAATCCAAGTTATTGAACAGTCTTGGATCTTTGGCATTGCTTGTCAGGAAAGGTTAATGGATATTGGAAAAAATGCTCGTGATTAGTTGCATATAACTATATGGTTAAATAGTAACTTGTGGGGTAAGATCAAGACTAAGCTAATACAGCTTCTCCTTCCCCCCTCCCCCACATACATGCATTAACACAGACAACAATGAAACAATTTAGGTTGGTTGTTGTTGTTGTTGATTGCGAAGTCGTGTCCGACACATCGCGACCCCATGGACAACATTCCTCCAGGTCTTCCTGTCCTCTACCATCTTCTGGAGTCCATTTAAGTTCACACCTACTGCTTCAGTGATTCCATCCAGCCACCTCATTCTCTGTCGTCCCTTTCTTCTATTGCCCTCAATCTTTCCCAGCATTAGGCCCTTCTCCAGTGAGTCCTTCCTTCTCATTAGGTGGCCAAAGTATTTGAGTTTCAACTTCAGGATCTGACCTTCTAAAGAGCAGTCGGGGTTGATCTCTTCTAGGACTGACCGGTTTGAACCCCTTGCAGTCCAAGGGACTCGCAGGAGTCTTCTCCAGCACCATAGTTCAAAGGCCTCAATTCTTTGGCGCTCAGCCTTTCCAACCACTCTATTCACCAACCCAAATATATAACCTAACCTAGTTTGCATAGCATGCTAAACCACAAACTGCATAACTCCATTTTACGTTAAAATGGTTGTGTGCACCTAGCTGCTGCATGAATAATCTTTCTTAAATAAATTATGGGCCAAAACTGAAATAAGAATTGTTCAGAGAAAGATGAGTAGGATTCCTTCTTTCCAGACTACAGATGACACAATTAACTGTAATGCAAGAACACTTATTAAAAGCATTTCTATGACAGGATCTGGCTTGCAAGCCATCAGTCAAGACTTACGGTATATAAAAAGTCTATTAAAAGTCTGTAAGTCAGGAAGAAAATTAGGCTTGTTCATGGATTTTTCATACCCCCAGAACAAGAGATAATTGCTCCGGATTGTATCTTGGAACAGCTTTATTGCTTGGTTTTAGGACAATACAACCTGGGTTTTATGGTCTGACTATGTTTATAGGTAGAAGTGGATCAAAGCCTACTTTGCTTTGGACAGAATAGGACAAATTATGTGAGCTTCATGGCCTCAGGAGAATCTTTTGCTTTGAGTAGGGCAGGCTTGCCATCTATTTCACTGGCTTTTCCTTTTAGATGGGTCGGTAGATTATTGCAGTCTTCCTTTTTGTAGTTTTGTCACTAGCAATAGTACCTGTAGAAAACTGAATACAAAATAAGGTGCCTTTTGGAACATCATGTCACTGTGTAGTCTGGAAACGCAAACAATCTTGCATCTTTTGAACATAGAGAGAAAGCCCTAGAACAGTGGTTCTCAACCTTTCTAATGCCGCGACCCCATAATACAGTTCCCCATGTTGTGGTGACCCCCAACCACTTATACATCACCGGGTGCCAGGGGCATGGCCAAAGAAAAGGGGGGGAAAAATGGCGGACAGCCTTGTTTGGCGACCCCCGTGAAATGGTCGTTCGACCCCAAATGGGGTCCCGACCCACAGGTTGAGAACCACTGCTCTAGAATTAGCCGCGGGACTCCGTTTCCAGCCATGAGAATGGATAATCCTGAAAAGGGTTCCTTGGCTGAGCTAATTAGAGCTGTTGGGAGTCCCACTTTAGCAACACTTGGAGGGCTGCAGATTCCCCATCCCCTATAAGCGTGTATGGGAAAGTGAGGGGGAGGAGAATCATACATCATTATATGATAATATTCACAATCCAAATACCAGGGCTTACCTAGCTGTCCCAGACAGGTAATGGCGGCAGTTTACATGGTGATGTCTTTGCCTTCATCATTTTGGTTTGCTACAATTCCTCTTATGGAGTAGAACTGCCAGCTGTGGAGCAAATAATTAAATTTGGGAACTGGAGGTGGATTTTTATTTTTATTTTACTTTATTAGTATATGCTTAAAATATAATATTTAAAAGAAAGGTACTATACAAAAGCATGGGTAAAATCAACATAAATCAACATTAAAATGAGTTGAATCAACCTATTAAAAATCCCAAAGTACATACAGACCACATTAAGTAATTTTAAAGGTTTTGGAAAATTTTAAAAAATATGGTACCATGAAGTTTACATTGTTAGTGTCACAGATTTCCAGATCTTGGGCAATTCTTCCCATCAGATTTTTGCCTGAGTCCTTCAAAGTTCCCTCACAGGAACCTCTAAATGCCCGTTTCTGCATTTAGATCAAAAGAAGCTTGAAAAAGCTATGCTGTTATGCACAAGGACTGCATCACAATATGAAGAAGAGGTTGGTGGGAAATGATACTATATGCTTCCCTGGCTTTTCATTGGCCTTAAAAAGCAAATTGTGTGGTTTGGACAATAATTGTATCCATGGGTTCTGCAGATCCAGAGAAGGCGTGGAAGCTGATTTGTAATCATTTTAAAAATTTACCATAGGAAAGCTAAGATCAAACAAGATGTCCTATGGTCTAAAACAGAGCAAATCTTTTCTTAAATACAGACTGAGTGCTTGGCATAAAATGGGAGGTAATCATGAGTTCGATCTAATCTATTAGATTGCCCTCTTACATAGTTTCCTCAGTTAAGCTGAACTGATATAAAATAGTGCTAGACATTGCATACAATGAGTGAATTTTCATGTCCATGAGCTGGGTATCTCAGCAAAGAAACTAAATTCCAGGGCTTGAAAAACATTTTTTTGCCCTATCGAGCTTCTTGTGACTTGCTTGCAAATGAGCATAACTGCATGTCTTCTTAGTGGCCCTTTCTCAATTCTACCTCTTGTTTTCATTTTTGTGTTTTTCTTTTCCAAAGCAACAATAACTTGTGTCTTCCAATTCCAGATTCCTCAGCAATTGTCTGTCTCTTCTTCACTCCTGCCTAACTGGTTCTGCTAAAAAGTCCCTATCCTGTGTATGTTGTGGGGTGAGGTGGGGGTGGGTTGACCTTCTGAAAATTCCAACTGTGTCTGCTGTGGAAATCACAAAGCTCCCCTCCTCAAAAAGGCCAGTAAATCTGGTTTCAATACAACACTGAGTGATTACAAGCTGAGCAAGGAGCTTGAAAATAACCAGCCTCCTTTGGTAGCTGGGGCGCTGGGCAGACTTATCTGGGTGGCGAATCTGGGGCTGGCTGGCTCTTGGTATTCCAGTGTTTACAGCTGCCAAAGCCAATAAATTCAGTCCAGATTAATTCTCTTGTAAAGGATCAGCATCAGTGCATGAAAGCTTCAAGGTGGAGTTTCTGTTTTTCCTTGTTTTAGGACAAAGGAGTGAGAGCTGCCCCCACCCCAGCTTAAGTTTTTTTCTCTCCCCTTGTTGCAGGCTATTGAACACAAAACCTTTGTTCTCCAAAACTAGACTGAAAGGCATTTTGTTAGCTAAATCTTCCAGGATTATTATTAGTGGTAAAATTTTATTTTAAGTATTTATACTTGCTATTCAAAATAAAACATTTCAAGGTAACTTATGCTCCAAGTATGAGTGTACAAACACACAGAAAAAAGGGGAGAGAATGTTTACAGGCTCTAGTGCTAGAGTAGTGTAGGCACTGTAAATAGAGACTATGTACATATTTAACTATCTGCTGTAAGCTAACAGGAAGGGAAGGAAGGAAGGAAGAAAGGAAGGAAGGACAAATTAAAGAGGATAGAGATATAAGAGCAGATGAAGTGTCACCTGTGCATTGTGTGGACTAATAAAAATGGTTTTTTTAAAAAAACACCTTACAATCATTTTATATATAAACATTTAGAAACAAGTGCTGTTTAGGAGGAAGTGGGTAAAGCTGTCAGTTTGGAAAACCAAACTCAAGACTAGAACAATTAGACAATACTTAGAATTGTCTTTGATAAAATAGTCCAAACCCAACATTCATGTCCTGAAACTCATGTTGAAGAATAGCAGTCAGTGGTTTTCTCCAATTGAACTTCAGGATTCAGCCCTATAAAATAAGAAAAATTAAAATACATACTGTTTCAGTTTCATTTAGAGGTTGCTTCACTTAATGACCAAATTGTTCTCAATTATGACTGTTAAATGAGGATTGCCTGTATTTGTCTTCTCTTATGAAATGATAGGAGCTGTACACGGATATCTATCTATCTATCTATCTATCTATCTATCTATCTATCTATCTATCTATTGGATATCTATATATCTATTGCTATTGGAATACTTATTTTAATAGCTTTCTTTAAATGTGGTCCCAGCAAGCATGTGGAACCCTCTTTCTCATCTCCACTGCGAATAACAAGAAATACCTAACATAGCTAATAGTTCAGCTATCCTGTCAGTTGTCTTTTCCCCTCTGAATGTATTTCACACAATGCAGGAAACTTCCTCTGAAATAGCTACTTTGCTTAGTACCATCTGTGGAGTGGTATACTTTTCCACAGAGCCCTTCCTAAGATTTATATAACTTTGATTTACTGGCTATTTTCCATGGCTTTCAGCAGTGAATTTATTGCCACTCAACAGGCTCCTTATGTTTTTAATGAACCAAAACATGTTTCACAAACAGAGGTGTATAATACTAGTGTCCAATTCCTGCCTCAATCATTCAAAGTGGATTACTCTGTGCCCATTGAACTAGCCAGTATATGCTTCCCATTGGCGCACAAAGATTGTAACATACCAAACTAGCATTTTCTCTGTCTTTTTAACTTTGTTTATTTTTGTGTGGACCATAAGGTGGATTTTTTAGATTTTTGATTGTAAATTGCCTGGAATTTGCCTCCTTTAGACAGTGAGATGGGTGGTGTATAAATTTGATTAATAAATAAACAAATACCTCTGCTACAGAATAAGTGCCAGCTGAAGATCTCTGTAAGGTAAGCAGACAATTACCAAGAGAATATCTGTAGCTAAGGATTAAACTGTGGTGACTTTGATGCTCTCTGCGCTTCATTTTCTTGCAGACATCTCACTACCCAACTAGGTAATGTCAGTGCTAGTTGGGTAATGAAATGTTTGCAAGAAAACAGTCAAGCTCAGAGAGCACAAAGGACCCCACAGATAATCAAATGGATGGTGCAAGAAATCAGAGCAGTTCAATGGGGCACCATAAGTGCAATAAAGATAAGAAACAGGCAGAGCTTCGATTAATAAATTTTGACTGCCATTTTGATTTTTTTAATTACTCCTGATACACTCATGATTAGTGTATGGGCTTTCCAACACAAGTAGGCAAAACCTTATTGTACTGATCAGTTTGGATGGCATGCCAGCATCCTCCATGACTTGACTAAACCTGGGACAAGACTAGATCATATGAATTGCAGAAATTTTCACACTTTTTATAATGCCGACACAGAAAAAAAAATCCAATCTCCATTCCTTTTTAAACATTATTTGGGGAGGAGGTAAACAGAATATTTCCAGATGAAATAATTTCATTTTAAAATTTTAAGTTATTTCACAGTTCTTAATGCCCAACTCATTGTTTCCTCATGCCTGGATACTCCAAATTTTCATTCTAGAATTCACAGAGATGTAATTAATACTAACCATCATTTAACTACCATATGAAATCCAAGCTCTAATGCTGGAAAATGTAAAAGGAAAGAGAAGAAGAGGACAACCAGGTGAATGGACTCAGATACAGACTTAGGACTCAGGACCTGAAAGAACAGATTAGGGGAAAGCTATGTGTTGCTAGGAGCAATACACAGTGGCACATAATAATAATAATGTAAAATTGAATTATTGGTACCTGTTCAAGCACCACAGGTCTTAAGGATCCTAACATTACGAGTCCCTCTGGGGATGCAAAAGCATCTGTTCCATATCGTTTGAATAGTACGTATTTCAGTGATGTATATTGTAAAATGCAAACTGTAGGAGGGTAACATCAGTGTGCAATTTTTCAAAGGCATTAAAACAATCATTAAATACCAATCAATCTAAAGCATTGGCCTCCTGTTTAGTCCAACCATTTTAGTAAACCATTTCCTCCTGCTATTTTCAGAATTAGGTTATTCCATGGTGATTAAGGATCAAAACATAACTGCTTACATATTAATGACCACATATTTACACCTTTTACCCAGTCTTGAATAACATCATTACCCCATTTTCTGTAGTTATAACCAGCAGCTGAAGTCTCAGGCTTGTTGGTGCACTCACAGACAAATAATTACAACTTGTTCCATTAACCCTATGATAAGCCTAAATTACCTCTTGGGGGTAATGACCACCAGTTTAAGAACCACTAGGTTAAGGGCTCTATGCTAGAAACCGGGAGGGTGCAAATGCTAATCCTGCTTTAGAATCAAAACCAAATGATGGTAACCTTGGGCCAGCCACCTTTCTCAGCCACCAGAACACAAAGGCAAAAGCAGCTAATTCTGAAAATATTGCCAGAAAAGTGCAAGGACTTATCCATGCAGTTGTCAAGAGTCAGGACTGACCTGAAAGCACTTTCCTCAATGATAATTTTAACATTTAAAGGGGACTAGTAGCAAATGTCCTATTGCAGTTGTACTGCACTTTTGTGAATCAGGACAGATACCATAAGAGAGGTGTGTAGTGTATCTAGAATATTCTCTGGATCCTGATTTGATCATTTGGAGCTCAGCCTAATATGATTTGGTGTGATCCATAGACTAGCCAAGTAGGGTCCAAACATGAGCATTGGAAACCCCATATTTCTTGTCATGGAAAATCCCTGAGTGGCATAACTTTATTGTTTAAAAGTAAATTCAGTGCACTACAATACTGATCTTTTCAAGAATGGAGAATGAATGGAAGAATTTAGCTGGGCAAAATGAAGTTCCTTCATGCTGAATGTAAAGAATATATCACAGCACACTTTGTTAACAAGAGATCACTTCCAATAATGTGTATTTATATAGCAAACATATACTTAAGTCACCAAGTAGATTGAGTTTCTTCTAGTTCATGTCAACTTCCCATATTCTTTCCTATATAAATATTTTTGACCAATGAGAACATATTTCTTCATAATTAGGTAACATTTTGCAAATTAAAATTTTAATATATTCAGTATCTTCTACAGAGATGTCCATGGAGGGGCCAAAATCTGCCAGATGGCAGGCACAGCATGGTGAATGAAGTTCTACCTGGATAGAAGTTCAGCATGGATTGCAGGGACAGGACTTCAACCACAACATCACATCTGTCATTGTGCAGATTTTGACCCTCTCCCATGGATGTCCCATCTACTAGCAAAAACTTTAAAGGAAGAGAACAACTTCCCAAGAAAAGTTGTTTCTGCTTTGTTCATAAACAAAACATGCACATTTAATCAATCCATTAAATTCATATGAAGAAGAAAGATGTTTGAGAAGATTAAATAACAATGCTATTCTATAATTCAAAAGGCATATCCACCCTGCTCTGTATCTGGCCAAACCTGTGTTGTAAGTAAATTAGAAGTAGATTCCTAAAAATGTTAAGCATCATTTCAGGAAAATGAAATATTGCATGTTTATTTAAGGAAAAGAGGAGAAAAATGGCATGGCAAGGCAATTATGAAAATGAATATGCTTCTATAAAGCAACATGGAAAAAGTAAATACAGGATAATGAGAGAGAGAACAGGAAGCTGAAGAGACACATCAGCAATTCTTGCTGAGAGTATTTCTGTTCTTTGTCTACCAAAAAAAAAAAAAAAAGGGGGGGGGGGATCCAGGCATTCACTCATTAAGGATGGAGGGCAACTGAAAATAGAACCAAGCAAAAGACCACAGTCAAATAAAGGGCAAAAGGTTTTGCTGCATGTAATAAATTATTCACACATTAAATAACTTAGTTCCAAGAGCTTCTATCCACAGCAGATAATCTTATTCACACAAGCAGCCTGTCTTCTGTAGTTAAATGAACCTTTGGTCTCCTTGGAGGGATTTCCTGGAGGGACAACCTGTTGCAGGTTTTTTTCTCTGGGCTGGTGGGGGAAAACATTACCCATAAATTTTGTTTGTTTGTTTGCATCCTGCCTTTATTATTTTTACAGATAATTCAAGGTGTTCTTTCTAATATGTTCAACATATTCAACACACCTTCCTGCTATTTTCACACAACAATCCTGGCAGATGAGGTGGGCTGAGTTACAGAATAAATACCTGATAACAGAGTTAGAAGGGACCTTGGAGGTCATCTAGCCCAACTCCCTGCTCAGGCAGGAAACCTTATAGCATTTCGGACAAATGGCTGTCCAGTCTCTTCTTAAAAACTTCCAGTGTTGGAGCATTCACCACTTCTGGAGGTAGGTTGTTCCACTGGTTAATTGTTCTAATTGTCAGGAAGTTTCTCCTTAGTTCTAGGTTGCTTCTCTCCTTGATTAGTTTCCACCTGTTGCTTCTTGTCCTGCCTTCAGGCGCTTTATAGAATAGCTTTACTCCCTCTTCTCTGTGGCAACCCCTGAGATATTGGAACACTACTGGCCCAATGTCACCCAGCTGGCTTTTCATAACTAACGTGGAACTTGAATCTTCTGCTTTTTAGCCTGGTGCCTTAACCACTAGACTAAACTGGCTCTCATTCAGATATAATGAAGTGACACCATGGCATATTTCACAACGTATCTACCATATGTATAGTTTGACTGTGAACTTGATGGGGGCAACTCCACAAGGAAAGAAAGAGAGCAAGTGCCCCACCCAAGACAAACAGCCTTCTCACTTTCCTATTGATTTCTGAATCTCCTGAAATTTGGAGATGGATTTGGAGAAAGTAACCTGCTTCCAAAATCTAAAATATAGAAGGAGCTTACCTTTGTAGAAATAACATTTTTTTTAAAGCAAAAGCTACCACTCAGTTATCCTGAAATGTGTTGGAACTCAAGGACTGATTTAGATAGGTACACACAGACACAAATTATGACTATTATTTGTTTGTTATGAGGAGGGATGTAGTCATCCTTGCTGACTTTGAAAAGATAAGCAGGATTGGGGCAGATGAGCACTTGGGTGGGAGCTTTCCAGGAATCCAGGATTGTGGGTTAGACCAAGACATCCAAATTCTAGAAGAAGGCATTGCTGACTAACACAAATATTTCAATGAGATTACTAGGAGTTTGGTTTTATTTGAAGGAGCCTACATTTACATGTTCATCTCTTTAAAAAAACCCACTACAACTTATTAAATTATTGAAGCATGTTTTAAATAATGATGGACTTAGTTACAAGGCATGAATTATATATAACATGCTAACCTGACTTCCAAATATGTTAATTTTAATTCAGTGTTAATTTAACAAAATTATATAGGCTGAATATCAGTTTATTTACAATGGGAGGGAGAATAATAGAAAAATTTGTACCCACCGACCTAAAACATTGTCATTTATATGATTAAGATTGGAAAAACTGTGGCTAAATCTCCCCATATAATCTGCCTCTGATATTTTAGATACGTATTTCTATCAGGAGACCTATGTCCTAAGTAATTGGTAAAGCAAAACAATAATTTGCCATAGACATATAATATTAATACCAACAACATTGATAACAATAGCTGTCCCAAAAAAATGGGCTGTATTTTCTTACATCAACGTTTCCCAACCATGTACCCTCCAGACCGTACCTCCTTCATTTCCAGCAATGGTGAAGGAGCACTCCTTTGGAGCAAGGCTATTTTATCTAGTGTTGACTCTGAATTTAATATCTCACTTTGATCATTTGTTCTTGTAATTTTTCCAGAAAATATTTTGCAGAATCTCCTACAGCAGTGATGGCGAACCTTTTAGACACCATAGGTTCGCCACCACTGTCCTACAGACTTGCTTTCCAGTGGCAATGAAACAGTCAGATATTGCTGTTAGTTGCTCACATGTAACTAAGCTGCAGTCATGGAATGGCATCTAAGTGGATCCACTTTCCACCATTTTTAACAAACCCAGTCTTTTTCTCATAAATGTTCTCTTGCTGGGGACATGAAAGACATGCTGTTAGAAGTCAAAAGCATTCAGACCTTGTCTGCAGTAAACACAAACACATGTTTAGTGCTAGATGCAAACTACCATAGCTAGAGCAGGCAAGTGTTGTAAATTTCAAACTGCAAAACAGATGCAAGTTAATTAGCGGCAGGGAGTGATGACAGCAGAAGTGAAACTGTTTTAGAAAGAAGCGAGTGGTTAGTTCAAGCAGAAAAATAATAATTTGGGTTTAAATTTTTCCCAGCACTCTCCTTTATTTTTTCTACAACTGTTGCATCACCTTGAGTTGGTGTGTATATGTGTTTCAGCATCTCCTTCTTTTGCTCCAGTACTAGAAAATAACATAGACTTTTTCATTTCTGAAACAATGTGATATATATAGACATGTGAGCGTGTGGGTGTGTATTGGTTTGGTATTTCCTGCATCTGTAAATTACATTAACCTACTACATTGCCTCAAAAACTCATTCCATTGCAAAATATTTCTTTTCTTTCTGTGCAATATTAACAAGATTCAGAAGCCATTGGATCCAGACTAAAAACACAGCTTGATAGTGAATCTCAAAAATGGCAGAGAATCATGTGCTATTGATTTTTCACAGAGTTTGGAATGTACATTCAAATGTTCTTGGCAAAAATCAATCAGTCAATCAATCAATCAATCAATCAGATAGTCTTTTCTTAATATTAAGAAAACCCACTCTACTTGTTGAAAGCTAATATTTCAGGAATAGCATTTATAGCCCCAGCTATGCTCGTTTGGGATTTATGATGTTACAATCAAAAACAGATTAGATGAGACCCTATTGCAGTGTTTTTCAACTGTGACAACTTTAAGGTATGTGGACCCTACCTCCCAAAATTCTCTAGCCACAAGGCGATCTGGGGATTTCTGGGAATTGAAGTCCACATGTTTTAAAGTGACCAAGGTTAGAAACACTGCCATATGGGATAGGAACTTGAAGCAGTAGGTGTGAACTTAAATGGACTCCAGGAACTTATATAGGAAATAGACAGAACTTTTAGCCAGGCATATGTGGACTTCTGCACAAAATTGTTGCTTTCATCTGAAGGAGAAAAAAAGGTTTTGTGGAATTGGGCTGCAAGTTTTTCTTTTATATGTAGACTATGATGTGACTTGCCTCGTGATGCTTTTATCATTCTTGATTTCTTACACCTCTTCCCATGCATGCTGTTGAGTACACTATATACAGATACGTGACTCTAGCTGCTGTAAATGTTTCATTAACTTGATTTGAGGTGTGGTGGTAACTTTCAGCATCTTCTTCTCTTGCTTCAGCATGAGAAAATAAAATAGTTGTTCTCATCCCTGAAACACAATTGATATTGTTTTGGTTTGGCATTTCCTCTTTCGGCGTCTATTCTTCCAGTAGAAATGGCAGAAAGAAGGAAAAACAGAAGGAGAAATGTTCCAGTGGGTAAGGAAGGCTTCACTAGAAGGGTAAAAAGAGAAAGGGGAAAGCAAAATTGGGTGGAGAAGAAGCCATGTGAAGAGGTCAATGGTCAGAGCAGCCAAAAAAAGAATAAGATTTATGCCTTTGAAAATTGTTAACATTTACTAGCAGCAGGGACAATCCTGTTTCTTTCAAATTGGCTGGGAGGCTAATCCTCCAAAGGCATCCTTAGCAATGATGTCTACAGACTTTAGGTAAATATAGCATTTGGTATTTGCTACACCATTAATTGTAGTTTTCTTAGGTGGCTTAATTTCTCTTCCTTAAACAAAATTCATTAGAAACTTCACATCTCATCCTTTGGAGTGTGTTTCTTCCATAAAATTAAGGAATCAAGATTGCCACCTGGATTGGAAGATGAAATAAAGCTCAAATTGACAGGCACAGCTACTAATTCTGTACCAAATTACCCCCATTCAGAGCATGATAACATCAGACTATGTTTTTAATGGCATTCTTTGATTGGAAATGTGGAGACGAGTGGCTGAGAGGGAGAGAGGTTACAAGCCTATCATCTCAGGGAGGTGGTAAACTTGAAAGAAAATTTGAGCAAGGGAAAGGTTGTAATTATTGTGCAAGTCAGCTATTCATTTAATGAAATAACACACCAGCAGAGTGTTATAGGAGGGGTCTAGAAGCCTCTATGGGCATCAATTAGAATGAAAATGTATTGCTTTTATTGATATCTTTGAGCTGGGTTTGTTGTGTTTTCCCCTTTAATTACTGTAGTCAAGTTCGGCCCCCCCCACCCCCACCCCCACACAACTGTGAATTAACATGAAAGGAAGAGTTAGAAAGAGTTTAAGAATTGGAATCTGTGTGGTACCCTTGCATTCTGTATTTTGCACAAAACCAAGATCTCAAATTCCTTCCTTCCAGTGAAAAGATGATAGAGCAGCCTTTGACTGAGTTATCATGACAGGAGCATCACCTCCATCTTGCATTTTTGAACTAGACAAAACCACCATCTTTATGGGAATTGGTGCTGCCATTAAGGAATATATTAAATCCCTAATGCTCAATTTTGGCTTTCTCTTAGGCCCGACTTAGGGGATCAGGTCTGACCTTTTGAAATCCTAACAGACTTGGGAAGAGTAACCTTTTTTCTTTCTTTCTACAATTTATTATTGGTATTTTCTCTTCCATTTTTATTGTCCCTTGAAATCAATAACCCAGTAAACAAGAATTGTGTAAGAAATCTCTTATTTATTTATTAAACTAATTTAAATGGGTGCTCTCACATAAGGTCTCTAGGCAGCTTACAATATTAAAAATCCATAGTATAAAAACCCCTAATCCACACAACCCTTTATATTTGGAATAACCTTAGGGATTATGTCTTAATTAGGTAAGAGGATTTTTTTTGCCTTAGGTTACAATTATTGATCTATCTGATCCTTTGAAATATAGAACCATATTTGGATGGATTCTTCTACATGTGGAAGTCCCAAAAAATCCTCCCATTTCTTTGGAGACTTTTGGATCAAAAGAATTATTTAGGAAGCAATGCTCACACCAATGGAACACTACTGTGTTTGATCATTCCTCTCCAACAGTGTGAAATCAGTCTTAATTTCCTTCCTATTTATTCCCTCCAGGAGACTGCTGGCAGCTAGACCAAAGAAAAGTTGTCTATAGAATTTCTTTTATTAAAGATCTCTCCTCTCTGATGGAATGACACATGTATCTTAGAGGCAGTTGGAGGAAAATTAAAGTCAAGGCAGCTTTTGTCCTAAAGCTTTTGTTTTTTCTGCCTTCTGTTTTTTTTTTTTTTTTTTAAACACAAAATACTCGTTTCAGTTTCTCACATTCTCAGTACAGGTGACCTTTAGGTTCCTTAGCTTTTCAATCAATTTTGCAATGAATTTGGAATTTATTTCTGTGTTTGATAGGACTACTGTACTTAGAACTCCCAAACTCCCTCCTCTCTCCTCCCCCTCCCATGAATTTGCACTGAGAATCAGGAATGGTGGGAAATTCTCACTTCTGTGTTCTGTCTAAATTATGGAAGTAACTACCCCAAATATAATGATGGGCACCAACTTTGGATGATATTAAAAACGGAATAGAAAATTTTATGACTATTTATTTATTTATTTAATTTATATGCTGCCCACCTCACTGGGCAGCATAACTCTGGGCATCAATCAATACTAATCGTGATGGCTATACATTGCATCCAGAATCAAAAGCAAAATATCTCTGAGCAATGCTTGCTGAACAAGATGAGTGGGAGAAAATTTTTTACTGAATCTTATCTGTTGGTATATTCCCATAGTCATAGTGGTTATTATAGGAAAAGACTGCTGGCTATATTTATTTATTTGTGTGATTTCAATCTGATTGTTTTTACGAGCTTGTTTATATTTTATCAACCTATTGCATAAGTCTTCTATAAGGCTTAGAAGAGATACAGGAAGTAATGCATTAGCAATGCAAATCAACATTTTGGCAATGTGATTGTTAAATTTATTCAGTGATGAGACAAATACTGAGAAGCAGGTTTTAGGAGAAACAGAAGAGCTGGGATGTTAATGAAAAGTACCTATTTTTTTAATAGGTCTGAGTCAGCCATAGTGAGTAGACAATGTACATCTCAAGTAGGTATTGAATAAAGGGAGCAAAAACTGAAATCTCATCTAAACTATATAGAAAGACACACACCCCCGTTTTCTTTTTAAGAACTTGTTTGTAACCTAAGGTAATCTGACTCATACACCTGCAAACAGGCTGATTAAATTTGCTCTTTCCTGGGCTGTTACAAGGAGTGCTGTATGATAATGCATACAGTGTTGAATGCTATATTGATGCCAAATATTATCGAGATGATTATGTAATTGGTACTAGAAGACTAGCTGCTAAAGTTTCATGCAGTTTTTCACAACCTATGACAGTGGTTCTCAACCTGTGAGTCGGGACCCCATTTGGGGTCGAATGACCAATTCACAGGGGTCGCCAAACAACGCAGTCCGCCATTTTTTCCCCCTTTTCCTTAGCTGTGCTACTCCCTTTTATTCTATTGGCTTTTGAAAGCCAATAGAATAGACTCTCTTGAATAGAGTCTAATTCTATTGGCTTTCAAAAGCCAATAGGAATTGTCCAGGCTGTCTCTGCCCTGCTGAGCCCGCCAAAAGTCCCATTCTGCAAATGGTGCTGCAAGTTGTCTGCAGCGAAGGCGAGCTGTCTGGAAGCTTCTACCCCTCCCTGCTGAGCAACTACTAAAAATGTAAGTAAAAGAGGGCCAGGGCTGGGAGGTGGGAGGCTAGCAGGCGCAGGGAGGGTTGCTGGCACGCGTGGGGCCCGGCAGGTGCCTTACCTCCCTCGGGCTGGGCCAGCTGGTGTCCCAGCCAGTGGTCGGCCTGCTCCGTCTCTGCCGCTTGCCAGCTATGCCTTGGCCGGCGCAGGGGGCGGCACCACGCATGCGCGGCACTCCCAGGCAGGGAAAGTCCTTGACTTATGACTGGTTGGGTAGTCCTCGACTTACGACCGGTTGTGGGTCGCGGCATTAAAAAGGTTGAGAACTGCTGACTTATGTGTTTAAATTGTCATAATTTCTCCAGGTTGGCTACAATTATGGAACTTAATAGCCAGCAGATCTGATGGAAATATAGAAGGGAGAAGTCTGTCTAACATCATCACTATCTTAGGGCACATGTGACAACCCATTACAAATATAACAGACAATTTTGTAGCATCATGCAATGCAAATTTTTCCTTCCATTGTCCTCTTCCAATAAAGGAGAATTCCATTTGTCCTCTTTTTTTCTTTTTTCTTTTCCTGCTGGTTATTACTTGGAAGGAAAGAGAAAATGCTTTTTTCCCCCTCCAGATTTTGAACTGAAGATGGTATGAGAGATCACAGCACATACAATAAAATATTTACTCATCTCATTTTTGCTTGAGTAAATAGATTTTGCAGATATTGCTTGAGAAGCCTGCCAACGCTGCTTGGTCAAAGACCACAGTTAGCTAAAAGAAATGCATCTTAATCCATAGGAAGTGAAATGTTTCTCAAACCACTTCCAGCTCTCCAAAAAATGGTTGTCTGTCTATAAAACCTACAAAAAGGGGGACGAGAGGAGGGAGAACAAACTCTGTTTATAATGAAGTTTTCTACTTACTTTGGGCAGAGTTCCTAAAATATGAACTGTGCATAAAAATTATGAATGGGTGGTAACCCAACTCTATAATTACATTCCAGAACCAGCATTTTAAATCTCCTGATTATTTTCCCAAGTTTGCTGTTATGGGAGTTTGGCTTCATGGTTCATAATGGTATTTAGTTCCCCCCAAATCTGATGAAACACAGAACGCCTGCTGTCAATCATTTTCCCTCTCCTTGTCTGAATGTGAACAGAGTTTCCCATGTTTGTGATGGGCTGTCCCAGTGGCTGATATATTTCAGGGAACTGTAGTGACTTGCCTTCTCTTTTCCTAGCTTCAATTTTTCACAACTATGAAATAAGTAAGGAAATCGCATACTCTAAATCAGGGGTTCTCAACCTTGGCAACTTTAAAACTTGTGGACTTCAACTCCCAGAATTCCTCAGCCAGCAAAGCTGGCTGAGGAATTCTGGGAATTGAAGTCCACAAGTCTTAAAGTTGCCAAGGTTGAGAACCCCTGCTCTAAATCCTGGGTTCAGCAATCTTTTGAGTGACTGCACAGTTCTGGATGCTGCCATAGGGTATTTTAAAGATTCTTTAAAGATTTCTTTTTAAAAAATAAAAAGGGGAAGATTTCAGGCCTTCTGCAACCACACATATGATCTGGATGTCTTGTGAGGCATTGTCTATCTTTTGGAAATCAGGAGATGTAATTAAATGTATTATAGTTGGCCATGGGTAGCAGATTTAAACCCAGACTTTCCAATATAGGAGCATAAGACACAGTGTTTGTAAGAATTAGCACACTTTCCCAAACTAATTGTGATTTTAAATAATACTTGGGGGAAAAAACTCACACGTTTTCATGAAATAACCTTGTAATTTCACATGGAAATTTGGATCTTTCTACTCACTGTGAGTATCAGACCTGCCCCAGTCTAATCTCTTAGGGAAATAAAACTTTTAACTCTGTTTGAGGTGAAAAGGAACTTTTACTAAGAGATTCTGACTGCAGGAGAGTCAAGCGGAATCTAAAATTCCTGCACGCCAATACAGAACTAAAACCCTCGTTTCCCTGAGCCTCTCCCCATGATCCATCTGAGTGTAGCCAATCTAGCACTACCATGATATTATGGGAAACTTTGAGGTGTTTGGGCTGGTGAAATTCCACATTTAGGGCAAACGGCCTTGAAGATGTCAGTGCACCAGCATGAACCAGATTCCAAACAGCTCTGTTCTTCCTCAACTGTCAATTCCCCCCCTCTCATTTCCCGCCATAAAAGTATAGAATAAATTGCCCATTTATTCCTCCTTCCCTTTCCCAATGATGATGGAACACCGGCAAGGTGCCAAACCAAAGCTGGTGATTCTGATAGTGAATCACTTTTTTTAATGGGGTACTGAGATGATGTAATAGCATGCTGGCTTGGAAAAGACAGTAGTCCTATTCCAAACAACTTAGGACTCTTTATGGTATTCCATGTTTCTTCTCTCTCCAAGTATTAAGTTATAAAATCATTATAATAATTCTATCAAATAGATAGAAATCTAGATACAAGCAAACAATATAAGGATCCCCAATGTCTATGGAGATTCTCAATTATCCAGTTCATGGTTGTTCCAAAGGTGCTTTTCCAAAAGGCAACTGGACTTTCTTGGTTTTTCTCCCTTCAAAATGTTTTGATTTATTTTCAAGAAGAAAAATCAAGAAATTCCAGTTGCCTTTTGGAAAAGCATCTTTGGGACTTCCTTTGGAAACTTACTTGGGAGTTTCATAATTCAAAGAATGGTTTTACTATTTGATCCTACCCAGATATGTGTCTCTCTTTTCCTGTGTTCCAGATCTGTTAGACCATAGATGTTGTCTATGAAGATTCTTCAATCATCCAGGTCATGGTTGTTCAAGCGGCACTTTTTTTTTTTTTTTTGAAAAAGCAACTGAACTTTCTTGAATTTTTGTCTTTAAAACATTTTACTTTTCATCCAAGAAACTTCTTCAGTTCTAAACTGAAAAGCAAAATATTTCAAATTAAAAAAAAAGAAAAGAAAGTCCCATTGTCTTTAGGAAAAAAAACCCACCTCTAGGATGACTCACAGATGCTCAGTACCATTTTGGTTGAATAATTATCTGCATACATAATACCTGACCATTACACTCCTAGGTGGACACCATGCAAACATGTTTTCTAAACACAAAAGAGTGGTAAAGGCATGTTTAAAATACAGATCTAGTCCTTTCAAAAAGGTGCTAGGGCTGTGCTACACCCAATATAAGCTAGGAAAAAAAGGCAGGTTCTGCCAGTTCTTGTCAACACTGGTTGCAATAATGGTTTTTGCTAGTTATGCTGATAAGTTTTATGTGGCTATATTTTTTTTAATTCTGTTCATTCAGTTTTTGAATTTTATGTTTGAAGATTTGTGCACAAACAATATAACTGCCATTTTTGCTGACCAACACTCCCAGGACCACTATCTATCACTATAGTTCAAATGAGTATCTGTGTAATGCATTACAATTACTTGGCTTACTTAGGAGAGATGCTAGTTTAGCAATATTATGTACTATAGAGATGATTCTCATTATTTGGGGCAATGTTAGACTTCACGGTGATGTCATGGTCTAGGCCAGGGGTAGGCTGGCTCAGGAATTCTGGGAGTTGAAGTCCACGAGTCATAAAAGAGCCAAGGTTGCCTATCTCGGGTCTAAGCAAAGGATTTCCTGATGATCACTAAATCTTGAAGCCCAACACTGCTCAACAGATACCAGCCATGAAAGTCTACACCAGTCTGTATCTTTGTTATTTGCTCAGATTCAATTTGTTCCACCCACACCACTCTGTGCCATCCACTGCACCTGTCACGGGGTTATTCTGAACAGAAGCCATGGTCAAACATAACCTACCTCTCTGGCCACAAGGACAATGGAAGGTGATAGGATGGATTAGGATGGAATTCACTTGAAGGTCCTGCTCTGCACAATTCTTTCTTTGCACCTGTGATCTGTGGTTGTTTTCTTGCCAGTTGTTCTTGTTTGATGGTACAAGAAATAAAGTTTTCCCATCCATCCTTCCCCTTAACCTGGTCTCCAATCAGCTTATAAGGACAGCTATGTTGCTGTTCTGCCATTAGGAGTGGCAAAATTATCTTGACATATTTTTCTGCCAACTCAAGACTAGTGCATAACTATGTAACATGGCTGTCTGAAGCAGCACTTACTGTTGTCAAGATCCTCATGAACTCTAGATACTCTTTTTCCAACCACTTTTAAGATAGGAACAAATAGTTTTAATTTGCTGGCATTGGTATTTTTTTAAATTCAAACATCCAGGGTAGAGATGTGAGGAAAAACTGTAAAGAATTTGGGAGGGTTCAAAGACACACATTATTAAAGTTTTAATAATCTCCTTTCTGCCTCAACACAACCCCCTGCTAGCTTTTAAAACTTTGAGGAAAATACAATCTCTGAAGATTACAGTTAATTAATGTAGAATCTTCCTTGTGAAAACCTGTAGAAAGAAGTACTGATTCTTAATTTTTTTAAAAAAAGCCCAGAGAAGTAAATGAAAAGAGAGGAATGGCGTAAACTTTTTTTTTTGCATTCACTATTTTAATTTTAAAACTTCAAAGACTCCTGTCAAGTTCCTGAAATGCAGAATGAAGGTTTCCCCTCCCCACACCAACAATTGCCGTGTTTCAAACTATATCAGCACTAAATCCCATCTCTGACATAGGCAAAAGTTGTTTTAATTGGCCTGATCCTCCAGAGCAATTTCATCTGGCTTTCAGTGATCCTCTAGACTTTAGAGATTTGCTACTTTTAGATACAAAGGGTATTGTATAGGTTAAAATATAAATACAAACCCTGGTTGGAGGATGTATATAAGTGTGCACTTCTGTGTATTTCTGTATATGTGTAGATAATTAGCAGATGCTGATAGACATGGTAATAATAACTTCAATTTTTCTACCTTTCTGTACAGCTTTCCTATTTTCTTTTTCTTTCTACTTACATAAAATTTGCAGATGTCAAATACCCAAGAACTTACAGCTTGGATGGATGGAACTGATGAAAGACAGACAGACAGACAGACAGACAGACGGACGGACAGACGGATAATATGAAGATGCCAATGTATATGGTAATAATAGCTTCTTTCTTTCTTTCTTTCTTTCTCTCTCTCTCTCTCTCTCTCTCTCTCTCTCTCTCTCTCTCTCTCTCTCTCTCTCTTTCTCTCCTTCCTTCCTTCCTTCCTTCCTTCCTTCCTTCCTTCCTTCCTTCCTCTTGCATGCACAAAAAAACCCTTTTAGAATCCTTGTAATTGAGAATGCTGGACCCGTCTATCACATCTGGGTGTAGCAACGTATATCTAGTATCTCTACCAAGACATCTTTTATGTGATACACATAAAATACAAGTGGAGCCTTGATTTCACCATTGTGTGGTTACCATCTTGACTTTTGGGGTCCCATCTTGTGGGCACCATTGCTTATCCATACACATCCTTTGTTTCCTAAAACTCAGAAGCACCCATATCCACAGTTTGGAGAGTCTTTGGAGATGTGTGTGGCTGCTGATATGAAGATAAATAAAAAAACTAACTTAAATAATGTTAGAATTACATGAAAATCTGCACATTTCCTCTGTCTGGAACCTATCTGTTCAAAGGTTTTGATTTTCTGAGTGTTGATTTTGTTTCTTTGCAAAGTGATTATTTGTGAAAAAAAAAATTCAGAAAAAAAGCTTCAAGATCCTTAGTTCACTAGAGCAACATCTCTATAGTGTATGATTTTCTTCTTCTTTGCTTGTTTAGATTTAAAATAGCAATGATTTTTCCTTTTCTTGCTTTGCAACAAGCAATTAGCAATTTCCTATAGCATGAAGCTTTCTTGGCTGCAATGCTATTTCAGCCACTTTTTGGAAGTATAAATGAGGGAACTACTAATAACATACTTTTAAAAATGTGGATGTATTCTTTACAAGTCATTTCCATCTTTCAGTATGAAAAAATACATTTTTATAAAAAGGATGAACTAGAAATGCTATTTCCAAAATACAAAGTGCCCAGGATTTGGGGATGTGACATAACATTTGGAAATATTTTCCCTTGCTAAGTGATTCCAACATTTTTCTAGTTTTACAATTTATTAGTTTTTGAATGGGATGTTAGTTTAGTGATCTGATTAGATGTTTTATAGTCTTATTCTTATCTCTTGACAGTAACACTGCAGATACTTCCATAAGAGGTGCTTAAAATAATATCGTTTTTCCTTTCTTCCTTTGCTCCATCACCTCCCCTTCTTTCTTTCTTTCTTTCTTTCTTTCTTTCTTTCTTTCTTTCTTTCTTTCTTTCTTTCTTTCTTTCTTTCTTTCCTTCCTTCCTTCCTTCTTTCTTTCTCTTTCTCTTTCTCTTTCTCTTTCTCTCTCTCTCTCTCTCTCTCTCACACACACTTTCTCCTTCCTTCCTTCCTTCCTTCCTTCCTTCCTTCCTTCCTTCCTTCCTTCCTTCCTTTCCTTCCTTCCTTCCTTCCTTCCTTCCTTCCTTCCTTCCTTCCTTCCTTCCTTCCTTCCTTCCTTCCTTCTTTCCTTCCTTCCAACTAACCAAACAAATTGGCTACAAATTTTGCTACAAATTCTCATGTAGCTTTGCCCAACAGGAGATGATTTCCCAGGCTCTGCTTGAAGACTTCCCAGAAGTAATTGCCCTTACTCTTAAATGTTCTTCCTAATGTTTAGCAGAAATCTACACTTATGTAACTTATGTCTGTTCACAAGTCCTGTCATTCATGTTCCTAGTTAAGCTGGAGAAGACAGTTTGCTGCCTGAGGCGAAGGACAAACTGTCTCTCCTACTAGACTGGCATGTAAATCTTCATTTAATACAACCTGCTTTCTATGCAACAAAACTTTCCTCCTCCATAAAGATGCATAGCAATTCTTTTATCCATAAATGCTGGTCTACCATAATCTGCCCTAGATCTATTACTTAATGTGACTATTCAGTCTATAAATATCATTCAATCTAATGATAGGTTGTCTTCTCTTTGGCTTAGAGGTTAAATTAATGAACTACCACTGGGAGATCTACAACTCAATTCACTATCATGGAACCTCACTGGGTGACTGTGGGACAGTTGCTATCTCTTTGTACCTGAAAGGATTGTTGTGAGGATGAAATTGGACTGCAGTGAGTCTCAGATGAATGTGAGTTCTCAGATGAATGATGTAAAATATATCTGAATAATAAAATTTAACCATCTTTCTTTCAGCCTTCTGTTTCTGAAGTTTGACTATCTCTCAAAGCTGGATATACAGGAAATTGGCAGACACCTTATTTCAATGAAGTAGAAATATTTTTGGCTTTGACTTGCATGACCCTTTGTAATGGAAATTGACCTTGGGAGACAGGAGGAAACGCTGTAGTCTCGACAATGGTTTGATAAATGAAATCTGAGCCTGATGTGGAGAAAGTGTCTCAGAAGGGACGCTTCCTAGTTTTAAGGAGAGTAAAAACAAGGGACAGGAGGGACACTTTCAGGTTTTGTTGTTTAGAAGTTTGCAACCACATTTCCATTTATTAGTGTTTTGAACAGGATGTTGGTTTTACTGATCTGAACAGATGCATCACATCCTTATGTTTATACTATGGCTCTGGCAGTAATTGACCAATTGATATGAGATTCTAAAAATAGTATTTTCCTTCCTTCCTTCCTTCCTTCCTTCCTTCCTTCCTTCCTTCCTTCCTTCCTTCCATCCATCCATCTGTCCTTCCTCTTCCCTCCTCCGTTTTTCTGGTATTCAGTCTGAGTTCTGAATTTAAATGCAGTAATCTGCAATAATCTGGATGGCTATTTGATTTTTTGATATACCTTTTTAATAAATAAATAAGTGTCCTTTGTTTTGCTTCTGAGAACAATTCCCTTTGCCAAAATTTCTCCAAGTCAAGAGTTCACATGCTCATTATCTAACCTTTTTAATTCAATAATCCTACATGGAACAAAGTACAGAAAGTCTGTTTTGCTTTGATCAGCAAGCTGATGGCAAAACAGTTTCCTGGGTCAAAAAGCCATCTAAATCAGCTTTTCAGGTGTTGACCTGATGTATCATCCTACATAAAGTCAGTCCTCTTTTTCAACAGAAGTTCTGAAAAGAAAGAGACAAAAACCAATCCCCACTTTGAACACAAATGTGCCTTCTGGCAAACCAGATCTGATTTTGAACTTTGCTTGCTTTGAAATACTAGAGTAGCTGCATGATGTAATCTCAGGGTTTGAGCTGGATGAATGAACAGATGGCAACCAGCCCAGCAGGAGGACTATCTGGCTTCAGTGCTCACTTACTGAGGAAGTATTTGCAGCACTAAACTCAGCAGCCCATACCTTGCACAAATACATATTCTTCTCACAAGAAACCAGGTATTATTCACATATTATTACAACATACATGAAAGCCAAATGTTATATGGATTCAGCTTTGCTAGACCAGATTGCTATTTGTTAAAAAAGCCTCTGGTCAAGTTGAGGAATTTTGCCTCTAACCCCATTGCAACTTTCCTTAGTGCCACAATCTGCCAATTCAGAAAGATCTCTAAGTCTTCAAGGAATGAGTAACTTTCAATCATACCATCACTGTCCCTATTCCACTCTCTTAGCTATAACCAATAGCATGTTCCTGGCTATAATTCTGTGCAACGTTAAAGGCTATGTGTCAGAGATCTTGAATAAAACCACAAGATTATAAACATGATGTCGATGTGTTGTTAACAGAGAAAACAGTGAATTGTGTTATTAATGTTGTGAATTTGTGATCATTAATGCAATGCATGCATTCTCCACATTTTTATCCTTCCAATTCTTCTGAAAGAGAGCTTGTTCTGAAAAATTCTTTTCAAAGGGAGAAAATGTTGATGAAGTGCTCATAGGTGGAGTTCATGCACAGATTTCATTATAGGGTGTGTACATGACTTTTCTGTCTTTCTTGTTCAATCATCATCTCAGCAGTCTTAGCCTCCCTGGCTTCCCACATTTCACCTGAAGCTCAGGGGAAGGGATGGGACGATGTGAAACAGAGGCTCTGAAAAGTGTGCCAGTGTGAAACTTCCTTCTTTGAAGTGTAAAGAAGAGCATCTTTTGCAAGGTTCACAGGTCTGCTTTGGAGGCAAACTCTTTCTATCCCAGCAGAACCTCTGGATGCAGACAGTTGGGGTTAGGCTTCAAGGCAGCTGGTGATAATACACCTATTTTAACGCTTCAAGAAGGAAGAGTACTTAGCGTATCCCTTGGCTTACAACTGCAGTGGAGCCTGCCAATTGTGATCATAAGTCATGATAGTCATAAAGCAGGTCATCACATGATTGCCCAAATTTTATGACCATTTTTTTTGCAGTGGTCATTATACAAATGTTACAGTCATTAAGCAAACCCATTGTTTGTTATGGGCTGAACCGGGTTATAAGTAGTTTTTGGGCGGTCTGTCATAATTTTGAACAGTTGCTAAGAGAATGGCTGTAAGTCAAGGATTACCTGTATTGTTTTCTAGAAAATATTCTAGAAATACTATCTTCTAGAAAATATTCCCCAGAAAATAGGAATTTGCTCACTCATTCATTGACTGTGTATGCTATCAACAATATTATTGTTCAAAAAGGAACAAAATCAAGACTGGTTTTGACAAATAATACTTTATAATTATTCTTGATTGTTCACTTGAATACAGGTACTCCTTGACTTATAACCATTCATTTAGTGACTGAAGTTAAAATGGCACTGAAAAAAGCTTAGGACTGGTCCTTGCATTTATGACTATCACAGCATCCCCACAATCATGTGATCAAAATTTGGCTACTTGGCAACCATTATGTGTTTACGATGGTTACAGCAGCCTCACAGTCATGTGATCTTCCCTGTTAGTTTCTGGCAAGCAAAGTAAATGGGAGTCGCCAGATTCACTTAACAACCATGTGATTCACTTAAGAACTGCAAACTAATCAAAGGTGACTCACTTAACAACCAACTAGCTTAGCAATGGAAATTCTAGTCATAATTTCTTGATATAAGCCCTCAACGTATGACCACAGTGAAGCCCAAATTTTATGTTGCTAATTGAGAAATTTGTTAAGTGAGCTTTGCCCCATTTTATGACTGCTTGCTGCATTTGTTAAGTGAATCACTGCATAATCTAGTCACACTAATTTGACTGCTTGTCAGATGGTTGCAAAAGGGAATCACATGACCCAGGAATACTGCAACCATCATAAATGTGAGTCAGTTGTCAAGCATCCAAATGTAAATCACATGACCATAGGGATGCTGCCATAATCCTAAGTGTGAAAAATAGCCATAAGTCAATTTTTCAGTGCCGTTGTAACTTTGAAAGTCAATAAACAAACTGTTGTAAGTCAAGGACGACCTGTACTATTTTTCTTATAAACCTATGGAACTCTCACTGCCATTACTCTAGATCCTACTTTTTCCCATCTGTCAAAGTGGAAGTTACCTGGCACCAAGAGGAACAAAATCTAGTTAAGCTTATCCTATTTTACATTCAGTCTTAAGATTCTGGTCATGCCAAGCTCAGGATTTCTGAACTACGTACCCCACACTTCACTCATTTTATGGCCTGTGTTTCTGGTCCAAAGTCCTAGCCATTAATTTTGCTATCTCCTATATAGGCCCCCAGAAGCCAAAGTAATATGACCCCCAAAATTAAATAAATAAATCCCAGCACCAACGAAACAATGGAAGAAATGTTTATAGATAAAAGAGAATATTAGTCCTAAGTTTGGAAAGTTGGGGAGATCTTGACCCTTCAAACATTTGAAATGGTGAATGATGGAAAAGATGTATTTTGTGATATCATGAAGGGTGAGCAGAGCAAAAAGAGGAAAATTAACTGTGAAAATTAACTATGAAAAGCTCCAGATTGGTTTAATTATTGTTATTTTAAGGAAGAATAAAAAGGAATCCTAAAGAAGACTTCAATGGGAACAGAAGTTAACAAATGCACTTATAGCCTGCAACTCATTGGAGAATGAGTCAGAAAGACCAATCAGCTAATTGATCTATAAGACACAAGAGAAAGAGAAATAAGTGCCTCCAGATCCCAAAGATGCTTTTTCAAGAGGCAACTGGACTTTCTTGTTTTTCTTTGAAGACATTTCACTTCTCATCCAAGAAGCTTCTTTAGAGCTCAGAGCGGAAGAAACTTCTTGGATGAGAAGTGGAAGATCTTCAAAGAAAAACAAGAGCCTAGACCTTAAGAAGCTTCTTGGATGAGAAGCAAAAGTCTTCAAAGAAAAACAAAGAATTCCAGTTGCCTCATGAAAAAGCACCTTTGGGATAATTATGACCTGGGTGATTGAGAATCTCCACAAACAAGAGCTTCCAAACAAAACCAGCCTGGGTGCATGAAGAACTCTCTAACAAACTGAGAAGGAAAAAAGGCTAAAATAGTGTTTTAGACCAGGGCTTTTCAACCTTTTCACCCATTGTACCACTTTTAGGATATGGCAATATCTGAGTACCACCAGTCGCCTAACAAGGTGTCAAAAACTTGATGACCCCCCCCAAAAAAGGAAAAAAGTGATGAAGTACAGGTAGTCCTCGACTTTTCTAGGATGGTTGCGTACCACTTGCCAGATGCCAATGTACCACAGGTAGTACCCGTACCACTGGTTGAAAAGCCCTGTTTTAGACTATTTTTAGAATAAAAAATGGAAAGAGAGACACATAACCTAATCAGAAAACCAGCAAATAGCTTGAATCTACAAAGACAGAATCAGGAGGGCTAAAGCTCAGAATGAAGTAAGGATTACAAGAAATATAAAAGAATAACCAAAAACGGTTTCTTTCAATATGTAAGGAACAAGAAAAAAGTCAAGCAAATGATTAATCCACTACTGGGAGAAGATGGCAAGAAGCTGACAAGTAGTAGGGAGAAACCAGAACTGTCTTCATGCAAAAGGAAAAATAGTCTAAACTACCAAAAGCAGCACTAGGGGAGAACAGGAATGCAGGTCAAAATAATCAAGAAAATGGTAAGAAAACACCTATTCACTCTCACCAGGATTGGATGGTTTACATCCCAGGGTTCTGAAGGAACTGGCAGATGTGATCTCAGAACTACTGAACAAACTATTTCACAGTTCCTGAAGCACAGGGGAACTGTCTGAAGACTAGAAAAGAGTTATTGTGATTCCAATTTACAAAAAAGGGAAAAAAGTGTATCCAGGACACTACAGCTTGACATCAATACCTGGGAAAATTCTGAAATTTTGTGAAAACAGATCATGCCTTCTTTGATAAACTGGCTAAATTAGTGGATCAGGGAAATACTGTGGATGTAGCAGGTATAGAGACTTCAGTAAGGCATTTGACGAAGTAGATGCCTTATTGAATCAACTACTTGTAGGATGGAACAATATGGGACAGACAGATAAATTCACAGTTGATAGTGGCATGCATTGGCATACCAGAATTATCTTTTGGGACCAGTTCTCTTCAACATCTTCATCAATGATCTAGCTGAAAGGATAAAAGGAGAGCTCAAATTTGTAGATAACATCAAGTTGGGGATAATTGCTCAAACTTTGGAGGATAGACTCAAGATTCAGAAGATTTTGACAGACTGAACATTGGGCCCTAGCTAACTAGATGCAGTTTAGTGGTGAGAAAAGTAAGGTCCTGCATGTAGGCAGGAAAAATAAAAGACCTGCATATGTGTAGAAAGTGCATATGTGTAGAAAGTGTAGAAAGTACCTGGCTCAACAATAATGACTGTGGAGAAATATAACTTTATAAGCTAGCAGTGTGCTGCAGCTACCAAAAACTGTTAATGCATCCTAGGCTGCATCAACAGAGAGATAGCATCAAGATCACAAGAAGTCATACTACTGCTTTATACTGCACTAGTGAGGCCACACTTGGAATACTGCACCCAGTTCTGGTCACAAAAAAAGATGTTGAGTTCATAGAAAGAGTGCAGAGAAAATCAACTAAGACGATTAGAGGTCTGCAGGATAAATTGTACAAGGGACTGTTAAGGGAACTATGTATGTCTAGCCCAGACGTGTCAAACACAAGGCCCGGGGGCCGGATGCAGCCCGTGAAGTGGTTTCATGTGGTCCATGAAGCCATCCTGGAAACAGTGAGGGAATGGCCAGGAGCCAATGTACAATTTTGTGGTTGCCATCTATGCTGAAACACATTCAATCTTAGCTCCACAAGTCTGTCTAGAAACAGCAAGGAACCAGTCCCTGCCATGTCGGCCCCACCCCCTAGGTGCATGCTGGGGAGGTGTCTTCTTTGGGAGGAATGAAGAAATGGACCATGCCTTGGCACTTGCCCTGGTCCCACCACCTTCTGCCAGAGACCTCAGATCTGTCCCACTCCTGCCCAGGCCCACACAGGCACCTTTGACGTGATGTAGACCCACTCCAACCATGCCCACCCAGTAGGCCGCACCCATCCTGGCCACACCCACCCAGACCCCCGAGGGCAACTGCAATGCTGATAAGGCCCTCAATGAAATTGTGTTTGACACCCCTGGTCTAGCTTAATGAATAGAAGAATGAGCTATCTTCTGGTACACAAGGGGCTGCCACAGAGATGTAGGAAGGGATTTATTTTCCAAAGCTTCTATTAAATAGAGATACAACTTGGAACTAAGATAAATTTCCTAACAGTGAGAATTAATTAATGGGATAGTTTGTTTCCTGACTCTTGCTGGAGGTTTTCAAGAAAAGATCAGACAACCATTTGTTTGGGATGATATAAAGACTTCTGCCCTGTGCTGGGGGTTGGACTAGAAGATCTCCAAGGTCTCTTCCTTCCTATGATTCTACGAATCTACATCATAGCAATAGCACTTAGACTTATATACCACTTCACAGAGCTTTACAGCCCTCTCTAAGTGGCTTACAGAGTCAGCATATTACCGCCAACAATCTGACTCCTCATTTTACTGACCTTGGAAGAATGGAAGGCTGAGTTAACTTTGAGCTGATGAGACTCGAACTGTTGAACTGCTGGCAGTCGGCAGTCAGCAGAATTAGCCTGCAATACTGCATTCTAACCATTGTGCCATCGTAGTCCATCCACAAGTCTGAAATCAAAGGAAGCTTTCTCTTTCCAAAGGGCCTACTACTCTTTGTGCTTGAAGCAGATGTTTTCCTGGGTTCTTTCCTTCCTCCCAGTCATGTTATCTGTTAAACTTGACCAGAGAAGAGCATCAAAGATAATTAGGAGACTGGAGGCTACAGCATATAAGGAAAGGCTGCTGGAATTGAGTATGTCTAGTTTAATGAAGAGAAGGACGAGGGGGTACATGATAGCAGTGTTCCAATATCTCAGGGGCTGCCACAAAGAAGAGGGAGTCAAGCTATTTTCCAAAGCGCCTGAAGGCAGGACAAGAAGCAACGGATGGAAACTAATCAAGGAGAGAAGCAACCTAGAACTAAGGAGAAATTTCCTGATAGTTAGAACAATTAACCAGTGGAACAACCTGCCTCCAGAAGCGGTGAATGCTCCAACACTGGAAGTTTTTAAGAAGAGACTGGACAGCCATTTGTCCGAAATGGTGTAGGGTTTCCTGCCTGAGCAGGGGGTTGGACTAGATGACCTCCAAGATCCCTTCCAACTTTATTATTATTATTATTATTATTATTATTATTATTATTATTATTATTATTATTATTATCACCACCACCATCATCATCATCATCATCACCATCATCACCATCATCATCTTATTGGAGAATCCTGGTATCCCTTTTCTTTTTCAGCATGACAAGTAATGCATAGAGTAGGTCCCTTTTAAGTGCTGACCATCAGTGGATCATTTAGCTTAATACACAAGTCATGTAGTTGGAATTAGATGCCCCACAGCTATTATTAACATTGATTCAAAGATTTGTTTTTGGCGGCGGCGGGGGGGGGGGAGGGGGGGCGCAGCAATTACAGGAGCAACCTTAAGGCAGAGGCACACAAATACATGTTGGATTGTGCTCACCTTCCTCTACAAAAAGAACATTTCCAAAAATTACTGCCAAATTGTAATTTAGAATGTGATGCAAGAAGAAAATTATTAGTAATACACGAAGGAGGGGTAGCCATATTAATCATATTTAATTAAAATTAACATTAATTAATGCCAAATAGGAATTCTTAATGTAATAGGAGACAGTTATTTAAAACATGAGGCATAATCATACTACGTATTGTTGATCGCACAGTCAGCCAGATGTTCAGATTGAATTTGGCATTTTTATTCACCTATCCAGTCCTTCCTAAGGACATTGGCTAGGGCAGGGTAGGCAACCTTGGCTCTTTTATGACTCGTGGACTTCAACTCCCAGAATTCCTGAGCTGAATTCTGGGAGTTGAAGTCCACGAGTCATAAAAGAGCCAAGGTTGCCTACCCCTGGGCTAGGGAGATATAGTTTTAAATAATATTAAAAGTACTGTATTGTCCCAGGATACAAGCTGTTCCAAGTAAACCAGCCTTTTGCAATTGTCTGATGGTGATTCAAATGGTGCTCCAGTTATTTTGAGACTGTATCCAAGGCACCTATTGCTATTACTACTACCCTTTCAGGTGAAGTTAAAGCTTAATAGCATTCGTTCATATTTTGATATAAATCAATTATTTAAAAATGGGGAGAGACAGATGAGGAAATCCCTGTGTCCTTAGTGGAAAATTTGTTTTGCTTCTCCTGCACAGCGTCCAGCAAAGGGGAATAAAACTGATTTTTATTGGTCATCTTGCAACACATTTGAGAATTATTGACCAGCAGATATAGGACACACATTTTTCTAATTATACCTTTCCAGCATGAACTTTATAGATTTAACAGGCAGGTGCTTCTCTTATTGCACGTCAGCTGATGTAAATGTGCTACCAATTTGAGGTTAAAACAAACCACAGTTATAATCTGGAGTAAATGCAGGTCTAGCAGTTCTCTAGAGAAATAACATGGGAATGTCATATCTGCAATCTCAGGATCCTCCCATGCAGGAAGAAAGGAAAGTAAAAGCAAGAGATGCAGCCATTCATACACATAATGATAAACTTGCTAGTTTGAACATGGTTTAATGTCTAAATTACAAATGATTGAGTTCAGATAGCTCAATCCAATTCCTTTGGAGAATTCAGTGACCATGTTCATACAACATACTAAGGAAAACCATACTAATATTACAACTTAATGTGTGTGTGAAGCAATTCTTCAGCATACGCAGTATTAGGACAAATTTGGCACGATGGCAAATGAAGCTTTAGAGTGAAAGTCCCTTTGAAACTGGTTTATAAAAAAGCAGGGCTGGCCTCAAGACAGTCTATCTTATCAACTTTAATAACACTGTGTGCACCCTGCTACAAGCTGGGGTTTGTAAGTGAGTGAATTTGTAATTGTGAAGGCAATTAAGGCAAAGTTCTCAAACCATGGGTTACATAACCTCTTAGAACAATATTTCCCAAACTTGACAACTTTAAGACGGGTGGACCTCAATGCCCATGCTAGCTGGGGAATTCTGGGAGTTGAAGTCTACCCATGTTAAAGCAGATAGCAATGCTCCAAGTGATTTGGAGGAGATAGCTACTACTGTGGGACCAGTCATCTGTCAGAACACTTTTTTTGTAATTTATCATGTATCCTTGTTTATTGGAAGGAGACATTTATTGTTTTAGGAGTATGTGATATCACAAGATTGGAGAAGCACCAAATTAAGGAATTAGGTTTTTATGACGCTGCCTAATGTTCCTGAGGATGGGCGGGATGTGCTTGGAGCAAGCCCTTTGTTGTGAAGGAAAAGTCTATATTACCCTGCTAAACTCACCTGCCCACAACAATAAACCTATCTCTTCCCTACAATTTTAAAAAAGATTCCATTTCTGCAATTTTGGAAATGTTAATTAATTTCTTTGCTGGTCAGGTTTGTATTTACAAAACATGAGCAAATAGAGTTTGCTTTTTAGAAACTAAACCGTGGGAACAAATAACTTCATTAGTTTTAAAATTAGGGCTAGTATGAGATTTTAATCTGGTCCTTGAATAGTAATTTAGGTTCAAAGTCATATGTATAAGTATGTGTTTACCTTTTTAAAATGTGTTGCCCATTATTCATGTTTATATGAATAAAAATAATCTAGTACAGTCTTCCCTTTCCAATACTCACTGAGGATGAGGCCTAAAGATCAACCTACCTGGAAGAATAATATCCAGCCTTACTCCAACTGACATCACTCTTCTTTTTCTTGAGATGAACAAATCCCATCTGGAGAAACTCCCATTCTGAAGATTGTTGATTCATAATATATCACGGATAAGTTTTTTTTTATAGAACAAGAGATCCTTGCTTTTTCTAATTGAAACTAGCTATGTATGGGCCCAGGATAAGACATAGGCAAAGTTGTGAGGACACGATAAAAAAATGTTTATAGAAATAAATTTATGTGAGGAATGTGGGGAAGACCTCTCCCATTTTTTTTTACCATAAACTTCTTGTTAATTTCTACATGGAGAGAGTGATGTTTATTATTTTTTTTATTAAAAGTTTTTTTTATTTTTTCCATGTAAACATTAAAAAAAAATACAATACAATTTTGAAATAAGATAAATTCATAACCATTGGTACGACCTGCCCACTCCCCCCAGGCCGCGTCCACCCTCTCTTAAAACATTCCCTACTTCCCTCCTCTTTCTCACCTCCCATCCTACTCTCTTCCCCTCCCCCTCTCCTCTCACTGCCCTACTTCCTCTCTACACTTTCTCACCTCTCATCCCTATCAAACCCATGAACACAGCATAAGGGGATTGCCCAGGCAGCACCCCTATAAGCAACCATTATCTATATTACACTTACCCCCCCACATTTCCTCCCTCCCACCCCCAACCCCCCTCCCTTCACTTCCCAGAGCAGAATACAGGGTTAATAATAAGAAGATTTATAATAATAAGAAAAAAGAAAAGAAAAAGAAAAAAAGAAAAAAGAAAAAAAAACAAAATATCATATTTAACCTTTAACTCCAATAACCTATAAGAAAATTCTCTATAATATTTACTATAATATTCATTCATAAAATAAATGAAACTTTTTAGTTCCATACTTTTTCTGAATATAATCTATCCATCTTCTCCATACAGTAATATATCTTTCTTGTGTATGATCCTTTAAATAAGCAGAAATTTTTGCCATTTCTGCAAAACTAGATACTTTAAATACCCATTCTTCTAAAGTAGGCAAAGAATCTTTCTTCCAGTATAAACCTATTAATAACCTTGCAGCAGTTAATAAATTCAACATCAAAATAGTTTCTTTATCATTTAAGTCCACAAAAATACCCAATAAAAATAGTTGAGGAGTGAACTTTATCTTCCTTCTAAAAATCTTTTGAATGTTCCACCAAATCATAATCCAAAAAGCCTTTACCTTTTTACAATTCCACCAAATATGAAAATATGTCGCATCTTTATTGCCACATCTCCAACATTTGGGCTGTATATTAGGATACATACAAGATAATTTTTTAGGATCTAAATGCCATCTATAAAACATTTTATAAAAATTTTCTCTCAAATTTTGAGCTTGTGTAAATTTAACATTTCTAGTCCAAATTGTCTCCCATAAATCCAACGAAATCGGTTCCTGTATATTTTGAGCCCATTTAATCATACAGTCTTTAATCAATTCTGTTTCCGAGTCTAACTCTAGTAAAACATTATAAATTCTTTTTATATGAGCCTGACTCTGATTTTTAATCTGAATAACCAATTGTTTGTCTTCTAATGTTATTTCCTCTTTCTTATCTACAGTTCATCCATCCACTATTTGTAAATATTGAAACCATGACTGTAGGATATTTTCCTGCCTTAATACATCTAGGGATTTCAAATGCCAATTCGAACCAGACCAAATTAACAATTCTTTATACGAGATTTTATCAAAATTTGTCCCCTTAGAAGTTCCCTCAATTGCATGTCTGGGAATCCCCCAGATAGGTATTTTATAATTTAATCTGTAATAATACTTTTTCCAAACACGAAGTAGGGCATTCCTCAAAATGTGTGATTTAAAAGTCCAATCAACTTTCTTATTAAAAATCAGGTATGCATGCCAACCATATATTAAATCCCAACCTTCCAAAAAAAAAAGTATCCTTATTTGTTAAATTAAGCCAATCACTTAACCAAGTTAAGGCAGCTGCATCATAATATAATTTCAAGTTAGGTGCCTTAAGTCCTCCTCTTTCTCGAGCATCCTGTAAAATCTTAAACTTAACCCTTGGTTTCTTTCTGGCCCATATAAAATTGTTGATGCCCTTTTGCCATTCATCCAAATTTGCCTCTTTTTTTAAAATAGGTATCATCTGAAACAAAAAAAAGGAACTTTGGTAGAACATTCATTTTTACAGCTGAAATTCTCCCCAACAATGACAATTGCAATTTTTTCCAGTCTTTTAAGTCCTTTTGTACTTTTACCCATAATGGTTCATAATTATTCTTATACAATTTTCCATTTGAAGCAGTTAAATATACTCCCAAATATTTAATCTTTTTTACCATCTGGAAACCTGTAGCTTTGACAAAACTTTCCCTATCCTTAACTGACATATTCTTAGATAATATCTTAGTCTTATAATTGTTGACTTTAAAACCAGAAACATTCCCATACTGTGTTATAAGTTCTAGTAAACAATCAATCGCTTGATTCGGTTGTTCCAAAATTAAAACCAAATCATCCGCAAAAGCCCGCAATTTATACTCATTCTTCCTTATCTTTACGCCCTTGACTACCTTTGATTCTCGAATCTGAATCAATAAAATTTCCAACGTTAAAACAAATAACAATGGGGATAATGGGCATCCTTGTCTTGTCCCTTTTTCAATATTAAAATTCTCAGTCAGTCCCCCATTTACAACAATTTGTGCAGATTGTTGCTGATATATAGCTTTAAGTGCATGTAAAAAATTATCTCCCAAATTCATTTTCTCTACCAATGAGAATAAAAATTGCCAATCTAATTGATCAAAGGCTTTTTCAGCATCCAAAAAATAAAAGCCACAGGAATCTGATTATTCTTATCCAAATACTCAATTAAGTTTATAATTTGTCTAACATTATATTTCATGTATCGCCCTGTTATAAATCTTGCTTGATCACTATGAATCAAGTCCTTCATAACCTGCATTAATCTATTTGCCAAAATTTTTGTAAAAATCTTATAATCAACATTTAATAATGAAATTGGCCTATAATTCTTAGGCTCTGTAAGATCCTGATCTTCCTTTGGAATCAGTGATATAAAAGCTCTTTTCCAAGAAGGAGGAACTTGTGTACCAAACAAAATACTATTAAAAAGTTCCTTTAATGGCTCCATCATTTCTTCAGATAAAGTCTTATAATACTTCGAGGTCAGTCCATCTGTTCCTGGAGACTTTCCCACCTTTAACTGCTTAATAGCTAAACTAATTTCCTCCACAGTAATTAATCTATTCATCCCATTTTGTTGTTCCTCTGAAAGTTTAGGGAAATGTGCTGATTGTAAATATTTATCTATATCCACACCCTTTATGTTATCACTTGAATATAATTTTGTATAAAAATCTAAAAACTCTTTTTAATCAAATTTTGCTGAAAAACCTCAATACCTTTATATTTTACTTTCTCTATAATTCTAGCTTTCTGTTTCTTTCGTAACTGGTAAGCCAACCACCTCCCAGGCTTATTCACGTTACAAAAAGTATTATGTCTCATATACGACAGATTGGTAGCCACCTGATCTGCCATCAGCATATTAAATTGTTCCTTAAGCATCTTTATAGATACCTTTAAATTATTATCAGTTGGATTAAGAACAAACTCTTGTTCTTTTAATTTAATCTCTTCTTCTATTTCTCTACATCTTTGTAACCCTTTTCCCCTAAAAACTTTATTCAATTGAATCAAAATTCCCCTCATATAAGCCTTACTGGCATCCCAAACCATGGACATCGGTGTTCCCTTATTCATATTTATAGCAAAAAAGTCCTTTAAATGCTCTTTACATTTTTGTACAAATTCTTCCCGAGTAAACAAATTCTCATTCAATCTCCAGGGTCTTCTATTCCCATCTTCTAAATGTAATTCCATCCACACCGGACTGTGATCTGACAAAGTTCTGGGGAAAATTTTCACCTTCCTCACTCTAGAGAGAAAGTCACTAGTAATAAAAAAAAAGTCAATTCTTGAAAATGACTGATGTCTATCCGAATAGAAAGTGAAGTCTCTATCACTTATATTCTTTTCTCGCCAAATGTCAATGAGCTCCAATTCTTCTTTCAAATCAAAAAAAGTTTTAGGTAATCTAGTTTGGGTAAAAGTTTTAGAGGAGCTCCTTTTGTCTATAGTTGAATCTAAAACCCCATTCCAATCGCCCATCAAAATTACAGATTTATAATCCAACTGAGATATCTTCCCATGCAAAAACTTGTAAAATTGTTTCTGTTGCTGATTAGGAGCATATAATCCAACAATAAGAACTTTTTTTACCTTGTAATGATAATTCCACAAAAAGATATCTTCCTTCAGAATCAGTCTCAATTAATTTAGATGAAAAATTTTTCTTCACGTAAATTACCACTCCCCCTTTTTTCCCTGGAGCTGGAGCAATAAAATGTGAACCCAAACGAGGATTCATCAAAAGTTTAGAGTCCTTTAAAGTTATATGAGATAGGTAAAATGAGGACCCAGATTGTTGGGGGCAATATATATATATATATATATATATATATATATATATATATATTATATATATATATATATATATATATATATATTGCTTACTGGTGTACACCGCTTAGAGAGTGCTTGCACTTAAAGCGGTATATAAGTCTCATAAAATAAATAAATAAATAAATAAATAAATAAATATCAAATCATTGTTGTGTTGTTTCAAATAATGAAAAATCTTTCTTTGTTTCTGTGGCAGATTTAAGCCATTAACATTCCAGGTCAGAAACCTGGCCATCTCCACTGGCCTGGAGCCTCTGGAGCATAGCCTGCAGATCCACTGTCGAAGATCTTTTTGGTCTTGCCCCTCCCACAGGCTCTGTAATAACCATGCCTTCAACTTTATCACCACTCTTCTGCTGCTGCTCTTTTTCTTTACGTTTATGGGCAGCTCGTGTCATCCTTTGCTCTTTTATCTCAAGATTCTGTACAGCTTGTTCCATGACCATCATTGATGAGGCTCCTGCCATAACAGGCTCTTCCATTATCCTTATTTGTGGGGGTGAGGATGATCTTGCCTTTAAGATAGAGTGATAAAAATCTCTTGCCTTCGAAACTGTAGTTAATCTGTGACGTATTCCCTCATAATTCACTATTATTCCTCTTGGAATCTCCCATCTAAACTGAATTTGACATGTTTTAACTCATCAGACAGAAAAGCAAAATCCTTTCTGCCTAGTGATGTTTATTTTTCTTCCCTAAATGTACCTTATATGAATCTTTCTCCCACTTGCAATCTGACAGTGGCATAGTCCAGGTTTCCATCATCTTATAATAGATGGAGTGTTGATTGACTTCCAAGTGAGTGAAAAAGCAAAGAAACTCCTACAGATTCATATTTTGTCCTGGCCATGCATAAGCTCTATCATATTTCATGTTACAAAAACATGAGATAAAAATATCCTGTCACTGCTTTACTAATATTTTGGAGGTTCTCTTGAGTTTAGCTTTCTCAATGTACCTCAACCATTTCATTCTTGCTGATAATAAGCAAGAGACTCAAACATTGGTAGGCAAAAACACAGGTTGGAAAGCATTTGAGAAATAGAGTGGTTAGAATGGAGGATTAGGGTTGGGGAAAGTTTAATTATCCATTGAAGTTCATTGGATAATTTGTTGTTTTTCTTTCTCTTTCTGCCTAAGCTAACTTATGCTATTGGGAGAAGAAACAAGGATGAGAATATATATATATATATATATATATATATATATATATATATATATATATATATAGATATATATGTGTGTGTATTATGTGTGTGTTTGTGTGTGTGTGTGTCTTGAGGAGAGATATATATATATATATATATATATATATATATATATATATATATATGACTTGAATTCTGAATAATCAGAGGTACCATATTCATTCCAAGCCTTGGTACATTTTGGGACTTGGGACACATTTTTTAAGGCATCTGTTTCAAAAGATTATTCCATTTCAGAACAATCTTAATGCTAAAATAGTGTTTTGGAGAAAGAGTACAAAGAAACACTTACTCAGAAGTTTAAGCAACTAAGCCATGAGCTATGGTGGTGAAGTGATTAGAGTGCAATATTGCACGCTGACTCTGCCAGGAGTTTGATCTTGACTGGCTCAAGGTTGGTTCAGCCTTCTATCCTTCTGAGGACCCAGATTGCTGGGGGCAACATGCTGACTCTGTAAATCACTTAGATAGGGCTGTAAAGCACTCTGAAGTGGTATATAGCTTTTAGCAGAGTAAGGACCAGTATTAGTGCAGGGGAATAAAAAAAAACCACCTGAAACTTTTATGGAATGATAAACTCACTAGAAGTGAAACAAATGTCAACACCAAGGAGAAACTGTTGTATCTCAGTTATATTCCATCATTAATTATGTCTCTACCATAAATAGCCTTTGTTCTTCGTAATCAATGGGTAAATTTCAGCATGGTATCATTCCATCAGCAGTTATGGAAGATTTATGTTTAGTAGCAGAGCACATTGGAAGATATGACACTTACATTGCTGTGCAAAACTGATTGCATGCTTTAATGTCTCATGGTCAAATTACATATTTTTCTGATTTTATTTTTAAATAAAATTATTATTAACTGATCTTACAATATTGCACATGCTAATTGAGGCTATCTTGAGCAAAGATCTTTGGATAGGTCAGGGATAGGCAACCTTGGCTCTTTTATGACTCATGGACTTCAACTCCCAGAATTCCTGAGCCAGCCATGCGGAGGGAAAAGGGACAGGTTTCCAAGTCACAAAAGACCAAGGTTGCCTACCCCTGGGATAGGTCATCCAAGGTGCTCTGTGATTGGATAGGAACTGACTGTTAAGAGTTTTCTGCTCCAAACACACCTCTTTCTTAACTTCATTGTTTAATACAGAGCTTGTCAGTAGCATCAAGTAATAACTGAAAAAATCAAGCTAATTTTCACTGAATGAAGATTGTACTCCTGATGTTTATTACTATTACTCCAAATACAAAATTTGCAGGCTTAGTAGGATAAAGAAAAGATGATACTTGATATGTAATCATTGATAATGTCCAGGTCTTATTTCTTGTTCTTTGGATCCTAATTTCATCCTCGTAATGCTTCCACTGTGTGGAATTTCCACTAACTGGAAGGCAGTATTTTCAATAAAGCAAAAATCAAGAACATAATCTCAGACTGAGAGTAGGGAAGTTCAAAAATAATGCTAGAAAGTATTACTTCACAGAAGGAATAATGCAAGCTTGACAGCAATTCCCAGGGGAGCAGTAACTGAGTTTAAACATGCTTGAGATAAACACATGTCCATCATCTGACAAAAATTTAAAAATAAAAACAATAATTAAAATAACGAATACACAAATTACACACTAATATATATAACAAAAATTAAAAAGAAAACAAAAAACAAAAAAATTCAAAGGGCAGGTTCAATGGACCACTATGACTTTT
The DNA here is from genome assembly GCF_016545835.1 of Crotalus tigris. Lineage (NCBI taxonomy): Eukaryota > Metazoa > Chordata > Lepidosauria > Squamata > Viperidae > Crotalus > Crotalus tigris. The sequence goes on along the minus strand of NW_024096497.1, from coordinate 1,209,816 downwards.
TCTGCCTTTAGTTTTCTATGTTTCCATGTGATTGTTGAATGGTGTAAAGTCCAGCTCAAATTAACCCACCAACAACATGAATGTCTATGGAGATTCGTAGTCATCCAGATCATGGTTGACCCAAAGGTGCTTTTTCAAGAGGCAGCTGGACTTTGAAGACATTTTGCTTCTCATCCAAGGATTCCAAGCATTGAAGAAGCTTCTTGGATGAGAAGTGAAACATCTTCAAGGAAAAATAAAGGAAATCCAGTTGCCTCTTGAAAAAGCATCTTTGGGATAACTTGGATGATGTTGTGGAATGAGATTGAGGGACAGGAAAGTTCTTTAACTTCTTTGACTACTCGTGTTTTTCTTTTTTTAATTTTTCTTTATAATTACAAATCTTTAGTGCTTAGTAAACAATGTGTTATCTGGGTCCATATATTTAACTTGATAATGCATCTTAAAGTCCTACTGTCTACCCATTTTTCTAGCCATTGGTAAATACATCCCATGTTTGAAAGTTTTCTGTATCTTCTTTCCCTTTCATTTTCAAGCCTGTCCATTAGAATTAGAAAAAAAATGTTAAGAAAACATGTAGATTTTAAGCCAGAATTATTTCTTTTAGGTACAATCTCAGAAAATTATGATAAAGAATGTGTATATTTAATGTTACATGTATTAACAGCAGTGAGAATTACATTTGCACAGCATTGGAAAAATGAAGAAATACCAGCTGAAGAAGAGATAATTAAGAAAATTTTGGACTTTGTGGAAATTGTTGTGTTTTTCTATGGTACCATTTGTGTTATGTTCTGCTTGTCCTTATTTTCCACGCAGAAGGAATCCTTTATATTTCTGCAGTGAATAATTAATTTGTTTCAGAATGGGTAGTACACTTTCCTGTTTAGATCAATTGATCCACTATAATTTCTTTTGCCTAACAATCATCTCACTTGCACTCCATTATTTAATTAATGGAGAGAGAGATTTGATTTCATATAGCCTAGAGTGTGCTTAATATGTTCAAGAAAGCAGCTTTTCATGATTTGAAAGGTGTGCAGCTCTACCAGATAAATTGCAAAAGAATTAATGACAAACTTGTTTACTATATCTGGGGATGTTCCAACAGTGTGATTTTTGTTGTTAAAAAGAAAAGATAAATAAATGCAGTGTAGTAATTTAGATTTTAAGAAACTCACACTTTGCCCCTACTGAAAATTAAGCATAATAATTATTTAAACATCATAAAAATGTTTAGCTTATTCATAAAAGGTTAGATTAACAACTGATAAAATTAATATTATTAATATTAAATGTACTCATTAAACACAATATATGGAGATATTTTTTTCCCAAAAAATGGTCATGAACCATTATGAAATGGAATGTGGTTAAAAATAGAAGAAATCTAAAGTGTTCTTTGAGAACAGACGCCTATTACACAGATGCCTATTATACAGAAAATTGTTAATTTATATAACAGAGAACACAATGTAAGTTTTTAAATTTATTTTCACTGCTTTTAAAGTAATTACAAAAAGATTAAAGGAAAAAGAAAAAGGCACAAAAAATATGATAAAAATGCATACATTGGTAAAAAAAGAAAAAACATCTGAAAAGTACTTTTAAATAAGTGAAAAACATGACAAAGGAAAAGGGGAAACTAGCATAATATACAATTTTAGTAGTGAATAGCTTCAATTCTATATATACCTATCTAATATTGAAGATATAATAAGGATAATGTTTATTTGAAACACATTTTTACATTGTATTATAATTATTAGGTTTTGAGAGAAAATAGTGGATTATATAAATATAATTATGTGACAAAAACTAACGTTTATATTATTAAAGGATAATATAATCAACCAAAGAGATAAGCAACCTAGAACTAAGGAGAAACTTCCTGACAGTTAGAACAATTAACCAGTGGAACAACCTGCCTCCAGAAGCAGTGAATGCTCCCACACTGGAAATCTTTAAGAAGAGAATGGACAGCCATTTGTCTGAAATAGTATAGGGTAGTGATGGCGAAACTTTTAGAGACCGAGTGCCCAAACTGCAATCCAAAACCCACTTATGTATTGTCGGGTGTTGGGTGAGTATGGCTCATTGGGTGGGTGTGGCCCATTGGGTGGGTGTGACCCATTGGGTGGGCGTGGCTGCAGTGGTAATGGCAGACTGGGTGGGACTAAAAAGTTCAATCAATCAATTCCAACTTTGCAAGATCTTTTTTTCCCCGCGATAAGTTGAAATTGAGTAATTGATTGAACCTCTTTTTTTTGTACATGGCGACAGCCTAAGGTGAAAAGGTTTATAAAATCCAGCTGAAGGCCTAGGACTGGGGCGACGGTGCGCATGCCCACAGAGAGGGCTCTGAGTGCCACCATTGGCACCCGTGCCATAGGTTCGCCACCACTGGTATAAGTTTTCCTGGCTGAACAGGGGGTTGGACTAGATCAGTGGTTCTTAACGTTTTTGAACAAATTGCCCCCTTGAGCCAATGAGGAAGTTGTCATCGCCCCCTCCCCCAAGATAACCTCTCAATCACAACATAGGAAATAATTCTTCAATTTATGCAAACACTTTTTTTGTTTTCTTTAAAATTGTCATCAGACATATGATGCAAATAATTTATTTCCAGTCTTTTTCCCATATCTCAACTGTGTGAAAAGTTTTGGTGCCACCCAGCACTTTATTCCCAAACTTCGTGATACATGTATTTCATTAGTATCTTATTTATTCAAGACACTTAAATGTAATGACCATTGAAAACAAAATTCAACTGCAAGAAAGTGAAATGCCCAAAAAGAAAAACAGTAACATTTAATGATTGAATTACAAGTGAAATTTAAGATGCAAAAAGAAATATAAAAAGGGCATAAGAACAAACCGCAATGCAGGAACTAAGAATTTCAAGACGAAAACTCTGAAACTAAATTAAGATTTGAGGAAAGCATATATAGTCATGCACACTGTAAAAAGGATTAAAAAGTTACAAAGAAAATATAATATCGAACTGGAGTGCATGCTAAAAAAGTACAATACAAAGAGACACACAAAACAGCATGCGATGTTTCGAAAGAAGCACTCCCCCCTCCATCACTGCCCATTCTGGCCAATGATGAGCCACTGTATGGGTAGAGCAGGGGTAAGCAACCCAAAGCACTCAAAGAGCCACTTGGACCCGTTTCCCACAGAAGATAAAACACTGGGAGCCGCAAAACCCTTTTGACATCTAAAATGAAGATAACACTGCATATATCCTTTTTTACCTTTATTATATATATATCTTCAGTGTTATCTTCATTTTAGATGTCAAAAGGGTCTCTCTCTCTCTCTCTCTCTCCCTCTCTCTCTCCCTCCCTCCCTCCCTCTTTCTGCCCTTGGTCTGCCAGTCCTCTTCCCCCACTCAGTGTGTGTGTGTGAGAGAGAGAGGGGGGAGAGAGAGGCACTTGCGCTTCCTCTCTCTCTTTCTCTCTTTCTCTTTCCCCTCTCCCTCTCTCTTTCCTCTCCCTCCCTCCCCCTTCTTTCTCCAGGTGAGGAGAGAGAGGGGAGGAGAGAGGCACTTGTGCTTCCTCTCTCTCTTTCTCTTTCTTTTTCTCTTTCCCCTCTCCCTCTCTCTTTCTCTCTTTCCTCTCCCTCCCTCCCCCTTCTTTCTCCAGGTTAGGAGAGAGAGGGGGGAGAGAGAGGCACTTGCGCTTTCTCTCTCTTTCCGCTCTTTCTCTCTCTCTTTTTCTCTTTCCCCTCTCCCTCTCTCTTTCTCTTTCCTCTCCCTCCCTCCCCCTTCTTTCTCCAGGTGAGGAGAGAGAGGGGGGAGAGAGAGGCACTTGCGCTTCCTCTTTCTTTCCTCTCTCTTTTTCTCTTTCCCCTCTCCCTCTCTCTTTCTCTCTTTCCTCTCCCTCCTTCCCCCCTTTTTTCTTCAGGTGAGGAGAAGGGGGAGAGAGAGGCACTTGCGCTTCCTCTCTCTCTTTCCTCTCTTTCTCTCTTTTTCTCTTTCCCTTCTCCCTCTCTCCTCTCTTTCCTCTCCCTCCCTCCCCCTTTTTTCTCCAGGTGAGGAGAAAGAGAGAGAGAGAGAGAGAGAGAGAGAGAGAGAAAATGAAAGGCAGAGGGCACTGAAAGGGGGGGCAGAAGGCAGCAGAAGACCCCGTCGCTGCTGGAGGCACCCAGCTTCACTGCCCGCCGGGCCTGCAGGGACGCCCCGGCTCACGGTCACATTGGCAGGCCATCCCACGTGCCGCTGGCGTCCCTGAGCTCAAGTCAGGGCCACGGGACATCTGCAGAATGCCCCGCCCATCGGCTGTATCGCCAAGCCTCCCCTTGCGCTACCAGTGTCCCTGGGCTTAACTCGCAGGGCATCTGCAGAACACCCCCATCAGCTGCTGGAGGAGCTGGGGCTGCTCCGCAACGCACGATGCTCCACCAGCATCGCCCAGGGAGCGATGCCCCCACCAGCCACCACCTCAGTCAGGACTGCCACCCAGGGGGCAACAGGAGGAAGAAGGGGAGGAGGAGGGCAAGGAAGCCGGCGCTGGACCCCATGAGGAGGCGCTCCTGCGGGTCTGGTTGGAAAATGCCTTCCCCTCCCTTTCTCTCCCCCCATCTTCTACTCACCTCTCAAAGCAGCCAGGACTCTGGTGCACCTTCCCGGCCAGCTGAGCCAACAGTCGCATGGCTGGGGATCGCAGGGGCAGCTCTCCCTCAGGGCTGCGGCTTGCAGGAAGGCTGGCCTGCTAGGCTGAGGCTCTGGTGGGCTGCTCCCAGAGGGGGTCCTGGGGATCCCCTGTGCAGTTCGCCAGCCACGTGCACTTGGTATGGGGCCAGCCAGGGAAATGCACTTCCTGGCTGCACTTGTCCCAGGAGGTGGGGCACCCGGGCTCAGGGCCAACCAGGAGCCCTGTGAGGGGGCAAATCTGAATCAGAGAGTGCCTCTCTCTCTCTCTCTCTCTCTCTCTCTCTCTCTCTCTCTCTCTCTCTCTCTCTCTCTCCAAATGGCGGAGGAGGCTCAGACCTGCAGGGGCAGGCTCAAAAATGTCCCTAAAACTTCTTGCTCCATCGCCCCCATATTGCCCCCTTTTCGTTCCTTCGCCCCCACGTCGCCCCTTTTCATTCCATCGCCCCCCTGAAAAATGAAATTGCCCCCTAGGGGGCGATATCGCCCACTGGACTAGATGACTTCCAAGGTCTCTTCCAACTTTATTATTATTATTATTGTTATTATTATTATTATTTTCAGTGCCACAGTAACAGGCACTAAGTGAATTGTTTTAAGTCAAGGACTAGCTATAAATGGAGGCTCTGTGCCCTTACTATGGTAAAAGAAAGATCTAGCAGCATTGACGAGATAAATGTGTAGGCTCCTTTCCCCCAATAGATTGAAGACCTGATTGTTGTTGCCACCTCTGATTGGATAGCCTACAGACATAGAGTTTGTATGAATAAGTATTCTGAAATATGGGACCCATTTAGACAAAACACAGTAAGTTAAAACATAACAATTATATAAATGTATTAGAAATGTAATTAAAATAATATTTGTATTATATAGAATTGTAATTATTTGCTGTTGAAATGTGAGATCATGGTGTAAGTTAGAAAATCAAAATAACAAGGCTGAGAATTCCATAATTGGTGTAATTTAGTGATCAGAAACAACTCAACATTGAGCATATCGCAAGGGGAAAAAATAAAGAACACTAACATTTTCATTTCCCTTTCAATTTATGAATAAAAATTAAAAGATAGCAAATATTACAGTTTGTAAATGTTAAGAGAGCCAATATATTTGGGGAAAAATGTACTTTTTGTGGATTATGATTCTTCACTTCTCTTGAACTAAGAGAAAGGACACAACAGGAATTGGATGGGTCTTTTGTGGCCCCAATTTATGCCATTCCACTGATACCAAAATGTAGAAACCACACAGAATGGGATTAAGGAAAAAAACTCACACTACATACATGGGGGGGGGAAGATTTGTGAAATGGATGCATTTTGGATTTGTGGACATGATACTTTCACATGGCTTTCTGTAAAATTATCCACCTGTCAAATCAAAAACTCTTGTTTCTGGGCATTTTAAGAGATACCATCACCAACACTGATAAAAGTGCTGATTTTATCCATTTCTGGTTATTTCCCCATGATTTCTATACTGTTTAAAAATGATGTTTGTTTAAAAAATATCTGAAAGAAGATGCTCCTGATCCATGTTTTCTAAAAACATATTTTGCCCATCTATACTGCCACAGCTCTGACAAATATGAGTAATTAGATAGAACAAGGCAAACATCAAACCTTATTCTTGAGACTGCTATTCTTGCAGGGTGTGGTCAAAATAGTCAGGGTGGGGGCCGTGAAAATCCCACCACACGGGCATCCTTGTTTCTTATGTTTGGATTGTTCAATCATGAAAGAAGAAAAGAAAGCAAAGGATGTACACTTGAGGAAAACTAAAAAGTAAAAAAGCATTCCATCCATGGGTGTATATTCAAGATGATATTATTGCCTAATTAAACTAGCCTTACCTCAATTGCTTTGATATAAAGGGGCATTTGAAGGCACTTTTTGAAACAGAATGCATGCCCCTACTTTCCCTCCCCTTCCTCTCTTAGTTCCGCTTGACATTTGAGTAGAGACCACAGCTGCATACCAGTCTGAGATTTGCCTGATTAAAAACAGTTTGCTGTAAGTCACATCATGCAGAAGACACAAGAGTCTTGCTACTGACAAAAATAAATAAATAAATAAAATAAAATAAAAAAATGGAGGGGGGAGAAAGGAAAAAAAAGAAAAAGAAATTTGCTTTTATTGTTAGTAAGGAACTAGTAACTAGATCCACAGCCTGCTTCATGCTAGCTTTGTAATTATACTATTTTAGTGGTAAGCCAAACATTTTAGCCAAGAGTAATTTAGACATTCTTGAGCTATATTCATTTTCCCCCCTTTGAATGTTCATCTTGAGCCTTTGAACAACATATAATCTCCCAGCATTTCCCTCCCTTCCTATGGTTTCCTCAACCTTTTGGTCTAACGAAACAAATGCATCTTATTTGGCATAATTTTATGAAACCCATTGGAAACAGGCATTGTTTCATAGAACAAACCTATTTTTATTCCAAGATTGCTTCCTGTGGTTTCATTTTCTAAGCGCAGCTTTGAAGTTAAGTCTTGCCTGAGTGGATAGCAATGAGCCAGGAGGAAGCCTTAGGCCCACCTTCCCTAACCCAGCATCTTATAGACATCATCATCTTGGCTGGAAGATGCCAGCTTGAGAAAGATGATCTAAGCTTGGGGAAACTTTAGTGTTGATGTGGTTGACAACTACCACAGCTATTTCAATAGAGTCTCTCAATTCATATTACAAAATCACCACCAAAAAAGAGCAGATACAAGGAAAATCGAACAGGCTTCAGTGTTTTATATGTGCCCTTCATTTTTGCAGTGCTGATTTTTAGGTAGAATTGAGCTCCTCCTTTGGCCTCTCAAAGTATCTCATGAATGGTTAAAACAAATAAGAACAATAAAATGAGAATCAATTGAACTATAGTGCAAATATACTGAGAGGCAGACATGAAGAAGCATGAAAAACAGGTATCCAACCCGCTTAATTAATGTGTTTAAAAAGTGGGGAAATGATCTTCTTTTGTTCTGTCTTGTTACATATATTGTATTCTTTCTTACATTTTCTTACATTTAGTTCTATTTTTTTCCATTATGAGATTCTAGACGTAGATTGGATCTCTTATCCAATCATTGATCACTTCAAGATCTAATTCATTTCAAGAACACAAAGATGTTTTGTACTTTCAGCTAATAATCCTAGATTTGGGATGATCCTGTCTAATCTTGCTAGTCTCAAGCAATTTTGGAGCTACAATCTTCTTTCTAAATTATAGACATTATTAAAAGAGTCTAACATTTGTCGGATAACCACATCCTTCACACAAAGCATATAGTCTTTGAAAAGAACAATAATTCATCATCTGAATTTTAAAGACAGGAGTGTGAAACGGAATCAAACAAATTCATTGTATTTTTCCTACAGCAATTGCTCCAGAATCCTAACAGTGAGGACAATTAACCAGTGGAACAGCTTGCCTTCAGAAATCATGGATGCTCCATCACTGGAGGTTTTTAAGAAGAGACTGGACAGTCACTTTTCTGAGATGGAATTGGTTCTCCTGCTTGAGTGGGGGAGCTAGATTAGAAGACCTTCAAGGTCCCATCCAGTTCTATTCTATTCTATCCTATTCTGTTCTGTTCTGTTCTATTCTATTCTATTCTATTGGAAGAAGAGGGGATTACTTTAAGTATAACCAAGACTTTAATATTAGCATTTCAATAATATTTATAGCATTAATTCCCTGCTTTGTCTTAAATTTGATAACTGTTTTGCATGCTTGTTCAAAAATATATTCTAAGTATGCATAGACTATAGCAGTGGTGGCAAACCTATGGCACGGGTGCCAGAGGTGGCACTCAGAGCCCTCTCTGTGGGCACCCATGCTGTTGCCCCAGTCTTGCCTCTACACGTGACTCCCTCCTCACCAGAAGCCTCCCTGGAGGAGAGTCATCCACATGGCAGTCAGACAGCATAGACAAGACTGCCCTCATGCCCCAACGTGCACAGTTGATGCTGCAGGGTGTGGGCAGAGGAAGTGGCCGCCATGGCGCTGCTGGGCTGCCTGGGCGATCTGCAGTGGGCCTTGGAGGTGGTGAGTGGCCCCGTGGGCAGGCAGGGCAGGGCGGAGCAGGGGCGGGCAGGGGGTGGAGCAGGGGCAGGGGCAGTTTTTGGGCACTCGGTCTCTAAAAGGTTTGCCATCACTGGACTATAGTGTTTTTAATAATGATAGTAATAATAATAATGATGATGATATAAAAGTTATAATGAGCTGAGCCATTATTTGATGTAAAATTAGCTCTCCCATTTGGTGGCTTGTATCATTGAGCAACACTTATAAATGATCCATTACTTTATCGTATTTTTAGAATCATTTTAGCAATCCTTTCTAATTTGGAACATAGAATAGAAGACAACAAGGATTTCATGAATTATATTTCATATTAACTTTTAGCATGAAAACAGAGATTTTTACTCTGCATTATTGTATAAACAGAAAGAAAACATATGTTTCTCTGATTGTATTTGCTGTATATAAAATAATCCAGCTTTCTTTGCCTTTTAATACATTTTCTGTTTTAAGATTTGGATGTTATGCAATGTTCACATGAACTGAACAGTTTCCCCAGATTGCTATATTATACTGAGGAGACCTTCATTGTAGAGCATTTTTTGAGTAGGAACCCTACTGATTCATTCCAAGCCTTTCAGAATCATTGCTGTTAGAGTGTGCACAGTCTTATTGCACGAGATAACCCAGGAGTAAACACAGAAAACAGTGGTCTATATTAAATGATGGTTTATCTTACACTATCTATAATATCCTACACAAGGAACAATATACATACATGTGTTAATAGGGAAACAGAAGGGAGAGAACACATCTGCGTAGCCTTTTCTTTTATACAAAGGATCTTAAAGGGACACAGACACAGCTGGCTCTTAAAGGGACATAGACCGTGCTGAGTCATTCCCATCATTACGTCATACATCTCACATTACATCAGCTGGTTAGCTTTTAAATCATTACCTTGACAACTGCAATGGCAACAAAATAAAAATAATAAACAGAAGTCTACCAATTTTTCCAGTGAAACATACTAAGGCATTGTCTGATTCCATCCACTGATAGCAATGTCTTTCCCTTCACACAATCCCAGGTTACATGTGGTAAAGGCCTAGAACAGCATTCTCTAAAACAGGGGTCC